>NC_142036.1:69407154-70042654 GCF_982192425.1 Myodes glareolus
AAATGCCGCGCGGGGCGGGACATATGCAGATGAAGTGTCGCGCAGAGGCTGCCGGTCCGGCGGTATCGGCGGCGCGTCCCGCGCGGTGACCGTTTCGCGTGGGCGGATGGATGCCCGTGAAGAGCTCGGAGGGCGGCACGAGAGGGCGGCGAGGCGGCGTCGCGAGGGCGGTGACCGTTGTTTATAAGTGCGTGTGTGGTGAGGGAGGGCACGGTCGGGGCGCGAGCAACTCATACTTACCTGGCAGGGGAGATACCATGATCACGAAGGTGGTTTTCCCAGGGCGAGGCTTATCCATTGCACTCCGGATGTGCTGACCCCTGCGATTTCCCCAAATGCGGGAAACTCGACTGCATAATTTGTGGTAGTGGGGGACTGCGTTCGCGCTCTCCCCTGGTCTTCCGGTTTCAAAGTCAGAAAACGATATAGCCCTTTATTTTAGTAGCTTTTCTTGAGAGGAGTCCGCGTCTTATAGGCACAGCACAGAAGAGGGCACCGGATCTCGCCACCGATAATTGTTTTTCGCTGGATCTCTCCACCGGCAGTTGTTTCTTGCTATGTTGCTGCTTGAAAATTGGATTTAGTCTGGAAGTGTTGTAACCAGTGCTTTTAGTCACTGAGCCATTTTTCCAGCCTGATACATAAGTTAGTAATCACGAAAGATTGGAAAACTTAGCCAAGATTTAGGTATAGGGAATAGGCAGCCTATTCCCATTTGCTATGCAGGTCGGATTTTATCTATTAATAGGGCAAAGGCACCACTGACCGCTCCCCACCTGTCGGTTAATTTGGGATGAGCTAAGCAATCAATGGTTCTAATAAAGGTGAAGGAAAGGTTCGACGGCAGGCAGGTGTGTCCAGCTGCTTCCACACCATCTGGGACATAATAGTACAACTTTCTGAGGCTCTAGGCCAGCTAAGGCAATCCAACCAACCAATCCTCACAAACAAAAGATAAATTAATGGCTTCGCCTGGGACTGGAGAGGTGGATGGTTCAGTGGTTAAGAATACTAACTGTTCTTCCAGAGGACCTGGGTTCAATTAATTCTCAGCACCCGCATGGCAGCTCACAACCGTTTCTAATTCCCAATTCCAGGCTCTCCAGCACCCTCTTCTAGCCACCACAGGCACTACGCACGTGTGGTGCAAAGACATCCATGCAGGCAGGCAAAACATCCATACACACAAATACTTTTTATAAACTTGGAGTAAGACTTTCCTTTGGTCTGCCAGCTCACAAATAACAAAGAGACTTATTAATTATGAAGGCTCGGTCTGGAGCTTAGATGTGTTCCTTAACCACACTTTTACATATTAATCTACGTTCAAGGTCCACTTGGCATCACCTTGCACCTCCTGTTTGCTCCAGTTCATCTCCCGCGTGCCTCTTCCTTTTCTCCCTGGAAAACACTATACCTCCTGCATATTCAGCTTTCTATTACACCAACCACAGCAAATACATCTTCACGCAGTGTATTAAAATCTCACAACAAAAACTCAAGAAAATTAAACTACAATTGATGATACCCTTTTTATTATTTACTTTAACTGTAGATTTTCCATGTAGCCCAGACTGGCCTGGCCTGGGCCTTCTCCTCTCTTCTTTCTTCCTTCTTTTTCTTTTTTCTTTCTTTCTGGCTTCCTTCTCTCTCTCTCTCTCTCTCTCTCTCTCTCTCTCTCTCTCTCTCTCTCTCTCTCTCTCTCTCTCTCTCTCTCTCTCGTTGGAGGGTGTCTCAAAGTTTCTAACTGGCCTGGAACTCTATGAAGACCGGTCTTGCACTGGGTTCACAGAGAGCTCACGAAGATCCACCAGCCTTTGTCTCCAAACCCATTAAAGCTGAGTTCAGCCCTTGAAACTCACATGGTGAAAGGAGCAAATGGATTTCTACAAGCTGCCCTCTGGCACCCACCCAAAAAATGCGGAAAAAATTAATGTACGATTTGTGTTTTAATTAATAAAACAATGAATTTTTTTTTTATTCCCTAGCCTTGGTGAAGGGATGTTGCGATAGGTTCGGGCAGAACATGGTTTAGCATTGCTGACCACCGGTAGAGGAGCTCCCGCTGCCTAAAATTTTGTGTTAGGAATCCAGATTCTAGTTCATACTTTTGTGGGGAATGCTTTATCCACTGAATCATCCCTATCGCCCCTACCCAGGCCTCGAGACCTTGAAAGGTTTTCTCTTCTTCTCTTTCTCCTTCTTCTCCTTCTCCTTCTTTTTTTTTAACTTTAAAATGTATCAAATGTAGTCGGGCGGCAGTACAAGGGAGGCAGAGGCAAGAGGATCTCTGTGAGTTCGAGACCAGTCCCGTCTACAATAGCTATTGCCAGAACAGGCTCCAAAGTTACAGCAAAATCCTGTCTCGAAAAACCAGGGGGGAAAAATGTATCAAATGCATATATGGGTGTTTTGCCTGCATGTATTCCTGTGCAGTGCCCACCGAGGCCAGGAGACGGCCTCCGATCCCCTGAAACAGAGCATTGTGCGTGACTATGTGGGTGCTGGGAATCGAATCCAGGTCCTCTGGAAGAGCGGTTCTTAACCACGAAGCGTCTTGTGCATACACGTCTTGTGATGTGTACACGGACAGAACGCAGTTTCACAGCTCTTTTTCCGTACTTACAGTCCTTACAGCCGTCTGAGTTCCTGGAATCTTGGGCGGGGAGGTTGCTGTAGATCATCCATCTGCAGTGGTGCTCACAGTTACGTATTGTCAGCATTTTGACGAGCTGTGGATCTCTGCACTAACTGCTATGTCAACGTGCTGCGGAGATATCTTTCTCCGACCAGTCAGTTGAGAACAGCACGGATCTTCTATGTATAAAATATAAATATTTAGAAAGCAGTTGGACGGCATGACCATTTAGCACAAGTTATGTGAGGGGAGTGCACAGCATAGCCTCCTTCCACGCGCAGTTCCTGAGATGCAGGAAGCAGTTCCCTCCAGGCAACCCAGCGGCAGCTAAATGAGCGTGTTACTTGAGGGCCAAGGAGAGAACACCCATGCTCCGAGGACAGCTTCTATGGAGTTCGCGTAAGCAGATGATCTGGCTATAGCAATTCTATTAGTGTACTTGTTCTTCATGTTCTTTTTTCCTTCCATGAAAGAACGGTTGTGCTGTGTGGCATTAAAGCTATAAAGCAGGTCATGGCGGTAAATCTGACTGGTGAAAGAATTGGGGAAATTTGGGGAAAACACAGAAATTGTTTTTTGCCTGATTATGAAACTTGGCAAAAGAATTATACTGAAACAGAAAGAAACTTGTTTATGATGAATAAAGTTTCTAAATAACCTAGGACTTTGGGGCTGACTGTCTAAGGCTTTACAAATCAAAATATGTATTGGAATTGTGATGAGGAATAACAATGCGAAAGGTACGACAATGGAGCAAAACCCACTTATTAATGCCTCTGTAAACCAGGAGTAGTTAGTTAGCCTCTGAAGTGAAAGCCTCAGAAATTGTTTTATGAATTAAGAATATAGTGACTGGCATGGGGCTTGGGAACCGGGGAAATATGATGGTGAATGATGATTTCAAAGAATCTCTGTATTTTTCTTTGTGAACTGCTTTGTCCATGTAATGATTAACCTATAGCAAGAAAAATTTCCTTGTTCAAAATTTATTGTCACACAACCTTCTGACAAACCCAATGAAATTCACTGGCTCAGAATAAATGATGGTTAGGGTTTCTATTGCTGTGATGAAGCTCCACATGCCCTTTAACCCCAGCATTCAGGGCACAGAAGCCAGAAGATCTGAGTTCGAGGCCAGCATGTCTGGTTTACAAATTTACAAATTGAGTTCGAGGCCAGCATGTCTGGTTTACAAATTTACAAATTGAGTTCCAGGACAGCTAGGGCTGTTGTTACACAGAGAAACCCTGTCTCGAAAAAACAAAAAGCAAAACAAATAAAAAAAAAAACCAACCAAAGCCTCACAGTGAGATCTTATAAAGACATTTTCTAGTTTGAAGTTCCCTCTCTTCCACTGACATAAATATAGCGACTATACCAGGCCAGCCTTGAATCCACCATTAATTCTGCATCGCCTGGGTGCTGCTTAGATTAAACTGGCTTTCTGTCAACTCGACAGGAGTCACTAGAGAGGAGGGAAGCTCAGTTGATACTGCTTCAATAAGATCAGCGATAGACAGGAGAGCCGGAAGAGCATTTTCTTAATGGTGAATGTGGGAATACCCAGCCCATTGTGGGCAGTGCCACCCACCCCTAGGCTGGTGGTCCTGGGTGATGTAAGAACGTGGTCTGAGCACGTCTCTACGGCCCCTGCTTTAGTTTCTGCCTCCAGATTTCTGCCTTGAGTTCCTGCTCTGACTTCCTTCAATAATGATGGACTTGTGATGTGGAACTAACTGTAGGTTTCAATAAGCCCTTTCCTCCACAAGTTGCTTTTGGTTTGTCCTGTTTTTCTGGTTTTTATTCGGAGTGCTGGGATTAAAGACATGCACCACCAACACCCACCCAGCTGAGCGGCATTTTGTTAATTAGTGATTGATGGGGAAGGGCCCAGCTGGTTGGGATGGCCCACCCCGTGCCTGGGCTGTTTTGTCTTGGAATCCGTAGGAAAGCAGGCTGACCTGAGTCAAGTGATGGCGCGCGCCTTTAACCCCACAGCTGTCAATTCCAGGCCAGCCAGGAAACACTGCTTCAGCAAGATTAAAAAAAAAAAAAAAAAAAAAACAAAACCAAAAAAAGGGGAAAAAAAAAAAAAACAGGGAGCGGGTCAGCAAACAGTTCCTCAGGACCACTGAATAAGCTCTCCGCATCAGTCCAAGAAGCCAGCAGAGCTTGTTGAGTAATTTAATGGCGACCTAGAAGCCGGCCCAGACGGAAAAAAAAAAGTTCTAGGTAGTTCTGTTTTTCCACCAAAAAGACCAGGGGAGAGCGCGAACGCAGTCCCCCACTACCACAAATTATGCAGTCGAGTTTCCCGCATTTGGGGAAATCGCAGGGGTCAGCACATCCGGAGTGCAATGGATAAGCCTCGCCCTGGGAAAACCACCTTCGTGATCATGGTATCTCCCCTGCCAGGTAAGTATGAGTTGCTCGCGCCCCGACCGTGCCCTCCCTCACCACACACGCACTTATAAACAACGGTCACCGCCCTCGCGACGCCGCCTCGCCGCCCTCTCGTGCCGCCCTCAGAGCTCTTCATGGGCATCCATCCGCCCACGCGAAACGGTCACCGCGCGGGACGCGCCGCCGATACCGCCAGACCGGCAGTCACTGCGCGACAGTCTATCTGCATACGCCACGCCTCTCGCGGCTTTGTTTTTTTTTTTTTTTTTTTTTTTTTTTTAAAACCCCTTACCTCCGCACCAGGCGATCGCGAAGACGACAGGGTCTCTCCGACCGCGCTTTGTAGCCTAGGATGACCCTAAATTTAGGATCCTGGCTGTGGGCCGTCGTCCACTACACTCGGGGAGTTGCTCGTGCCGGGCTTTCTCGTAGTTGGTTGGGCCTTCCCCCATTCGGGCTTCCAGCCTTCAGCCCGATCCTTTCTCAACCGAGCTTCAAGGCTCCTCTCACAGGCACTAACTCGGGTGAAGCTGACCTCCCCTGCCCTCAGAGGCCCTGCTCCGAGCCTCCGCCTAGTCTGCACCCAACGCTAGGACGCGCCCAGATGGGCCCTCGCCCTAGGCCTAAAGGGGCACTGAGCGGACGGCCACACCTCCGGACCTTTACACACCATCCCCTTTACACACCATCTCCTTTACACATTGTTGTGCCCAGATTGTAATAAACAAGGTTTAATCAGCATAATACAAACATGTTTGAAATTCATCTCCATCCCTGTTACAACGAGGTAGAGAGGAGTTGTATCTCCTCTGTGGGGTAAGCTTTTAAATAGGCATAACTACAAAGAGAGTCTTTGAAGTTGCTTTGGCATGGACGTAAGGACTTCTGCTCCCTCTCATTCTCCTAAGTCAGCTTTTTCCTTGTTCTTAGAGCAAGGCCACTTTTCCTGAGTTAGGCCATCTTTATCAGCCTGTACCAGGTGGCTGGCAGGGCTGAGCTAAGTGACCTTGTGTTCGGAGATTGGAATCTCCGGGTGGGAGAGGGGAAGGCCACTATCTTCCTGGGAAAACACTCTGCTAGGAAATTTCTTCTTGCCCCAAGGGTCCCGCATTTCCCACTCCTCTTGGTCCGACGTGTCAGCTCAATCATGATTGAGCTTTACCAGGCCCATAAGGTGATTGGTTTCTGTGGAAGAGGGACATGGAAAAGACTGACCTTATTTTGTCTAGGCAAAAGTGGTGCAATCAATTCTCCAAGGTCCTACCGCTTCTTCAGTCTGGGCTGGGTCCTGGCAGCAGGTCGTAGCATTGGGGCATTTCGCCCAGTGGTCAGCGTCGTCGTTATCCAGGTGGAGACATTGTGGTGTCTTAGAGTCTTCTTTGGAGACCTTGGGTCGCTGATAGGATCTCAGAGTCTCTGTCTGATATAAGCTTTTTTAAACATTATTTTAAATGCCATTTTTTATAGATCTCTGAAGTATTTAGGGCTGTTTAAGTATCTCTGGTTAGACAGACTTTATTTTAAGTTATTTGCTTTAAGCTTTAAAACATATATAGGCGACTAAATAAGGCTTATCCCTGCACTTATATTAGTACTTTGAGGATGACTGATTATTAACTTGTATTTCTAGCAGTTCGTATCTTTAAGAAGACCAGAACTATTATACCATATTTTTGTCAGACTGAACCTTTAAATTAATGATTTTAGCAAAGACAATGAGGATAAAATCTAAATATTAACAATATAAAACATTTTATAAATATGTATGTTTTATAATCTGTTTTATTGTAGCTGATGCTTTTGGTGAGTATCACCTGGCGTTGGTGTTTTTTCTTGTAATTTTGGGAGTCTAGTCCCAGCTATTCCCAGTGGTAACTGACATTCTTGTACATCAGTAAAGAACAGCATAGGGGGCTGGAGAGATGGCTCAGCGGTTAAGAGCATTGCCTGCTCTTCCAAAGGTCTTGAGTTCAATTCCCAGCAACCACATGGTGGCTCACAACCATCTGTAAGAGGTCTGGTGCCCACTTATACCCTGTAGACACACAGAATATTGTATACATAATAAATAAATATTTAAAAAAAGAACATCATAAAATAGTTTTAACATCATCTATATTAAAAAGGCATCTAAATTTTTGTGAACCCAAATCTAATGATCAGAGCTCAGAGAAAAATTACAAGTACAAAACTTATAATTACAAAGACTAATTTTTAACAAAACAAGCATATATAATTTTTTAAAGAAATAAACATGACCCTTTAACAAGACAAATAAGTTTTTGTTTTTTTACCAGAATTAACCGTTAAACATTTAGGTACAAGAAATTACAGTAGGGGCTGGAGAGATGGTTGAGATGTTAAGAGCACTGATTGTTCTTCCAGAGGGCCTGAGTTCAATTCCCAGCAACCACATGGTGGCTCACAACCATCTGTAATGAATACTGGTGCAAACTGAACATTGTAAACAAAATAAATAAATATTAAAAAAAGAAATTACAGTAAACATCTTTTGGCTTTTTATAATTTTTTATATCTTTTGTGACTTTTTATAACCCATATAATTTTTCCTATGGAAACAAAAGCATTTTTAAACATAATGCATCTTTGACATTTACTTTAAAATCAACATTTTTTAAAGTTACAGGTTGGTATAATTGAAATCTCTTGTAAGCAGTATCAGGACAGGAAAGGGTTAAGACTGGAAACTGCTGGCCAGCAGAAGAGACCTTGAGTGTTATCATACTGAAGAACTTGGCTCAGGAAAGAAAAGAGGGGGCAGCAGCAGTGGGCACAGAGAGTGTCCTTGGCTGTCAATGCATTTTTATTTTTTTATTTTTTATTTTTTTGAAGATTTATTTATTTATTATGTATACAACATTCTTTCCATGTCTGCCTGCAGGCCAGAGAGGGCACCAGATCTCATTATAGATAATTGTGAGCTAATAATTTATAAAAAATTATTTTTATAGATAAATGTGGTTGCTGGGGCTTGAACTCAGGACCTCTGGAAGAGCAGTCAGTGCTCTTAACCTCTGAGCCATCTCTCCAGCCCTGTCAATACTTTTTTAAAAAAAAAGTTTTTTGTTAACTTTTTTTCTGACCATGATCTCATATTTTTTGTTTTACATTTGCACAATTTGTTAATTGCAAGTGGTCAATTCCCTGCCACCCGCGTGCAGGTCCCTTCTCCTGCCTAAGACAAAGACCCTCAAGATGCAGAGAGAGAACAAGGGAGAGGGGGCTGCCCTGTTCTGCTGCAGCCGGCCTCTCTCAGTCACTAGCTCCACAGCCTGCCTTCTGAAGTGGCATTCCTCGGTCTTCAGCTGGGTGCATGATGATTTTGCCACCCACTACATCTCAGGTGTCCTTGCTCCCTGGCCTCGGAGCTCCCCAGCTCCCACCCAGATCCTCTGCCACATTGCATTTCCCGCAGTCTCAAGGCTTAGCTCTCAGCACCCAGACAGTGTATTCTCTGCCCTCAGACCTGGGTCAGGGCTAGGGATACAGAGTCTAGATGGGCTGCTGTCAAGTCATCTGCATTTTTATGTTTAAGTTTTGTCCCATTTTTCTTTCAGTCCTCGTCAGTTCAGTCTTAAACATAATAAACAAAGAGACAACAGTTTTTTTCGGAACTCCAGGGGATCACCATCCATCCAATGTAGCGGCCCCAAAGACATTCCAAGTCATAGGCATGCACTCCCTACCCTCTCTGAGCCCAAGGGCGCTCTCCAAGATTTTGCCTCTCTCCTCTCCATCGCTAACAGCTGGGGGGAGAGGGCTGGGGCTCCATAGGAGCCTTAGGACCCTCCAGGATAGAAGTCGAGGAGAGAGAAAGAAAACAAAGCAACAATTACCATAACACAAAAAGACTGACAAATTCCTGGGACAAGACACATGGTGACATTTTTCCTGGGTGGGAGAAACCCAAACAGCTGACTCTGAGGTAGCTGCTAATGACCCGAGACTGGGAGAATTCCCATCCCTGTCTACTGACCCAGGAGCAAAACTCTCTGTCTGGAAATGACCTGGGACCAGCAAGGCCCCCATCTGGAAATGACCCGGGACTGGGAGAATTCCCATCCCTGTCTACTGATGCGGGAGCAAAACTCCGTCTGGAAATGACCTGGGACCAGCAAGGCCCCCATCTGGAAATGACCCGGGACTGGGAGAATTCCCATCCCTGTCTACTGACCCAGGAGCAAAACTCTCGGTCTAGAAATGATCCGGGGGCACCAAGGTCCCTATCTAGAAATGACCCGGGACTGGGAGAATTCCCATCCCTGTCTGGAAATGACCTGGGAGCAAAACTCCCTGTCTGGAAATGATCCGGAGCCAGAACGGGCCCTGTCTAGAAATGAACCGGTACCAGCAAGGCCCCTGTCTGGAAATGACCCGGGAGCAAAACTCCCTGTCGGAAAATGGAAGACAAGGCGTCCCTTGCTTCTCCAGGCTCTCTGTACAAGCATGTCCACTTCAGAGAACACCTGTCAATACCAACTTAGGGTTTTGTTACCTTGAGACACGATTGCTCCTGGCAGCACTGATTCATTTCCCCTAAAAAATGTTGAGCACCTGAGAAACCATGTTGCTGCCAGAGGAGAAAGGCGTGAGCTGCAGCTGGAACCTTGCCAGTAGGCCATGAGCCTTGTGGTGAAATATAAAATAATAGAAATGGGCTAAATTAAGATGTAAGAGCTAGCCAATAAGAAGCTAGAGCTAATAGGCTCTAATTAATACAGTTTCTGTGTGGTTATTTTGTGTCTGGGCAGGCGGGGAACGAACAGGCGGCCTTCCCCCAACAGATTGGTGCGCCAATGTGGGTGACTACATCCATGTAAAACCTGAGAGAGCTTGAAAAGGAATTCTAGACAATAAATAAAAGCAGATAAATAAATAAATCTTCCCAGAATTATAAATTTTTTGGTCTGCAGGAATGTTAATCTGGGTTGCTGCAGCAGGTAATGACCCCATAAATTCACTGCAATATTAGCCACATATGGCCTCAGCTTTCCTCTCTGTCCTTCTGGCCCTATGCATTCAACACATCTCATGCTTTGTTTCACTGGAGATAGGGTTCCAGTTCCTAGTAATTGAACATCTGCCTGTTGAGGTGGCCAACTTGGATGCCAAGATTCTGGAGTAATGATACTCACAACTGCACCCATATCTATCAAACCCACAATTACAATGCCGTTTATATACACTCTTAGCTTTGGTCTTTGATCATTTATAGAAGTCTGCCAGAATATACGTTTCTCACTTCCTATTGGAATTTTTTAATTTATCCTCCATGTTTATTCCATCATCCAGAACACTATGGTCTTTTACAGAATGCTCTGGAATTTTTAATTTTACTGGTGAGACATGTCCTCCACAATGACTGGGAATGACGGGACTACTTTTGACTTGGGGGCCTATAAGAGGCCCCCCAAGGAGTTTCCTGATGGTATCGGGTTGCCTTGTCTGTCTTTTGTTGATCTGCATTCACTGGTCCAATGTCAGCCTTTGCCACACCTTCTACATATACCAAAAGGCTGAGTCCTCCAATTCTTGCCATTCCCAGAGGAGATATTATTCCTAGGAATTCCTTGTCTACAATCCCTTCTCAGATGTCCTATTCTACCACAATTAAAACATTTGGCATTTTTATGTCTCCTCATTCTTTTAGAAATTGTTTCTCCTACCCAAGACACAGTATTATAGTCAAATGTCTCAATGTTCATTGTATGTATGGTCCATTCGTCCATAGCTGCTGAGCTAACCTTTAAAGGACCAAGTATCTTTTTGTATTCTAAGTTGGCTTTTGAAAATGCCAACTTAGAATACAAAAAGTATTCTATAATACTTTTTTAATATTCAATAAGTACACGTCTAGCATCTGGGCCTGATATTTCTATTTGTACAGCCTTAGTTAATCTTTATAAAAAGTCACTAAAGGGTTCTCTCTGGCTCTGTTTAACCCTGGTATATGATTCAATATATACTTTTCAAAATATTCAAGAACTTTTTCCAGTTCTTGAATCCTGTCCCAAGCATTTAAGGCTGTTTTGTGGCATAGGGACAAGATTTGTTCATTGTAAAGAGCTTGAACCTGTGGATCAGCGTAAGTGCCCTCACCAAGAATTTGATCTTGGGAAGTCTCAAGTCCTTTTGCTTTTCCCTGTTGTTCTAAATTTTAGCTTCTTCCCCGAAATATCATTTAAACATCAAGTTTAGGCCTGTCTGTAGGAGCCCCTGTGTGACTCAGTTTCCATATGGAGTCATTTTTGACTTAAATAAGTCATTTGAATTTAAACTCGCCTATTCTACTTTTTTTTTATATAACTTTGAGGGCTATGAGAGACTTCTGATTGAGCCCACGAGAAAAGAACACTCTATCTAGTCGACAGTGTACTGCTGACAACAAACCTCAGGATAGAAAGCAAGGCTGCTTCCGAGCAGCAAGCACATGTTGGAGAGGAGGCTGCTGACTCAAGGACAGGAATGGTCTTAGGTTAGATACTGACTGACCGTCTGTGCTGGGCTTTGTTCTTTTTTTTATATATATGCAAGCTCTGAAATAAATTTGGACTGTTTGACTGCTTCAGCGTGACCAGCCAGACCTCCCGATTCTATCCTGTCTTCTGTTTCTTCTGACTTTTCTTTGGCCTCAAGGATCCCCTACCCAGGAACCCTAGCTGACCTTGTAGGAGCAGGCTCCTATACCTGTCATCCAGGACTGCTGAAACTAACTGAAGCCAGTCTTGTGGGGTCGCTTTCATACTCAAAGCCCATGTCTTTGTCATCTCCCTAACAACTGCGGAATGCAAGCCGTAAGTTACAGCAGCTTGCTTAATTACTTTTACATCATTCATTCCTATAGGTATCCATCTACCTTCTTTGGATCCTTTTGGGCCTTTAGAAGTTGATGCTTTGTCAGAGTAGATTACAGGGTAGGAAGCTAAAATCCTGGGTGAGTCATCTCTGACAGCTACTGGCGATGTTAAATCCTGTATTTATTCCTTCTTTCCCTGCTCATCAGCTTCAATAATTTCCTCAATCATTTCAAATATTTTTACTACTGTCCTTTGTAAAGCCTGAATCTCCTGGCCTGTATATATTTCTGATGATTTCAATGAGGCACCTAGCCTCTGGTCCTTATTTTGCACATGTGCTTCCAAGGTCTGAAAATTTTCCTTTAAAGATAACATCTCATCCTTGGACATTATTTGGATAGCGTGCAGCCTTGCTGACGAGATACTCTATCTGCTAACCTATCATAACTTTTTAACAATTTTTATTGTCAAATTCAACAATATGAATTCTTTCAGATAATTTCTCAGTACCCTTTGACATGGATTCAATTTTGTCTGTCAAATTATGTTACCCTTTTCAATAGTATTAATTTTTTCAGGTAACTTTTGATTTTCGATGGTATTAGTTCTGTCAGCTAGCTGTTCATTATTAGCCCGTAAAGACTGTATTTGAGACAGGATTTCTCTGTAGCTTTGGAGGCTATCCTGGAACTAGCTCTTGTAGACCAGGCTGGCCTCGAACTCACAGAGATCCACCTGCCTCTGCCTCCCGAGTGCTCCACCACTGCCTGGCCATTTCTTTTTCTTTTTTTTTTCTTTTTAAAAAGGTTCTTTTTACTCTTCTTTTTAAAAAGATTTTATTTATTATGTACACTGTTCTGTCTCCATGTATGCCTGCATGCCAGAAGAGGGCACCAAATTTTATTGTAGATGGCTGTGAGCCACCATGTGGTTGCTGGGACTTGAACCTCTGGAAGAGCAGTCAGTGTTCTTAACCTCTGAGCCATCTCTCCAGCCCCCGACTCTATCATTTCTAAAAGTGCCTCGTTCTTGGTTCTGTTATCAAACCATTTTCTTAAGGATATATATGAAGAAAAAAACTGAGTCCCAATATCCAATAAATGGATGCATCACAATAACCATATAAGCCTTGCAGAATATAATTCACAGTTTTAGCAAAAGAGTTACTAAAACTCTCTATGGTAATATTGTCTGCCATTATATAACTTTCAAGTTTATTGATTTATTAATTAATAAAATATTTAGCTTATGTTATGTTATGAGGTCCGGTAAATTGTTCTAGAAATAATAATCCTTATTTTACAGCCGATGTCGTGGTTGCAGAGTCGCCATCAGTGGCGCAACCTGATGCCACAAACAGTCCTGAGTTGCTTTGGTTTTTTCGCCTTGGTGCTGGTTAAATACTGAGAAATACTTGACAAATTAAAAATTAAAATACTTGACAAATTAAAAGCAATTAAATCAATTCCGTACACGGAGCACGAAGTCCAGAGCCCATGGGCAGGGAGCACAGACCGAAAGCCGCACAAGTCGTTGCGCGGCAGGGAGCGCGGCAGGGTCCTGGGAACCGTGCTCAAACTTTGGAAATTTCCAAGTCGCTGCACAGTTTATTCTGCTTTGGTGGGAGTTTTACAAAAAACTACTTAGTAGGTAAAAGCAAGCCAAGCAGGCAGGGGTGGGAGGCTTTCCGACCTGTGGACCTCCCGAAAGAATCACAGTTCATGCTAGCAGCAGAGCCCAGGAAGCTGCTGTTTCAAACTCGCCCAGTTTTGTTTGTTTGTTTGTTTCTTTTCTTTTTTTGACTACCGCTGAATCAGGAAGATCTCTCTTAATGGAATCATGCTTCTGCTTGTTTCTAGCAAACAGAGCAAGAAGCTGCATTAAATTCGTTTTTTTTTAATTTAAATTTTTTTTTTTTGCCTAGAATTCCTTTTCAAGCTCTCTCAGGTTTTATGTGGATGTAGTTACCCACACTGGTGCACCAATCTGTTGGGGGAAGGCTACTTTTTCGTTCCTGGCTGCCCGGACTCAAAATACACAGAAACTGTATTAATTAGAGCCTATTAGCTCTAGCTTCTTATTGGCTAGCTCTTGCATCTTAACTTAGCCCATTTCTATTATTTTATATTTCACCACAAGGCTCATGGCCTACTGGCAAGGTTCCAGCTGCAGCTCACGTCTTTCTCCTCTGGCAGCAACATGGTTTCTCCGGTGCTCAACATTTTTAGGGGGAATGAATCAGTGCTGCCAGGAGCAATCATGTCTCAAGGCGACAAAACCCTAAGTTAATTAAATGCCATGTTCTACAGTTTTTTGGAGTGCTTACCTATCTATGTGAAATATAATCTCTGTTTCTAAAGAACCTGATTAGTCTAATTTTAAGTATGACAAACATGAATGACTATTGACCAATAATACTTAATACCTGTGTAACCTAAAGACTAAGATTTTATAGTAGAATATTAAGCCATCTTTAAGCAACTGTGCAGCAAATGAGGATAATGCCCTCAAAATGTAAACAATGTATAAGTGTCTTGATCAGAGGTAGAGATGTATAATGTAATATGATAAATACATCCTAAGATTGTATCGATATACAAAATGTCTTAAACAGAGGTAGAAACGTGCATGCGTGCATACAATATGACAAAGTAACTTTGCATAGGTGCAAAAATATTGTCAAAAGAAATAGGAGCATATTCAACAATACAAATATAATTTGAATCTGTGTCAATACACAATTTATACTAATGTAAATTGACTATAAATAATAGTTCACAAGTATTCACTATTACTCACTATTATAAATGTAATAAGTGTAACAAGCTCACACTAATCTACCTATATATTGGCTCGTACCCACGTCAGGAGCTCCAGAAGGAGACCGCGAATAAAGCAATTGCACACTAGCTCCAAATTGGTACAATATGGGGTTCTTTATTTAAAGTTGCTGGATAGCCAAGACTGGCGGGGGGGGGGGGGGGGTGCCGGGATTGAGACACGGATGCTTCTTTTCAGGTGGAAAAACAGCAACCTTTATTTTGCCCAGCAACCTTTTATACCTCTACTCCTTCTGTGGAGACCCACCGGCCAGAAAGAACACAAACATCCTTGTCAATTACAGACCACAAGGAAGTTCCGCTGTCAGTCAGGGGGAGTGAGGGCAGCTGGATCACAACAACTCCGCCTGTTTTATTTTATAATACCTTCCCTGTCATGGGGAATAGCCCTCTAATTCCTGTCTTAGGTAGCATCCTGCCCCCAAAGTATTGCCCATCCATGGCTATCTAGACAAATAGCCCTAAACCAAGTATCCCCGGGACTGACAGTGCCAAGGAGCCAGACCAGCGCTGCAACCAGCTAGCATGCACTAACTGGGTGACAAAAATAACAAAAGCAGTATTCCAAACCCCTCTCATATGACGGTTGAGTTCCATAACAGTAGCAGAAGCATGCAACAGTGCCATGAGTAACACACATAACATGATTAACTGTTGAAAAGTCCAGATAGCCCACTTGCTCCTGAACCAGAGCTACTTGTTGGTTCAAGGTCAATATGCCCAACTGAATATGTTCATTAAGATCATTTTGAATGTCCAAAGCATTGCTGACTCTTTTCGGCAAGCTGGCTGACAGTCTCAGCCGTCTGCACAGTCTGTGAGAGAGCAGGTCCGGCAGCAGTAGCTGTGGTACAAAGCTCTGCTCCAGCTGCCTTCTGGCCCCAGCCGCACTCACTCTGGATCCCCCTCCTGTACAAAATCTTTGGCTGTCTTCCTTATTACTACTCCCATGCCTTGTTGCTTTTAGAGTTTCAGTTACTTTTTGAGGCCTTTCAATTCACCCTTCTGCCTCTTTATATATGCTCATCTTTTGGAGGATGTCCCCCAGAGTTATCTCTGGGGATGAAAAATAAAAAACACTTTACCTTCCCCAATACGCTCCTCGATTTAGCCGGTGACTGGAGCGACCCCGTTCACGTATCTCCACTTTCCAGATCTCCAAGGAACCTCCCCTTGTCAAAAACCAGCGTAGCCTGGATAGCCAAGACTGGCGGGGGTGTGTGTGTGGGGGGGTGCCGGGACTGAGACATGGAGACTTCTTTTCAGGTGGAAAAACGGCAACCTTTATTTTGCCCAGCAACCTTTTCTGTGGAGACCCACCGGCCAGAAAGAACACAAACATCCTTGTCAATTACAGACTACAAGGAAGTTCCGCTGTCAGTCAGGGGGAGTGAGGGCAGCTGGATCACAGCAAAAGTGAGGATCACAGCCCTCTGTATGAATGGGAGACAGGAGCGGAATCCAACATCCAGGTGTGAGAGGGGAAACGCCCAACCTGGTCCAGTCTCTGAAACAACATTGACTAAAGGAGGATCCCCATCAAAATATATCTGAGCTGCACACACATATCTTGTGTGTGTGTGTGTGTGTGTGTGTGCTTCTCTTGCTTTAAACGGAAGCACAGCGGTGACAGTGGAAGAGAGGAGAGGTCCCCAGAATGCAGCTCAGCCCCTAAAAGGCTCCAGCTTGTATTCTCATTTCCTACCCTACACCACCAGGTGGGGCAGGCAAGGAAGCAAGCCTTAACAAAAGCCTGGTCGCAGTCAGCCGCAGGTCGTTAAGGACAAGACCTTAACAGCCATTTCTCCAGCCCACCCTGCTTCAGACAGCAAGTGAAGTCACGCTGGAGGAACAGGCAATACAAGCAGTGCTCTAAAGTAAGTCACTGAGCAAATCAGTGTGTAATTACTGGTCTTTCCTCCTCTGCTTTAAGTGGCTGTGTTCCACCGAGTCCCAAGGCCGAACCTTGGGCCTCTTGTCAGGCAGGTGTCTCTGCTGAGCTGGGAGGGTCAACTCCTCTGAGTTGTTTCGGGTCTGTAAGCCCTGACTGAGCGTAAAACTCAGGACAGGCGGTTGATAGGATCAGTAGCTGAATTTCTAATTTCTCCTTTTTTCTTTGCAAACAAGGTCTCGTTATGTGGTCCTTGCTGGCCTAGACATCGAGACGTAGACAAGCAGGCCCTCGGTCTCAGAGCTCCCTCTGTGTCCTTGTCTCCTCTGCCTCGCCCACCGGCCCCTGCCTCTGCCTCTGGAATGCGGTTGTTAATGGTGTGCTACTTCCACACCCAGCAGCAACTGAACTAAAGCAAAAGAAAAAAACTTATTGTTTGAGGGCTCTTTTTCCCGTTGTGTTGTCTGTTTTCACCGAGCTGTTGAGCATAAGAGTCAAGAGAAAAGCTTTCTGGAATCCTTCTGTGGATTCTGGGGGGTAGAACAGAGGTCTCCAGGCTTGCAGAGCAAGCACTCGCACGGTCTAAGCCATCTGTGCCGGCGCGTGAATTATTTTTTTCTTCTGAGACACGGCCCCCTTGTAGCCCAGGCTGGCCTCAGCCTCCACCTGGCCGTGGATGGCTTTGAACCCTTGGTCCTCGTGCTGGACCTACAGGCTCACGTCAACACTGCATCGATACCCCAGCATGTCATCCCGAGACGGTGCCCGCGGATAGCGGATGGTGTGTAAAGGGGATGGTGTACAAAGGTCTGGAGGTGTGGCCGTCCGCGCAGTCTCCCTTCAGGCCCAGGGCGAGGGGCCATCTGGGCGCGTTCTGACGTTGGGTCAAGACTGGGCGGAGGCTCTGAGCAAGGCCTCTGAGGACAGGGGAGGGCGGGGCGTATGCAGATGAGCTGTCGCGCAGTGGCTGCCGGTCCGGCGGTGTCGGCTAGGCGCGTCCCGCGAGCTGACCGTACCGCGTGGGGTGGATGGATGCCCGTGAGGAGCTCGGAGGGCGGCACGAGAGGACGGCGAGGCGGCGTCGCGAGGGCGGTGACCGTTGCTTATAAGTGCGTGTGTGGTGAGGGAGGGCACGGTCGGGGCGCGAGCAACTCATACTTACCTGGCAGGGGAGATACCATGATCACGAAGGTGGTTTTCCCAGGGCGAGGCTTATCCATTGCACTCCGGATGTGCTGACCCCTGCGATTTCCCCAAATGCGGGAAACTCGACTGCATAATTTGTGGTAGTGGGGGACTGCGTTCGCGCTCTCCCCTGGTATTTTGGTTTGAATAATAGAAAATGATATAGTTTCTTACTTTAGTGACTTCTGGTAGGAGTCCGCAAGTGTAAGCACAGCCGGAAAGAGGGCTCCGGCTTTCGCCACCGGTGCTTGTTACTCGCTGTGTTGCTGCTGGGAAAGGGGTTTTAGTCTGGAAGTGTTGCAGCCAGTGCGCTTAGCCGCTGAGCTATCTTTCCAGCCCAGTATATAAATTAGTAATCACAGATTGGAAAGTTTAGGTAGGTGGCTGCCTATTCTCTTTTATTATGCAGGTCAGATTTTACCTATTGGGCAAAAAGGCACCACTGACAGCTCCCCACCCGTCAGTTAATTTGGGATGAGCTAAACCATCAATGGTGCTAATAAAGGTGAAGGAAAGGTTCGACGGCAGGCAGGTGTGTCCAGCTGCTTCCACACCATATACATAATAGTACATAATTGTACTATAATACAATTGTACTGAAAATACAATATTGTACTATACAAAATTGTACTATAATACAATTGTACTGAAAATTGTACATAATAGTACAATTTTCAGAGGCTCTAGGCCACCTTAGGCAATCCAACCAACCAACCCTCACAAACAAAAGATAAATTAATGGCTTCGCCTGGGACTGGAGAGGTGGATGGTTCAGTGGTTAAGAATACTAACTGTTCTTCTTCCAGAGGACCTGGGTTCAATTAATTCTCAGCACCCGCATGGCAGCTCACAACCGTTTCTAACTCCCAATTCCAGGCTCTCCAGCACCCTCTTCTAGACACCACAGGCACTATGCACATGTGGTGCAAAGACAACCATGCAGGCAGGCAAAACATCCATACACACAAATACTTTTTATAAACTTGGAGTAAGACTTTCCTTTGGTCAGCCAGCTCACAAATAACAAGGAGACATTAATTATGAAAGCTCGGCCTATATAGCTTGAACATGTTCCTAGCTAGCTCTTATATTACTTAACCCATTTATATATTAATCTATATTCTACCTCTTGGCGTCATCTTACACCTCCTGTTCGCTCCCAGTGTCTCCTGGCATCTCCCGCGTGCCTCTTCCTTTTTCTCCTCGGAAAACCCAATGCCTCCTCCTCCTGCATATTCAGCTTTTTATTACACCAACCACAGCAAATACATCTTCACGCAGTGCATAAAAATCCCACAAAACTCAAGAAAATTAAACTAAAATTAGTTACTTTTACTGTAGATTTTCCATGTAGCCCAGACTGCCTGGTTCTTGGTCCCTCATCTCTCTTCTTCCTTCTTTTTTCTTTCCCTTTCTTTTTTTCCTTTCTTCGCTCTTCTTCCTTCCTCTTTTCTCCCTCTTTCCCTTCCTCACTCCCTCCATCCCTCCTTATCTCCCTCCCTCCCTTTCTTCGTTTCTATTTCTCTCTCTTTTTCTTTTTGGTGTGTGTTGGAGAGTGTCTCAGAGTTCTTAACTGGCCTGGAACTCTCTGTGCAGACCGACCTTGTACTGGGCTCACAGACAGCTCACAGAGATCCTCCAGCCTCTGTCTCCAAAACATTAAAACTGAGTTCAGTCCTTGAAACTCACATGGTAAAAGAAGCAAATGGATTTCTACAAGGTGTCCTCTGGCACATGTACCCACCCCAAAAATGTGGAAAAATTTAATGTACGATTTGTGTCTTAATAATAATTAATAAGGTTCCTTATGCTTTAGCTTTGGTGGAGGGATGTTGCGATAGATTCACACGGAACATGGTTTAGCGTTGCTGACCACCGGCAGAGGAGATAGCAGATCCAACAGGAGCACCAGGAGCAGGTGAGTACCTGCTCCCTAGAATTCTTTATGAGTGATAGGGATCCAGATTCTGGTTCATATTTGTGTGGGAAATTCATAGAATCATCCCTCCCTATCCCCCCCCACCTGCCCAGGCCTCCTCCTTCCCTTTTTTTCCCTTTAAAATGTATCAAATGTAGCGGGGCGGTGATGGTGCACGCCTTTAATTCCAGCACTCGGGAGGCAGAAGCAGGAGGATCTCTGTGAGTTCGAGTGCAGCCCTGTTTACAGTAGCTAGTGCCAGGACAGGTTGCAAAGTTACCCCAAAATCTTGTCTCGAAATTTTTTTTCTCAAATGCATATATGGGTATTTTGCCTGCATGTATTCCTGTGCAGTGCCCACCTAGGCCAGAAGAAGGCATCGGATCCCCTGAAACAGAGCATTGTGAGAAGAATCTATGTGGGTGCTGGGAATCGAATCCAGGTCCTCTGGAAGAGCGGTTCTTAACCACAAAGCATCTTGTGCATACACGTCTTGTGATGTGTACACGGACAGCACGCAGTTTCACAGCTCTCCTCCCGTGCTGACAGTCCTTACAGCCGTCTGAGTTCCCGGAATCCTGGGTGGGGAGGTTGCTGTAGATCATCCATCTGCAGTGGTGCTCACAGTTACTGTTAGCATTTTGACAAGTTGTGGATCTCTGCACCAACCGCTATGTCAACGTGTTGCAGAGAAATCCTTCTCCGACCAGACAGTTGAGACCAACACGGATTTTCTATGTATGAAATATACAGTTGGACGGCATGATCATTTAGCACAAGTTATGTGAGGGGAGACATCATATCCTTCAGTGGTGTATATTGCTGGAGACTTTGGGGTTGTGAGGAGGAACAACAATGGAGTAAAACCCACTTATCTATGCCTCTGTAAACCGTGAGTAGTTTTAAGCCTCTGAGGTGAAAGAAGTCGTTTTTTGATCAACTAGGCTAAGAATTAAGAATATAGTGACTGGCATGGGGCTTGGAAACTGAGGAAATATGATGAATGTTCTGATTTCAAAGAATCTTTGTATTTTTTGTGAACTGCTTTGTTCGTGTAATGATTAACCTGTAGCGAGAAAAGACAATCAATTTCCTTGTGCAAAATTTATATACACACACAAAACCAACCTTCTGACAACCCTTGTGAAATTCACTGGCTCAGAATAAATGATGCCTGTCTCAGTTAGGGTTTCTATTGCTGTGAGAAAACTCCACGGACAGCGGTGGATGGCCCTTTAACCTCAGCATTCAGGGGGCAGAAGCCAGCAGATCTCTGAGTTTGAGGCCAGCCTGCCTGGTTTACAAATCGAGTTCCAGGACAGCTAGGGCTGTTACACAGAGAAACCCTATCTCAAAAAACAAAAAGCAACCCACCTCCCCCCCCCCTCCCAAAAAAAACACCCAAAGCGAGAAAGAGAAAGCAAAAGCCTCACAGCAAGATCTTATAAAGGCATTTTCTTGAAGTTCCCTCCCTTCCAGTGAGTGACTCTATCTTGTGTCACGCTGACATAAATATAGCGAGTATACCAGGCAAGCTTTAAATTCACCAATATCCTGCACCGTCTGAGTGCTGCTGAGATTAAACTGTCTTTCTGTCAACTCGACAGGAGTCACTTGAGAGGAGGGAAGCTCAGTTGAGATACTGCTTCTATAAGATCAACGATAGGCAGGAGAACCGGAAGAGCATTTTCTTAATGGTGAATGTAGGAATACCCAGCCCATTGTGGGCAGTGCCACCCACCCCTAGGCTGGTGGTCCTGGGTGATGTAAGAACGTGGTCTGAACACGTCTCTACGGCCTCTGCTTTAGTTTCTGCCTCCAGATTTCTGCCTTGAGTTCCTGCTCCGACTTCCTTCAATAGTGATGGACTTGTGATGTGGAACTAACTGTAGGTTTCAATAAGCCCTTTCCTCCACAAGTTGCTTTTGGTTTGTCCTGTTTTTCTGGTTTTTATTCGGAGTGCTGGGATTAAAGACATGCACCACCAACACCCACCCAGCTGAGCGGCATTTTGTTAATTAGTGATTGATGGGGAAGGGCCCAGCTGGTTGGAATGGCCCACCCCGTGCCTGCGCTGTTTGTCTTGGAGTCCGTAGGAAAGCAGGCTGACCTGAGCCAAGTGATGGCACACGCGGTCATGTCCAGATCAGGAAACCCTACAAATGCTCCCACAGTACCCATCCGTGGCCTCTGTATCAGCTCCAAGTATCAGGGACCTCCCGCACGGGGATCCACTTCCTAGTCCAAAGCTAAGTTTTTGGCTAATATTAAGAAAGACCGAGGGCGGGTGCTCCACCTAAAGAGGGAAAAAAATCACATAGATTAACTACAAAGGTTTCCTGCTGTGAGCAAAGATCTGTGTTCTATTTTTCAACCAGAGTAAACCAGGGGAGAGCGCGAACGCAGTCCCCCACTACCACAAATTATGCAGTCGAGTTTCCCGCATTTGGGGAAATCGCAGGGGTCAGCACATCCGGAGTGCAATGGATAAGCCTCGCCCTGGGAAAACCACCTTCGTGATCATGGTATCTCCCCTGCCAGGTAAGTATGAGTTGCTCGCGCCCCGACCGTGCCCTCCCTCACCACACACGCACTTATAAGCAACGGTCACCGCCCTCGCGACGCCGCCTCGCCGCCCTCTCGTGCCGCCCTCAGAGCTCTTCACGGGCATCCATCCACCCCACCCGAAACGGTCACCGCGCGGGACGCACCGCCGACACCGCCGGACCGGCAGCCTCTGCGCGACGCCTCATCTGCATACGCCACGCCCCCTCTCCCTCTCTCACCCCTCCTCCCCTCTCCCCCCGGGCCACTAAACTGACCACAGCGGCTCACATTGGAATCTTAACAGTTGCGAAGCAGACGCGAGAGAACTGTCCGGACCTACTCGTCCTGATTCTTCACGTTCTCTTCATAGCGGCGGGGAGAGGAGTGGAGGGAGGCCCGGACGGCCTCCTTCTTTCCTTTCCTTTTTCCTTTCCTTTCCTTTCATTTTTCCTCTTCCCTTCCCTTCCCTTTTCCCTTCCCTTCCCTTCCCTCTCCCCTTCCCTTTCCCCTTCCGACTTGACAGGCCCGAGGCCACAGTTAGGTAGGTGGGCTGCTTCACAGCACTGCAGAGGTTCTTCTGACATCCTGGGTGTGAGAAAAAAGTCCTTCCTGTCCGAGGTGCTCACTTCTAGTTACCCTCAGTCAAGGTTAAATAAACCCCAACAGAGAGCTCTTCGCCACCTTGTTATATTTTGCTCGCCATTCCAGAGGAAAAAGGTGGATTTGGGGTGACATGCTCCACCATACAACTCCGAGTTCAAGGAGTGTCTCGTCTCCCTTCCATTCCAAAGCCTGCTTTTCCCGTTTATTTTATTTTATTAGTTATGTGTTGTGTTTTGAGAAGACTTATCTTGGGGAGCTGCAACACACACACCTACTTACCCTGGAGGGGGAGCCCACAGCAGACAAAAGTATGGATTCCGTCAAAGTCAACTTGGTGAACCAATGAGTTTTCTTGGGGTTACTTATAAGAATATGGGTGAGAGCTCACTCCTGGCGCAGAAATGACTCCAAAGCAGCTGCGTCACCGGAGTCCTCCCTAGCACAAGAGAACCTGATCCACGGCTCACAACCTGCGCGCAGCTCCAGCTGGCTGGAGCATCTCCTCCAGTGTCTCGGTTGATCGACACCTCGTCCAGGCAGCTCGGCCGGGTTCTGCTTCTTCCAGGTTGCTGCTTGACTCTCAGAGGCTGTTTAGCAGCTAGTTCCTCTGAGAGTGACACTCGCCAGCCTGACAGTGAGGGAGGGGCCTAGTGCGTCTGCTCAGTTTCAGGGAATTCCTGCAGCTATTTTCAGTTGTGTAGTTGTGTACCTCTTGGTTTAAGAAGTTTCCATCTCCGAGGAAAATGATACACAACAACGTACATATACTTGTGTGTTGTGTGCAGGAACCCACAGAGTCCAGGAGTCGCTGCCGTGCCGGAGACCCTGGAGCTGGAGTAACAGGCAGCTATGAGCCGCCTAAAGCTGGGCTGAGAACCCTGCACTGGTCCTCTACAACAGCAGGACGGGCTCTTGGCAGATGAGCCCTCACTCCCTCTCTCAGTAGAAGACTCTGACTCCTGATGGGGACAGCTTCTTAAAAATCCAACAATCCTAGGTTCTCTTAGTCCGTTTACTGCACCGTGCTCCCCTTCACTCAATCTTCTAGCCTTACTGGCTGAAGAAGTCAGCAAGTCAGCCCTTCTGCATGCTCGCTGTCAAAGGCCACTTTGACTGCTCAGCTTCACATCCTGTGCCTCCCACCAGGTAGGGAGAGTCTGCTTCTGGGCTTGGAACACCACATGCTTATGACGACCGCTAGCGCCACCTCTCCCTTGACTCGGGATGACAGGTAAAGGCTCAGTGTGTGCCCACACAGCAGTGAGTCCAGAGAGGCTATGTTTGCAGGGACAGGCAGCCAGCTAGTCAATGACCTGTTCTTCAGGCACAGAGTGACTTTGCTGAGTGTGCCCCGGACGTTCTTTTTGCTTTGGGTTTCATTCATTAAATCCAATCGTGGGCATGTGTGGGTGCCACAGCGAGCGTGTCCAGGTCAAGGGCCGTCTTCCGGGAGTTGGTTCTCTCCTTCTACCCCGTACAGTCTGGGGATCAGACTCAGGTTGTTAGGCTTGACAGTAGTGACCTTTACCCTGTGAGCCACCTTGCTGCCCCTAAACCATTTGGGGGAGGAGTGGGGATTGGGGCTAGGGGGCAGCATCTATGTAGCTCGTGGCTAGCCTAGAACTTCCTGTATAGACTAGGCTGGCCTCAAACTCAGAGTTGGCACCTGCTGCAGCTGGCATTGAAGCTGTATGCCACCACACCTGGTTTCTCTTGTTTTTCCGAGGCCGGTTTCCCCCTGTGGTCTTGCCTGGCCTTAAACTCACAGCACCGATCCCCACCTCCCCCAGCTGTGAGATTATAGGCAGGCACTACAGTGCCCAGCTACAGGTTTTTAAACATTATTTTATGTTTATGAGTGCTCTATCTGGATGTAGGCATGCACGCCAGAAGAGGGCATCAGAACCCACTATAGATGGCTGTGAGCTACCACGCTGTTGGTGGGAACTGAACTCAGGACCTCTGGAAGAGCAGCCAGTGCTCTTAACAACGGAACCATCTCCCCAGCCCCTTACATGTTATTTTTCAAGGTGTTGGTGAGAAACCCTGGCACACTGTCCACTCATTCTGTATGTTATAGCGACCCCACCCAAGGCCCGCTGGCTAGTCCGTACTGCTGCTGCTATCCATCCCCACCCCACAAGAGGCACTCTAACCACGGATCCAGGGCCTGCCAAATCGGCTTAGGTAAGCACACTTGTTGTCATGGCTGGCAGCCTGGGTTTGATCCCCATCGTCCACCTGGTATGAGACTCACAGGTGTCATCCTCTGACCGTCACTGTATGTAGAGAGCCCATGCATTACATTCAGGGATTTAAACATACAGTACCTGGCGGTGGTGGCTCATGTCTTCAACACCAGTACTCGGGAGGTAGCTCTGTGAATTCAAGGCCAGCCTGATCTACAGAGTGAGTTCCATGACAACCAGGGCTACAGAGAAATCATGTCTCAAAAACAAAACAAACAAACAAAAAACCCCAAAAACTACCAAAACGACAACAAAACCAAAAACAAAAGCCAAACCAAACCAAAAGAAAACAAAACAAACAAACAAACAAACAAAAAAAAACAAAAAAAAAGGAAAGAAAAGAAATGAGGATAAAGGGTAATGTTGTTTTTTGAGAAAATGTCTCACTATATAGCCCAGGAGAGCCTAGAACTCATGATTCTCCTGCCCCAGTCTTGGATTACAGGCATGCTCCATCACATCTGGCTCAGATAATTTGGAGGGGGTGTTTATTTTTAAATGTTATACGTATACTTTAGTGAGTGCATGTATTACGTGTGTGTGGGTACACATGCTATGACATACAGAGGTCAGAGAGCAACATTTGTGCGTTTGCTTCCTGCTTTCAACTATGCGTGGGTCCCAGGAATCTTGGACAACCTTTCAATACTGAGCCATCTTCACCAGCCCCTCCCAGTTCTCTCTCTCTTTTCGAGACAGTGCCTCCTGCCTTGGGTCACTCGCATTAATTGCTACCAAAGTGAAAAACAAAAGCATCGGATGGACCTTTGTTTCAAACTTGAAGCCAGCAGCAGGTCAGGAGAACTGGACTGTGGTTTTTCACAAAAGACTTGAAACTTCAACATCCTGGAAGAGTTGACATTAGTGCTGACGCCAACTTTTGAAAGTGCCCTGAGACTGGAAGATGGCTCAGAGGTTAAGGTATAAATAATATCTCAAAATTTATAGGATAGGGCTGGAGAGATGGCTCAGTGGTTAAGAGCATTGCCTGCTCTTCCAAAAGCCCTGAGTTCAATTCCAAGCAACCACATGGTGGCTCACAACCATCTGTAATGAGATCTGGTGCCCTCTTCTGGCCTGCAGGTATATACACAGACAGAATATTGTATCCATAATAAATAAATAATTTAAAAAAATTTATAGGATATATATATGTATATGCTTTCTATTGTGATATTAATGGTCATATAGAGTACTAACTAATTATAGAAAAGAATTTCGTAGCTTTCTGTACATGATTTCATCAGGCTTGAGTGTCTATCAGGTAACTAGGAATTAGGTTTGCATACCACGGATGCACTTAACAAATTGAGATCCTCTAACCTCTCCGAGATCTGCTACCTAAGATCTGCAGTATACCATGGCCATTCCTAACAACGACCCCTGAAGTCTCCAGAAGGACGATGGCGTCCCACAATAACGGTTCCACTGGACCGTGTGCCGCTGGACCGTGTGCCGCTGGCCATGTCGGAGGAGCAGCAGTTGGCAACTGACCTCAGGGGATCAGCCCATCAGGAAACACAACCCCGGCGGGTGAATCTCGGATAGGCAAGGCCCCCAGTGTCTTTTGCTTCTGCTGTGCCTTCACGTGTCTGCTGCTGCCATCTTTCTCTGGTACCTGGCGTGGGTGTGGGGAGATCCCCACTGCCTCTAATGTAGTGTGTGTATCATTGAAAATCCTGTTCTCTGGGGCATTTTCCTGCAGATTATTATGAAGATGATTTCCTCCTAAACTGTACCGCTTAACTGAAACAAAGATTTTATACAGTATTTTCTCAGGGTCCCCTAGAGATGCCAGAGCCCTCCAGACAGAAGGAAGCAATCTAGAGAACATGACACCCACTATCCAAAGGGGTGGGGTGGGTGGGTGGGTTTTGGTTATTCAATGGGTTATGGATTCTTATTGTTTAGGGGGGTTGGTTACGAGTTGTTATTGGTCATGGTCAGGAAAAAAGCTGAACAAAGGAGATTAGGTTCAGGGATCTTGTTCTGAAAAGAAAAAGTTGTTATAGAAATTACAGAATAAAAGGGCAGATCTCTTTTGCTTTTTCTTATTGTTTTTATTGAGTTATATATTTGTCTCTACTTTCCTCCCTTTCTCCCCCTCCCCTTTCACCCTCTTCCATGGTCCCCATGCTCCCAATTTACTCAGGAGATCTTGTCTTTTTCTACTTCCCATGTCGATTAGATCCATGTATGTCTCTCTTAGGCTCCTCTTTGTTGTCTAGGTTCTCTGGGATTGTGAACTGTAGACTGGTTTTTCTTTGTTTTATGTCTAAAAGTTACTTATGAGTGAGTACATATTTATTGTATTTTTCTTTCGGGGTCTGGGTTAAGGGTTGATCATTGAATTTACGTTTAAACTAAAAAAACCCAAATACTAGTCTTAAATATTTTACTTTGGTATAGATTTTTGTTTATTGTTACAAAAATTAAGATTATCCTTGTTATACTGTATATATGTTTGTAGTCTTTTTAAAGATATTTTATGACCGGGCAGTGATGGTGCACATCTTTTATCCCAGCACTTGGGAGGCAGATCTCTGTGAGTTCGAGGCCAGCCTGGTCTACAAGAGTTCCAGGACAGCCAGACAAACTTTGTGGAAAAACAAATGCGAGTGGAGTGGGGAGAAAGTGATTTTAATTTTATGTGTTAAGTGTTTTGCCAGGTGGGTATTCTGAAAGAGCAGTCTGTACTCTTAACTGCTGAACCATATTTTCAGATATCACACACCCACACACACACAGACCAAAGTGTCATTTCTCTTCCTGTACTGGCGATAACAATATCCATATATATTCCCAATCCATTTTCACTGCCGGGATACAGGCACCGTCTGGACCCAAAAATGCAACGCTCCAACTGAGGGTTGATGGAGTGATAAAGCTGTATCATCACCTTCTGCTAGATGAGGATACTAAGTAGGGACTTGCACCTAGAAGAGGGCCCTCACAGAAATGACCACGCTGGCACCCGGACCCAGACCCTAGAGCTGTTTTGATTCTGCGAAACGGACACTAGAAACTTGAAGCAAAGGGATCTCTGACCTAGGGGCTCAACCTCCCCGAGAACAAAGGTTCCGCTGCCGCAAAGGACTGGAGTGAGTGTGGACGGGTTTAATGAAGCTCAGCCAGTCTCCAGGGTGGCCATGCTCCACTGCTGCTTTGAAGGAACCACTGCCAAGAGATAATGCCAGATAAGGAGAGTAATACTTCATTTACTGGAATTGTTTCTACCAGCCTTTTGAGACAGGGTATCTCGTGACTCTGTCACCCAGGCTGGCCTAGAGGAAGTACTCACAGCAACCACAGCTGGCTGAGAAGTTTGCAAACCGTATGCAGTATGAGATTAAGGGGCATGCATCTCACCCAAGTGTTCTACCGGCGGAATCACCCCCTCACCCTGGTTTAGATGCTATGGCAGGACGCCAAAACTGTTCAGGGAGTCCTGCCCGGTCTCTTGTGACTTCTCCTGGGCCTACAATGACTATTTATGCTCGTATAAAATGGTAGGTAGTTGTTGTTCCTCTCCCACCCCTCCAAATTAATGGGTTTTGCCTAACGGTCCGAGCCCAAAAGCGCTTGGTATTATGGTGTGATCTGACAGGGGTGGACGCTGTATACCTTCCCGTAGACGAACTACGCGGTTGGAGAAAGCGGTGGTCGTTGGAAAACATAAAAAGTTAAGTTAAAGTCAGTGAAAGAAACCGTTGTCTATTCTTTTAAAACCAACGTTGCCAGGGGAGAGCGCGAACGCAGTCCCCCACTACCACAAATTATGCAGTCGAGTTTCCCGCATTTGGGGAAATCGCAGGGGTCAGCACATCCGGAGTGCAATGGATAAGCCTCGCCCTGGGAAAACCACCTTCGTGATCATGGTATCTCCCCTGCCAGGTAAGTATGAGTTGCTTTCGCCTCGTAGAAGGACTCCATCGTTGTCGCCCCACTCTAAACTTACGGTCTTCTGTTTTGTGCCTTCTCTCCCTCACTTTTGCTTGTTCTCATAGTGCCCCCCCCAAAAGAACCCTGGACATCTTGTAGGTATCATTCTTAAACGGTATGGGAAATGTACGTGTGGGAGACCGGCATCCTCTGCGTGCACATAATTTACATACACCACGCCCCTGAGGTGACGTTGCGGGAACTCAAGTTTTGGCCGGTAAAGAAGACTTCGCCCACTAAGGCTGGGGGCGGAGGCTCGGGGCTTGTTGATTGAGGGTCAAGTCTGGAAATCGAAAGGGAGGTGAAAACCTATCTTTGGGACCCGGGGTCGCTCAGGTTACAGCTCAGAGGCTCTGGACAAAAAAGAAGTTCTAACTCATTGTTTCCACCAGCGGAAGGAACTCATCCTCATAGGATTCAGTTCTAGGAGATTCACCCCTTTAATGTTGAACTTCTAATAGAAAATCGTTTTTTGTCCATGTTTTTTTTTTCCCGAGTAGGTAATCATACATTATTTGTACACAACCACTAAGCCTAATAAAAACCTGGGAGAAAGGCCCAAGATAACAGCTTGGGAGATAGAAATCAGACTGGATGGTGGTACACAATTGTAATCTCAGCGCTCCGCAGGTCAAGGTAGGTGGAGCGAAGTCAGCTTGGGCTACATAGCGAGTTGCAGGTCAGACTGGGTCAGTGAGACCGCATCCAAAACAAAATAAGCAACAACACTGAAAATACCCATAAAAATACAGCGCCTGTTTTCAGTGGAAAAGAAAACGCCAAGAGCCGAGTTTGATCTATCCCCCTCCACCGCCTTCGCAGCCCTGCGCCTGCGCAGACGCACAGGAAGGACTCGCAGTTCGAGCGGAAGTGGCGTCCCCGGACGCTTTAGGGAAGGTAGCCGCGGAATACACTGAAACCCGGGCCGTTGGTGGACCTCGTAGGCCTCCCTAGGCCGCCATGAACCGGCTCCAGGATGACTACGATCCCTACGCGGTGGAAGAGCCGAGTGACGAGGAGCCGGCTCTGAGCAGGTGGGCTGCTGCCCCGCGGTGTCCGCCGAGCTTGGGCGCACTGCCGCGAGCATCCCTTGTAGGAGCCTCGGGGTGCCTGGTGGGGCTGCTCAGTCTCTGGGGAGCCAGGATGGACAGCAGTGCGGGAAAAGGGATGTTCCGGAATCACGGGGCCCCCAAGCGTAAATCCTCAGATGGAACCCTGCTCCTTACGGTTTGCTAGCAGTGTGACTGAAGGCAAGTCAGTTCTCGGCTTCTCGTGTGTATCTGGAAATGCAAGTGTGGGACTAGTGAGGGCATCAGGCCACAGCTGGAAGACTGTTGAATAGAAATAAGGGAATAGGCAATGGGAACCTTTTGGATTATAATAGAGATAGATACAAAATTCTCGTCTTCCATTGGTTTACCTTATAATAGGGGAAATGAAATACGTATCTTCGAAGGCCATCGTACTTGATATCTGATAGGCATAGATGAAGTTCTGTGGTATTTTTGGAAAGGGAGTATTTATCCTACTTAAGGGAATTTGGGATGTTTTTAGTTATGTGTAAAACACATATTTATCACCCCCTTTTTTTAACCTTGCTGGGCTGTTAAACCCAGGGTATTTTTAAAAATCCATCCATCCATCCATCCATCCATCTACCTACTTACCTACCTACCTATCTATCTACCTACCTATCTGTTTCATAATTTCAATTTTAGTTTTGAGACAGGGTCTCAGTGTGTAGTTCTGCTTGGCCTGGAACTCGCTCTGTAGACCAGGTTTGCGTTGAACTCAAGAGAGCCACTTGCTTCCAAGTGCTGAGTTTAAAGGCCAGGCCTGGCTTGTTTACTCCTTTAATAACCTAGATTCTAGAGCGGTGGTTCTCAGCCTTCCTAATGCTGGAACCCTTTAATAAAGTTCTTCATGTTGTGGTGACCCTCAGCCATAAAATTATTTCATTGCTTGTCGAGATGTTCTGTGTTGCTTGGGTCAGTCAAAGGAAGAGGGTCCCTCCAAGATGAATGTTAGGCTGTCTGGCTGCAGGGAGGAACTTCTGTGACCTGAATCCCAATAGCCGTGCAGAGGTGTATTTATTGATTGTTACACAAAAATTGTCTTTTGGGTAAAACAAGTTCCTTGTACTAAAGTCCCTGATACAATGATGTGTCCTTCTGAAGAAAAGTGCCACACGTGCCATTTTCGTCCTTACCGGGTACTGTTTGCTGTACCCAATAATCAAGGTGCCAGGACTGTCTTGTGACCAAAGCCATGCAAAGTCTGTGAAGCAGCTCTGTAGATCCCAGAAAACAATCCCTGTTTTCCACAGTGATTTCTTTAGTCTAGGCTTTCCTAGAAAACAACTCTTCATTCTGAAGTTTACCTCTAGTACAGTGAGAAACACTATTTCATTCTAATGCTTATCCTAGATACAACATTCTACTCATTTTTCTTTCTGCAGTTGCTACTTTGTAAATATATTTTTGATACTGTTACAAATCATAATGAAAATACCTGTATGCAGGATATCTGATAGGTGGCTCACAAGGGGGTTGAGAACCAACGCAGAAAAGAGAGTTGAGGCCAGGGGATCCTTGGCAGATGCTGCTGGAGGCAGAGTTAGAGGTCAGAGTGAAAACAGTGGTGGTGGTGGCAGTGACAGAGCATAGCATGCTGGCCGGTTTACCTGTCATGGACAGCATTTCCTTGGGAGTAGATTCTGGCTAAAACCTTAGCCACTGACAGGTGTGGTGGCTCTTGGGAGGCTCTAAAGTTCAGGCCAGTCAGGCTGCCCCGTGAAACCGCGTCTCAAAGAGGCAAACAAAAGGACAAGCAACCCACCCTTAGTCCTCAGCAGATTCACTGGAGTGAATTGCCTTTTTCTGATTAAGTCTCTGGTGGAACCTTGAAAGCATTGTCTGGTGTTCTTCCCATGAGGGTATTCTTCCCATGAGGACTCTGTTGTGATTATTGATATAGGATCTCGTGTATCCCAGACTGGTGGCTTCTGATCCTCCTGCTTCCACTTCTTCCACTTCTCAAGTGTGGGGATCACAGGCGTCCACCACCATATGTGTTTCGTGTGATGTTGTGCTCAACCCAGCCTCATGCCTGCCAGGCAAGCACTTTACCAACTCAGTTACAGCCTCAGCCTTATTATTATGTATATTCTTCATATTATATTAGAAAGGTCTTAGACATTTAATTTTTCTTGTTTGAAACAGGATCTCATGTAGCCCAGGGCTGTTTTTGACTCCATTGTGAAGCCACTCTTGAACTCTGACCTCCTAAGTGCTGGGATTACAGGTGTGCAACACCATGTCTGACTTAATTCATTAAAAAAATTAAATAACATTTCTTTTCTTAAATTTGTCTGTGTGGGCATGTGGGTGCCTTGGGACATTGTGGAGGTCAGAGGATAGCTTCTCTCCTTCCATGTGGGTCCCAGGGATTGAATTCAGGTCAGCAGGCTTGGTGACAAGTGCCTTACCTGCATATGAGCTGTCCTCTGTCTTGCTGGCCCCGACTGAATCCAGTTTTGTTGTTTTAGTCCTCCTGATTACTGAATAGTGTTATTATAATTCTGTTGATAGAAAACCAATCGCAGAAGACAATACAAATTGACAGAAATTGGCTAGGAGAATCCAGAGTGCAGTGTAAGTTTCTTGGGGTGAGTGCTATAGCGCAGTGGTAGAGCAGGTGCCTGCTGTGCGTGAAGCCTTGGTTCAGTCACCAGCACCAGGAAAACAATCCTCGTTGTACGTAGTTTCTCTTTTCACAGTTTTCTGTAGCAATTGTCCTTCAAATTATATTATTTAATTCCTATTAACATTTTATGTTGAAATATTAGCTGTATATTTATATATATTAGCTGTATATTACATATTTATGTATTTTACCTCAATAAAACTCTCAGATCTGTGAGGTAAGCTTTTTTAGTTGATAGAATTATGAATTGGTACAAGTATTGGTAAACAATGTAATAATATAAGAAGTTGGAAAGAGGGATGGTTAATAGCATCGTCTGTTCTTCCAGGGGACCTGGGTTCGATTCCCAGCCTCACATGGCAGCTCACAACCATCTAACTGTAACACTAGTTCTAGGGAATCCAGTGTCCTTTCTGGCCTCTGTGGCACCAGGCAACACAATTGATGCACAGATACACACACAAGTAGAAGACCCATACACACTCACAAATGAAAGAAGCCAGGCAGTGGTGGCACACACCTTTAATTCCAGCACTCAGGAAGCAGAGGTAGGCTGATCCCTTTTTTGAGTTTGAGGCCAGCTTGGTCTACAGAGTGAATTTTAGAACTGCACAGAGAAATCTTGTCTCAAAAAACCGAAAACCAGAACAAAACAAAAACAAACAAAAGACAACCAACTAAACAAAAAAACACCTAGAAAACCCTTCTGAAAACTGGATTAGCTGATCTGTTGCCTATTAATTATCATTGCTATATGCACTATAATAGGTACACCAGATGTAAATTTGTAATACTTAATTTTCTGTTGAGCAGTAAAATGCTAGAAGTTTAAGTGTTTGTGTCTTGTTTTGTGAAGCTGTACTTCAGACCTAGGGACTTGCACATGCTGCACGAGTGCTCAACCACTGAGCCACATTCCAGCCGTGACTTTTTTTTTAATATTCGGGACTGGAGAGATGACTCAGTGGTTAAGATCACTGGCTGTGCTTCCAGAGAGGTCCTGAGTTGAATTCCCAGCAACTACATGGTGATTCACAACCATCTATAGTAGGATCTGATGCCTTCTTCTGGCATAAAGGTGTGCATGCAGATAGAACTTTTTGTATATGAATACAAAAAGTAAATTAATTAATTAAAGACAAAGAAAAAGGTTTTAATATTTATATTCCCTGTGCTTTAAATGTATGCTAGTTCTGAAGATGAAGTCGATGTGCTTTTACATGGAACTCCTGACCAAAAACGAAAACTCATCAGGGAATGTCTTACTGGAGAAAGTGAATCATCTAGTGAAGATGAATTTGAGAAAGAAATGGAAGCTGAATTAAACTCCACCATGAAAACAATGGAGGATAAGTTATCCTCTATGGGGACAGGTAAACTCTGGGCTCTGTTCCCACAGATATCCTGTAAGGGAGTGTGTTCTTTTGTGTCGCTTTGTGTAGGTGCTCAAGAATCACTGTGTGTCTGTGTGCACATGTGTGTGTGTGTGTGTGTGTGTGTGTGTGTGTATGTGTGTGTATGTGTGTGTGTGTGATGGGTGGTGGTGGGGGTGAACCTGGGTTTGTGTTTGCTAGACAGAAGTCTACTACTGAATTACAGTCCTGCCTCTTTTAAAATTTGAGAAGGGTCTGGCTAAGTTACTCAGCCTGGCCTTGAACTCGCTGTAGCCCCTGTGATCCTGCCTCTGCTTCCTGAGTGGCTGGGAGACAGATCTGCATGAGCATGTGTGGTTAATACACTACTTACCACATGAAGACATGAATGTGCTGACGATCTGTGCCCGAGTTTTCGTTAATGACTAACACATATTATGTGTTATTGGAAAGATACTATTTAGTAGCAAGTACTCGTCTTATTTCCTTTTGTGATTTTTAACACATGCTGGGCGTAATGGCGCACACCTTTGATCCCAGCCTAGTATATAGAGTGAGTCTCTAAAAACCAAACAAAAACCCAAAAAACCCACAAGGCATACAAAGGATTTTTAGAGTCTGATGGCAGATTAATGGTATGTCACTACAAATTCCTGTCTCTTTGTAGTAGTAATAAACACATTTCATTTTTAGATTTTTATGTATAATTTACTTGACCCAAAAATTGTTTTGTGGAAGTAGGACTGGTCAGAACTGTTTTCATGTTGGTATGTGCTATACCTTGAAGAACGGAAAGATGTAATTGAAGCAGAGGAAGACTCAGGGACACAGGCTTGTGAAGACAGGCTGGAGATGAGACGTCTGTTCTTAGTCCATCTCCTTGTCTAATGCCCTTGGAGCAAGACGTCTTTTCCTGTTCTCCATGGAGTATTTGTTTTTTTTAAAGATTTATTTATTTATTATGTATACAGTGTTTTGCCTGCCTGTGTGCCTGTAGACCAGAAGAGGGCACCAGATCTCATTACAGATGGTTGTGAGCCACCATGTGGTTACGGGGAATTGAACTCAGGACCTCTGGTAGAGCAGCCAGTGCTCTTAACCTGAACCCTCTTTCCAGCATTAAAAAGATAGAAGTATATATGCTGAGACCATGGAAATACAGCATTTAAATTCTAATTACATTTGTGGGGAGAGAGAAAGGATGATTTTCTCCTAATCTGGAAAATTCGTCAAGGAGTGATTCCCTATAGGTGCATTGCACAGATATCTCCTAGTCAATACTCTACAACTGAGATTGTGACTAAATTAGTACTATCTGAAGTGACAGAATATGTCTGGAGTGTTTCAGTTTGTAAACGCCCCTTCTGTTTGGTAGGGTCTTCCTCGGGAGTTGGGCGTGTTGGAGCAGTCACAGCAAAGTACTATGATGACATTTATTTTGATTCCGATTCTGAGGATGAAGACAAAGCCAGTGAGTAACCTTTTTCTTAGCAGGTGTGTTTTATGGATACTGTCCGCCTCAACAGTTATTTTCTGTCTGAGTTTTATATTGTTTTTAAAATTTGGTTGTGTGATGTCTTACTCTTTTGACTCTTTTGGGGCCCCACCACCCAGCTCCTGAGGCTTATTCTTAGTTATGAATACCCCACCTTAGCTTGGCTTGTTTCTTACCAACTTTTCTTAAATTATCTCCGACCACCTTTAGCCTTAGGGCTTTTCTCTTTCTCTTACTTCTATAATCTTACTTCCACTCTTACTCCATAGCTTGCTGTCACTGGCCCCTGATGTCCTCTTTCTTGTTTCTCTTTTTATTTATTCTCTGCATGCCAGCCCCGCCTATCCTTGCTTCTGCCTCGCTATTGGCTCTTCAGCTCTTCATTAGAACCATCAGGTGTTTTGGACAGGCAAAGAATCACAGCTTCATAGAGTTAAACAAATGCAGCGTAAACAAAGCAACACACCTCAAATACTATTCCTCAACAAAATTTAATTTTATGTTAATGGGTGTATGGGCTGCATGGATATCTGTCTGTGCACCATGTTCCTGCCTGGTGCCCGGAGAGCACCAGGTATTGGATTCCCTGGAACTGGAGTTATAGATGTTTGTGAGCCACCATGTGGGGGCTGGAAATCAAGCCTGGGTCCTCTGAAAAAGCAGCCAGTAATCTTAACTGCTGAGCAATCTCTCGGATTCTCTCTTGTTTATTTTTAAGAAACTATAGACTAAGCCAGGTATGGTGATTACACTCCAGTTACAAAAAATGTTCTGTCTGAGACTGTGTTGCGCCTTCTTCCGTTTCCAACAACATATCTTTGTAAACGGCTTTCCAGTTTGTTGGTTATCATGTCTAAATACAGTAGACTTTGCTCTTGCAAAGACCGCCCTAAGAATTTCTGATCTGGTGAGAAAGAAACAATCTGAACCTTCACACTGAGGTTGGCTTTTTAGGCATACTGTTGAGAAATGTAGCAATGTAGTTTACTGTTGTAAAGACTGTTTACATTAAGACTGTTACCCATCATGCTTCAAGACAAAATTTCATTTATTTGTAATTGAAAATAAATATTCCACAATATATAATTACATACTGTTTTTGTGATTAATTACTATGCTTTAATTATGTTCAGTTTGTAAAAATGAAAATACATCCTACATATCTGATACTCACATTATTACTTATAATAGTAGCAAAATTATAGTTATGAAGTAGCAATGAAAATAAACTTATGGTTGGGGCCACCACATGAAGAATTGTGTTAAAGGATCAACGCATTGGGAAGGTTGGGAACCAGTGGATTAAAGGCATGTGCCACCACATGTGTGCATATATATATATACATATATGTATATGTATATATTATATATGTTTTTTTTCTCATCATTTTTCAAGACAGTTTCTTTGTAGTCCTCAGCTGTCCTGGAACTTGCTCTGTAGACCAGGCTGATCTCGAACTCACAGATCCCCTTCAAAGGCAGGTGCCACCACCATCTGGCTCTTATTCATATTGACCTCCACCTGTTTGTTATATCTATTAAGATGGCCTCCAACTCACAGAGATTCACCTGCCTCTGTCCTGCCGATTTTAGTTTTAGGATATCCAGGGGGATACAGAGAAACCCTGTCCTGAAAAAGACAAAACAAAAACGAAAATTTTTCTGTGTGTGTGTGTGTGTGTGTGTGTGTGTGTGTGTGTGTGTGTGTGTTTATGGGAGCTCATTCTGCTCGTGTATGGCTGTAGCAGACAACCTATGATAGTCGGTTCTCTTCTTTCACCGTGTGAGTCCCAGGACTGAACTCAGGCTGTCATGGTGGCAGGTGCCTTTACACGGAGCCATCTTCCCTGCCTCCCTTCTATTTTGGGCAGAGTCTCATGTAGGAGAGGCTGGTCTTAAACTTGGTCTGAAGCCAAGGATGCCCGTGAACTCATGATCCTACTGCCTCTGTCTCCCAAGCACTGGGTTTACAGATGTGTCACCGTGACCAGTTAGTTTTAAATGGTTTTTTGAGACTGAATTTTTATTATGTGAACTTGGCCCTTTGGCCTCCTCTATCTTTACTTTAGTGTCTTAATTGCACAAAACTCTTATTTGAGGAATAGCTGTATTTTATTTAATTTTATGTATTGCATTTTTGGGTAAGGGTTTACTTTTATTGCCAGGGTAGCTTGAAACTCACTGTGTGTTCCAGGCGTGGCAGTTCTCATGTCTCAGCCTCCCAGGTACTGAGATTGCTGGCTAAAGAAAGGCTTTAGGCGTCTTTTAAAAGACAATGTAACGAGAATAAATTCATAGTGTGGGAAACAGGAGAGTCATTTTATATTAAAGAATTGTCATCTTTAGATAGATACTGATCCATATTATTAACCTTTTAAAAATTAGCACAAGTGACCAAGAAGAAGAAACAGCGCAGGATCCCAACAAATGATGAGTTACTATATGATCCTGAGAAAGACAGCAGAGACCAAGCCTGGGTTGATGCACAGAGAAGGGGGTAAGCATTTAAATCTTTATTTATAATCTTTAGAGAGTGATTTTTCCATGCTTTCTTATTTTACTATATGTGTATTTGTTTTCACACAAACACATCAGGAACAATTTGAGGAGGAAAACTTCAAAAGTTTATTTGAAAATAACTAGCAGATTTTAGTTAGACAATTGAATGTCTATCTATCCATCCATCCATCCATCCATCCACCCATCTGTCTAATTTTCGAAACAGGGTTTCTCTGTGAAGCCCTGGCTGTCCTGGAACTCACATTGTAGACCAGGCTGGCCTCGAACTCAGATCCACCTGCCTCTGCCTGGGATTAAAGGTCTGTGCAATCACTACCTGTTTATTATTAAAACATTCTCATGTAGCCCAGGATGGCTTCAAAACTTAGTATGTAGCCCAGGGCAGGGCTTTAAACTCCTGATGATCCTACCTCTACCTTCCAAATGCTCTCTGGAGTTACAGGTTAGTCACCGTGACAGTTAACGGTTAGTTATTGATGGATCTAAACTGCCCTAGTCAATCTCTTCATTTAGGGAATAGAACTTTTTATTGTTCTTGTGAGACAGGGTTTTGCTATGTAATCCTGGCTGGCCTGTTACTCATTATGTATTTGCCCTGGCTAATTTACAGCAATTCTGTCTCAACCTCTTAAGTGCTGGGATTATAGGTTTGTACTCATCTGTATTTTTAACCCCATTTTTGCTTTTTTTTTTGGGGGGGGCAGTTTCAAGACAGGATTTCTCTGTAGCTTTGGAGCCTGTCCTGGAACTAGCTCTTGTAGACCAGGCTGGCCTCGAACTCACAGAGCCGTTTTCTTCTTAAAACATTAAGTGGTTCAGGCTGACCTTGAAGTCACTCTGTAGCCCAGTGAACCTGGAACTTGCAATCCTCCTGGCTCAGCCCCATTGGAAGCAGGGATTATAGGCCTGTACCAATAGGCATTGATATAAAACTAACTTTGGTGGTTGGTTGGCTGGTTTCTATTTTGGTCTTTTCAAACTAGCTTTTCCCAAAAAGACATGTTAAAACCTTTAAAAATATATTTATGTATGTATGTATTGTTGTTGTTGGTGTGAGATAGGGTCTCTCCCAGACTGGCCTTGAAGACCCAGGGCTACTGTCTCTCAGCCTCCCAAATGCTGGGATTATGGGTATGCACCATCATGATTCTCTTATAATTTTAAATTATTCTGAGATTAGAGTTTTAGTCTCTAAACTGTTAATTTTATTTTTGTCTGCCCTGGAACTCACTATGTAGACCAGGCTGACCTTGAATATGCAGAGATTCATCTACCTCTGCCTCCTAAGTAAGTGCTTTCTGATATTTTGTTTTTTAGTCCCAAATTCTGGGATTAAAGGCTTGCATCACCTTGCAGGCCCAGGAGCAAATTGCTTTTGAGGTTCACCTACATCATAGCACAGTACTTCTTTCTATGGCTGAACAATGCCATTGTACGTCTGTATTTTGATTTTTGTTATCCCCTGAGGGATGTTTGTGCTCTAACTACCTTTTGACCGTCTTGAATAGTGTTGTCAGAACTGGTGTACGGATGTTTGTTTGAGTCTCTTCTTACGTTTTTTATTTTTATTTTTGGTTACAAATCTCGGTGGAGCATTGCAGGATCACATGGTAATTCTGTGTTTTAATTTTTTGTGTGCCTGGAGATGCACTTATGCTGTTGTACATGCTAGGCAAGTACTCCGCTGCTAGCTACTCACTCAGTGCCTAGGAGGCCGTGCTTCGGTCCGGTTGGGGATGGCTAGCTCTGTTTTCCAAGGCGGCAGGCTGATGTTGCTGTGGGATCTCTGTACACACCCTGTAGCTCCAGTTCTCCCTGTCCCTTCTCGCTCATCCCGGTTCATTCCTGTGCTGCTTCCTCCAGCGCCCCCTGGTGTTTACTTACTGAAACTGTCTTTATTTTGTTTTTGGAGGCGGGATCCCCGAGGAAGCATAGTTTGTCCTGGAAGTGTCTGTGTAGCCCAGGCTGGCATTGGATGGTTTTGTTCTTCCTGCCTTAGCTTTCTGAATTTATTTTACTTTACATTTGTTTATCTTAAAATTTATTATTGCTATGTGAATATGTGGCAAGGCATGCTTGTGGAGGTTAGAGGACAACTTCTAGGGCTGTCAGGTTAGTAGCAAGCACCTTGAAGTGGTAAGCCATCTTATCAGCTCCTCTACCTTCAGTGATTGAAACAGAGTCTCTACTGAAGCTACAGCTCGGCTCGGTTGGCTGCCAGTGAGCTCCAGAGATCTGCCTGTCTCCATGCTGTTGTCCCCGAGAGCACTGTAGTCACAGTGCCTCTGCCTGCTCTTTACGTGGGCACTGGGCCCTTAGCCCAGTCCTCACACTTTGCCCAGCAGGCACTTTAGCCCTCCCCCTCTTCCTCAGGCTGGTGTGGAGCTCACCGTACAGTCCAGGCTGCATTTGTAGTCCTGCTGTTGTTGCCTAGTGTTGCCTAGTGCTAGGATTCCCTTGCCTGAAAATGCAAGTTTTTCGAGCCAGGGTTTCTCTGGGTAGCCCTGGCTGTCCTGGAACTTGCTCCATAGACCAGGCTGGCCTTGAACTCAGAGTTCTTCCTACTCTGTTTTCTGAGTGCTAGGATTAAAGTCATGTGCTTTTAACTGCCTGGCTTAAATTTGTGACTACAAGCATAAAATAGTTTCTTAGACTTTCCTTGTTTTTGGCATCTTAAGTGTCTTGAAGAGCCCTGGTTAGTTTCCTGTTAGAATTCACCTGAGACTTTCCACACAATCTCACTGATAATGGGGTTTTGGTTTGTTGTTAGGATTGGCCTTTGTGAGACTTGTCTCATTTTAGCTCATACTGACCTTGAACTCTGGATCCCCCTGCTTCTTCTTGGAGTGCTGGGATTTCAGGCATGGGACCACATCATACCAAACTACTCTGAAAGGAAATTACTGTGTACAGTCCAGACTTAAGGAGTTAGGCTCTGCCACCTTGAAGTTTGATTTGATTTTTTTTTTTAACTTTCTGCCTCTGCAAGATGTTTTAGGTAGATCTTGTAAACCATATCCCAAGATTTATCCATTTTTGGTGCTGGAGAGATGGCTCAGCAGTTAAGAGCACTTGTTGCTCTTGCAGAGGACCTGAGTTTGGTTTCTAGCACTCACCTGGTGGCATACAACATTTTATAACTCCAGTTTCTGGAGACCCCACACCTTCTTCTGACCTCCCAGGGTATTAGGCATACATGTAGTGCACTTAAATACATGCAGATAAGACATTCATATACATAAAGTAGATAAATAAAAATAGTAATGATAATAATAATAATAATTAGTAATTTCCAATTATTCTTAATTAGAATAATTGAGTTCTGAATCCTTTTTCTGGACCATGGCATTAGAAACCAGGATTTGGTTGATTAACGTATGTTTTCTTCTCAGATTTATCTTTCTGTTTTAGTTATCATGCCTACGGACTGCAGAGACCACATCAGAAGCAGCAGCCTGTTCCTAACAGTGACGCCGTTCTGAATTGCCCTGCCTGCATGACCACCCTGTGCCTTGACTGCCAGAGGTAAGGGGCAAAGGTAAACATGCACACAAATGAACTTTTTGTTTTGTTTTTTCGAGACAGGGTTTCTCTGTAGCTTTGGAGCCTGCCGAGGAACTTGCTCTGTAGACCAGGCTGGTCTCGAGCTTACAGAGGTCTGCCTGTCTCTGTCTCCCGGGTGCTGGGATTAAAGGTGTGCACCACCACCGCCTGGCTGGCTCACAACCTTCTACCATGAGATCTGGTACCCTCCTCTACCTTGCAGGCATACATGCTTTCAGAACACCGGTATACAACAAACAAACAAACAAATATTTCTTCCCCCTCTCATGTTTTTGAGAAAGGGTTTTTCTGTGTAACACTCATAGGTGTCTTGGAACTTGCTTTGTAGACCAGGCTGTCTATCTATCTATCTTTGAGGCAGGGTCTCTTTGTAGCCTTGGTTATCCTAGAATTCACTATGTAGATCAGGCTGGCCCATGAACTCACAGAGATCCCCCTGCCTCTGGAATCTAAGGTGTATGCCACCACTGCCCAGCCTTACCTTCCATTTAAGAAGTGTATTTCTCCATGGGGTTACCATACACGCCCGCTTTCTCATTACTTGAGAGTTTGAGACAGGAAGATTGTGAGTTCTGGGTTAGGTTTGGCAGCTCTGTCTCAAAAACATGAGTCAATAAATAAACAACGCTTTCAAATTTCCTTCAATTCACATTTCATTCCCCTGTATTGATTTTAGTGGATATCTATGTAGGTGTTCTCACATTTGATTGAAAAGTGACTGCCGTGAAATCCAGACTCCATTTCATTCTCTTTCTAGGCATGAATCCTACAAGACTCAGTACAGAGCAATGTTCGTGATGAATTGTTCTGTCAACAGAGAGGAAGTTCTAAGATACAAGAACCCAGTAAACAGGAAGAAAAAGCGGGGCGCTAAGAAGATGAGGTCGAACCCTGAAGGTCCTGTGGAGACAGACGCGGAGGAAGTCTATCACCCTGTCATGTGCACAGAGTGTTCTACTGAAGTGGCAGTCTATGACAAGGATGAAGTCTTCCACTTTTTCAATGTGTTAGCAAGCCATTCTTGAGGAGCGACAGGTAACTGACTCGGCAGCACTGTGTGAAGCACACATGGACTCTTTCCTCTTTCCTGTCGTGTCACTCAGTGACATTGGGTTATTAAAGCAGTGTTTCATCGTTATGAAAGAATGGCCTTCAACCTTTATCTCTTCTCCCTTTTTCTTTTTAATTTTCCCATGAGTAATGACGGACTGATTATTCTTTTCATTTTTGGTGCATCTTTGGAGACTTTGGGGCTTCTTATTTATTAGATTAGCTTTTGAGAATTAAATAATTCTGGAATAAGTATTTGTTTCTTAGTGTTTGGTCTATTTTCTACTGCTATAGCAAAGGACTAGAGGTTGATGGTTTGTAAAGAAATGAGTTTCAGGGATTGGCAAGATGGCTCTACACTTGTGTGAGCCTGACAACCAGGAATTACTCAATCTCTGGAGGAGCTCTCAGTGGAAGTATAACTCCCAAGATTTCCTGTGACTGACCTAAACATGCGCGCGCGCACACACACACACACACACACACACACACACACACACACACACAACCTGAAAAGGTGGAGGAGTGTTGAGAATTTGGTGGGGTAGCAGACAGAAGTGGGGCCAGTAAGTAGGAGCAAAATTCAGTGCTGTGCATCTGAGAATGCCATGGTGAAACAAACCTGTTTTGTATGGCACTGGGACATTAAATGAACTACTGTGAAGAACTGTTGTTTGTGCCCTCTCACTTAGAGACACCAGACATTCCCAAGGCTATCTGGGCTGGGCGCACAGAACTGAGCCACAGTGTAGCTCGCTTTAAATGGAGCATAAAATATCTGTTTAAGGGGCTGAATCAGATCCAGTTGAAGTTAATTCTTCCTTCTTCAGCTGGGCTTACTGTGCCATGCTCTGTTGCTGTGTAAGGTGGCCACAGACATAAAGAACAATACACGTTCATTGTCATCATAATTTCTCCGTGTCAGGAACCTGGCTACAGTCAAGCAGTGCATTCAACACGAGCTCACAAAGGCGATAAGGAACCTGGTTGGGTAATGTTCCCTCTTGGAGACTTGGGTAGGCAAGTTCCTCTTCCCAGTGTCTCAGGCCATTGGCAGAATGTATATCCTTATAACCACAGGACTGAAGTGCCTCCCCTGCCTCCCCTTACTGGTTGTCAGCCAGGAGGTAGTGAAGTTCTCCCCCCCTTCCCCCCCATTGATTAGCCAGGAGCTGTTCTCGGCTCCCAGAGGCTACCTGCCTCATGTAGAAGTACACAAACTATTAATTTATATTTATTATTTATTTCTATTTCAAAGAAACATACACACACTTCTATGTTTCTGTGTGGTAAATGTTGACTATGCTTTTTTTGTTTGTTTTCTTAGTTCCTAATCTGAACTAGACACTCCTAGGAGCAGTTATTGCCTCAGGCTTTTCAATCCTTACTAGAGATTTGGAGCAGAAAGAACAGTTAAAAGATGCTGTAATTAGGGAAACTGGACCCTGTTGTGAAACAAGCGACCTGCACCCATTTTTCTTTGTAAATAATTTTTGAGCGACTTCTTTTCATTTTTGATATTTGACTATCTCTGACTCACTGGCTTGCTGTGGTTTCTTAGCAGACATGGGAAGTTTTTGTTGTTGGTTCTGATTTTTCCTTTACTGGGGATTGTACCCAGAACCTTATGCATGCCAGGAAGTGATTTATCACAGAGCTGTAACCTAGCCAAGCAGATACTGATGCCACGCTCTCCTGCCCCCACCTCTGGGACTAAGGGCCACAGAGTCCAGCCGTGGCAAGAGTGGGAAGGTGTTTCATAAGTACACCATCGAGCAGCCGTCCCTGGGACAGACTGGACTGCTGTGCCACAGCACTAGCCCTCTAGCTTGTCTGAAGGAAACCAGTGTAGACCCGTCTGTCTCCTTCCCGTGGTGTGTGTGTGTGTGCACGCGCATGTGTGTGTGTGTGTGTGTGTGTGTGTGTCTTGTGTCGTGTCCCCCCCCCCAGGCACAATGGGCAGTGGCTGAGAGACAGATAGGCACACCATGCAGAGAAAGTGGGTATTTATTTAGTGGGCTATAGAAGGGAAAGGGAGAAGGGGAAGAGCAGAGAGAGTCAGAGAGAGAGAGAGTAACAGAGAGGGAGAGGAGGGGGGAGAGGAGAGGAGAAGATACCTCTTCGGGAGAGAGAGACTGGAAAAGAGCTCAGGCTAAGGAAGATCTGCTTGCCTCAGCGAAGGGGGGGGGCTTGTCTCAAAGGGACAGGACAGACCATTACAGTAATGACACTTGCAAGCCTTATCCAAAGGAGCAAGTTACCCCCACCCCAGGACTGTGATGTGCTGGCATTTAGTTGCTGTTAGAGGAGTCTTCAATCAAGAAATGTTGGTAGGAAAATAAAAGAAAAATTAAAAAAAAATAGAGGAGTCTTCAATTTGTACTATATTGAAAGTTCACCTGAAATCCAGGTAGTGTGACCATTTAAAGTTTTTGTTGTTGTTGTTTTTTCCTTTTATTTTTTCCTTTTATTTTTTTTTCTTTTTTCTTTTTGCATTTAAAGGTTTTTATCAGATACTTTGTACAGAAAGTCGGGGCATAGGACTTTTCTGTGATAAACCTATGTGGTTCTTAGGCCTTTAGAGCTAGTTTGCAGGAGAAGTCGGAGAGAGTTGGGAGCTGTGGGCTAGAGAAGTCTGCTGTAAGCAGAGCTTAACGGGCCGTTCTATGGGAGTTTAGGAAACCAGAGTGAGTGGAAGTGGTGGCACACATCTTTAATCCCAGCATTTGGGAGGCAGAGGCAGGTGGATCTCAGAATTTGTGGTCACTGGTCTTCAATGTGAGTTCCAGGACAGCCAAGGCTACACAGAGAAACCCTGTCTCAAAAAACTTAGGCTGGGGGCTGGAGAGATGGCTCAGCGACTAAGAACACTGCCTGCTGTTCCAGTCCTGAGTTCAATTCCCAGCAACCACGTGGTGGCTCACAGCCATCTGTAGTAAGATCTGGTGCCCTCTTCTGGCCTGCAGAACACTGTATACATAACGAATAAATAAATCTTAAAAACAACAACAACAACAACAACAACAAACTTGAGCTGGCCAGGCTGGCCGTTTCCACACCTGTAACACTGTTGCCAATACAGAAGCCACAGCTCCCAGCTTACAGGGAGTAAGAACTAGTTTATTCTGGAGCCGTTTTGAGTGACCATGGCCCAGGAGCACAGATCCAGGTTACCCCAAATTCCATGTTCCAATGGTAGCAGTTTCAAGAAGTTTCTGTAGTTTTACAGAACAAAGAGAGTCATAAACCAAGTGAGTTTAAAATCCATTGGTGGGTGCATCAGAGAGGCAGGTGCAGGAGATGGGGGAGGCTTTTCTGTAGGCCCCAGATGGTGTCTACAGGCTTTTGGGTTGGTATTGGTCTGCTAAGATTCCAAAGGGTGTCTATTAGTCACAAGATGTTAGTCTTGACACAGATGGGTAAGGGATGGCTGCTCCCCAGGGCTAGAACTAGCCCAAGATGAGGTAATTAATTAGCGTCTGGACGTGCGACATTCCAGTCTCTCCACAGCACTGAAATTTGAATCACTGTTTCTGCAAACCAAGCTTCTTCTCAGGAGTTTCAGTTCACTCTTTGTAGACTAGACTGACTTGCACTCACAGAAACCCGTTTGTCTCTGCTGGAGTTGAGTGAGTAAGCCACCAGTCTATCTCAGTTTTTGGACACAGAGTCTTTTACTGAGCTGGAAACGGACCGTTTGAGCTCAGCTGGTCAGCGAGGAAGCCCTGGGGATGCAGCTGTTTCCACTCGCCAGTGCTGGGCTTACGGCCGTGTGTCTGTAGTCTTTGTTTTGTTTTAGTCTGGTTTGGGGAGGGGGAGGATGGAGAGATGGCTCTGGGTAAGAGCACTTGTTGCTCTTGCAGGGGACCTGGGTTCAGTTCCAAGTACCCACATGGTGGTTCCCAACTGTGATGGCTGTTCTTGGTTGTCAACTTGATGACTCTCGAATTAACTAAAACGCAAGCAGCTGGGCACACCTGTGAGGGATTTTTCTTAACTGGATTATTTGAAGTAGGAAGACCTAGAATCTGCATCTTCTGAGGTGGAAAGATCCATCTTAAATCTGGCCACACCTTCTGGTTGCAGCCTATTTAAAGGACATGGGGTCGGGGAGCTTTTGCTCTTCGCCTGCTTGCCCTCACTCTGGTAGCAAGTTCATCCCTTCACTGGTACGAGCTTACTTCTTCAGGATTCTGCCATATATGGGAGACCAGCTGAGATAACCAGCCTCATGGACAGATCAACTACTGGATTCTTGGGCTTTCCATCAGGAGACAGCTATTATTGGAATAGTTATATAACTATATGCTATGCTAATAAATCATACACTCAGGCACACACACACACACACACACACACACACACACCCTATCAGTTCTCTCTCCAGAGAACCCTGACTAATTCAGTAATCATCTGTAACTCCAGTTCCAGGGAATCTAGTGACCTCTTCTGAACTCTGCAGGGTAGGCATGCATGCGGTGCACATACATACATGTAGGCAAACTCAAAATGACTTAATCTGTAAATGAGTGAATGTAGGTGATGGGGCTTTGAAAGCCGATCCTCTTGCTTTCACAGCTAGTGCCCTTACGCCCTGAGCCATCTCCGCATCCCAAACGAGGTAAAATAGATGCGCTGGAGTGTCAAGTTGACAAGGGGTAGACCTGTGGCAGTTGGTCTTTATTGTAAACATGACTGGATTTAGAATCACCGCGGAAACACATCTCTGGGTGTGCCTGAAAGTGTTTCTGGTCTGTGGCCAGACCACCCTGAACGCACCTGATCTCATCTGTTCTGGGAAGCTAAGCAGGATGGGCCTGATTAGCTCTTGGATGGGAGACTGCCTGGGAATACAGTGTGCTGTAGGCTTAAAAAGGAAGTTTCTAGAAAGGCCTAAGTGAGGAAGGAAGACCCACTTTGAATGTAGTTTGCGCTCTCCAGTGGTTGGCATTCTAGACCAGAAGAGAAGTGTGAGCCGAACACCACCATTTCTCTCTCCCCTCCCTGACAATGGTGTAATGTTCCCACTGCAAGCCTTCCTTGTGGTGATGTGCTCACACTGAAAGCCAGAAATAAGCGCTTCTTTCTTTAAATTGCATTTATCAGGTATTTTATCTCAGAAGAAAGGAATAAACAATAAAAGAAACTAACATAACATAATTAAATGTGTATTTAATTTTTAGGAGGTGGGGAATGTTAAAATCAGTGTATTTATTTGTCTGTATGAGTGTGTAAAGGCCTCAGGGAGTAGGGTGTCCTATTTCATCACCCTCTGTTTATCCCTTTTGAGACAGAGTCTCTCTTCACATTCAGGGCTGTGTTTTCTCGGGCAGGCAGCTGATCAGCGAGCCCTGGCTATCTTCCGGCCTCTTCCCTTCTTGAAGCTGGGAAAAACAAGCCTTTACAGCAACACCCAGATTGCTACATGGGTTTGGGATCCAAATTCAGGTCATCGTGGTAAAGAGTAAGTTCTCTTAACCACTGAGCCATTTCTCCAGCTCCTCGATTGTTTTGAAAGCTATAGACTGCGTCCCTGAGGTGCCCTGTTCACTTCAGATGGTCGGTTGCAGAAGTGTTTTATTGTCCCGGGACTCCTTTCCACGGGGCTCTCTGTTCTTAGATATACTTGTTTGGAGTAGATCGAGCCTTCTGACTCAATCCTCATGCTCTCAGGCTTCCTTAAGAAAAACTCGAGGTTGGTGGAACTTGGAAATGTAGGCCGGTGTTCTCAGTACTCCAGATCAGTGGGTCTCAGCCTTCCTAATGTGGCAGACCCTTTACTACAGCTCCTCGTACTGTGGTGACCCCAGCCATAAAATTATTTTGTTGCTACATCCTAACTGTAATTTGTAATTTTGCTATTATTATGAATTGTAATGTAAGTATCTGTGTTTTTCAGTGGTCTTAAGTGACCCCTGTTTAAAGGTTCCACAGGTTGGGAACTACTGCTTAGAGGGTAAGGCAAGGGGATTGGCAGTTCTAGGCTAAGCTACACTTAGCTACACTTATATTGTTTGGTTTTTTTTCTTTTTTGAGAGGGGTCCCTGATTTTATATTCTGGTATACTTTTATTAGTTTTATTTGGAAAGTCTTGTTTATTCAATACTTGAAACTCCTTTTTCCTTCTCCTTTTCTCCTTCTTTATTCTTGAGACAAGGTCTTGGTCTGTATCCTGGCTGGCCTAGAACTCTTGGTTCTGCTGACTGAGTCTCCCAAGTGCTGGATTTACGGATATCAGACATCACACTTTGATTTTTCTTTTGATTGTAATTTTTATGACATTCTCATCTTGTTCTAGGAATATTATTATTTTGAGGAGTTGGTGGCCTGAGTCAGTGCCTCACTCTTTAGCTCTGACTGGCATTGAATTCACAGAAGCTACCTGGCTCTGCCTGTATTCAAGGTGTGAACCACAATGCTTGGCTCACTCTTATCCATGCAATGGTTTTAATGTTGCTGGTTCCTTATATGGCTCCCAGATTTTCAGCGTTGGCTTTATTTATATAGAGAAGATAGACAGAGTGACTGAACTGTGGAGACCATCAACGAACTGCTATACAGTTAGAGTGGCCATTCCTTCACTGTAGGCTTTAAATAACCTCCTAATGAGTCCTTTCTGTCTGCAAGCTCTCACTTCCTAAGCTCACGATTTGCACTGCGTTTAGTTCTTTCTGCTTCCAGTCTCTCATTCCCAAACTCACAATTTGCACTGCGCTTAGTTCTAACTCTCACAGTCAGTTCTCACACTTCCCTGATCCTCAAACCCTTCCATGTTTTGAACTTGACCGACTTTCCTTCCCGTTCTCTCTACATCAGGTACTCGCAGGTTGCAGCCAAATGAATCACGGGTTTTATTTCACGCTCATTAAATAACCAACTGAAAGGCCTTATACCTGCTCACCCTTAACCTCTGTTCATTTTGCCTGAAGCCTTCCCTGATTCGCTTCCTTCTTCAGTTACCACAGAGCTTGGAAGGACTCCCTCCCGCTGAGCTGTCCCTATTTTGTTTGTTATCTGGGTGTACCATGTTCACCTTTTTTACTTAGCACAGCAGAGTGTAATTACACCAAAAGCAGAATGGCCTTCTCATTTCTTAATTGTTATGTGTCTAATGCTAGCTCAATAAATGCTCAATGAAAACTCTTTATAAAAGAATCAGAAATTCACGTGCATTTTTTAAAAATGTGAGACAGTCTTATTATATAGCTGGCTAGCCTGGAACTCGCTCTATAGACCAGGCTGGTCTCAAACACAGAGAGATCTGCCTGCCTCTGCCTCCCGAGTGTAGGGATCAAAGGAGTGTGCCACCATGCCCAGGCTCAAGTACTTTTTTGAGGACTTACCCTGAAACAGTGAGAGGTGGTTATGTTAACATTCCCGAGGGGCTGATAATGTCCTAGATTGTCTGGGCACTTTGCACCTTCCTTACCCTTCAGATGAATTCCAGTAGCTTCATCTTTGAAACCAGGATGAAAGGAATTCAAGAATGAGGAGATCACCGAAAGATTTGCTGCCTTTAAAAAAAGTAAGTGTTTAGTTAAAAAAAGGTTGTACTTGGGGTTTTATATTTCGATACAAGTCTCATGGAAGCAAAGAACGTGGAAATTGAGAACAGTCCGCTGGTGAATGGCGTGATCTTAGTGGGGAGTGGAGAGACCCAGGCTGGCTGGGGCTTTCTATGATCTGAAGCTTTCCAAATGACCCTGTGTGTGGTAGTTTGATTGTAATTGGCCCCTATAATCTCATAGCACTATTAGGAGGTGTGGCTTTGTTGGCCGGGATATGACCTTGTTGGAGGAAGTGTGTGGCTTCCTCCAGGGGCAGGCTTCGAGGTTTCCTATGCTCAGGATACCACCCAGTGTGTCAGTGAACTCTCAGCTACTCCAGCACCATGCCTGCCTGCACACCCATGCTCCCCGTCATCATGATAATGGACTGAACCTCTGAAACTGTCAGCGAGCCACCCCAGTGAAATGTTTTCTTTATAAGAGTTGCCATGGTCATGGTGTCTTTTCACAGCAATAAAAATAACTAAGACAATGTGTGTCTGTTTTTCTGACGCTATTCTTACTAAAATATTTTTTGGAAGCTGGCTTGGCATAGACCGGAAATCAAAGCTATTTGGGGGACTGAGGGAGGAATATCTCAAGTTCTGGGTCAACAGCATGAGTTCAAGGCCAGCTTGGCAAGTTAGTGGGCCTATGTGTTAAAGTAATCAGACAGAAAATCAAAACAAAATGAAAACCATGTTAACAAAGGGACTAGAGGGACGTGGCTCAGGGGCACAGATCTTGCCTGGTGTGTGAGGAACTGAGTTTAGTCATCAGTGCTACACAGAATCAAAACCAAGAACAAACATGACCCATCCCCAGTTCTTAGAGCACTTCATCATTTTAGATGTATTTTATGTTTGATACAGAATATCTCTATTATGAGCCCTGACTGTCCTGGAACTTGCTCTGTAGACCAGGCTGGCCTTAAACTCAGAGATCTGCCTGCCTCTGCCTCTAATGCCGTGGTTAACAGCGTGTGTCACCGCTGCCCAGCTAAAAAAAGACAAATTTAGGTGTGTTTGTGTGTGTGCGCACAGAGAATAACTTTCAGGAGGCAATTCTCTCCTTCCAGCATGTGGATCTCTGGGATCAAATTCGTGGTACCATCAGGTTTGGTAACAAGCACCTTTACCTGCTGAGGTGTGCTCCAGTTCAAGAATCTACTTTGTCTCAGGCACTACCAGAGGCCTAAATGGACCAGTCCATGGCTTGTTCTCCAAGAGCTCATTTAATGGCAAGTACAATCCCCTTGACAGACAGTGCCAATCAGGCATCAGGAGCTCCAGGGGAGGGCTTTTCTGGGTTCTGTGTCCTTTGACAATGGGGTTGATCCTTGATAGATGAACTGGAATCCAATGAGAACAGGACTAGGGAGACAGGGCACTTTACAAGGGACTTTTTGTTTATTTTTTATGTAAGTATAGGGGAGGGGAAAGAGCTCATGCTGCAGGCAGTGGTAATAACGCCAGGTGCCTGGGGGAGAGATCAGAGCTTATCCTGTGGAGGCAATAAGTTTGGGGTGACTTAGAAGATTCACTGCAGCACTGGAGAGGAAAGTCTGGGCTAGGGGACCAAGGAGGAGGATGAGGTGAGGCTACCGTACAGCAGGCAGAGGAGATACCTGTTGAGAATAAACACCTCCCCTCTGATTCCCATTGGGAGCTAAGTAACATTGGTAACCCTTGAAAATTTGATAGTACTCTTTAATTTTCAAAACTGTGAAGATCCATAGTGAAGATTGTGTTTATTTTCTGATTCTGTGATAAAATACCCGATGCAGTCAGTATGAAAGGAGGGAGGCTTATTTGTTCACAGTTTTGGAGTTTTCAGTCTGGTTGATGTTTGTTTGTTTTGTTTTTTTTTTTACTCTTTGGCTCTTTGGGGGCCTACCACCCAGCTCCCAAATAGATACATGGAGGCTTATTCTTTCTTATGAATGCCCTGCCGTAGCTTGGCTTAATTCTAGTCAGCTTTTCTTAATTTAAATGATCCTGTCTATCTTTTGCCTCTGGGCTTTTACCTTCCTCTATTTCTGTCTATCTTTTTTATTTTTCCTTCTTACTCCGTGGTTAATTGTGTAGCAGGGTGGCTGGCCTCTGGTGCCCCCTCTCCTTTTTTCATACCTCCGTCTCTTACCAGCTTTCTCCTATTTATCCTCTCTGCCTGTCAGCTCCACCTCTTCTTTCTCTTGCCTAACCGTTATCCATTCAGCTCTTTATTTGACCAATCAGGTGTTTTAGACAGGCAAAGTAACACAGTTTCACAGAGTTAAACACATGCAACATAAGAGAATGGAACACAGCTTTGATCACTAAACAAACGTTCTACAATATAAACAAATGTAACATATTTTAAATTAATATTCCACAATTGGTTGATTCGTACTTTGGATCTGCAATAATGTAGCAAGCTGTTTGCCTGTGGGAGGATAGGCAGCAGAGAGGGACAAGGAAGGTGCCAGGGTCTAGAACCTCCTCTAAGACATGCCCCAGAGACTTAACTTTCTCTCAGTAGGCACTACTTACTTGTGGTGATTTGAATGAGACATCCCCCTTTGATGTCCAGAAGACATTGTTTCGCACCATTCCTTCTTATTCTCTGGCTCTTACATTATTTCTTCCTCCTCTTCTGCAGCCTTCTTGGAGGGTATGATATAGATGTTTTGTTTAGGGCCGAGCACTCAACAGCCACCTGGTCTCTGCATTTTGACCAGTTTGGAGTCTTCGCTTTTACTGTCCCTCCCTGCAAACTGAAGCTTCTTTACTGGCTATGCATGTAGTTATTTAAAGGCAGCTTAATTAGAAGCCCGTTTAGCAAATAGCAGCAGGTTCCCTCCTCGGGCTTGTGCCCTCCCCAGCTTTTTTTTTTTAATATTTATTTATTATGTATACAATATTCTGTCTGTGTGTATACCCGCAGGCCAGAAGAGGGCACCAGACCCCATTATGAGATGGTTGTGAGCCACCATGTGGTTGCTGGGAATTGAACTCAGGACCTTTGGAAGAACAGGCAATGCTCTTAACCTCTGAGCCATCTCTCCAGCCCCCCTCCCCAGCTTTTGAGCAGATTTACCCTACCAGAGTTCTCTTATGTGGAGCAGGGCTAAAATCCTGTTAGAAAGTAGTTGATTACCCCGTAATAGTCATGCTGTAATGGTACCAGTGAGCATGCCTTGCCTGGCAGGTTAGCATTGTAGCTCACAGGGTTAGAGGACTGGGTGGCGCTTCTGATGAATTTTCTCCCTGAACAGCACAGTGAAAACTAGCCAGCAGAAGAAACTTTCAGCTCAGATCCAGTTTGATTTCTGAGCTTATCCCCCCCCCCCCCCACAGTGTTTTTCAGTAGCTTTGGAACATCTCCTGGAACTAGCTCTTGTAGATCAGACTGGCCTCGAACTCAGAGAGATCCACCTGCCTCTGCCTCCTGAGTGCTGGGATTAAAGGCATGCGTCACCACCTCTCAGCAATTTCTGAGTTTACTTCTTACCATCCTATATCTGAAAGATGAATCCAGGCTAGGTGTGGTGGTGCATGCCTGTAATCTCAGCACTCAGGAGGCTGAGACAGGTGAATTTACTGTGAGTTTAAGGCCAGCTTGAGACCCTGTTTACTGGCTAGTTTTTGTTGTTATTGCCATAAACACTAGAGTCACCTGGGAAGAGGGGATGGGCTGTAGCATCAGATTGGTCTGTGGGTGAAGTGTTTTGATTGACGTGGTTGGTCTCAGGCTCCTATGGGCAGTGTCATTCCTAGGCAAATGGGTCTGGGCTGTTAAGGAAAGCAAACTGAGCAAGCCAGGAAGAGCATGCTAGTAGGCAGGGTTTCCTCTGTGGTTCCTGCTTCAGTCTCCTGCCTCGAGTTCCTGCCTTGGCTTCCCTCAGTGGTGTTCTGTAACCTATAAGATGAAGTACACTTCTACCCTAGGGTTTTTGTTTGTCATACTGTCTACCACAGCAGCAGAAAAACTAGAACACATTCTCCAAAACCAAAAAGGAAAACTAACTAAAGGTCTGAGGTGATTAAAGGCTTTGACTTAATCACTGGACTCGTGGGGTCTTGTCTTAGTTAGAATTTGTTGCTGCAGTAAAACACCATGACCAGAAAGCAAGTTGGGGGAGGAGGAAAGGGTTTATTTGACTGACACTTCCTCATTGCTGTTCACCAGTGAAGGAAGTCAGAGCAGGAACTCAAGCAAGGCAGGATCCTGGAAGCAAGAGCTGATGCAGAGGCCGTGGAGGGGAGCTGCTTACTGGTTTGAGTCCCATAACTTGCTCAGTCTACCTGCTTATAGAACCCAGGACAACCGGCCCAGAGATGGCACCACCTGCAACGGGCTGGGCCTGCCTCTCATGATCACTAATTGAGAAAATGCCTTACAGCTGGATCTCATGGAGGCATTTTCTCAACTGAAGGCTCCTTCCTCTGATGACTCCAGCTTGTGTCAAGTTCACACACAAAACCAGCCTGTACAGGTCCTTAGTCCTGGAACCAAACACTAGACTTTTATGTAGGGGTGCTATTCTTCTGTGTTTGGAACATCTATCACCCATGTTCCTATTAGTACTTCTCCAGTCCAGTAGCCTTTACCCTTCCAATCTAATTACACAGAACACAGATATCGTTTATCAAACTTCATTGTAGTCTACCTGCCTGCCTTCTCTGGTAGACTAGGTACTCTATGAAAGCAGATTTGAGTCTATTGTTGCTTGTAAGGTCTTTGCTCATGAGGAACACTTGATATTTTTAAGTTAATAGCTGTCAACCTTGAAAGTTTTAAAGCTTAAATCTGTAGGCTCAAACCTTTTAAACGTGTAAATTGCAGGTCATTTAATTATGTCATTTCATGAGTAGTGTACGAACTGAGATTTAAGAGTAGAATACAGCTGGTATCGTTGCAGGCAGAAAGGAGACAGCTCCTGCCATCTCCAGCTAGCTTTCTGTAGAACCCGCTAGATCAAGTGCGCTTCTCTTGATCCTGACCTATGCGGTTGATTCCTAAGCGCAATCAGCGAAAGATGGGCATCTGTTTATGGTCAGTTCTCATCTCTAGGTTAAGAAGTTCTGGGGGGGAGGGTAATGTGGCCTAGATATGTGTGTTTTCATGAATGTACCTGGGTGAAGGGAAGAACTGATGTACACGTCGCTTCTACAGTTTTCAATACCTTCTTGGCTGAGTGACATTTGGCATCTGCATTCTCTTTGACTCTTCATTTTCTGTGGCACAGGACACTGTTTATTTGCACACCTGACTCCTTGGTTGCATTCTCACGCAGCCCTATAATCCCCCGACCCAGAGGCAGGAGAGCATTCCACACACTTGTTCCTAGAGGAAACTGCCTCCTAATGGCAAAGCCTCGGCTGGACGTCTTGCAACCGCCACGCGAGCGCGTGGGGATGTCGAACGGGTGCTTAACCCCAGACCCCCTAGACCGTTTCCCGGGGCTGGGGAGCGCACGGGGTGGGCGAGGCGCGGGGCGGAGCGCGAGCATCCGAGGTAGCCTCCTGGCCAATAAGCGCCGGTCAGGCGGGGCCAGCGGTGGCCGCTCGGGTGCGCGCGGGGCTGGGCGTACTCGGTGACGCGCGGAGCCAGCAGGGCCAATGGGCTCAGGGTGGTGGCGGGCGGGCCCAGAAGCCTGGGGCTTTAGGAGGCGAGCGGGCCGCAGGCTGGCCTGACACTGCTGCATCGCGGGAGGCGCATGGCGGGCATGGCGCTGGCGCGGGCCTGGAAACAAATGTCCTGGTTCTACTACCAGTACCTTCTGGTCACGGCACTCTACATGCTGGAACCCTGGGAGCGGACCGTGTTCAGTATCCTGTGTTGCTTGGCCTGGCCGGGGCTTGGAGGGGCGCGCGCGCCGGGTGTGGGTGTGGGTGTCTTGGGGCCCAGGGAGGTGGAACTGCGGAGACCGGGGTGTAGGGCGAAGTTCCCCTGCCCAAGGTGGAGGCGTCCTGATTTCTGTAGGCAATCTGGAAGACGACGTCTACCCTGGTGCTTCCTTGTCTCGCTTCGACCGCGCCTGCCTTTGCTTCAGTCCCCTGGTAGGAGGAAGGGATGCTGCTGGTGGAGCAAATTGCTCCGGGGTTGGGCGTCTTTGGCCCTTTAGCTATTCCTGATTTGCTTAGCTTTCCGAGCGACAGAAACTTTAACCAGTTCACCAGGTTGTGAGTACGTGGTCGTGACACTCCCATACAGTTTTGGGAAGCAGTTTATAAGTTACTAGCAGGCCTTTTGGTCTTCAAGATGGCAGTTTAAAAAGTGTGTTTCATTTATGACTTCTTTGCACCGTGAGTACGAGCTGTGCCCGGGACAGATTTGTGGTTAGTTGTAGATGGGGTTTCAAACTGCTTTGCTCTATAGTTTATAGTTAAGAACTGGTGAGTGATGACTTTGTTGAGCACTTTGTGTATACCGTAATTTTGACAGCTTCAGTGAGTAGCTCAAGGTTGTGAAGTCTGTGATGTTTGTTGTCTCCTAATGCCTGTGTTGATATCCTAGGATATTATTCGTGGGGACTAAATACTAACAGTGCATTCTTTCTCCTCTTCTATCCCCCTCTCCTTAATATAAACTGAATGATTTCACAATCACATGCTTTATTTCACCCAGACTCAGCTTTCCCGGTGTGGTTTAGCTTCCTTAGGGACAACTTCACACATTACATTATTGCATTCTGATGATGACTGAGGTAGGGCTCACTCCAAGCTTAGCAAGGGTGCTGGTGTTGAAGGAGCATGAGGTTGTTTGGACCTGGCTCTTGAAAAATGTACCTGCTTTCAAGACTTTTTTTTATGTATTGCCACTGGCATTTCTTTCCTAACCTAGAATTTAATAACCAGAATACCTATTTGGGGCTTCGGAGTATAAAGTCTGCTGATTTCCTGCAATGTTTGTTTACAGCCTCAGTTTGGTCTTTGGATTTTGTAGGTCAGATAAAATGTACATTTAAATGCGTGAAACTTCTCAGTAGTAGCAGGTAATCTTGGCTGAAAATTGGCTTAGTACAATTGAGCAGTGTTGGTAAAGCCTCATAAAACAGTAATGAAAGCCAGATGTGGCTGAATCAAGCTCAGGAGGCTGAATCAAGAGGGCTGCTGGGAGTTCGGGTGGCCTGGGCAACGTAATACATAGCCAGTACCAGGCAAGCCAGGGGTACATAGCAAAGCTCGGAAGGGAGGGAGGAGGAATGAAGGAAGGAAAAGAAACAGTGTTGGGGTAAAGTTTGAAACTCTTTAAAAAGTCAGAGGTTGGTGGTGTAGCTTAGGTAGGTCTATAGACTTCGAAACATTTGTTGGTTTCTGGCTGAATGCTACAGTGGCAACAGTGTTAAGATTTTTCTGTGCTCTATTGTAGTAGAAATAGTGTCCTGTTCTGAAGATGGAGAGAGAAATAATGATGGGAAACCTAAGGCCTCAGTAGATTTTGGTTTTGATGTTTTTGACTAATTGGATCTAGCTATGCAACCAAGCTTGCCTGTGTTGCCTAAACTTGCCTCAAACTTAGAGTAATCCTCCCATTAGCCTCTTGAATGTTGGTAGGTGGCGGCCACCATGCCTACTGCTGTGCATTTTCTGCCATTACCTTCTGACTTTCCCTCGGTAGGAATGGATGCGGCTTCCTATTACCAGGGAGAGCTAAGTGGATGAAATAGAAGGTTAGTGAACCTTCTCCGAAAACTGCAGAAACAGCAACAGCATCATCTTATGAGACCGTGTACTGTAGTGGTCTTAGACGTTTGGTGTATGTAACTCTCCAAAGGGGGAAAAGAGGTGAATGATGTCTTCCCTTGCTCATTTATGCTGACATAGAAGTTTTGTATAGTAAATGTAGATAACTAGAAAGACTTTATTTGTACATACATTTTAATACTTTGGTTAACATAGTTTTAACAAGTTATTTTTTGTTACTTTTGTAACTGTATACTTTTGTTACAATGATTTTTAAAAAATATTTATTTAACTTTATTTTATGTGCATTTGGTATGAAGGTGTCAGATTCCCTGGAACTGGAGTTATATAGACAGTTGTAAGCTGCCATGTGGGTGCTGGGAACTGAACCCAGGCCCCCTGGAAGAACAGCTGGTGCTCTTAACCACGGAGCCATCTCTCCAGCCCCTAAAATGATTTTCTTATACAATTCATAGAAAATGTTCATTGTGAACTGGCAAAACCAGTCTGCATTGTGAAGCCAATAGAAAAAAATCAGTTTTAGTTTCTTTCTTTTTTTTTTTTTTTTTTTTTTTTTTTTGGTTTTTCGAGACAGGGTTTCTCTGTAGCTTTGGAGCCTGTCCTGGCACTAGCTCTTGTAGATCAGGCTTGTCTCCAACTCACAGAGATTCACCTGCCTCTGCCTCTCAAGTGCTGGGATTAAAGGCGTGCACCATCACTGCCCGGCCCAGTTTTTTAGTTCCTATCAGAAAAAAAAAAGCTGTCTTTTTTTTTTTTCTATTAAAAAGAATTATGTGCATGGCTAGGTGCATGCCTGCAATCCTGGTATTGAGGAGGTAGCTCAGGAACATCATAAGATCAGGGCTAGCTTCAGCTGCATGGTGAGTTTGAGGCCAGCCTTGGCTTCATGAAACTCTGTGTCCCTAAAATCACCAAACCAAACAAAACAACAGTTTAAAAACTGTGTTAAAATAGGCTCTCCTGTCTCCTTTGGATGAATAAATAGGCTTGGTGCTGTTATCTGAATGAAAATAAAACCCGAGTTAGTTATTACCCCTTCCTTTGTTGTGTTAGAGGTTCTTTGTGCCGCCCCCCAGTGCCTCCCCCCCCCAAGTGTCCTGTCCTGAGATTGCGGAAGACGTGAGAGTATGGGGGGTGGGGGATGGGAAGGCCTGGTATTCCGGGGCAGTTCTCCGATCCTGATCCTTGTTAGAAGAAGACCAGAAGTAGATCTCTAGCTGGATTCTTGTAAACTGCCCTAACTTTCTGGGAGATGTTTCCTTACTTCCAGTTTCTGAGCTTTGGTTTGTTTTGCACTGTTTGTATTGAGAATGTTAGAATAACCTAACTGTTGACTGTGCTCTTTAGGCCTTTAAATAATATTTTCTTTAGTAACTTTTAGGAAAGGTGTAATATAATGAAGACTATGCTTAATGAAGGTCTGGGAAAGTCCTAGGGGGACTGACCTCTGGTCTATGTTCCACAGTACTTCAGCTTGTGAAACTAGCCATTTGTTACAGTTTGTTAATAGCAATGGCTGAGGGCCTCCTTAAGCCTTGAGTGTTTGTGATGTTTACAGCTCTTCTGAGATATACTAAGATCTATTCCCTTTCTTTCTTTTCTTTTTTTCTTATGTTTTGGAGACAGGGTTCTACCATATAGCCTTGGCTGTTCTGGGACGCATTACAAAGCCTCAAAATCAGAGATCCACCTGCCTCTGCTTCCTGAGTGTTGGGATTAAAGGCGCATGTTACCATGTCTGGGCCTATTTGTTTTGTTTTGTTTTTCTTTTTTTTTTTGTTTTGTTTTTTGATACAGTGTTTCTCTGTGTAGCCATGGCTGTCCTGGAACTCTGTTTACCAGGTTAGTCTCAAACTCCTAGAAATTCTGCTTCCCCAATGTTCAATGTATTCTTTTCTTTTTTCTATTTTTGGTTTTCCAAGATAGTTTTCTTAAACAAACAATAAACTCAAGGTGTTCATATTTAATAATTAAAAACAGGGTTTCATAGCTACCGGAGTATATGTTAGAATGCTTAAAATAGTTAATAGAGTGTTTGAAAGGATATTTATACTAGGTGGTTATACGTAGAAGTTTCACTCATAAATTTTGACCAGTATGTTTTATGTATGTTCTGGACAATCCCCAAATGGTAGGGTTTCTTGGAAAGCAATATCTCAGCAGGCCACTGGGATGCTGTGCAACTTATTGAGCAAGCCCTAGCAGAAACAGTCATTGCCATCTTGCAGGAGACAACTTGATTAGCCAAGGTGGTTAGCTCAGTGTGGCTGGAAGCGGCCCCAGGGCTCGTCGGAAATGCATGGATAGTGTTCCATGGACATACTCATGTCAGGTTTCTGAGGCCACCACAGATGCTTTATGGGACACAGGGCCGCTAGCATCAGCTGAGAGCTGGGCCAGTCTAGAGATATATCTCTGGAGGCTGTTCCGCTGCAGATGCTAATTTTTAATTTTCTTAAAATAGAATTCAAAGGGCTTCTCTGCTTGTGCAGCAGCTGAGCTGAGAGATGTTTCATGTTGAAGGTTGTCCGTCGCTGCCCTCTAATGTGGCCTACCAGCCCCATATGAGGGGCTGGAGAGATGGCTCAGCAGCTAAGAGCACATGCTACTCTCACAAGGACAAAGGTTCAGTTTTTAGCTTCCACATGGTGGCTCGCTCCTGTGTGTAACTTCAGTTCCAATGTCTGACTGCTGCCCTCCAAAAGAGAGGAAGAGAGGAAGAGAGGCAGGCAGGCAGGCAGGCAGGTCTCATGTGAAATAGAACCAGCTGCAGCAGAGCTAATTGATATTCTAGAAATAGGGACTGAAGAAAACCCTGCGAAACCTCTCTCTCTCTCTCCCCCTGCGACACCTCTCTCTCTCTCTCTCTCTCTCTCTCTCTCACACACACACACACACACACACACACCCCTCCCCCTAGTACTGAGGCTTTAAATCTTTGTGAAGGCAATAGACTAGTGAAAATATACATGTGTTTGTAAACTGGTACCTGGAATCAGAGCTACAGATTTTAGGGTTTAGGTTAGGGTGAGGATTTTTTTCAGGGCATGCCCAGTGTTCAGCAGCATGATTTTTCTTTTTCTTAAAACTGTGTGTGTGTGTGTGTGTGTGTGTGTGTGAGAGAGAGAGAGAGAGAGAGAGAGAGAGAGAGAGAGAGAGAGAGAGAGAAAGAGAAAGAGAGAGAGAACGAGAACAGTCCAGGGAATGGGTTTTTACTTCAGCACACTAGCATCTGGTGCTGATAGGATTTTCTGTCATCTGAGCTGACTGATCAGGTCGCCTACATGAGGCTGTAACAGTATCAGATGTCATAGAAGTATTTGCTGCCATACAAGACAGCTAGAAAAGTATCAAGATACAAGTTGATACATCTGAGAAAAATACAGTTTCTTAACGTTTCTCGTGGGATAATCTCCAACTATTTGAAGTCAAGAGAAAAAGTAAAGATTTCTTGTTTGTGGCTGGAGAGATGGCTCAGAGGTTAAGAGCACTGACTGCTTTTCCAGAGATCTTGAATTCAATCGCCAGCAACTACATGGTGGCTCACAACCATCTGTAATGAGATCTGATGCCCTCTTCTGGTGTGCAGGAAAACATGTTGTATATAACCAATAAATAAATCTTAAAAAAAGAAAACAAGATTTCTTGTTTGGAGCTCAAGTTTGTAGCTGGCGACTGCCTTTTTTTGTTATTGTTTTTTTAAGGAAGGGTGTTAACAGCTCTAGCTGTCCTGAACTCACTTTGTTGACCAGGCTGGCTTCAAACTCACAGAGCTCCACTTGCCTCCGCCTCCCAAGTGCTGGGATTACAGGCGTGTGCCACCACCACCCGCTTATGGCAGCTTCTTTAGTGTAGGGCTTTGCCTTTCACTGAACATTCTCTGCTCACAACCAAATGTTTTCCCTCACTTCCCAGGTGGTTCTTTAAAATAAGTTGTATTTATCAAACTTTTGGATACTTTTAAGGGAAAACAGCTTTTTATAATTGATTTTTACAAAGGACTTTTTCTCACGCCTTTGATCGCAGAGGCTGGTGGATTTCTGTGAGTTCTAGGTCAGGTTTATATAGCGAGTTCTAGACAGCCATGACTACAGAGAGACCCTGTTTCAAAAAATAAAGAAAAAAAATAGAAAAAGAAAAGAGAGGTGGATTGCTTTAAAAGCTTTCTGACGCGAGCAGTGGAATCAGACTTAAAGCATTGCGTGTGCTGTTTGGTAGTGAAGCCCAGTGAGTGACCGCCCTCCTCCCATAGCGATCCTGACTTTCAGAGAGACCCTGCTTTCCAGTTTTCTGGTGAATGGCAGGGGGCAGTGTTTGGGGCAGGCAGTGTTGCTGGTCTTGGTTCTGACAAATGGTGTTTGTCTTTAAAGTATTTCCTCTCTTTGTTATGGTCCTTTTTTTTTTTTAAGTTGCTGGAATAAGTGCTGGGTTAGCCTGTTTTTTTTTTCTTTTTCTTTTTTTAATCCTTTCACTGAAACCTTATCAGGTCGTGATTAGTTGGCCAATCTCTCTTAAAGAAACAGCAGGCGACCTACAAATACATAGTTTTATATCCATTTGAGTTTTGTTGCTGTTTGTTTTGTTTTGAGAGAGAGTCTCACTGTATATCATTGGGTGTCCTGGAACTAGCTATGTAGACCAGAAGTTGAATGAAATTTATGCCCTGGCAATGCTGAAGCATGTATGGGCAGCCCGTATATGGCGGTCCTGTTGAACTTGTCCATTTGGGTTTATGATCTAAGCTGATGAGGGCGGCTGTATATAGCCTCTAATTCATAGATCCACCTGCTGCAGCCTGCTGAGTGCTGGGATTAAAGGTGCTTAGCCGCCATGCCTGGGTCTGTTTGCTTTATCCATGAATGCAATATGATGTGTATGTTACAGCTTGGCTATAAAAATGACCTGTTTTTCATCAGCGCTTGTACAAACATTTGTCTTCAGGGCCTGCATTCATTCTGGCACATGGCTGCTGGTTCTGGAGTGATTTATGGGGTAGCTCTGTTATGGTGTCCTGCCGCTGGGAGCAGAGGATCAGCAAGGTCTGGCCCTGCCCACAAGCACTTCAAATTCAGTGGCCGAGACCAGCTTTCCACTTCTAGCTTTTTAGTTTTTTGGGGTTTTATTCAAGTCAGAAGAGACCTCTCTACTCTGTAAATCCGACTTCTATATAACTACAAAAACTTATAAGAAACTACAAAAGTTTCTTATATCTTTCTCCTGTCTCTGCTTCCCTACTGCTGAGATTAAAGGCATGTGCCACCTGCCCCCCTCCCCTGTGCGCGCTTGGTAAATAGAAATATTATTTATGTATTACCTGTCTTGTTTGTGTGTTGTATGTAATCAGATTTATACTTTTTCTTTTTGTATGGGTCTCCAGTAGAGGATTGAGATGTGGTAACTAAATACCCTCTCCAAATAAATGGGATCCTAGAATGTTAATGAAGAAAGGAATCTCATCCCCCCCACCCCGCGCCCCAGAAACTTTGGCTCACCAGGGTAGTGGTGGTGGCACACTCCTTTAATTCCCAGCACTCGGGAGACAGATTCAGAGGGATCTCTGAGTTTGAGGTCAGATTTGTCTAACAAAGTGAGTTCCAGGACAGCCAGGGTTATTACACAAACCTCAAAACACTACAATAATAAGTAATAATAATAATAATAAAGGAAGAAAGCAAGAAACCCAGGCTAGGCCACGTGGTGGTGTTGCACGCCTTTAATTCCATCATTTGGTTGGCAGTGGCAGGCAGATCTCTGATTTTGGGGCCAGCCAGGTCTATAGCTAGTTCTAGAACAGCCAAGACTGCACAGAGAAGCCCTGTTTTGAAAACAAACCAAACAAAAGGGAAACCTTGGCCAGAAGATCGGTGACACCTCAGATTATAGTATAAATCATAACACTTTGGTAGCGGGGTAGCTGTGGGAAACACCAAGCAGGTCCGACTTGGGGTGGTGGCAGTTGTTCAGCCCTTGAAGAACAGTTTTAGTGAGGATTGTGTTGCCTTCTGCAGCAGAGTGGATTTCTAGTTCTCACATCAAATCTCAGGTAGGTTATGTGTCTACACTGCATGGGTCAGGACACCGATGGAGTTTTTGACACAGGTAAGATTGGCAGGGCTGTACTCTAGAGCAGTGCTGTTTCTGGCACTCACTTTTTGTACTTTACAGTGTCACGGATACTTTGTTAGCATTTTTAAACTATATGTTCATGTGTGTAAGATGCTCACAAGCCATGGCACACTTGTGGAGGTCCGAGAACAGCCTCACATGTTAGCCCTTGCCTTCTACTTTGAGACAGGGTTTCTTGTTTGCCCACATATAAGGTAGGCTAGCTAGCCTGCAGGCTTCCAGGGTTTCTCCTGTCTCTGCCTTCTGTCTGGACGGAAGAGCCCTGAGGTTACAGGCCTGTGTCACTGCCCAGCTTTATATGAGTTCTGGGAAGCTGAAGTTGGATCTTCTTGACTGGTTTGTATCGATTTACCCGCTGGGCCACATCCCTAGCCTATCAGGGATACTTTATACCTGGAGAGATTTGGGACAGACTGAGCTGGACTGAGAAATACATTTAAACACCAGATAGGAAATTATAGCCAGCATGCTCTAAATGGTATGTGTTAACTTTTGTTTGTGAGGGCCCATTATGGGGCTGAGGAGAAGGCTCAGTGGTTAAGAGCACTTGCTGCATTTGTAGAGGACCTGGTTCAATTCCCAGCACCCATATTGGACAATGGTGTGTTATCAGGGGATCCCCTAGTATCCACTGTCCTCTTTTGATTATTCTCTCTCTCTCTCTCTCTCTCTCTCTCTCTCTCTGTATATGTGTGTGTGTCCCTCTCTCTCTCTCTCTCTCTGTCTCTCTCTGCTGTCTCTCTCTCTCTCTCTCTCTCTCTCACACACACACACACACACACACACACACAAACACTGGTCATTTTTATTTTTTGAGACAGGGCCTCACTTTACAGCTTTAGTTGGCCTTCCATTCTCAGTGTAGACCAGGCTGGCCTTGAGCTCACAGAGGTTTGCCAGTTTCTTACTTTTTTTTTTGAGACAGGGTTTCTCTATGTAGTTCTGGTTGTTCTGTAGTCTGTCTACAGAGTGAGTTCCAGGACAACCAGGGCTGCACAGAGAGACCCTGCTCCTCCCCCTTCCCCTCAAAGGACGAGGTCAAGGGGAAAGCGCGGTGTAAGGTTAGATAAACCGGATGGTGGGAGGGGTTTTCAGTTGCCTTTGCTCCACTACGTAAGTGGATTTAGGTTCTGAGTCTTGGTTTGACCTCTGCTTCTAATGACAGCTTTCAGTTTGGCCCTGGGCGAGTCACTGTTTTCTCAGTCATAGCTAGAATAAACATCTCATAGAAAAACTCTTGATTAAGAGATCTGCCAGCTGAACTGTTACACAAATATTAGTTTGTAGTGAGCACATTGTTTATTTAAACCCTGTTTTCTAGTAAGAAAGCCATGGGCTAAGAAAAATGATTCAGTGGGTAAAGAACTTGCAGCGCAAGCATGAGGACCCGTATTTGGCTCCCCAGCATCCGGGTAAAAAAGCCAGGTGTGGTGGCGCATGCGTATGATCCCAGTGCTGTCGAAGCGGGCTAACTTCAATGTCAGTACTTTCAGCATGTGGTAGTTTAAACTTGCAACACCTAGATCATACTTTTTTTTTTTATTTTTGCTGTTACTTAAATTGGTAGACCTTATGAAGTTATTAAATGTAATCATATTCTGTGCACTTCTCTCTCTCTCTTCCTCAGTTTTTCTTTTTCCCTTTATTTTATGTGTATGGGCATTTTGCCTGCATTTATGTCTGCTCACCAGGGAGACCAGAAGATTACCATCAGATTCCCTGGGACTGAAGCTACGTTGTGAGCTGCCATGTGGGTGCAGAGAATTAATAGAATCTGGTTCCTCTGGAAGAGCTGCCGGTGGCTGAGCCGTTTCTCCAGCTCCAATGTGCACTTGTTTCTTAGGTTAAACACATACACTTAAGTCAGCTGCTGTTTTCACCACTATCTAATAGGAAGCATAACTGTGCTGACTTTACCTGGTAGAGGTAAAAAAGGGCTAAAAACCATGTAAGATGTTGTAATGGCAAGCACCCCGTTTCTGCACTGTTAGTTCTTTGTACGGACTTGATAAATAGGAAACACACTATGTTGTGAGTACCAGAGATGGATGGTTGTTGACAAACTGTGTTTTAGTTTTTGAACAGACTTAAGACAAATAAGTTTCCTTAACTATCGCACAGATTCGATGCTGGTGTCCGTGGTGGGGATGGCACTGTACACCGGCTATGTCTTTATGCCTCAGCACATCATGGCCATACTGCATTACTTTGAAATTGTACAGTGACGAAGACGTGCCCAGGATCCAGAGGTTCCTGGGGGAAGATCCATCCGCCTTGTGAAGTTGGAATGAGACCTCATCTGATGTACGATGCTCTCCGGATGTCAACATACCCAACCTTATAAATAACAAGAGACTAAAATTCATGAGTAGAACAGGAAAATCATCCTGACTCATGTGTTGTGTTCTTTCTTTTTGATTTTAAAAAGAGGCTCTTATATAGTAGCTTTTGTCTATTTTAACATTGTAGTCATTTGTACTTTGATATCAGTATTTTCTTAACCTTTGTGACTGTTTCAATATTACCCAGTGAAAGCTTTTCTTAATGTAACTTTGAGTACATCTTAATTGCCTTCTATTTTTTAAATCCAAGGTCATTAGTTGGGCTTTACTGTTCTTGCTATTGTATACATCTGCCTGGATATATTTCTACTCTTGACCAAAGTTTTGTAAGAACTATTACAGAATTTGGGGATGGGAGGGAGGACACTTGGAGACCTACTTACAAAGGATTTATCCGCAAGCTTGAACTCAGGAGTATGGTTTTAGCTCCCTAGACTCTTAACAGCTTTTGCTCTACAACTATTAAAGTGTTTCTTAGTAGTGAAAAAGTAAAGATCTTGCTAAAATTAATACAAGGAACGTTTCACCTTTTAGATATCTAATTCTTACGTGGACTGATTTCCAGCCAACTTTGATTCTCGTGAGGGTGGGTGGCCAATAGCAGCGATGTGTAATGCTTCGGTCTACTGTAGAGCTTTTCATAGGAGGCAGAGCAGTTTGCTCTGAGGCAATATTGACGGCGTATGTGCTCAAAGTTAGTTTGCTGATTGTGACAGGTGCCGTGAACTGCGTTTGCACACTGTGGGAAGGTGTGATGAGATGAACTGTTTAGAACCATAGCCAAAAGAAATGTAAACTTGGTTAAAAATCCTTCCACTCTTTGTATTTTTTTTAAAAAAAGGTTTTTATTCCTTAGATGTAAAATGACTACCTAATTTTTTTTGATGTAAACTCATTAAATTCAAAGAAAAAAAATCAACGAATGTAGCAGTATATCTTTCATGGTTCAATATTGATCTAGTAGTTATTTTGTGGGTTGGTTGCTGGAGGACTAGGTAAGCAGTAACTATATCTTAACATATCTCTGAACATAAAAGTTCTAGTAATTAGAAAATACACACTATGCATTTTAGGACGTCCTCTAGCATAAGTTTTGGGGTGTGTGTGTGTGCGCGCACACGTGAGTTGTTTCTCTGCACATATGTCTTTGTGAGGGTATTGGATCCCCTGGAACTGGAGTTACAGAGAGTTATGAACCTGGGTCCTTTGGAAGAACAACCAGTGCTCTTAACTGCTGAGCCATCTCCCCAGCCCCAGTTTTGCTATTTTTTTAAATGTATATTTTGGCTTTGAATTTTAAGGACAAGATTCTTGTTGAAGTATTTTTTTTTTAAGTCCCAAGGCTTCAAGCAATATATAAACTATCATATTTATCATCATAGTTAGCTTGGAATGATAAGTATATGTAACTACTTTGGGTTTTTTGTTTGTTTTTGATTTTTCGAGACAGGGTTTCTCTGTAGCTTTGGAGCCTGTTCTGGAACTAGCTCTTGTAGACCAGGCTGGCCTCGAACTCACAGAGATCCTCCTGCTTCTGCCTCCTGAGTGCTGGGATTAAAGGCATGTGCCACCACCGCCCAGCTACTACTTTGGTTTGAAATAGTTAAAAGTTGGGTATTGTTATGTGAAATGTACTCAGACTTAAAATTGAATAAGAGCATTTAGCTTAGGTTTTGTTCAGTTAATGCCCATGTTTGCCCATTAAGAACTGCTGACAAGTGGGTGTCTCATGTTCTTCTGTCCCCCTAGTGACCTAAAAATAGAAGGTGAGAATCGACTTTTAGACAGTCACCCAGATTGCCTGCTTGGCTGTCTTCTCAGAATCTTTAATTATCCTCATTCTTTGCTGAAATCCAGCAAATTGCCTTTGCGTAGCTGATGATTGGCACAAACCCTGACCTCATGCAAGGCATGTTTACCCTCATAGGAAATCAAGATGAGGTTTAAGGAGAAAGGAGTGTACGCGTTGAGAAGTGTTCAGTGAAATACATTCTCACCAACTGTCAAAGTGTCTGGTCTGTCTGTCAGTAACTGACAAATGGGAAGGTCATTCCACTTTTTTCACTTAAAGATTCATCAGACAGATCTCCATGCCTGCTTGCCTCTCTGTCTGTCTAGTAGGGAGAGGGTACTGACTGTCTTCAGACTATAATGTTTTCAGAGGTAAACAGGGAAGATGGAGAAATAACCAGTGTCCCCCTCCCCCGCACCTCCCAGAGCAAAGGGCAGGTTTGCTCAGAGCTTTGGAGGATAAAAGGTGTCTCCTGTGGAGCAAACCTTCATGAAATTTGTAGAAGAGAGCCCTGAGCTGCACGCCACTCATGCAGTGTAGATACCATCTGGCTATTTGCATGGCCCAGTGGGAACTGGGGCTTGGGAACCAGAACAAGAAAACCTTAATGCTTTGGAAGCAGCTATAGCAAAGCCTTTTGTGTCTAACTTCAGGCCCTCATGTTTTCTACCAGCATCAGGCTAATGTATTAGCTTGCAGATGAGTAAACTCTCAGCTGCCTCCCAGTTCTCATCAGATTTGTTGAGGAGAACGGGATGCTGTTGGCAGATGGAGGAAGGTAATGGCGCCACAAATCAGACTTGGAGATGAGACAACTCTCAAAGGTCTAGCAGTAAATTCTTCTATCCAAGTATTGGGGTAGGGGTTAGGGAATGGAATCCCCCACTACCCTACTGGCTAATTAATGATTAGGGGCCGTGTGTGTGAATAGGAGGAAACACAGGCTCCCGAAATGGTACCTTGATTGTTGCTTATTTGTCCCAGGACACATGAAAGAGGGATTTTAGGACAGTCTGATAGCGGACTTCACAGACCTGAATTCAGGGCAGCATGACTGGCCGCTCAGGGCAGTAATCGTGTTAGTGGTAAGGAACATGCTTTGGGGGTTCTGCAGATCCTGGGAGCTCATGCAGGTGACCACAAGTAGGTGGCCAGCTGAAAGATGGCCAAACCTGAATTCCTTGAAAGAGCTGTTCTTTCCTCTCCAAGTCTTTGCCGTCCCTTCTCATTTCCTTCTCTGACCTGAGCTTTATTGAGAAAGATGATTAAGGATGAGACCTAAGCTCAGTATTTTGCAAAGGGGAGGGATTTTTATAATTTTATTTTACTACACAGCCACACAAGGCAGTTGCTCTCCCTTTGGGAGGTAGGCACCTTGGTCCACCTGATGGCATTCAAGTTATATTTGCTGTGATGAAGGGAAGTTAATATGCCCTTGTTGCCTGGGAGGGGTATCTTTTTGCTTGGGGGAGCTTTTATTTAGTGTAGGGTTGTAGTTTCCTCATGAATGTGCGATTGGTATTTGTGTGTCTAGACTTTGAATGCTTGTAAGTGTAGAAGTGATTCTAATGACTGGAGGGATTAGATGTAGAGAAAGAAGCATTAGCACCTTTGGGTCCCAACAACCCAATGACTCCTTTGAGATCTAAGTCTTAATAGTTCTAGCCCACTAGTCTGGCAGAAAGAGGCATTGTCTGCCTGGAGGCTCCGAAGATTCCTTGTCCCTTCTGAAAAAACTACTCTACTCTGGACTGATCCCGGACGCCTGATGGCTCTGACATGATATCTTCGCGTTGGGATGTGTCACCTGGACAAGGTAGGAAAAGCACCAAACACATCATTGTCAAATGGAAATGTCCTGTTAGAGAATGCAACTAACTGGCTTCACCAGCATCTCCAGTTTACAAGAAACCATGGCTGTTATCCTTCATTGCTTCCTCTGCTGCCTGCAGCACAGCCGTTGGTTAGTGAGGACCCCCATTCAGAGACTGAGTCCATGCCTGGGCCTGGCTCACTGCTAATCTGGAAGCTCAACCCTGATGGTATCTCTAGAGCTGTGGCTACTATTTCACATCGGTTTCAGCTCTACAGCACCAAATGGAGACAGCTCCTTTGAGCTGTCTGTGTGGAACTCAGGGCTGTTCCACAGCCTGGCAGGTAGTCTTTTTGCTAAAGATAATTTTAGGGTTTTACTCATTTCTGGGCTTGATGCAATGGTCTAAAAGTTTAGTTTTTTTTAAGAAAATTATGGACTGGTAGGTTAGTGACAGTCCTCACTGGGGCCACAATACAATAACAAAAGCTCATTACACTAGCTGGGTCGTTCATGTAGATATCCACAAGGGCAAGCCTTCTGGTGTCACAGTGCCAATCAAGATACTCAGATCGCTATCAGCATTGCTCAGATGCCTCCTTCTGCTGCACCTGGCAACAGCCGCCATGGCAACAGCCGCCATCACAGATGTGCCAGGATCGTGTTTGCGGTGCAATGGTGACTACCAGGCAGACCTGAGAAATGTCAGTGAAGAGGTCACACCGTGAGCTGTCACCTCTGCTTCCCCTCCTAGGGCCTCGCTGGTGGGTGTTGAAACCTTTTCAGATTACAGCGTTGCTGATCCAGACTGACCAGCAGATTCCAGCCACACTCTTAAAGTCTGTGTCAAGGTTTTGGCTTTCTGGGTCATTCGCAGCTTGGTAATTATATAGATCTTGTTCTTGCCACAAAGGGCTCTCATCAGAGAGCTCATCCCAGTACTCAGTGGAAAGTTCACGCTCCCCTGCCAGTCAGAAGCACCTGATCATTTGGCATGGGCTCGTTAAAAGTCAGTTCAAGTTGGGTTGTGGCACATGCCTGTAGTCCCAGCACGTGGAAGGTGGAGGTAGAAGGATCAGAGCTTAAGAGCTCTTCAGCCACGTAGTTTGAGGTCAGCTTGAGATATGGACCTGTTTCAAAAAAAAAAAAAAAAACCTGGCTGGAGAGATGGCTTGGAGGACAAAGGTGCTTGCCACCAAGCTTCACAACTTGAGTTCCATCTCTGAAACCTACATTGTGTAAGTATAACCTACTCTCATAGGTTGCCCTTTGACCTCCACATGGGCACAATATCTTCTTCCCTTCATCAGACAAATGTAAAAGAAACTAAAACAAATGAAAATTCAGAACAAAACCACAAGAAGCCAAAAGTCAGCCAAATGGATTTCTGACTCTAGATCCGTCATCTCTTCCTGGTGCGTAACAGTAGGGTCCCTAAAGTACCTAGGGAGAGATCACCTCAGCTGCTTCCTGCTTACTGATCAGGATGGCCTATTGCTGTTTTAAAAACTGGGATCTCCCCTGACATTTCCTGGGCACCATGCTTTTCTGTATCATAATGGCAGCCTGGGCCAGTCCAGCATAGGAATTTCACACTAATTCTGGCTCTTTGGCCTGCATCTTTGCTGAACTTGTGTGACCCTGAGGTCAGTGAACACTTGGTTGGGTACAGTGCCCATGGGAACTAACCCATGCAGGCCTAAGTGGGTGGCATGACAAACCTCTGTAAGTTAAAAGATGTCACAGGCCAGTCTCAGAAAGACAACGTGCTTTCTCGTACTTGTGTTTTCTCAAATTTACATAGATACGTAAGAGGGAAGTAGAAATAAAATCGCCCAGAGAGTCAAAGAGTTCTTACTAATGGGAGGTAGAAGGGTACAGTCATTATGTTATAATATATAAGTGTTTCAAAATGTAAAAATAGTTGTCCTTTCTGCACCTGATTCTCTTTGTATTTAGAATTTCATTTTATTACTGTGTTTTAAAGGCTAGATCATGGTAATTAATTATCTTTAGTCACAGGCTTCTTTCTCAACCTCACCATTTCTTTCTCCTTTTTCTTCTTACATTTTTTTTATTATTTAAAACAATTTTTAATTTAAGTATACTTTGGTCATATTCTTCCCTCCTCCAAGTCCTTCCAGAGTCTTTCCCCTCCCTACCTGCCCAACTTTAAGTTCTTTCTCAAAAAAAAAAAAAACCCAACCCAATACAACAGCAAAGCTTCCCCAAATCAAGAAAACGAAATAAAACACCTAAATAGAAAACAAAAACAAATCCCACCAAACTGAAACCAAGTAAAAGAATACAAAAAAACTTTGAGTCCATTATATGTTGGTCAACTACTCCTGAACACGAGGCCCGCCTTGGTGTAATTGGTATACCCAGTGTCACTCCGTTGGAGACACTGATTTGTTAACCTTCAGGAACAGGCCAGAAATCAGAGCTCCTCCATGGCCTCTGCCTCAGTTCCTGCCATCATCTTTCTGCTCTGAGTTCCTGTCTTGGATTCCCACGGTAATGCTGTGTGGCCTGAGAGCTATAAGGTAGAACAAACCCTTTTTCCCCAAGTCGCTTTTTGTCATGGTGTTATTCTAGCAACGGAAAGTCTACCTGTGACACAGAATAAGGCAGTATCTCCTCAGCTAACTTTGTGTCAGCCTATAGCATTCTGGTCCTAGTTTTTCTTGATTAGATTAATTAGGGTGACCGATAGAGGGACATAATAATCATGGAAAAATTCCTAGAAGCAAAAAAGATATGGAAATCACATAGTAGAAAGGACATGGCATTGTGGAACTTGTGAGTGATGCTAGGAGATAGCTCTTGGTGGGCCTCTTGTGTTTCTCTGTGTGTTTGTTGAGATTTTTATGAAACTTGACCAGTCAGTCTGACCTGGTCTCAAAAAGTAAAACAGGCTTGGCATGGTGGTGCATACCTATAGTCCCAGCACTTAGTGCTTGGTGATGAAGACAGGAGATTCAAGTCTTGGGGCTGGAGAGATGGCTCAGTGGTTAAGAGCACTGGCTGTTGTTTCAAAGGACTGGCTTTAATTTCCAGCTCCCACATGGCAGCTCAGAACTGTCTGTAACCCCAGTTCCAGGGGACTTGACACCCTCTTATGGTCTCTGTTGGTACCATGCGTGCATGTGGTACACAGACATATAGACAGACAGGCAAAGCACCCATACACATAAGTTAAAAATAGGTCTTAAAAAGGAGTTCAGAGCTAGTCAGCTGCAAAGTAAGTTTGAGGCCAGCCTGGGCTCACACTGTCATGTATCCTGGACTATGTGAGACATAATCACAAGCAAGCAAAACTAAAACAAAAATAAAGATATGCATGATAAACATAGTGCATATCAGAAAATGTGCACTATAAAGATGTGTTTAGGGCAGGCATGGTGTCACATGCCTGTAAATCCTAGCAATTTGGGAGGCTGAAGCAGGGTGGCGTGTGAGTTCTGGGCCAGCCTGGTGAGTTTCAGGCCACCTTGTATGATTGAGGTCCTTGTGCAGCTGAGGCCCTGCCTCTCTTTAAAAGAAAAAACCAAAAAGGTGATTAGTTTCATTAGTAGAGAAAGAATGCCACAAAAGCAAGCCATCTTTTGCTGTCTTTCAGATTAGTAGTGGTTGATAATCTAGGGTGGGAAGGGGAGCTAGCATCTTCACACAGTGGTGCTACAGCTGAGCTGGATCTCTATTACCTGGTAGAGTAATACCCTGTAGACTTCCCTCTCCTGTGAGTGGGCTAGATCTGTGCTTTGCCTCTTCTGGACATCAAGGATGGCATTTCTGTGATTACATTGTATTGCTTGTGATTCTAGAGGGAGGTGGAGGGGAAAGGGAGGGAGGGAAGGAGTGAGAGAGACAGAAACACACAGATGTTTTAAAACCACCTGTGTATGTATTCATAAAATAACAGTTTTTACTTTGACTAGTTTATACTAATAGGAATTTTTCCTCTTATGTATGTTTTATTTTTATTTTTATTTTTTTTTTTGCTTTTTTTGAGTCAGGGTTTCTCCTTGTAACCCTGGCTGTCCTGAAACTATCTCCTTATGGTGTGATAACTCCCTCTGTATCTAGGTTGCTTTTATCGGTTAATGAGTAAAGAAGCTGCTTTCAGACAATGACTTAACAGAGTATAAACAGGCCAGAAAAGATAGATAGAGTAGGCGGAGTCAGGGAGACGCCATTTAGCCGCCAGAGGGGAAAGACATGAACTGCCAGTTGGAACCTTGATGGTAGGCCACGAGCCTCATGGTAAAATATAAAATAATAGAAATGGGTTAATTTAATATGTAAAAGTTAGCTAATAAGAAGCTAGAGCTAATGGGCCAAGCAGTGATTTAAATAATATAGTTTCTGTGTGGTTATTTCAGGAGTCTGGGTGGCCGGGAAACCAACAAGCGGCCCCATACAACATCTGTAGACCAGACTGGCCGCAGACTCACAGAGATCTGCTTCTTCTGCCTCCCAAGTGCTGGGATTAAAGGCCTGTGCCACTGTGATAGGGAAATAGGAAATGTTTTATGACTACTCTCACCTCCTTCTTTTTGCTTATGTTTGTATACTGAATTCTACTGTTGTCCGTGGATTTAGTTCATTCAGTTTCACTGCTGTGGAGCATTTCCATTTTATGAATCTATGTAACAATTTTCATATCTGTTCTCCTTTGCTAATTTTTAGTTTGTCAGCAGTGTGGGAGTTACTGTTTGCTTTTACTATGAAAGCCAGCAGGGCATGGTGGTATATACACCTTTGATCCCAGATCCAGAGGCAGATGAGTTTCTGTGAATTCAAGGCCAGCCTGGTCTGTGCAGTGATCTCTAGGCCAGCCAAGATAACATGGTGAGACTCTGCCTTGAAAAAGAGCGCTGGGCTGGGTCGACCAGCAGTGGTCTTCTGCATGCTCAGAAGGCTGTAAACCAAGAACTGCCCAGCAGTCTGTCTGAAGATGAAGCCCTGAAAGATGCTGAGGACCGCTGACCTTCTGTCTGTTAGGTTTCAGAGGTGAAGAAAGAAAGAAGGGTAGTGTAGCTGGAGACTTTTCTCTGTTCCACCCAGTCCCGCTGGACCGGTTTCTCTCCTGCCTGCCGGTCCCTGCAGCTGCTTATAAAATAATCATTCAGAGGATTAATATTAGTTATAATTGTTTGACTGATGGCTTAGGTTTCTCATTGGCTAGCTCTTACACGTAAATTTATCCATTTCTAATAATCTGTATATCGCCACCTACCCCATGGCTTACCTGGCATCTTACTCCTCCGGCTACTGCGGGTGTCTCCCTGACTCCACCCTCTTTCTCCCTGTCTCTCTGCTTGGATTTCCCTCTTAGCTATATTCTGTCCTGCCATAGGCCAAAGCAGCTTCTTTATTAACCAATGGTAATAAAGCATAGTCACAGCCTACAGAGGGGCATTCCACATCAGGGTAGGTTCCAAAGAAAGGCCCCGAGGTCAGTGTTCTTGGGGTGACACAGCAAGTAGTACCAGACAACAAGGCTCCTACTCCTGAAGGATTCTGATGGGCGGTCCTTGAACCATGAGGAAGCAGGCTTAGTTAGCTGTCTAAGTTAGGGTTTCTGTGCTGTGAAGAGACCCCATGACCATTGCAACTCTTATAAAGGAAAACCATTTAGCTGGGGGCTTACAGTTCAGAAGTTTAGTCCATTATGATCATGGTGCAACATGGCGGCGTGCTGGCAGACATGGTGCTAGAGATTTCCCCATCTGTAGCTGCCTCTCGGATGTTTCCACCAACATATTTTATTTTTAATTATATGTAGATGTATGTGTCTGCATGTGAATTATGTACACATAAATGCAGGCACCACACCAGTGGAGGCATCCATTCCCCTAGAGATGGAATTACACTCAGTTGTGAGCTACCTGAAACGGGTGCTTGGAACTGGACTTGGGTCCTCTGGAAGTGCAGCCAGTGCTAACTGATGAGCCACCCAGCCCTCCACCAACATCTTTTAAAATTGCCTTGACTGATGACTGTTTTTGTTCTGCTACCACCAAACTTCATGAAACTGCTTCCTCATTGGAACATGGAACACATGGTTATGTGCATGTGAGTACTGGTGTTCTCAGAGACCAGAAGAATCAGATCCTGGAGCTGGAGTTTCAGGTAGCTGTGAATTGCCTGATTATGGGTGCAGGAGCAGAACCTGGGTCCTCTCCAAGAGCTGACTTTTCTCTAACTACTGAGCCATTTCTTCAGCCCCTTCACCTTATTTTTCAAGGTAGACTCTCTTGTTAAACTGGCACTTACCAATTCTGCTAGATTGGGCTGGCCACAGAGCCCCAGAGATCCTCTTGGCTCTCTCCCTGTCAAGCATTTGGATTATAGGCACATGATGCCAAGCCTGGTTTTCACATGGTACTGGGAACCAAATTCTGTCCCTTAAACTGGTGCATCAAATACTTTATTGGCCAAGTCATCTGCCCATTTCTGATTATTTTGAGAAGAAGCCATATTAATTTCTAGTGTCTATGACATTTTATATTCTATCAACAATGCATGAGAGTTCTAACTTAATCATGTTCTCATTAACTTTTGATAGTAGCCATCTTATTGAGTGTAAGGAGGCAGAGGCATCTTCTATTGATCTGCAGTCCTTAATGATTAGTGGTACTGAAGATATTTGTAGTGATTGCCTAGAAACGTTTATTTGTTTTGTTTTCTTTTTCAACACAGGGTTTCCCTGTGTATCCCTGGCTGCCCTAGAGCTCTCTCTATAGACCAGGCTGGCCTCAGACTCAGTGATGGACTATAAAGATGCATGCCACCATCTGGCTTTTTTGTTTTGTTGTGTTTTGAAGGAAGATTGCTGTTTTGTGGCACCACCCCCAGGATAGTTTTTTTTCGCCTGCAAAAGATTCAACTTCTTGCCTATCTTTTGGTACAGGCCGTGGAGTCAGACACAGGTCCACCTGGGTGTGGGTGTGTCCTGTCTTCCAGGCTTCATGTGAATGGCAACAACTCATGAAGTGACGTCATTCCAAATACAGCACGAGAGAAACACGGACATCAAAGTCACTGCTAGGGAAGTACCCTTCACAGCTACTAAATCTTCCTCATTTAATGTTAATCTAGGCTTTCTCTAGGTTTATTAAGTTATTTTTTTTTGACAATTCAAACACTTCCTTATTTTTGGAAAGTTGAGGAACTATATATAGTATGTGTGTGTGTGTTTGGAGCCAGGGTCTCACTATGTAGCCATGATTGCCCCAAAACTTGTGATTCTTTTGCCTTAGCCTTTGAGTGCCAAGGTCACAGAGGTGTGGCACCATACCCAGTTTATACATACATTCTTTTGGTGGTTGTTTCCACCTCAGAGATTAGTTATGAAAGATAAAACAAAGTACCCCACATTAAAACAACATAAAATTAAAACAAAAACCAAACCCAAATAAAACAAAACAGAATTTGCCTACAGAATTTGTCAACTTCATGGCATCTGAGCCTTTGGACTCGTTTTTTCTTTTGGTTTAGGACATGAATTTTCTTGGATTGTGCAGAGCTAGAAGAGAAGCGAGAGAACATTCCTATGCTAAGTGTCTTTTCTGCAGTTTTGGAGAAGTACTTGCTGCTGTGAAGAATTAACTGCGATGCCCACACATATGTGGGTAGCACTGTCTGGATTTAGTGGTCGTCAAAAAAAAAGACATGAAGTTGGGTTGGGATGATCATGGATGAACTTATATAAGTTCATATTTTATTATATACCTATATGAAATGATCAAGAACAAAGAAATTAAAAGTCTCTAAAGCAGTAATATCAACCACACGCAACAGGCCAGGGTGAGCTCAGTCCTCTTTTCGCCAAGCAGAGCAAGCCCAGTGCTGTAGGTTATGTGGCAGATTGCATTATCCATCACAAAGTTCACAGGCTGTGGATTCTGATGTATTTCCTGCCAGCTGTCTTTGGGCTGGTGGTTTATAGCATTCTTGTTCAGATAAGAAGCATCAGTGCTGGAGGATTTATGGTGCCTAACCTAATTTTCCATCACCGTACCTTGACTTTGGCTTTAGAAATTGTAGCCCATATAGAGCAATTGATGGTTACCCTCTGGAGGCAAATGACCCCCTTTAACTCCAGGGCAATAGCTAATAAGGTCTTGATAATTGTGGCTCCCCCCACTGTCAGCCATGGCTTCCCGCACCTTCCGAAGTTGCATGGGATTGATGGATTCAGCGTGGATGAGAGGAGGTCACTCCTAGTGACTTTTCCCTCTTCCCCTTAGTCTCACCAGGGCCCTTAGAGCAGGAGTAATGAAGCCATTTTTCTTCCAATATGGTCTTCTATAATGAAATATGGTGTAAATTCATCTTCTCCTGAGCACACCATTTTTCCCTTGTCAGATCTGCAGTCTTTCCTTGACTGAACCAATTTGTTATCTACAAAAGCCATGGCCTTGTATTTCCCTTTTGATTCTAGGAACTCTGGGTTGGGCCAAAGGAGTTTTCAGCTATAAATTTAGTAGAGGGTCAGCTCCTTCCTCAACCGAGACATCTGGTCTACCCTTGAATGGATTTGCGAGGAAAAGAAATGTATCTTATTGGTAAGGCTCTGCAGGGCTTCAAAGTGTCGTTTTCTTAACTGACTAAACCTCTAGGCAAGCTATGCCAGTAAAGACAAAAACTAGTTTTTCTACACACCCCAGGAGTGAGAGATGAGTCATGATCAGAAACAGAGATGGGAGAGCTTGGTTTCCTCATTTAACCGAATCATCACATACGAATCTGTGGAATCCTGGGTCAAACTCTTCGTGTTATGGCTCGTCTGAAGCAAGTGTTTATTTTTTTATTTTTTTATTTTTTTGGAACAGAGTTTCTCTGTATCCTTGAATCCTGTCCTGGAACTAACTCTGTAGACTAGGCTGGTCTTGAACTCATAGAGATCCACCTGCCTTTGCCTCGCAAGTGCTAGGGTTAAAGGTGAGCACCACCACCGCCCGGTGTACTTTTTGAGTTCTATATGGATTTTGCACATTAACCTTTGGTCAGAGGTGTAGCTGGCAAAGATTTTCCCCCACTCTGTAGATGATCTCTTCTCTCTGCTGCTCTTTTTCTTTCAATTACCGCCCCCCACCTTTCTTTTTAAAGGCAGTATTGTTTATAGTGGGGACTGGCTTCTAACTTGCTATTGCGTGCAGTCAGAGCTGACCTTGAACTTCTGATTTTTCTGCCTCTGTCTAAGGGCTGGAGGTATAACTGTTCACCACCATGCCTAGCTATCTGCCTGTATTCCTCCCTTCCTCCCTCTGTTCTTCTTTTCTTCCTTTCTCTGTCGCAAAGTCTTCTGTTTCTAGTTATATCTTATTTCTTATGGATGTCATTATTGTCTCATTTATTTTGCTTTTTCTTTTATGGGCTCTTCTGCTAATTCCTAATTAGTTTTGAGCTGGTCACTGGCCACCGTCTTCCTTACATGATTAGCGGCAGTTTTCTTTTTCTGTCTTCCTTTCTTCCTCTTTTTTCTTTTCTTCTTTTGGTTTTTCAAGACAAGGTTTCTTTGTGTAACAGTCCTGACTGTCCTTGAACTCACTTTGTAGACCAGGCTGGCCTCAAACTCACGGAGACTCGCCACTGCCTCCTGGGTGCTGGGATTAAAGGCATACACTACCATTGCCTGGGTTTGTTTGTTTGTTTTTATTTTTGTTTTTTCTTTTTGAGACAGGGTTTATCTGTAGTTCTGGCTGTCCTGGGACTCGCTCTATAGACCAGGCTGGCCGATAACTCAGAGATCTGTTTGCCTCTGCCTCCCAAGTGCTGAAACTAAAGGCGAGTGCAATCACTTTCCAGCTTCTTTTTCTTTTTATAATAAATAATAAAAAAAAATCTATGGGTGTTTTGTCTGTGCTCCAAGAGCATGCTTGTGGCTACAGAGCATCAGATCCTTAGGAACTAGAGTTACAGATTGTTTTGAGCAGCCATGTAGGTGCTAGAAATTACACCTGAGTCCTCTGAAAGAGCAGTCAGTACTCTTAACCCTAAGTCATTGTTCCAGCCTTGGGGCCATCATTTTCAAAGAAGTCCATTATTTGGATAGTTTTATTTAGGTATTCTCTTATTATCTCAAATGTATAAAACAGACCTCATACCAACATCCTGTTTTTATGGATGAGAATTGCACTCTACCCTTTTCTAAGAATGACAGTTCTGAGAGAGAGAGGCCATCGACTCTTTCCTTACCTCTGCTGTTTCTACTTGGTCCACTATCCAGCCTTTGTCTCTCTTATAACAGAGCACTATTCCTTATGTAAACAATCACTAGCCCAATTTTAAGAAGCTTCGATTTAGCCAGGCGGCGATGGCAGCAGCAGCCTTTAATCTCAGCACCTGGGAGGCAGAGGCAGGCGGATCTCTAAAGCCTCGACTTGTCTGAGTCCATCAGGTTTCTTTTATTTCTTTAGCTGCCTTCACCATGCCACGTCTGGACGTCATGGGCAAATGACATTATTAGTTCTGAGATTGTTTTTAAGTCTATTTCATGTAACCCAGACTGGGCTTAAAATTCGCCATGTAGCTGAAGGTGACCTTGACCTCCTAGTCCTCTGAATTCTGCGGTCACAGGCACGTGCCACCATGCCTGGCTGAGACATTTTCTTCCTATTCCTTCAAGCTTTCTCTGGCCCTCGTACTTCCTAATGTTGTTTGGAACAAGTTGGCTAGTTCCACCTACCCCAGCTTTTTTCTTTTTTGGTGCTGGGGCTGGAACTCAGGACCTCTCTCACATGATATGCAAATGGCCCGCCACTGAGCGAAGCAAGCCCTCAGCCTCTGTCTCTGTCGTTTATGATGAAGTTTCTGTTTTGAGCTGAGGCGCATGGCTGCCTTTTTCAGATAGCTGGGACTATGTGACTACATTCTGGGCAGTGGGTTATGAAGGGAAGGGATTTGAGCAATTTCCAAACTGACTTTCGAAGGAGAGGACAGGTCGTGGTGTCGTCTGCGCACGCACCCCTCCCGCTTCTGTTTACGGACTAGAGCATGAACACGGCAGCCAGTCGCCTAAGACTTCGCAGAGGACCGCAGCCGTCAAGGGATGGTGGAATTAGGCAACGCTGGCCCGGGACACAAGACCGGGAGTTGAAATTCCAGCCTCCACAGGCTGTGAGGAGAAGCTGCAGCGAATTACATCAGCTCCTGCCTTTAAGCCCAGATTCTGCCTCGGAGGCAGGAGCTGCCCCACTGGAACGCAGGGGAAATGGGGACATTTTTTGTTTTTTGAAGGAATGGGTGAAGACTCCTAGATACTGCATTTGTTTTTTCTTTTTTCCTAAATGGGATGACTCTTTTCCTTCCTTCTTGTTTATTTATTTATTTATTTATAGAAAAGTATATTTATAGAGATAGGGATCTTTTAATGTGAATTGGGTTTGAATTGAACCCAATTCAAACTAGGTTAAGTATAAAATAGGAGTTTATTGACTTATTTAACGATGACGTTCAGGAGTAGAGCTGGGTCCAGGCTTCTAAATCTCAACTCTCTCCATTTCCCTCTCTGCCCTCTGTCTGTTTCCTACCTCAGTCTCACTCTCTCTGCTGCTGAGATGCATCCCTGGGTGTACTTAGTGAGAGTAGCTTGACTGCTGAGCTTGAACCCCGGCTCATTTCTGGCCCAGCCAACCATGCAGGAACCAGATAGAGTTTCTCTCTCTACATCTCTCTATAAAATGTGGGTACTCATGTGACCTCCCTGTTACACCCTCCCCTCGTCCCTGGGGTTAAGAGGAAGAAGTGGTTAAGAAGTAGTGCACTGTGGCATTTCCTCCAGAACCACTGAGAACCAATGAGGTCATTCGTCAAAGAAAAGTCACGGTGAATACACAGAGTAGAGATGAGAAGGACGAGGAAGGCAGATATCCGGGAGGTATCTGTCTGTGTAACTACCCCTGGGGTTTACCAGCACCACTGCTTCTAACAGTGGTTCTCCACGGCTGGCAGTGGAGCAACAGCTGTGTTCTGGGCTCAGGCAGTTCCTGCAGGTATGTAGCCTCGATCAGAAAACTATGTACTGATAGACACCATATCATCTAGATCTGGAGTATGCCACTCTCTCCAATAGTCAGCGTTGTGATGTTACCCAGTGTGGCACTCTGGGGAGAACTTTAGAGGCGGGGCACAACGGGAGTCTTGGGTCACTGGGCATGTGCCCTGAGAAGGGATAGTTAGACCTCCACCTTCCTTCTCTCTTCTTTGTAACCCTGTCACAAGATTAATTAGCTTCCTCTGGTATGTGCTCTTGTCATAATATTCTGCTTAACTGAGCACCAAAAACAATGGAACAAATCAACTAGTGGTCCAGACCTCCCAAACTATGAGCTCGGCTATCTTTTTTTTTTTTTTTTTTTTTTTTTTTTTTTTTTTTTTTTTTTTTTTTCCGTATCGGGAGGGAATTTCAGTGAGTATTAAAATTCATCCACGTTTAATTTCCAACAGCTTACTATACCCCTGCTTTCAAAGGTAGGAGTAGAACAAAAGGACTGCATTAACATACAAACTGACAGTCAGAGCTCGGCTATCTTGTAATAATAAGAGAAAGCTGACGAATATGTTACACTCTATGGGAGAAGAAACAGGCTTTGAGTATGCAATATCCTGGCTTGAAGTCACTGAGCTAGTCTGTCTGCCTCCAGGTCCACATACTTCCTATCACACACCCATTTTATGCCATGCCAGCTTTTGCCTTATTAGTGGGTCTTGTGTCTTTTTTGTGTGTTTGTTTGTTTTGAGACAAGGTCTCACTCACTATGTTACCCTGGCTGTCCTGGAACTCACAGAGATCCTTCTACTTCTGCCTCCTGAGTGCTAGGATTAAAAGTGTGTGTCTCCAGATGTCTATGCATATTTTAAATAAAGTGTTGAATCTCTCTCTCTCTCTCTCTCTCTCTCTCTCCCTCTCTCTCTCTCTCTCTCTCCATCCATCCATCCATCCATCTCCCGCTTTCTTGCTGGGCATGATGAGCAAGTGTATGTAATCCAATTACCAGAAGGTTGACAACTGGAGGTGAGGTTCAGAGCTATAACACTTGTCTGTATGCAGGAGGCCCCAGGCTCACTTCCCAGCACTGAAAACAACTTTTAAAGTAATTTTGCCTCCCCCCCTTTTTAAAATACTGTTTAAGTAATTTACTATTTGATATTAGTTGTTAAAGCTATCAATATATGGCTAAATAGCATTTTAAAGCTTAGAAACATAATGTAGCCTCAATATATAAGCTGTGTGTAGTGGCTAAGGGAGCAAGCAAGTGTATCTGCTATATCTAATTTAAATGTGGCTCATCTAGTCAGTGGAGAAATGGAGAGAAAAGAATAAATATGGACTTTAGGCTAAGGGGATGCACAGGGCACTGGGAATGTTAAGTTGCAGAGTGTGAGAGGCACAGCATTAGTATCTGGGCTAGAGTTTGGTTTCCTTGGGCCACTACTACAAGGGGTTAAAGAGACTGCAGTGGCCAATCAAGGTGCTCTTCCCTGGGTTTATGGGTGGGAAGGTCATGTTTTTTTTTATTTTACCTTCCTGATCAGGGCTGGATATCTAGTCCAAAGTTAGTCAATGGCTTATTAGATGGCACATAGCAAGGATCTCACTAAGTATCCCTGATGGTGACCAATACCAGAATGAGTAATTTCTTGTTTAAAGAGAATCAAGCTTCATAGAAGTCGATGGCTTCTTCTTCTTCTTCTTCTTCTTCTTCTTCTTCTTCTTCTTCTTCTTCCTCTTCCTCTTCCTCTTCCTCTTCCTCTTCCTCTTCCTCTTCCTCTTCCTCTTCCTCTTCCTCTTCCTCTTCCTCTTCCTCTTCTTCTTCTTCTTCTTCTTCTTCTTCTTCTTCTTCTTCTTCTCCTCTCCTTGTCCTTCTCCTTCTTCTTCAGTGAGAAATTATGAGCTGAAAAGTCATATAGAGTCTGAAGATGCCACACTCCCTCAAAACCTCAAGTCAAGAGGAGCTCTCAGCTGCATAGCTGAGCTATGTTGGCCGATGGTTAATACTTGCCCCTTAAAGTTTTCTGGGCTTTGTAAGTGTCCCTCCCACAACTCTTCTGAATATTAACAGATGTGAATCCCCCCAGGAAGACATTTGTCTGCTGTTAACTCAATGCTTTCAAGGGCTTCCTTGGTCAATGGGGTCTCTAGCCTGTTACAGCAAAGCAGCCCACTGACCCTTTCTCAAGGGAGAATGCTTAGGGGGTCACGAGACTCTCTTGTCGTTAGATGTGCCCCACTCTGCACGGCCGAGCTGCCATGGTAGTTCTTTATCAAAAGCAACAGGATGTGATCTGCCAGCTGGGAAAGGTACAGAGACACATGGCTAACATAGATCAGAAAAATGGGTTAATCAAGATGTGAGAGTTAGCCAGTAAGAAGCCAGACCTAACGGGCCAATCAGCATTATAACTTACAGAGATTTCAGTGTGATTTTTCTCTGGGACTAAACAGCTGGGGTACTGGGCGGGACAGAAAAACACAAACAAGCAGGCCCAGGCCCTTCATGTTACAGAATGACGCCCACGTGGTTAACTGCATCCACGGAAAGCCTGAGAAAGATTGGGAAAGGCTAGAGTAAAGCATTTCAGTTTTCAGCCATAGCAGAAAAAAAGCTGCACTGTTTTAAAATGCTGGCTTTCTGGGCCGTCCTGCCAGGGAAAGCTCTTGAATCTTTTAAGCTGGCAGTCTAGACTATGGAAACACTGTTGCAGCTTGCTTCCTGGCAAGGACCTTGAAAAGCCTTAAGAGCGTTTGACTGTTGTTTTCTCCATATTCCTTAGCAAATTAAAGACCCACATGGTCAGAAAGAGAGAGATATACAGTAAAGAGAGATTCAAAGAAAAAAAACCAAACCTCTAAATGGTTTAAAGTCCTTAGAAATAAAAAAAAGAAAGAGAGTAGTTGGCTGTGGTGGTACACACCTTTAATCCCAAGGCTTGGGAGGCAGAAGCAGACAGACCTCTGTAAATTCAAGGTGTGGTGATAGACACCTTTAATCCCAGCACTGGGGAGGCAGAGACAGACGGATCTCTGGGAGTTCAAGGATAGCCTGGTCTACAGAGGGAGTTCCAGGACAAAGATATGCAGAGAACCTGTCTCAAAAAACCAAAAGTTAAAAGTAAAAATAAAAGAAATAGAGGTTAAAATAAAGCCATGTAAAGATGGAAAATACACAGAGAATCTTGATACTGTATGCTATTATGCTCTCTTTGAATTGTTTAAATGCTGAGGAAGGAGCAACAGCTGCTAAAAGATATTTGCTTATAAATGCTGCAGAATTAATCCAAGATAGGTATTTTGAAAATACCTTGGCTTCAAAATTGAAGTCAAAAAGTATGTTACTTTGGAGAAGAGATTTTGCTTTTGTTTCCACAGAAAATGAGAGGCTCTGGACTTATTCAGAGTTAAGAAAAATCATCTTTGACCAAGGGAGACCACCTGAGCAATCTCCGGTAGGAACAGATGGCCCAGATGTCTGAGTTCATCCAGAACAGGTTCAAGACTGCTACCTGAGATGATCAAGACTCACAGGATACTTCAGTCAGGACTTGATTATAACCCTAAATTTTCTTTAGGTCCCCATAAGATTATCAGTGCCTCTAACCAGCTGGAAGTAGCCTGGAATACTACGCCCACATTCCCAAAATATGGACTATGGATATTTTCCTTTTTTTTTTTTTTAAAAAAAAAGAGGGGGAAGTGGTGTGGGAGAATTGTCTGTATTCTGTCAATCATGTTTTAAATAAACGCTGATTGGCCAGGCAGGAGGTATAGGCGGGAAAAACAGACAGAAAGTGGAAATGATGCAAGGAGAGCAGGAGAATGCTGGGGAGGAGGAAGTTGATTCCTCCCACTCCTGCCCAGAACACTGAAGCAGCAGGATGTGAGCTGCCCCACTGAAAAAGGTACTGAGCCACATGGCTAACATAGATCAGAAAAATGGGTTAATCAAGATGAGAGCGTTAGCTAATAAGAAGCCTGACCTAAAGGGCCAATCAGCTTTATAACTTATGGAGTCCTGTGTGTGATTTTCTCTGGGACTAAACATGGGGGGGGCGGGCAGGACAGAAAAACCCCCAACAAACAGGCCCCCTCATGTTACAGCCATGGTAGTTCTTTATCACCAGTGCTGTTCGTTTGGGTTAAGGTTTCACCCCAGGCCCTGGCATTCATATATCCAAAGAGTCTGGAATGTTCGGATGGAAGTTCCATCCCAAGCCCCCTCCCCTGAGAGTTGCCTCAGTCCAGACTCCACCTCTGAGAAAGCCCACCAAATGGTGACCCCTCCCTTGAGATGTTCAAGATCACTCCCACAGGGTATTTAAACTGCCCCCCAGAGAATAAACATGTGGTTTTCTGGTCTTCCTTCCCTGTCTCCTCTCCGGGGAGCTGGAACTCCACCCAGGAGCACTGGTATCCATTAAACCTGGGCTTTCTCTAATTCGGTTTGATTTGGTCTGGTTTGGATTATTGCATCGGCAGAGAGGTTTATTGGAACACAAAATGTTTCACTGTTCTTATCTCCACTAAACGAGAGAGCAGAATGAGAGGTTTTCCTCTTGTACCCGAGAGTCTGACTAACGTAACAGGATGCTAGACTCGTTTTCCCAGTTGTTCCCCAGAACACTCTGACAAATGACAGATGTCCTCACTTCCTCATTAAGAGTTGGAACTGCTATGTGACACTTGCTAAGAAGTTATGGAACCGACATTGCCAGCAGTAGCTCTTGATTTGTTCTAGGCGAGGATGAGGAGGGACAAGGTGAAGAATTCATTCCTCGGTGGAATGAAGGATGTTTCTGTGTTTTTCTGGGGGAGATAATTTGCCCAAGGGCTCAGGGAGGGAGCCGTTGGAGTTCTGCAGCTGTGAGGACTGGCCAGAGGAGAAGTTGGAGGAACTGTAGAGGGCTAAGGTGTGGTCAGGCCAGGCCTCAGGGCAAGAGGAGGGGCTTAGGTTATCTTGAAAAGGTTTGAAGGGTGAAACAGATCTAATAGACCATGACCGAGGGGATGGAGGAGGACCCGCTCACGCTGGGTCTATTGCAGGGTCCTCCTGGAGAGAAGGGTTGTCTGAGCAAGAAGAGTTAATAACTGTGTATCTGCTGCTCACTTCACCAACATGGCAAGAATATTATGTCTCGTGTCCCTTCCTCCTCCTCCTTTTCTTCCACTTCTTCCTCAACCTAGAGAGGAGTTACAGAAAGCGGAGGGACGAGGGGAGGAAGCATAGAACACACCACACCTAACTCCTCATCTCAAGTAGTTTCTCAGTGGAGAGAGCTCCGAATTTGGGGCATGAGGACATTCTCATTGGGTAAGGGTTTGGAGGTAGGCTGTTGAACTACCCCAGGATTTATGCCATAACTTTTCTGTGGCTGGAGAATGGATGACCAGAGGCCAGGATGGAGATGGTTCACACAGCGGTTCTGCAGGAATGGTCAGGCTTCAGGCTTTTATTGAGCTCTGTACCTCACACAGTGGGACTAGGACAAGGCTCCAGAGTCATTTTAAACAGGGTGTAAATGTTAACATCGCTTCTGAGTAATTATACATGGACTTATTCTAACCTACACAGTCATATATGCAAAATAGACATACTATTAATATACCATTCATCAGTAAACATTTATTAAACCCAGTTGGGTCCTGGGGCTATATGGACAGCTAAAAGTGGTTCCTTCAAGAACGTGTTGACTAACTGGGTGTGGTCATTGGAAAGCTGAGACAGGAAGATCACAAATTTACAGACTCAAGGCTAGCCTGTCTCGTAAAATGAACACACAAACTTACACAAAACAAGCCTCCTCCTTTCTCTCTACCTTAGGACCTTGTACACACTAAAGGTGTGTTCTGTGTTTCTGGACTACGTCCCCGTTCCTAGCCTTGGGCAGGATGACCACTGCAACTTTGAGGCTAGCCTGGTCTACATAGTAAGTTCTAGGCCAGTCAAGGCTATATAGAGAGACCCTGTCTCAAAAGATCCAAAACTAAAGCGGAATCCCCCAAATCACTCCACCACCCATCCAGCACTGCATAGAAGGCACAGTTCTTGCTACACTGGGTCATGTGTCGTTGATGACCATAGTTGGCCCAGAACCCAGGACAATATTGCTCCTGTGGGTAAAACGAAGTTCCACTTATCCTTTATCGCATCCAATGTGAATATCTAATCTATTCTTACCAAACAAGAAAAGCATGTTTAGGGTTGTTTGATCTAAAATAAGGAGTAAAGCAAATTTAAGACTTCCCGAGGAGGCATGTCCCTTAAAGAGAAGCAGCCATCCCACAGAACCCTACCCAGTGTTCTCCCATGAACAAGCTGAACTCAGGGTGGAAGCAGCAGGAATTCATCCATGTAATAGTTCAAGCAATCTAGAGGAGGCCAGGAACCCTTACATCAGAGACTGCATGTTTGTTTCCTGGCCACCCAGATCCAAATAACCACACAAAAACTACATAAATTACAACACTGTTTGGCCAATGGCTTAGGCATACTCCTAGCTAGCTCTTATATCTTAAATTAACCCATTTCTATTAATCTTTGTATCACCATGAGGCTGTGGCCTACCAGTAAGGTTCAGCATCTTTCCCCTTTGGCAGCTACGTGGCATCTGCCTGACTCTGCTTTCTTTCTTTTTTTAAATTTATTTACTTATTATGTATACAATATTCTGTCTGCAGACCAGAAGAGGGCATCAGATCTCATTTCAGATGGTTGTGAGCCACCATGTGGTTGCCGGGAATTGAACTCAGGACCTTTGGAAGAGCAGGCAATGCTCTTAACCTCTGAGCCATCTCTCCAGCCCCTCCTGACTCTGCTTTCTTTCTCCCTGAACTCAGTTTAGTTTCCCCACTTAGCTCTAGTCTGCCCTGTCATAGGCCAAAGCAGCTTCTTTATTAATCAATGGTAATAAAACATATTCTTAGCATACAGAATGGAATCCCACATCACAACCGCATAAAGGAATCTTTTCAAAATTAGATGTGGGAGTAATGAGGTTACGTCACCCATGCCTGTAATCTCAGAACTGGAGTTCTGAAGCAGGATCAGGAGTTTAAGGCCAGCCTGTTCTATGTGGTGAGACCATGTTTCAAAGTGGGTTAGGAGACAAAAACTAAACCTACTGGAAGAAAAAGCATGCATGTTTCTGTGTGTTGAATATACAGAATAAGTGGGACAAGCCAAAGCTTTGTAAGATCTTGGACTTGGTTTAAATACAGCATTTCTACACAGTTTTGTTTCCTTCACTGTTGATTTTGATGACTCTGCCTAATACGATTTTAAAATAACAAGTAATCAGATTAATAATCAGAAGCTAGGAGATGGCAGTGTTGGTGAAGGGCTTGGTTTACAAGCATGAGGACCCAAGTTTGATCCCCAGCACCCACGTAAAATCCAGGCATGGCGACATGTGTTTGTAATCTCAGTTCTGGGAAGACAGGAGGATCTCTGGAAGTCACAAGCTGCCTGGCATAGTCAGTTGGTGAACTCCAGATACAAAGAGAGATCCTGCTTCAAACAAACAAAAAACAAACACAGGGTATGGGTGGCGAGATGGTTCAGCAGGTGTGGTAGTTTGAATCAAAATTGTATCCCACAGGCTCAGATATTTGAAAGCCTGGTTCTTCGTCGGTGGCCCTGTTTGGGTAGGCTCTGGAATCTTTGGCAGGTGGGGCCTTGCTGGGTAAGTATGATGCTGGAGTCAGGCTTCAGAGTTTATAGTCTCACCCTATTTCCAGTTGGCTCTCTTTATTTTCATATTTTGTGAGTGATTGGAGATGTGATCTTTCAGCTCCCTGCTCTGACTGCCTTCAGCCACACCTCTCCTCTCATGTACTCTGCAACCTTGGGTCAAAATCAACTCCTTATTCTATGTCACATTTGGTCATGGTGCCTTGCCATGGCAATAGGAAGAAAATAACTAATATAGAAGGTCAAGGTCTTACCACAGAAGCCTGAGGGTCTGGATTCATGTGTGCCCTTCATGCACAATAATTAATTAATTAATTAATAAATAAAAATAAGGGAGAGCAACTGTGGGAGACACACAATATAGATCTCAGGCCTACACATACATACACATACATGCGTGTACACCTGTACTTATCACACATGCAGATAAGAACATGCACCCACACACACCCGCAGACATGCACATGTTCTAACACTACGACAGGAACAGTTAGAAAACCAGTTCTAGTTTTAGAAAGTGAATAGGTTTTTTGGTGTTAAAATAGGTGAGAAGTTTGCTAAGCTGGTGTCCTAGTTAGGACATTATAGCTGTGATAAAATACCATGACCAAAAGCAACTTGGAGCGGAAAGGGTTTATTTCAGCGTACAGTTCCACAACACCCTCATCACTGAGGGAAGCCAGGGCAAGCCTCTGAGGCAGGAACTGATAAAGAGGTCACAGAGGGGTGCTGCTTACTGGCTTGCTCCTTGTAACTTGCTCAGCCTGCTGTTTTATACACTCCTACACACCATCAGACCAAGGGTGGCCCTGTCCACAGTGAGCAGGGTCCTTTTTCATCGATCATCAGTCAAGAAAATACACCACAGGCTTTCCCACAGCCCAATCTGGCGGGGGCATTTTCTCAATTGAGTTTCTCCTTCCCCAAGTGACTTTAGTGTGGGTCAAGAAGCATAAAAACTAGCCAGCACAGCCATAGATCATGATCCTGACACAGGAATTTATATTCTTTTGGTTATTAATTTGCTAAAGACTGTCGAGCCACGGATATAGAAGAAAATCTATGGAAACTGACATGTGTACTTAAATTGGAGTACTATATCACCACAGCCGAGATACGGGGCAATCACAAAGTCTTAAATATTAGACATAATGCTATGCCTGTGTAATTACGTGTGTGGCATTATCATAATGGGGGCTGATTAATGAGGGTGACATAAAGCAAAGGTGGGTATTAGCTCTATAGACACCGCCGTGCAGATGGCTCCCCGGGAAGTCGCTTTCCCCAAAGCTTTGTCCCTCAAGGATTATAGAAATGCCAATTGTTCCTGCAGTTTCCACTTCAAGGAGCTTTTGTTCCTAATCCTTAGGAATTCTCCCCAACAGACTACAGTAAGATTTAAAATTAATGGTGATGACATTTTAGATCCAAATTACTGCCTTCGCGCCTTAAATAATTGCTCGCATCCCTCACGGAAGGGATGTGCAGATTTTTCACTTCGGTTCTTTCTTGCTCTTTTCCGTTTCGTTTCTTATCCGTCGTCTCCATCGCTTGACTAGCTCCTTGTCCCTTACAACGGAATACAGGGTGACTCCCCCACTCTGAGCCTCTTTGTTCTCCTTGCCCCTTCTCACTCTACCCCCAGGACCCTGAGACTGGCCTCTTTGATTACTTTCTTCCTCAAAGGGCACCCATGCCTCATGCATGCCAGGCAAGTACTATCCCAGTCAGCTACACCCCCAGCGCGTAGTTGCTCTGAATACAGACAGACTTCAGGGAAAGGAACACTTTGAACAAGACCTTGAAAAGTTTGACAAGGGCTGGTCTGGCTTCCTGGTCTGTCAGTTCCTGGAATTCTTGTCCTTCTTGCCTGTGAGGGACAGACAGCTCCAGGTGCAGGAAGTGCCCTCTGACCTTAACAGCTAAGTGAGGGCACCAAGAATGGAGGACCTATCATTTTAGTCTGCAGACAGCAGGTTTCCCTCAGGGAATTTCTCAGTGCTCCCTGGAATAGCATCCCCAGTGTTCCCACAGCAAGCCGTTCCTTTGAGGCTCTTTAAAGACCAGCCATGGTTATTTGCTCAATAATGTGTTCTAAAGAAATTGACTTTTAAGGCTGGGTTTTGTGGTGCATGCCTTTAATTGCGGTTCTTGTGAAGCAGAGATAGGAGCAGCCAGGACTACATCAAGAGACCACCCTGCAACCCTCTGCTAAAAAAAGGGCTTTCAGCAGGCACTACGGTTGGTTCACAAGTCTGCGTTCTCAGCGCTCTGGAAGCTGTGGCAGGAGTACCTAAGTTCAAGGTCAGCCAGGACTACACAGCAAGAAGCTAGAGCCTGTCTCAGAAGTGGCCGTGACCTTTAGCGTTATACTGTCTAAACAATGAGAGTCCAAAAACGGCTTTTACTCAACTAAAAAGACAGTATTTTTAATGTACTTTCTGAGACTGTAGGTACCAAAGAGTTTCTCTAGTTTTGGTGTTGTTTTTTTGTTTTTTTTGTTTTGTTTTTTCAATGGCAGTCACAGCCCTTGGATGGCATGACCCTGAATCCAAGCTCTTTACCGGGTAGTGGTTCTGCACAGAGGTCTCAGCCCTGTGAACCCCAAATGCTTACCAGATTCTTCTGACTTGGGCTTTCTCAAACTGTTCCCTTTTAAAAAAGCATTAAAAAAATAAGGTTTATTGCTTTTAATTATGTGTATTTCTGCCTGCTAGTGTGTGTGCAGACAGGCAGGTGCCTGTGGAAGTCAGGTGAGAGTCAGATCCTCTGGAGCTGGAGTTGCAGAGGGGTGGGAGCCTTTCCTCACCACAGGGATGCTGGGAACTGGGCTCCATCTTCTGTGAGAGCAGCAAGGGCTGTCTGTCTATCCGTCCGTCCGTCCATCCATCCATCCATCCATCCATCCATCTACCTACCTACCTATCTATGGGTTTTGAGACAGTGTTTCTCAGTAGCTATGGAGCCCGTCCTGGAACTCCATCTATAGATCAGGATGGCCTCAAACTCACAGAGATCTGCTTGCTTCTGCCTCCCGAGTGCTGGGATTAAAGGTGAGCACCACCACCACCGCCCGGTACAGCAAGGCTCGTAATCATCTCCCTAGCCTCCTGTCCCCCCCCCCTTTTTTAGGGAGAAGAAAAGAGAAGTGTTCATTTTTTTCTTTATTGTACAAACTGTTTACAACGTTTTCAGCCATCTCATCATCTTAGCTCTGTATCGTGTGAACGTCTTCATGTCCTAGAAAGAACGGGAGGCATTTCTGGGTGGGTGAGATGGCTCAGCTGATAGAAGTGGCTCTCATAAGTTGTCCTCTGACCTCTACACATGCGCTGTGGCATGAATGTACCCAAACACATACAACATAAGTAAATAAATCACACACACACACACACACACACACACACACACACACACGACAGAGAACGTTTCAGATTGGTGCTTCAGGCAGGTGGGTGGAGCCACACCTGATACACCTGATCTATTTTCTGACACTATGGGCTTGCCCCTCCTGTGATCACGCCTCCTAACATCAGTTAATGGATGTGGAAAGGGGAGGGAGTGGTGCCAGTTCAGTTTTAATTTTACTGCAACAAAGCAGAAGAAAATGCTTGATTCAAGGTGAGACCAGGAACCAGAGTTTGTTTTGTTGTTGTTTAGTGTCCCCCCTCACTAATAAAATGAGACTCAAAAATTGTCATACTTTCCCATTTTAGCCCATGGTTGTTGCTTTATTGAAAACAGTTAGAGGTTCCTTGTGTGAAGTTTCTACCAAGAAAAGGGCTCATTGATGTAGGATGTCCTTCTGTATATGTGTTGCTTTTTATAGGTTGATGAATAAAGCTATTTCAGCCAATGGCTTAGCAGAGCAAAGTCAGGTGGGAAATCAGAACAGAGCTAGAGAGAGAGAGAGTAGGCAGAGTCAAGGAGACGCCATATAGCTGCCAAAGGAGAAAATCGCCACCTGCCAGTCAGAACTTTACTGGTAGACCACAGCCTCATGGCAATACACAGATTAATAGAAATGGGTTGATTTAAGATGTAAGAGTTAGTTAATAAGAAGCCTGAGCTAATTGGCCAAGCAGTATTGTAATTAATATAGTTTCTGTGTGATTATTTTGGGTCTGGGTTGCCATGAGATGAATGCACAGCCTCCACCTACAGCTCCTGACTTTAGAGTTCAGTCATGCCAGTCATTTGTGGAAAGTTTCTGTACTCTGATAAGCCTTTCCACTGACTCAATAATCCAAATCAGACCAAATCAAAGTGAGTTAGAAAAAGCCCAGATTTAATGGATACCAACATATCTGAATGGCTTTCCAGTCCCCCAAAGAGGTAATGGGGAATAAAGACTGGAAAATCACGTGTTTTTTCTCTGGGAGGCAGTTTAAATCCTCTGTGGGAGTGGTCTTGAACATTTATGGAGAGGGGACTTCTTGGGGGTGGAGTCTAGACTGAGGCAACTCCCAGGGGAGGGAACTTGAGATGACACCTCTACCTAAACATTCCAGACTCTTTGAATATATGGATGCCAGAAGCTGGGGTAAAGCCTTAGCCCAAACAATTCAGTTGGACAATTTTGGCATTAACTTAGAGAAAACTGACATATTTTGTTTTGTTTTTCTTTTGCATTTCCAGGGGTCAGCATGATGGCTCACACAAGAGGAAAGCCAACCGATCAAAAAAACAAAGAAACAAAACAAGTCAACAGAAAAAGTTGCCATACAAACCTGGCGACTTGAGTTCCATCCCTGGAACCCAGGTAAAGGTGGACGGAGAGGACTGACTCCTCAAAGTTGTCCTCTGACTGCCACATATATGCTGTGGCGCGTGCACATCACAGACAATAATAAAGAAATCAGTAAGTTAGAAAAATGTATCCATACAGTCCATGTTACCCTGTGTGTGTGTGAGTAAAGGTGCACTTAGGGCCAGCGACCGTGTGAGGATGCCACCTGAGAAGGGCACTGTGGGCCAGGAGGTCTGGCAGCAGCACTTCTCAGTCCCCTTCTGTTTCACTTCTTAAATCTAGATTTCAGACTTTTCTACCCTGGCCCCCAACCCCAGTGCTGAAGACCAACCCAGGGCCTTGTGCTTGTTAGGCAAACGTTCTGCTGCTGAGCTAAATCCCCAATTTCTACTGCTCAAATCTAAATATATGATTTTGCTGATAAATAATTGCTTTTTCACTAAGAGATAATTTATACTTTAGAAATGCCTTTTGAAAATATTTGTTTTACTTAGCAAGTTTGTAGCATTAGCCAGTGTTTCCCAACCCATGGATCGCAATCGCTTTGGGGTTTGAACAATCCTTTCACAGGGTTACAGATCAGATATTTATATCATGATTCATAACAGTAGCAAAATTACAGTTACGAAGTAGCAACAAAAATAATTTTATGGTTGAAGGTCATCACAGCGTGAGGAACTGTATTAAAGGGTGGCAGCGTTAGGAAGGCTGAGAACCACTGATTGGGACCAACACTTTCCAATGAATCAGAGTCTTAGTCTGCTTTCTCTTGCTGTGATAAACACCACGACCAAAAGCAACTCAGGGAGGAAAAGGTTTATTTATCTTTAAGCAAGTCAGGGCAGGAACTCAAGGCAGGAATCTGGAGGCAGAACTGAAACAGAGACCACGGAGGAGTGCTGCTTACTGGCTTGCTCCTCATGGCTTGCTCAGCCTGCTTTCTTATTCTACCCAGGACCATTGCCCAGGGCAGCACCTATGCCCACACCCCCACCCCTGGAAGTGGGCTGAGCCCTTTCATATCAACCGTTTAATCAAAGAAGTGCCTACAGACCTGCCTATAGTCTGGTGGATGCATCTTAGTTGAGGTTACTCCTTCCCTAATGACTCTAGCTTGTGCCAGGCTGACAAAAACTAACCGGCACAAGCATATTGGTTAGGTAGTTTTAAAAGAAAGAGGCAGATTTGACTATGTTGGGTACCGGCCCAGCAGGGCTGCCTTCAGCTCTGGCAAAGTGGATATTGCTGTCATCAGCTCCCATCTTCGAAGAATAAGGACGTTTCCCCAAGATAACCAGGATGTCCTCTTACACCAAGGAAAATTTACATTTCTCCAAAAATATTATTAAATTTCTTATCCATACTCAGAGTCCTCTGAATTGTTCTCTACAGATTGTTTAAATTGGCCTCTAATCGAAGTTCACATGTTACAATTGACCCTCTGTAGTTCTTCAACTTTCCTGAGCCCTGAGTCTTTAGAGAAGATGCCATGGTCCTCCATGTGGCCTTTACTCTGGACTGGGCTAGATTTTGGTCAGTTACTTCCATCTCTTACCTAGTAAGCAAAGCTTGTATCTTCCTCTAGGTCACACTAAAGTGATTCTGTGTTGCTGTTCAGCCCTTCTTTTGTCTGTGTCAGGGTCTCCTTTACTACAGTTTGACCTTGACCTCCATATGTAGCCTAGGACGACCTTGAGATCTTCACCCTCCTAACCCCTCCTCCTGAGTGCTAGGATTGCAGGCGTTCACCATACTCAGGTGGGGCCTTTTTTATAGTTAGAATTTTCATCCATACATCATAAGCTGTCCACAAATATGTTTTATGCCATATATAGTTTCCAAAACAGACACATGTTCTGGGTCTTTCACCCATAAGGTATAGCTTTATGTGAGTAGATTTTGTGTAATTTATTCAATTGTTTTTTCTTTGGCTTTATGTTTCTATAGAAACCTGCATTGTAAATCACATTGTAAATCTGCATGAGGCCTGTCCTGGTTCAGTTAAATCCAAAGCCTTAGTCATTTGACTGACTGACAGGACTATGTTTTTCTCACCAGCCATTGTCCCACACAATTCTGATAGATGAAGTATTGTTTCAGAGGCAGACAGAGGAAGAGCTCTCCACTTAGACGTTTGAGAGAAGATGGGGGTGGAAGGGGTGTTTATTGAAGCAGAACCCTTTCTCGGTGGTCACTAGCAAGCCACATGTAACCTGAAGGTGAAAAGGGAGAGATTTACGAAGAGACAAGGGAGTTAGGCAGACAAAAGAATGTGACTGGTGTTTTTGAATAAAATATCATGGGAAATTCAAGAAGGTCTTGGTTTTTGAAACTGGGCATGCAGTTCATTCAGCACAACCCTTGTTCTAACTCACCGCGGAGTCAGGTCAAATGATTGTCCCTGCACCTTTTCCCCAAAGGTACGCTGAATTTAGGACTTTGCTCTGTTTGTGGGGCTTCCTGTATTGGAGCCTCCTGGGAAGAGTGAATCACTAGAGAGGATTCAAGAAAGTACTTACGTGGGTGGATGTTTATTAGGGTTAATTAATTTAAAGGGCTGACCTTTGCTTCTTAAATGATCTCGAGCCACAAATAGGAAAAGGGAAGCCTCTGGGCTGTGAACTATAGATGTGGAATTTGAACTCTTCACATGTAATAATCTTAGCTCAGTTTTTTTTTTCCTTTCATGTTTTAACTTGAAGTTCTATAAAAATAAATACTACTTTCTACTTATAGTACAGGTGAGGATGTGTGTTGACGTTTTTAGAGATACTGTAAGGACAGACTATATCATATATTATTGGTAAAGGAATGTGCTGGTTCCTTTGAACTTGACACAAATCTAGACATATCTAGGCAGAGAGAATCTTAATTGAGAAAATGTCTCAATCACATTGACTGTGGCAAGTCTATAGTGTGTTTTCTTGATAAATGATTGTAGATGAGTCCATTCCACAGGGATGGGGTACAGGGTGCAGAGGTGGGGAGCCACCCCCGGGAAGGTGGTCTTAGTCGTGGCTTGTATAAGAAAGCAGTCTGAGCAAGCCCCGATGAGCAAGCCAGTAAGCAGTATTTCATCACGGCCTCTGCTTCAGTTCCTGCTTCCAGGTTCCTAACATGGCTTCCCTTAGTGGTGAAGTTACCTGGAAGTGGAAGCTTAAATAACCCCTTTCCTCCCCAAGTTGCTTTTGGTCATGGTGTTTTATTACAGTAGTAGGAACTCTAACTACGACAGGAGAGACGGGAAACCTGGAAACCATGACTGTGATCTGAGTGTTCTTGGATTGCGATTGTAGAGGGACAGGTTTTAGGAAGGAAAATCTAATGATGTTACTTAGAAACTCTTACTTGTGGATGATACTCAAATATTAGAGAAATCATAATGATTTTAAGACATTTTTGAATAGATATATTTTTTGTTTTTTTATATTAGCAAGCTATTTTTGTAACTATGAAGTTATTATAATCTAATAAGTCAAAATTATTTACTTTAGTATGTGTGTGTGAGGGCAGATGCTCTTGGAGGTCAAAGGTGTGGGAGCGTGGGACCACAGGTGGTTGTCAGCTGCTCAGTGTGGATGCTGAAATGTAACGTGGGTCCTTTGGAAGGGCAGCCAGTGCTTTTAAGTGCTGAGCCATCTCTCCAGCCCATTGGAGGAATGGTTTTGAAGTGAAATTAAAAATTGGGAGGGGGAGGTTGGGATAGATATGATCAAGATACATTATATATGTATAAAATTATACATATACACATACGTGTATACACATATGCATGAAATTGTTAAAGAATAAATGAAAGACATTTAACAAAAATCCAAAGAAATTTTGAAGATAAGCAGTCTCCCCAAAAGACTGAGCTGTTGACAGAAGTTTCTGTCCTGTCTGGTCCTGCAGCCATTCAGTCCCAAAGAAACACACAGACGCTTATATTAATTATAAACTGTTTGGCCTATTAGCTCAGGCTTATTATTAGCTAGCTCTTACAACTTAAATTAATCTATAATTCTTGTCTATGTTTAGCCAAATGGCTTGGTGCCTTTTCTCAGTAAGGCATTCTCATTTTTGCATCCTCTGCATCTGGCTAGTGATCAGCTGACTCTGCCTTTCCTCTTCCCAGAATTCTCTTAGTCTGGTCACCTAGCCTATACTTTCTGCCTGGCTACTGGTCAATCAGTGTTTTATTAAACTAATATGAATGTCAAATCTTTACAGTGTACAAGAGCATTATCCCACAGCACCGAGCTCCTTGGAGTCCATGGATTTAGGATTCCTAGTGCAGCTGGATTTGAAGGGACTCATAACTGCTGTCTGCCAACAAGAATGAATTTGGATTGGATTTGTAGGGCAGAGGAGAGCTCCTAGGCTGTCTGGGGGCAACATTGCCAACTCAGCCAGCCCTGGTCTGGCTGTGAGGAAACCAGCAGTGGGAAGCAGCAGAAGGGTGACCCAGCATCTGTCTGGCAGGGAAGCGCACTGCTCCAGCCTGCTGATTGGAGGACAAAGCTTTGGCTCTTGCTCTCCTCCTCTCCAAGTTAAAATCAACCTACCATGCTGTTAGGAGTCTCCCTTCTCCGCATAACCCGAGAAATGCAGAGGACGAGGCACTCTGCTGTTGGTTACTGATTTAGAAAGTTTAGCAATAGAACTCCGGTGTTTTCTAACTTGTTTTCCCCATGATTCCAACTTCTATCGTAGAAAACAAAACTATCTTCTCCATAAGCCTCTGCTCAACACCATTCCCTAAAGACCTGCTTGCTCCAAATATGACTCCATCCACACGGATCCCCTTTTATCAAAACTTGCCGGTGACGAATGTAAAAAGCTCACAATGTACAATGAAAAGCACAACACCAACAGCCCTCATAAGACCAGAGAAGATGCTGGTATCTTCCTTTAGAGGACTGGATTGCTTTTCCAACTGATGCAAAGAAGATAAGTGAATCTCAGGTGGTTGTAGATGGAAATTCCTATGGGGTTATTAAGTGGTTCTGGCTAAGAAAACAGACGGATTTCATTTTTATCAATTAAAGGGGCCTCTGCAAAGGCATTCAGGGCCACATGTCTGCACATACAAAACTGGATTGGGCATAGTCTGACCCTGTTCTCCTTGTGGAATGCCGTGGAGAATGTCAAGGGCACCTCTCTCCTTAGCCAGCCATTCACTAGTTCTATGAAACTATGTTGGACGTGGGAATCACTTCCCCTTTTCTTCTGCAGCAGGGGCAGAGTGGATATGGGTGGAGAAGGGGTCCTCCTCGTATATAGACTCAGAAGAGAAATGTATAAGGCTGCAGGCTGGAGAGCTGGGTCAGTGGTTAGGAATGCTTGCTGCTCTTCCAGAGGACTGACATTTGGTTCCCAGGACTCATGTCAGGCAGCCCACAACTGTCTGTAACTTCATCTCCTGGGGATCTGATACTTTCTTCAGGTCTCTGTAGGTACTTGCACACATGTGACATTCACTCACACAGAGACACATGCATACAACAGTAACAAATCTTTTTTAAAATTGAAAATAGAATTTTTCATGCAATATATTCTGATTACAGTTTCCTTCTCCCAGATTCTCCCCACCCAACTGCCCACCCAAACCCACACCCTTTCTTTCTTGCTCTCATTAGAAAACAGGCATCTAAAATATAAAAATAAAATAAGATAAAGTAAATTAGAATATGCCAAAACAAACAAACAGGAAAGTAAAGAGTCAAAAACAAACCATAAGAAACACATATATACACAGAGACACATACATTTACACACAGAGAAAACCCATTAAAACAAAATTGAGATAATAATATATAAAGAAAAGACCTATAAAGAAAATCCTTCAAATACATGATTAAGTTAATTTTGTGTTGATCGTCTACTGCTGGGCATGGGTCCTGGCCTTCAGTGGGGTTTGTACACCCAGTGAGACTTTATTGGAACTAATGTAACTTTTCCTTTGGGAGCAGTTATCAATTGGAGGTAGCTCTGGTTTAGGGATGCAGGGAGGGGGCTCGTGTCCACTTCTCCTCTTAGCACAGGGACCCCATTTAGCTCAGATGAGTGCATGCTGCCAGTCTCTGAGTTAATATGTGCTTTGGTTTTGCTGTGTTTAGAAGGCCTTGTGTCCTTGGTGTCCTCCATCCCCACTGGCTCTTATAGGCTTCCCACTTCTCCTTCTACAGAGTTCCCAGAGTCCTGAGGGCAGGGATTCAATGGAGACATTGTATGTAGGACTGTGTTCCAAGGTCTCTCATTCTGCACGTTGCTGAGTTGTGGGTCTCTGTATTAGTGTCTGTCTGCTGCAGGAGGAAGTTTCTCTGGTTCTAGCTGAGGGAGACACTGATCTATAGGTATAGGAAATTAATGTTAGGAGTCATTTTGTTGCTGTCTTCCCTTAGCAGAACAAGGGTATTTGATGTTCTCCTAGGTTCATGGTCTATCTAGTCTTAGGTTCTTGGATGCCTGAGCAATATCAGACATGGGTTCTGTCATAGTATTTCATTGCTCTGAAGAGACACCATGACCACAGCAACTCTTATAAAGGGAAACATTTAATTGGGTGGCTTATTGTTTCAGAGGTTTAGTCCATGATCATCATGGCAGAGCACAGTGGTATACACACTAATGTGATGCTGGAGAGATAACTGAGAATCCTACATCTTGATCTGCAGGCAGCAGGAGACTGTTGTGAAATATTTGTTTAACTATGTAAAGGTGTGTTGCATTTGTTTAATTATATAAATATGTGTTGTTGTTTTACCTTGCCTGCCTAAGGCATCTGATTGGTCTAATAAAAAGCTGAATGGCCAACAGCGAGGGAGGAGGTATAGGTGGGACTTCTGGGCAGGGAGAATAAGTAGGAGGAGGAATTTAAGCTCAGGAAAGAAAGAAAAAGAGATGCCAGGGAGACGCTAGGGAAACACCAGGGAGATGCCAGGGCTCAGATGCCAGCCAGATGCGGAGGAAGCAGGAAAGTAGGACCTACAGAATGAAAGATAAAAAACCCTAACGCAAAACGTAGATTAATAGAAACAAGTTAAATTAAGTTAAATGAGCTAGTGGGACAAACCTAAGCTAAGGTTGTGCATTTGTAATTAATATTAAGCCTCCGTGTCTTTATTTGGGAGATGGTTGGTGGCCCAAAGAAAATTTCAACTGCAGGAGACTATGTTATACTTCCTCAAAACTTTTCCTTACAGGCTAAGACTGAGACCAAGATGATGATGGCTCAGAGGTGGGGGGGGGGGAACCAGACTGGCCTTAAACTCACAGGGATCTGCCTGCTTCTGCCTTCAGAGTGTTAGAATTAAAGGCATACATCACCATTCTTGGCCCATAAGCCATTTTTTGGAGTTAAACATACCACAGGACTAGGCGACTTAGTTTAGTGAAAAAAATTATCAAACTAGTGGCTGAGCCTGGCCGGGCTCAGTTGAAACACATCACTTCACAGCACAGTGAAGAATTTTGTCAGCGTGATAGAGTCAGTCTAGTACTGGAGGAACCTTTTCCCATCTAAAGATCTGGCAGCTTCTGAAGCTGCGAGTACAGACAGCCTGACAGAAACACCCCAGAGTAAGAACGAAGGGATTGATATTGACGGGAATTCTGACAGGGGGAGATGAAGAAATGGGACCCACTGACTTTGAGGAGCCCTAAGGGAAAGGTTATTTTCCATGCTTGACACAAGTCTGAAAAACGAGGAAAAGTTTTGAGGCCAAATACCTGTAATTGCTACTGAATCGCCTAATGGAGATTTGTCGAGGGTGTGGTACAGCTAGAGGCAAAATACTGGGTGTCAGCATTTTTTATGAAGAAAGTTTTGTTCCGGTTCTAACTTTGAAGATGCATAACTTGGGGAAAGGGGTTTAGACTGATTTAGAGAAAGCACTCGGCTCTCTTCTGTCTTGCTTTGTCAAAAGCTCGTCTGCACCAGAAAGCTTATAGCTGATGCTAGCAAAATACTTTCTAGTACACCCTAGTGACTCCTCTTAGCTGACCAAGTGGGTGACTTGAGTATGCAAAATTAAAACGTGGGATTATTTCTGAATGCTAATATTGTTTCAAAAGAGCTCTGTAAATTTAAACTAGTGAGAATTTCAATTTGGGCAGCAGATTTAAATGATTTTCGGTATCTGATGTTTATTATACTACTCCATGCAATCAAGAATGAGATAAAAGGAAAGAAATGATATGACCAGTTTATTGATTTTTTGTTGTGGGGAATTTTTTTGTTATTGTTTGTTATTATATACCCACAGGTCTCAACACGGATAGTACTTTAAAAAAAAATCTTTGCTTGAATCCCATTTTAGAGAGAGTTCATTCAACTGAAGTGGGCTTTACATGTAGATTCTTTTTTCTTTTTTGAAGCACTAATTTGCCTCATCTATTCCTGGACTATGCAGACAGGGTGAGAAACACTAGACTAATAGTTTTCCCTGTTTAAAGGAGAGTGTTAGTTCAAACTGAAGCAATGCCTGTTAGTTTTATCCTTATTTATAGAACTAAATTATTGTGTTACAATTACTGTTTTATTGTTATGCAGTTTATGTTTGAACATTGTATCAATTACTAATTTAATTTTTGAATTGCATCCAGAATGTTGGCTTAGTTACTGAATAATTTGTCCATATTTGTATATTTTTGACATTAAACCTGAAATTCAGAAAAGATAATCGATGTCAATGAGAAGAAAAGTGAGAAATAATAAATTGTATCTACCTTAAAAACAAAACAAGACAAAAAGTATCTCTTGCTGATTTAGGCTCTGAATCCACACCTTTGTTGATGGAGCCTGTTTGTTTGTACCCTGCCGCTTGGAGGCGAAATAATTACTCAGAAATTATATTATTTGCAATACTGTTTGGCCAATAGCTTAAGTATATTTCTAGCTAGCTCTTATATTCTAAACTAACCCATCTCTATTAGTCTGAGCATCACCACGAGGTTGTGGCCTATCAGCAAAGTTTCGGCAGGCTCCTCTCCTGTGGTGGCTCCTTGGCTTCTCCTGACTCCTCCTACTCTCTTTCTATAACTTTTTCCAGCCTGGCTATATTTTGTTAAACCATTGGCCTAAAGCAGCTTCTTTATTCATTAACCAATAAAGGCAACACATGTACAGAAGGAGTTCCCACACCACACCTACGCTCTCCGGGTTTCTTGAACCTCCTGGGATAGAAGGGATCTACGTTTGCTGCAAGTTCTGTTTCTGAATGCACCATGGGAGGGCTTCTGAAGAATGCTGATCATACAGGGACTCAGGTCATAGCCATGCTGTTCACCCACTGTATGACTTTGGGCAAGCCACTTTTGATTCTCTGACCCTAAAGATGCTCGTTGGTGATAATTTCACCCTTCTAGTGGCTGGAAACAAGGAGAGATGTCTGTTAGCAGTTGGAGGCAGGGCCTGGAGGGGGCGCCCCGGTACTGCTGGAGGCAGAGCCTCAGGGCACCCTGGCACAAGGCCTTTTAGAAAATGAAGAGTGCCCCTGACCCCTTCATTACTACTTGGGGTTCTGCATGTATTCCACGGGCAGGTAGGGTGTCCTGGATGTCCAATGGGACCACACCGAAGTCTTTTTAGCAACTCATGATTTAGAGCAGATGTGTTTGGAGGACTTGGATGTGAGCTCACGCATATGCATAAAATGAGAAAAAAACCTGTGCCTGGCTATGGTAAGAATTGTACTCTTAGGTTCTGATGAGCAGGAAATTGTACTGAGCATGCAGTAACTACAGTCCTGAAACTCTGGTTAATGACAGAAAGGGGAGTCATAAAACACCAGGACATTTTATGATAGCGTTTTCCTGAGTGCCTGCCCTAGAACACGGAACACACAATGCTCTCTGAGATAAAAGGAGTCCAGAGTTGAAAAGGGGTGGGGGCAGAAGGCCTAAGAAATGTTTTTTTTGCTATGTTGGTGCCTCCCCCAGCTCTCATGAGAATTGCAGCAGTAAGAAAACTCAGAACTCAGTATTTGCTACGCTCATTTGAACAGGCGGTGGTTATTAAAATCTAGGGGGCAAAGGCTGAGAAATGCAGCCTGTAACCTTAGGCGTGTTATTAGGGTTTAGAAGAGTGATTTCGAGATGGGGGTAGATGTTCCTGGAAATTTCTCAAGAGAGAAACAGCAGAGGGAAATTATTTGGCCATGTGAGTAGTTTTTAATCTCTGTTTAAAGATCTCCCCAACTGTCGCTTTTTTTTTTTTTTTTTTAAAGTTCAACTCTCAACTCTCTTTGTGGCCCAGACTGTAATCCACTCCTGACTCTTTGGATCATAGACACATGACACTATGCCCTGCTCCTCAGCTTACTTTAAATTATAAAATATTTCAAAGACACTGAGGAGTGGAAAGATTGTCACAATGAACTATTTATTATATCCCTCTTCCTAGCTTTAACAATTGTTAATGCGTTCCTTGTTTCTCAACGCCTTGTTTTCTTGCTGTTGAGCCAACTGAAAGTAAGTGATAGACACACTGTGGACAGTGCTTCTCAGTATTCAGTGCCAACCACTTCAGAATGCAGGTATTTGTTGACGGAACACAATGCACTACTCTATTCAAAACCTTAGACTAGTAACTGAGTGTTGTGACTTTTCTGCCTGCTATGACCCAAAGTCTGATAAGATGGACATTTAAGGAAGAAAGGCAGACTTTTGACTCCTGGGATAGAGGTCCTTGCTTTTACTCCTTGCTTCAGGGATATAGGTCATCACTGTGGAGACAGCACGTGGCAGGAGCCGCCTGAACTTACATTTGGCCAGGTCAGGAAGCAGAGAAGGGAATGCCTGACTTCAGCTGCCTTTCCCCATGGGAATGGGTGCTGCTCACATTCAGGAATGAATTCTCCTCCCAAGTGAACTCTCTCTGGGAAAACACTCACACCTTTGGGTGTGTCTCCTTATTGCCCTAGGTATTTCTTAATTCATTCGAAAGTGGAGGCCAGCTATCACACCATCTGCAGTTAATATTTAAAGCTTCCCAGTTGTCCTACAGAGTGACTTTGTAGTTGTAGATGTACCCAATGCATTTTTTTTTTGACAGAAGTGTTCTCACCTCTTTGGTTCCCTTGGTGATCCTCACTTTTTTTTTTAAGTATTATTCCCATTTTAGTTTTCTCATATGTTTTTCCTTCTTTCCTTATGAAGCTTTATGTGAGTCCGGTGGAGGTTGTGGGGCAACATCAGCAGGTCTAAATTGTGGTGGGATGTGTAGTTCATCTGGCTTTCGGAGGTCGATTCCTGACCACTTTGTTATGAACAACACAGTTTAGACTGAGACTGCTTCCATTCCTGGCCTCCTAGACCCGAATACACAGTTTAGACTGAGACTGCTTCCATTCCTGGCCTCCTAGACCCGAATAATTGCACAGAAACTATATTGATTACAACACTGTTTGGCCAATAGCTTAGGTATATCTCTCCCTAGTTCTTAAATCTTAAATTAACCCATTTCTATTTATCTGTATATCACACGAGGCTGTGGCCTATTGGTAATGTTCTAGAGTCTTTCTCCTTCGGCAATTACATAGTGTCTCTTTGACTCTGCCTACTCTCTCTCTATCTCTGTTTGGATTTCCTGCCTGGCTATATTCTGCTCTACTATAAGTCAAAACAGCTTTTTTATTAACCAATGTTAATGGTTAATACAGCATACAGAGGAAAACCCCATATTCTGTCTAAATAAAAAGGAAGGTTTTAACTTTAACATAGTAAAATTACACCTAACAAAACAGGTATCAAGGGGGCTGGAGAGATGGCTCAGAGGTTAAGAGCACTGACTGCTCTTCCAGAGGTCCTGAGTTCAATTCCCAGCAACCACATGGTGGCTCACAGCCATCTGTAATGAGATCTGGTGCCCTCTTCTGGCCTGCAGTCATACATGGAAGCTGAACACTGTGTACATAATAAATAAATCTTTAAAAAAAAAAAACAAAAAAAAACCAAAAAAACAGGTATCAAGCAAGAATTACAGTTATAGTATTTAGTCTGTTTATATCTGACAAAATTAAAGAAAATATTCTATCATCTATTTTATCTTTGCAAGTCTAAAGTATTTTATCTAATTTATCTTTTATCATAACTAAGGAAAACTATAACTATCTGTCTTAAACTCCATCAAAGACCCCAGAAGGATATACTATTACCTAAGTAAACAGGAAATGTATTGTAAGCAACTTCCAAAACTCTAGAATTGACAGAGACATCTCACTGCCTAGACCATCCCCCAAAGTTCTTCTATAATGTTGGGGAATCCTACAGGCCCATAGTATTTGGCAGACCTTTCCATGGTGCAGGAAATTTGAAAGATTGTTTTGCCAGTATTGGCAGTTTGTCAGCCACTTTCTTCTGTGTCCTACAGAATGTCTGGCAGACTCTTTCATAAAGCAGGAACCCTGAAAGACTGTCTCACCTTCTTTTGGCAAGTTTAACAGTCATTTTTTCCTGTGGGTCCTATATGTCCATTTCAAACAACAAGCTGTCAAGCAGTCCAAGCAAGAGCAGTTTCTTGGCCAAATGGCTAACCTTGTTACATTGAAGACAAATTTCAAAACAAAGTTTCTTCTATGCCCGTCAACCTCTCTGAAGTAATTGGTGTTGCCAGAAGCAGACATGTCTCACTGTCGAGAAAAGTTTAAGTTTTTAAAACATTTTTAATGGCATATTCTGTAGGTCTTTGAAGTGTTGAAGACCATCTGTCTAACTAGAATATATCTTTGTATATCTAGAAAACCTAACTAACATTATTAAAGTTTGATTATTACAGATGACTATTAATCTGTATTTCTTAACTATACACTACATTTTTAAATGAGTTGGACAAACACAATACCTCAAACAAAAGTAGAAATATACATATAACAAAATTGACCTTAAATTTATATCAATAAACCAAAGTCTATACCAATGAAGTATTCATTTCTATATCATACACCTTTAAATGAAAACAAATATTTATAAACAATCATTTTGAGATTTTGGGTGTAGTTTTCTCCAGACTGCTTCTTGCTGTTTGTTGGACAAAGTATTTTTAGGGTTCGCAGAGACCTTTCAGGGGCTGTTGGTCCATCAAACCACGTTAGTCTGGAAGGAATCCACAGGTTCTCATTTTCTGTGGAAACAAAAGCAGAATCTCTTTTCCAAAATAACATCTCCTTAGACTCAAATTTTGAAGTCAAAATGTCGTTATGTTGGTGTAGCTCAGTAGCCCATACAATGAAATGTCTCTTTGTACTTAGCTTATTCACAGTGAAAAAATTCAAAGAAAACACAATAATATACATAATCCAGACTCTTCATGTATTTTTCATCTTTGTGTGTTTTTTCTACTTTATTACTTTTTAATATTTATTTTATTATCTTTGCTTTTTTAATCTAGGACTGTCTGTACTCTTTCTTCTTTCTCTTAAACTTGTGTACATTTATCCAACACTGTGACCAAATCAGAGTTTTTTTTTTGTTTTTTTTTTTTTTTTTTTTTTTTTTTTTTTTTTTTTATCTGAATCTGTCTTATTGTGTATCTGTAATACTTTTCTGACCAGGAGAGTTTTGCTTTTTGTTTTCGTTTTTTTGAAATGCTAAGTGGGTGTGACTAGGATTATCATTGCGACTTTGCCACTTGGCTCTACCTAGTCCAACATGGCGGGGTGGGGGGTGGGGTATGTTTGCTGCCTCTGTGAGCCATGCTCACCGCTCCAGCTAAAGGGACGCAGTGGGTCTGTGTCACCATTAGGCAACTTGTAGCACTCTGCTCACAAACCCTAAGTGCTGTGTAGCCAGACCTCCTGAAAGAGCCAGAGTTCTTCATGCTGCCAGTATGAACCAGGAAGTCTTTTCTTAAAGGAGTGGCACTTCGGCTTGCCGCCAGCAAACGGAGCCTATTTTAAATGTGGCTACCAAGAAGCTCCAATTTGTCAGGGACCGTAGGCCCCAACATAGAAACTATCTTTCCCTATCTGGACCGGTACGGAGGCTCGAATAACCAGATATAGTTCACACAGTCATCACGGAAGGGCATCTCAGGCTTCTCCCATCCTGAAGATCTACCCGCGTTTATGATACAAAACACCGTTTATCCCCCAGGTAAACCAAGATGGAAGCTCAGTAATATTCTCTTTCATCGGGACCGGCCTAGGGAAATACCTGCAACTTAGTTACCAGCTTTAGCAAACACCTCTCCCCAGGAGATCTACATTTTTAACAAAGGAGAAAGAAGCAATACATCCTGGCCCTTGTTAGGCGGCTGTCTTACTTGTTTGGCAGGGTTGCATCTGCCTAATGGCCAGTGAGCCTGCCTGTAAATTATTTTATATGAAATATGGGCCCACACCAATTGACTCCTGTTTTTTGGTAGAGAGGTCTAGAAGCCCCCTTTTTAAGCTTTCTGAGGTCTTATGTGGCTGCACCTTGTTGAAAGTTTGGGTACCATTTTTAAACTGAGACTACCCTTTCATTCCTGGCTGTCACATTGGGCACTGTTATGAAATAGGAGACTACTTGTTCATTTCCCAGCCACCCAGACCTGAATAATCACACAGAAACTATATTAATTACAACACTATTTGGCCAATAGCTTAGACATATTCTTAGTTAGCACTTATATCTTAAATTAACCCATTTCTATTAATCTGTGTATCACCACAGGGTTGTGACCTACCGGTAAGGTTTCTACTTTGGCAGCTACATGGCGTTTCTCTGATTCTGCCTACTCTCTCTCTTTATATCTCTGTTTGGATTTCCTGCGTGGCTATATTCTGCCCTGCCATAGGCCAAAGTAGCTTCTTTATTAACCAATGGTAATAAAACATATTCATAGTGTACACACCATGAAACTCATGCAGTAGTACAGCTTGACATAGAAGCACATATGCGTTGAAGACAGTTGCTACAGTATTGTCTCCCATGACAGGGTCTCTACAATATTATGATAATGAACGTCTTAATGACCTTGTCCTTGGGCAGCAAATCAGCTGCACATGGCTGAGGCCTTTTTGTCACGTTGTTTCTTCTTTTTTGATCATTTTGGACTCAAGATCTAAAAGAGTGACATTGACTTCTTGGACAATTCATGCTAATGTTCCCATATTTTAGAAGTTTCTATCTTCATATGATAGTAATTTCTTCTCTAGCTCAGAAACTCTTAATCCCAAAGAACATTAGACTCTCCAATCTCATTGAGTCAGTCTTACAAGGGAAGGGTAGTAACTGAATCACTCTATTACTGCTGGCTGGAAGTGACTTAAATACAGCAAATATAAAAGGAAATATAAACCCTAGCATTTCGCTGTAATACATTTAAGTCAGAACCACTTGGACGAAGTTCATGCAGCCATAGTTTTAAAATATTCTAGGTGCTTCTAACATGAAGTCAGCATTAAGAACCACTGCTCTGGGCCAAAGCCACATAGTGAGACCCTGTCTAAACAAAAATAAAACAAACAAACAAATCATATCACAACAAAAAGCCCACTGCCCCATCTCCTGTAGATCCCTGAGATTTGAAGTTAGATCTAGGTTCACAATGTTGTCTATAATACACACACACACACACACACACACACACACACATATACACTTTTTTTGAGATAGGATTTTCCTGTGTAGTTGTCATGTGGATGCTGGGAACCATGCTCAGACCCTCTGGAAGAGCAGCCAGTGGTGAGCCACCTCTCCAACCTTCCTTTATCTCTATTACTGACAGATGAGTTATGTCCCCTCTTAGACAAAATAGATGGGGTCTGTGCTCTGTGTCAAGCGATGGCATTAGGGTAAGGAACAGACAGAAATCACCCAGGAAATGGGTGGGGAGGAGCAAAGTGAGTGATAAAGGGGGGTATTGGGCAGGTGTGGGGAATGAAATATAAGAACATGTTTTCTGGGTTCAGAGAGATGGTTTAGGGCACGAGGCTCACATGTAGTGCATATACATATATTGAGGCAAAACATTCATAGACATAAAATAAAAATAGATAAATCTTTTATAAAAGGATCCTATTTCCCCTCTCACTTAGAAATTGGCTAACAGAGTGGTTGCCCATAGCAGGTGTGGACCTTGTCTGAGAAGGAACCAGATTCCCTCCTAGTTCAGGAAGCTTCTGAGGTCCTTGACTTATTGTTCCTGCTATGGTCTTGGCAGGACAGGCTGTGCACACATGCTGCCCAGTATGGCTCATATTTGGGGATTGTTTCCTCTCAGCTGGAGAAGGCAAACCAGACAATGGTTTTCATTGTTCAGTGCACAAAGGCTAGGTCACCCTCACTCACCCTGAGTTATGAGGCGGTTGACGGTTGTTATGAGGCAATGCAAGAATTTCATCAACTTTTCCTCCTTAATTCCTCCTTCACCTTGAGGAGGAGACTTTGGCAAAATAGAGGAAAACCCAGAATCTTGATGAACATTGAACCATGGTATAAGCCAGTAGTATAAACAACAGAAATGTTGGTTTCTGGGCACACTTCATCCTGGGACTATAGGCACCCCAGTGATGCAGAATAGGGTTCTGCCATCGCTTTTTCAGAAAGGAACTGGAAACTTGGGGGAGGACAGAAAAGGAGGGTGAAGACCAGGAGGTGGGTGTAAGCAAAGAGGAGAAGTTAGAGAGGGTGAGACTCCAGTTACCCTAGTGACTGAATGGGAAGACCTTTCCCTTATCTTCTTGACATTGCTTATCCATAAACACCTACTAGCACACTCCCCTTAACAATGGGCTGAGCCACATGCTCTCTCCTGAGTGAAGCATTGATCCCAAGACAGGAGGAAAAGTACCTTAGTATAGCCCTCTCAGGATGGAAATCTGGTTGGAAATCTCCACTTAGAATGGGTTTTGCTGAGTGCCATGGAGAGCGGGAGCCTAGCATGCCCTTATGAAGAAGTTAGGCAGGGTTCAGAACCTAGCTTTGCACGTCAGAGTTGAGAAAAAGTTCAGTCAGTGAGGTGGACCTGTGTCTCTTCAGCTATAAAATGAAGCTGGTGACTCCTAGAACTCTCAGGGACTTGGGAGGTAATTCAGGTAAAGGTATTCAATAAACGGTTCTCGTGGCTGAGATGGATTTTTGAGCCACCTTTCTGGGTGGGTTTGGCAGGCACATTCATCCTTGAATGCCCACTTAGGATCACTTGGAAAATCTCCATCCTGTATCCCAGACCATTCCATGTTAGAAACTGGATCATAAAAATTAGGTTCCAGCTCTGGGATGGGAACCAGGCCAGGATATAGTTGCAATATTTTAGGTGATTGTAGGACGCTCATTCATAATTCCATCATTACCAGCTCAGTGTAGGTGTGTACTGTTCCAGTCCAGAGCTTGTCTCAGCGACATAGGCATGTTGTAATCACATGTGTAATTCTCCCCTTGCAGAATTAATAAGACAGTGAGGTTCACGTTATGAGGTCCTAGTCATATATATATATATATATATATATATTAAAAAAAACCAATGTGATAATTCTTGCTAAGTCAGATAAGGTTGGGAAATAAGGAAGCGAGTGAAGTAATGAATGGCAAGGGAATTTGGTGGAGGCTCAGGTTCGCCAGGACAGATATGCTCGCGATTTATTCTAAGACTTAGAAGACAGGAACCATGTAGGGCAGGCAAGTATCCTAAGAACATGGCAAAACGGCTCTTACTGTGGTGGAAATGCTGTGTCTGGCGGAACGGAGAGCAGAGACTAGAGAGCAAAGAAGGAACCAGGAAGAGAGGAAAGGGAACGGTGGGGAAAGGCGTCGACAGGGATTTACCGCCTCACGAAAGCAAGTCACCACTGACGCAGCCTTATTCATCTGGTGATGCATAGACCAAACGCTAGGTAGTCAGCCCCCTCATCCTTGCTCCTTCTGTGGACAGTGGCAAGTACTCAAAACAACTGCCTCAGGGACACGGAGAGTGATTTTTCTGTCGCCTCCCGCCTCTGCTCAGCTCTGGCTCTCACAGCGGGTGGTGGTTGTGGGCAGTGGGTATTAGCTGTGTGTGTGTGTGTGTGTGTGTGTGTGTGTGTGTGTGTGTGTGTGTGTGTAGGGGGGGCAGGGATGTACGAAGCGAGAAGGAAAGATATATATGCCAAAGGGACCTGATGCTTAGACCCTGCGTGGACCCACTCCTGTCTCCCTGGGCATGCCACATTAAAAGGTAAATTTTAATTAGGAGAGGCTTGGTAAGCACGGAGAGAGAACAAGTTAGGTGAGTTCAGTCTGCAGTCAGATAAGAATCTCCAGCGAATGACGACATTACCACTCTCCCAGGCTGCTCTGGCCCCTGAGACTTGGTTCTTTCCCCTAGGCCTGCCTTGAGTTACTACAGCTAACTTTTACTCTGATTTTATTTCTGTTCCTTTGCATGTAAACGAATGTATTTAACTGGACACATAGCCTTGTTTTTTTAAATTTTTGTTTTGTTTTGTTTGTTTGAATTTTCGAGACAGGGTTTCATAATAGTGTAACTGTGTAACATAATAGTTCTGGCTGTCCTGGAACGCACTCTGTAGACGAAGCTGGCCTCTGCCTCCCAAATGCTGGGATTAAAGGCGTGCACCACCACTGCCGGCAACGTAGCCTTGTTTTAAAGCCTGGATCATTCTGACCCTTTCACTGATTTACGTTTATCTTTCTCAGAAAGCAGCTTTATTTTAAATTTTTGAAGGATGTACATTTTTTTTTCTTTTTGGAGAGACAAGAGTCTCACTGGTAGCCTTGGCTGGCCTGAAACTCACTTTGTAGACCAGGCTGGCCTTAAATACCCTTTACCTCCTGAGTGCTGGGATTAAAGGCATGTGACACCACACCCTGCAGAGGACAATTCTCAAGTCCCTAATTATTAACAGCGCTGTAGCATAAATTCTAATTGGTCTTAATAATAAAAACTTGGAATCAGCTATCGGGGATGAAAGCTGAAGGATCAGAGAAGCAGAGCGGCAGCCACGAGAGTTCTTACCTCTACCAGTGCTCAGACCAAAGGGGCGATGCTGTCCTCAGACCGCCTCCTCAGACTGACTGCACACACTGCTGCCCAGACTGACTGCCCCGAACTCCTGTCTTCTCCTGCCTTATATTCCTCTCTCTGCCCAGCTGTGTCTCTTCCTGTCTCTCCACCTCCCTAGTGCTGGGTTCACCTCTGTGTGAGCTCTGTTTCTCTTTTAGACTGGATCAATTTCATGTAGCCCAGGGTGGCCTTGAACTACCAGAGATCTGTCCGCCTCTGTCTCCCGAGTGCTGGGATCAAAGGTGTGCGCCACCACTGCTTGGCTTCTATGGCTAACTAGTGTGGCTAGCTCTGCACTCTGATCTTCATGCAAGCTTTATTTGTTAGAACATAAAAGATCACCACACTGTGCCGCACACATATAACTCCAGAGTTAGCATTCGTATCCAATGAGGTAATATATCACTTTATTAAGATCATGCATGTTCAGACAGACTGATATTTATGATGTATACTTTGCCTACCTCCTAAACAGATTCGAGACAATTTATAACCCAAGGTGGCAGTGTGATCATGAATAACTGACATGGCCTGGGTGCTGACTAATCAAAACGGATCAGTATCAGAAATGACCATTGTTGCCACTGTTACAGGCATAGAACTGAGTCTAGAGGCTGACATGAAAATTTCTAGATTCTTGTGCCTCTTTTCAAATGGGTTATATAAAGACATATGGATAGTTACAAGAAGAAAATAGTTTATTGAGAGAGAGTCACAGGATTGTAGAGGTGTGCCTGATCTCATAGCGGCCTGGCCCAAAGAAGCAAGAAGGGACAAAGAGTGGAGTGAGGTCCTCAGGCTCAAGGGACATGAACTGGTACCAACGTCTCCCAAGTTCCTGTACTGTGGGCTTCTCACTTTCCCCCATGGCAGAATAACGCTCAGCTAGAATAAGGGTTGTCGGTCTTTCTGCCTTTGCTGCTTCTCCTGTGTTAATCTCTGGAGTCTTCTGCACTAATCTGTATTCTGCCTCAGCACCAGTTCCCGCCAGACGAATGCCAGCTCTCTTAGATGTTAGGACATCTATAGCGTAGTGTCATTGTGGCTAACTCAGAGAAACACGTATCAACACAAGTGTTGTGAGAGTGCGCACGGGTGTGAGGGCACCTTCTGTACGTGTGTGCTGTGTGGCGTGTGTGTGAAGGTCCAAAGGCAGAAGGGACTAATGGCTGTCTGTGGTGCCTATTAGCATACCTAAGCACATGCTGGCCCCCAGCTGCCTCAGCATCACAAGTACTGGCTCTTCTCAGCTCTTCTTCTAGCCTCCTACCCTAAACTTGTCCAGCTCACGGGCTTCCTCCCCCAAGCTACTCTTTCTCCTTACAACCCTGCTATTTCAGCTACGCTGCCTTTGTCTTCCTCTCTCAGTTTCTCTCCTTCCCCCTCTCTCTAACTGTCTCCCCAATGCTTCTGCTTCTCTCTTGGCCATGTCTAGTCTGCTGGCCATGTTCAGTCTACTCTTTTTCTCTGCCCTGGATTCTTCCAGATGTCTCTGGCTGTTCTCTCTCCCATATCTACAATACAAATCTTCCCCTTAACTGTATCATGGAGAAGTCATGTCATCAGTTTATACAGAGTGCACGTGTGTGTGGATGTGTGTCATGTCTGTATGTGGAGCCCAAAGGTCAACAATGGGTGTCTTACTTTTTTTTTTTTCAAACAGGGTTTCTCTGTGTAACTCTGGTTGTCCTAGAACTTGCTCTGTAGAGCTGGTTGGCCTCGAACTCAGAGATCTGCCTGCCTGCCTTGCCTCCCCAGTGCTGCGATTAAAGGCATGAGCTACTAATGCCCATCTTGCCACCTTATCTTTTAAGACACGATCTTTCACTGAACCCGGTTCTCATTGATGATCTAGACTAGCTAGCCAGTGAGTTCTGAGAGCTGCTTGTGCACACTCCTCCAGTGCTAGGACTACAGACATGATGATGTGACTTCTCCTCTGCTTCCTAGCTGCCTTAGGGGAATAGTCTCCTCTACCACACACTTCTGCCTCAATGATAATTCTTTCTTGTCTCAAGCTCAAAACGATGGAACCATCTGCCCATGGATTGAAACCGGTGAGACCATGAGTTGAAAGAAACATTATTTATTACCATCACCATTGTTATTTTGGCTTAAATTACTTTTCTAGGCACTTTGCCACAGTGTAGAAAACTTGAGGAACACACATCAGCAAGGGATTAATGCTGTGGATTATGTCATTGTTAATAAAAAAAAAACTGGTTGGCCAATAGCAGGGCAAGAAGAGATTGGGTGAGACAACCTGGTGCAGTGAGAGAAGGTCAGAGTCAGGGGAATCAGGAGAGATGCCAGCCAGTCGCCAAGCAAGCAGGATGTACAGAAAATAAGGTAACAAGCTACGAGCCTTGTGGCAGAATCTAGATGAATAGAAATGGGTTATTTTAAATATAAGAACTAGTTAGTAATACTCCTGAGCTATCGGCCAAGCTTTTATAAGTAATATAAGCCTCTGAGTGGTTATTTGGGTATGGGCAGGACAGGAAACATTTGTTTGCAGGTTAATATTGCAGCATGAATGGATTCTTGTGAGGATAGGTTGTTATAAAAAGGGTAAGCCTGATGTTGTGTGACTCTTCTTGTGTAGATGTGATCAAAGGCCTATTCATTCCAGACAGGGCACCAGCTATGGACCAAAGGCATGATCCTACTAAAGCTCAACTTTGTGCAGCCATGGGTTTACTGGGTTTCTTACGGGAGTATGGGTGAGCTGTTACTTACAAGAGCATGCATGACTCACAGGCAGCTGTATCACTGAAAAATCCATCCCAGCACGGGTGATGACTCATGAGAGCTGTGTCCCTGGAGCGCCTTTCAGGATGTCAAGGTGACTTGGTGTGGTGGTTTGAGTGTGATTGATACCCATAGACTCATAAGGAGTGGCACTATTAGGAGGTGTGGCTTTCTTGCAATAGGTATGGTTTTGTTGGAGGAAGTGTGTCACTGTGGGGTGCCAGGAGCCATGTGACTTCTTTGGGGGACAAGGCCTGAGAGTGTCATGAACAAATTGTGCCAAGGCCCTAGAGAATTTGACTCATTTTGGAAAGGCCGATGGCTAGTTCGCTGCATAATTCTGGGCATGACCCCAGGAGCTATGTGCTACCTGCCCTCCTTGCCTTTTTTTTTTTTTAATACAAACCATATTGCTGGTTGCCTTGAGTTTCACTTTTTCAGAGCTATAGATAAAATAGTTATCACAAAAGGAAAACTGTTGACTCTCTGGGTGAGCCAGAAGGGATGTTGTTAAAAATATACACTGGATCTATTCCAACCTCTAAAGCCTTTGGTGTTTCAGGTGTGACCATGAATTCAGGCTTCTCAAGGACAGGGTGTTACCTTTCCAATGCACCCTGTGACTAGGCTGAAAGAGTTGCAGTAGGCCATGACATTTCAAATTTGCATAACCGTTCTGGAGAAAATGATTTTAACCACAAGAGTCTAGGAGAAAAGTTAATAAATAGGTGATATCAGGAGTTAGCAGGAACAGTCTTGGAACAGGGAATGAAGCAGAATCATAGAAACCCACAATGCCCTCATTTCTAACAGCTGTGCAAAGACTCTAGGAAATTGAAAGGAAGGGAACATGAGAAAAAGGGATAAACAGTGTCAACTATTGAGAGTAAGTTTTTAAGTTATGTTGCTTACAGGATGATAGGAAAAAAAACCTAGCATATCCCCCATGGGAGATAGAGTAGTATAGAATGAAGAATGGATTGATTCAGCCGTGGCTGGTGAGTTGATTGTGAGAACTTAGATTTTACCAGAAGTAAACATTAACCTAGAGGCAAAACTCTCTTTGACTTTGCACGACGCTGTCACCGCAATGCTGCTAACTGGGCACACTGTCCTACCTGTAGGTGTGTCCAGTCAGAAAACTTCCTTGGCCGCTCACAGCATGGATTATGCTTCTAATATTAGAGTTATGAGTCAAGCAGGTAATGGCTACTAGTGGGAAAGTTGGAGAAAGGAAGATAAATGAGGTAAAGGAACAAACTGGTAATTATTGTAATCATTTATGGAAACATAAGGAAATAAGTTTGATTGTAAAACTGTTCATGCAAACCACCGAAACTGTATCAATCAAAACAGCCTATCTGGGGCACTTGTTTGAACAGGTGCTCATAGTTTCTTCACTGCGCCGACTTTACACATCCGCCATCTTTACACATCCATCCCAGGTCGTCGGTTCCCTAAGGTGAGGATGGAGTTGAGGTCTCATATATGTTTAAGCCTCGCCCAGTGTCTCAGTTCACTTCCCATTGCCCGCCTGTCAATATGTAGGACTCTCAGTTCCAGCACCATGTCTGCCTGCGTCCTGCCATGTCCTACTGTGCTGATACTGGACTAAACCCCTGAAACTGTTACCCACCCCATTAAATGCTTTCCTTTATTAGAGTTGCCATGGTCATGGTATCTCTTCACAGCAATAGAAACCCCCACTAAGACACTTGGCGAGTTGGGGAGTCTCCTTTGCCCCCAGCAGTCTGTATTACTTACATCGCCTTGCGAAGGAGAGCCTTGGTGATTCGGGTTTCAGGAACTTCTGGGACTTGTGAATTGTTTCTCAAGTCTCCAGGATCCTCCTTTTAGGATGGGATGTTTCAAGGTGGAACTTCATGAGCTGTAAGGAGCCCCTCTCCGTGATGGTTTAGACTGGGAGATCTTGCTGTTAATTCTTGGCTCTTGGGTTTCTCTGGTTCCCTGTTTCATCATCTCTTCTGCATATGGTCATTTCCCTTCCTTCTTTTATGCCATGTTGTACTCTGGGCAAGAGGTGGCTTCATCAGAGGTTGAATGGCTAGGGCTACCCAATCTTAGACTTGCAGTCTCCAGAACTCTGAACTAAATAAACCTCATTTCTTGGTTTAATACCCAGCCTTAAACAATACGCAGATAGTACCTAATACAACCATTCTCCAAACTTCCTGTCATGACCCTTAGAATTCTTAGCTTTTTTTCATTTTGACAAAAATGTTATGAAAGATGAGAGGAAGCTTTTCACTCCCACACTTAGTCAATCCATGCCCCCTCACTCAAAGGAAGTCATTACCGTCAAGAAAATGTCTTGTTTCTGGCTGTACGCCTTTAATTCCAGGATTCAGGAGGCAGAGCCAGGTCGATCTCTGAGTTTGAGGCCAGTCTGGTCTATACAGTGAGTTCCAAGACAGCCAGGCCTGTTCACAGAGAAAATTCTGTCAAAAAGAAAGAAAGAAAGAAAGAAAGAAAGGAAGGAAGAAGTGTGTTGTGATAGTTGCCTTGGACCGAGAATGATTTCCAGGAAGAAAAACCAAAGCTTGGGAAATAGATGTTGGGAAGGCAAAAGCCAACAAACAAACAAACAAACAATGTCTTCTTCATGATTTAGATGACTGTGGATAAGGGTATTTTTCTCAGAAATTGAATTGAATTGAATTGAATTTCTCAGAAATTGAATATGCTCAGGAATTGAGGAATAGCTAGAATCCCAGAACTTTGTTGAGCATTATCCAGAAGGAGGAATTTGAACATGCAGACATTTGTCATTGGTCATTTTAACCATTAAAAGAATTCCCTGTAAAGCATTTATTTGGGTATCCAACTACTGTTTGTGGTAGCTTATTGAGTGCCAGGCATTGGCCAAGATGCTGGAGAGGGAAGAGTGAAAGCATTGTTCCAGGAGGTTTCTGGAAGTAGTCTGGGACTGTTTTGAGTCACTTGTCATGAAGTGCACAAATTTCGGCACACAGTTCAAAATGTGTCGGTGGCCAACTCTGAGAGTTTCCCACAGAAAACAAACAGGAATTCAGTAACTTTGTTACTAGGGAATTCAGGGTTCCCTTTCATGGGTTCTTAGTCTCATTAATAAAAGAATATAAGCGCTGACTCAAAAGGAAGCTTGAGGAATATCTCATTAGAATTTGAGAGAAAAACAACAGGGCAAGCAAACTGTAAGTTCTGCCAGTTGCCAGGAGGAGAAAGATGGATAAAAGGAAGAGAGGAAGGCAGGCCTTCTAAGTTAGGGTCCAAGAAAGCGGGCAGGTTCAGCACTGGAGGTTAGCAAAGGCTTGCCTGATGGAAGAAGGTGCTTTAAAACAAAAACAAACAAATGAAGATACCCCCGAAGGTCATGGAAAGAGACAGTTATTTAAGAAAGCGGAAGCACACCTGGGAGCAAGTGGGTGAGTGGGCAGGGAAAGCGTGTGCTCTAAAAGCCGTAGCTTGCACCTTGCACCTTTTCCAGAGTGTGAACTGCTCAGGCCTCGCTCACGCATGCTCTGCTCATTACATGAAGCCCTGGCGAGGAAGGGCTTCCAGTCTCTCTGCCAACTACTTTCTTTTGTATGTTAATCTTGATGTGTCATTCCCAGTCTCTGCTCTCCCGGCCACAACTCCACCCGAATAAAAATAAAACCTTAAAATCAGTCAGGAGAGAGAGAGAGAGAGAGAGAGAGAGAGAGAGAGAAAACTATTCAGGAAAATTCCCTACCGCCAGACTGGTTTCTGTTCTGCCCCGATTGGTCATGCATCTCTAGCAGAAGATTCTAATGAATTCCACAGGTGTGCTTGCATCATAACAGACTGTTTCCTGGAGAGAATGCTTGGCTTCCATGCCAGCAGCGCTCCGGAGTTCATAGGTCCTCACCAGAGCACTGGAACCTCACTAAACCCGGAACCTCTTACCAGCCACCTGGAATAGATCAGTTGGTAAGCGGAATACCATCAATGAAGTGGAATTCAGACAGTTTTGGTGTTCCTAGTTCTGAACAAGAGGCAAGTTTCAGTTGCTCTCAAATCTTAGAGATTAATCAAGTGGCGAGAAAGCCTTATGCTGCTCCTTCTTCCACAGCTGCCCCGAGCAGTGCCATTGTAAAAAGAGGTTCCCTGACTAGGTCAGCTCCAGTTTCAGCATTACCATCTATTGACAGGTAGTTAAGAGGGAATATCTCCCAGAAAAGGAATTTAAATTCTTTTTATTCTCAAAAGATTGCTTGTAGGAGTAATGACTTTTGTTTAATTCCACTTTGTGAGACTTACACTTAAATGTATAGGATGAAGCTCATCTTAGTCAAGTCCAAAATATTAATTAAAATATTTGTTTTTATCTATCTATCTATCTATCTATCTATCTATCTATCTATCTATCTATCTATCTATTTTTGAGACAGAGTTTCACCATGTAATTCTGACTGGCCTAGAACTTTCTATATAGACCAGGCTGACATTGAACTCACAGAAACTGGCCTACCTCTGCCTCCTGCTGGGATTCAATGAATGTGTCTCTATACCCAGCTATTTTTAATTTTTAGTTTGTGTGTCTCATAACAAGTATAATTACATCCTTTACATGTCCTTCCCCCAATTCCTCCTATGTCCCCCCATCCCTCTCTCAAATTCATGATCTCTTCTATTTTTGTTATATACATTTCAATATATAAATAGGCAGAGTTGACATTTAGGTAAGAAACGCACCTTTAAGACGTTCTTTGTTAGAGGTACACATGAAATTCACTCACGGTGTACTTTTCATAATTGCTGCCATTTAGATTACTAACCTCAGGGCTGGAAGGATGCTCAGTAGGAAGATGTTTACTATGCTAGCTTGACCACCTGCGTTTGCATTTGAAGCATCTACTTAGAAGTTAGATGTGGCAGTGGGCTGCCTATAACCCCAGGGCTGGTGTGTGTGTGTGTGTGTGTGTGTGTGTGTGTGTGTGTAAGACAGGCAGACCCCAGGGGACCCTAGCCAGCTAGTGTAGATGAAACAATGAGCATGCTACATGCATAGACATTTGTACACATACATGCACACACAGAGATATACATACACAGACACAGACACATATACAAACACACACATAGACATTTGTATACATACACACACACAGAGGCATGCATATACAGACACAGACACATATACAAACACACACATAGACATTTGTATACATACACACACAGAGACATGCATATACAGACACAGACACATATACAAACACACACATAGGCCTGTGTGCACAGACCCACACAGAGGCATGTGTACACACAGAGAGAAGCATGTGTACACACACAGAGAAACATGTTTATACACACAAAGGCAGGTTTTCACAACACAAATTATTAATTAGGTATAGTCTGGTCACATTTTCCCTGTTTTTGTCTGTATAGCTTTTACCTGGCAAAATAAAAATTTCAGTCCAGACCTTATTTCTGAATTTATTAGGCAAAAGTCTCCTTTCTTCCAGTTGGCTTTTCCCATGGTAACCACATTTGGGTTTTTGTCAGCATGCTATAAGAGCCACACTTCCATTATTTTTATTCTGGGATATGCATTTGTGTAGATTGCAGCAGAGTCTGGCCATGTAGCCCAGGCTAGCCTCAAACTCTTGATTGTCCTGCCTTAGTCTTGTTAGTCTCCTGAGCACTGGGATTACAGGTGTGTACCATCATGCTTTGCTGTCTCGATGGCGTGGGTCCCTCTTTGCAGTTATTTGTGGTGTGCCTTCAAGGACCCTACGGTGAATGGATGGTGTGCACTGAAGCTTTCTGAGAGCTTGAATTGTTACTTGGATTAAGCCCTCTATCATAGTGCACGTGACCTGTCTCTCCCTCCAGCCTCTCGTTCAGTGTTGGTCCTAGCATCTTGGAGCCAGCTCACTTCCCATCTAACCACGCTCTCCTCTCTGGCCCACGTTCACACGCCCTTTCCCATTTCTGCACGACTTCCTTAATTGACTCCTCTTCGCTCTTGACCTCCCTGGTCTGAGTACGGACCTTTTCAGTGTGCTCAGCGAACTATCTGGTATTCCTTACCATTCCTTACCACGTTCTTTGCTGTAATCAGAGCCTGACAGTGTAATGTTTAGATACATGCTGAACCAATGACAGAGTGAACAAGATACCCCAAAGTACCTTAGAGATAAGTCTTCTCTATAGCACATTTCCTTTGTCACAGTGAAGGAGACAGAAAAGACCAGCAATCTGATCTTGGAGATCATTTTCCCCAAATATAGATTAACTGGAGATAGGAGAGCCAGGCCTGGCCTTCTGGACAGTTGCCTTTACTTCCTCATTCCAGATTTCTAAAGCCTGGAAGGGAGATTTGTACCACACTCCCAGAGTCAGAAACAGTGCAAGCATTTCCTCTTGGGATTAAAGGCTTTGTGATTCTATACTTTTCTGATTTATGAATATCATCAATTAGACAGACCTATTTTGTCCGGGCTGAGGGGAGGTGCAGCAGGCCAGATCCTTTTCAGAAAGATTTATGGGTTTTCTTCTTCAGGTCAGTGAGGCAAACAAGGGAATGTTTGAAAGGGAGCGGTTGGCTGGAGGCTAGGTCATTTCTGCCTTTGTTGCTGGGAGACTGCGTAGGTATGGCCCTCTCTGCCTGAAGGAGAGTGCAGGAGGAGACTTATGCATCTTAAATAATTTGTTTCGAAGATTCTCATGCCTACTCACAACAACTTTTTGGTATGTGTGCATACAGGTACGTTCACATGTGCATGGGTTCACACGTGTGTGTATATATGTAGGCTCGCGGCTGACTCAGCAGTCCTTCTTGATTGCTCCCCACTGTATTCACTGAAGTCTTTTAGTTGAGCGCAGAGATACCCTGGCTAGCCAGCTTGTTCCAGGGACCCCTGTCTCTGCCTTCTAAGCACTGAAGTTGCGGGCAGGCTGCTAGGCTCACCTAGCATTTATGCGGGAACTCTGAATTCTGGCTCCCAGCAAGTGTCTTATCCACTAAGCCACATTGCTAGCCCCACAACAATTTATACATGCCCAGAGGTGACAAAAGGTTGTATCCCAAATGAAATCCTCTTTTTTTCGGGGGCCTTTGAATTCTGTGCAGCGTCCAGGAGAGCTTTACTTCAACAGCTGGGCATCTTTGGGCTGCACCTGTTGTTGGGAACCCAAAGAATCTGTTTTGGAATAGTCGGAGATAATTCTTCCAGTGTTATGATAAGATTGTAGAGAAAAATTGCCAGGAAAATCCTTGTAGATTCTGATCTACAATAGCCTAGCTTTCTCCAGCCTTGCATCCACTACAAAAGTTCAAGGGCTTCAAGGTGCTGCTTAAGATTGGTTTTGGAGCCAGATGAAGGTAGGACGCTTCTTGAGTTGGTTCCCATTTGTACTTTCCTTTCAGCCAGCATTCAGATGGATGGAGCCTTGAATACCACAACATTAGGAATGGTGGACACAATGAATTTAAGATCCTCTCTCTCTCCCTCCCTTCCTCCCTCCCTCCCCCACTCTGTGTGTGTGTGTGTGTCTGTCTGTCTGTCTCTCTCCCCCCTCTCTGAACTGATTGACCTCAGATAAATAAATTAAAGGCAGCTGGATTTCCGTGGGTCTTTTGGAATAAATCTGTTGAGCAAGCAGAGGCAGTGGCTTTAGATGTGGGTCACTTGTTCCCCCTAAAAAATGGTCTTTTAGCTGGAAGGGATTATTTTAGGCTAGAATAAGGGATTTTTTTTGATTTGTTTGTTTATGAGGGGTAAAGAAGACTTTTCACAGAGAGGACTATGGGAGGCATCTCTTGAAGGCCACTAGACAGAGTTTTACAGGCTCCATGATTTTTATATGATGATTGTCTGCAAAAAAGGGAAACTGAGTCAATGGATTTTATGGGGGCTGTTCCTTAGCTGCCTTCTATTTTTAGAGTGAGTAAAGTTTGGCTAGACACTCGTTTTGAGATGGAAGTGTCTGTGATCTTAAGAGACTAAAGTCCCCTGGATGGAGTTTGAAGGGATAGGACATTCCCTTGTCTAAGTGAGAGCATCCATCTATTCCCAGAGGTCAGCATCCGGGTCTGGATCTTATCTTGTTCACCAACGTAACAGTCATCTGTGTATTGTAAGTCCTTCAACTCATTCTCTTTCCACTGCTCAGGCATCTCAGGTGTTAAGCCTGAGAATCAAGTTCACGACTGTCCAAATAAAGCAAGTTGTGCTTTGGGGTGCACCCAGGACTGGCCAGCTGGCTGTCTCACCTTTAGCTGGGATTTGAGAGAGCAGCCCTTTCTGGCCTCTTGAAGGCCCTTGTAGAGGAGAGATAAGGCGTCCACAGGGGTGAGAGAGCTGGGAAGGAGCAAGGGTAAGGAGATAGATCATGTGACTTGGTTGCAAGTGGTTCACACCACATCTAAGAAACCAGAACATATTCCAAACTACAAATACTTATTTTGCAAGGACTTAACATAGGAAGAACAGGGGCTTATTCTTTAGCTAGGATTTAACACAGTACAAACAGGAACTTCTTAATTATAAATAGAAATCTTAACTTGCAATTCTTAATGTAGGACGAAGAGGAACTTATTCTTAACCACCTTAAACTGCAAATAGAACCCTTAATTGGAAGGGTATAGTTTCCTGTATTGGTTTCCCATTAGCTTGCAAGGTACAGTGTTCCTATTTTGGTCTCACAGGATTGACAAAGTATGATTCTTTTGGATGTGGGCGGGGCCTCCAACCACATTTACAAGTCTCCCAGTGGTGCTTAGAGAAAAGTTTAGGGATACTATGGCAGTGGTTCACGCCTAAACCTCTGGGTCATGTCCCCTTGGAGAGGGGGGTCACATATCAGATATTTACATTACAATTCACGACAGTAGCAAAATTACAGTTATGAAGTAGCAATGAGATAATCTTATGGTTGGGGCTCAGCACAGCATGAGGAGCTGTATTGAAGGGTGGCAGCGTTAGGAAGGCTGAGAACCGCGGCCGAGGGTCCTGGAACTGCCATCCTGCCAGCAGTCCCGCAGCTTCTGTGTTGTTTTTACTCCAGCACAGTGACTGCGCCCTCATCTACTGCTATGTCAGCCGACAGTTGTGACTCCACAGTTACCCGCCTACTTCCCTGGCAGCAGCCTGGCCGCTCAGGCCGCAAGTTGGTGGGAATATCCTGCAGGCACTGGCTCTGTTGCTGCTGCTAAAGGTAGCTTTAAGGAAATCTCTCATTTTATTTACAGATAAGATGTGAGATTCAAAGGCTGGGGTGAAAACCTACTAGCTCAGAGAGGCTGAGTAGCAACAAGCTGACCTTCTCCTCTTGATGGTGTCTCCCATAAAGCATGTCCATCCACTCTGCCAAAATAAAAAATTTTGTGCCACTCAGAATCCCTCCCTACTACCTCCTGGGTCTCTCTAGCTCTCCCGGATGCCCTCTGATGGCCTATAATTACTTTCTGTCAACTAGTTGTTGCTAAGTCAGCCTCCTGACCCAAGGTTAATTTTATTTAACACAAATGCTAAATCGGGGTTCACAGTGTGATTGAATACCCCCAACACTTCTGCTCTTAGCTCCCTCCGCTCTTTCTCTCTTTGTGCCCTCCTAGGCCTGTACTTTGTGGAGTTTTTTTTGCCCCACCCTAGTATCTGCCTGCTAAGTAGCTTCCTTAAGTGGTTTAGGACCTGTGAAACCCTGTTCTCTGTTTCTCTTCCTCTCCCCCAGTGGAGCTGCCTGCCTTAGGCTTCCCTTCCCTCAGGTGGAATTCCTCCTGCAGCTTCTCTTTGCCTGAGCTCATCCGGGCTGCTCTCTGTTGGAGCTTATAGGAATTCTCTCCAGTGGAGTTTCATATTTTACCCCTTTCTCTCTTCCTCCACGAACTCAGATTTTATTACTATAAACAGCTTGGCCTTAGTCTAGATCAATGGCCAGAAATTGGCACACTTGATTTCCAAATTGTCACAAATAGTAACAAGTGCCACAACACAAGTGAATGATCCCAGAATCTCTTACATCCAACTTGCTCTGTTCTATTCTTCCTCTACTTCCCGCTCTATACATACCCCCGCCCCCCCAGACAGATACATCCCTGACTGTCCTGGAACTTACTCTGCAGACTTGATGGCCTTGAACTCATAGAAAGCTTCCTGCCTCTGCCTCCTGAGTGCTGGGATTAAAGGTATGCGACACCACTGCCTGGCTTTTAGGCTTTTAAAACTCTTTAATCTTTTACCAGGCAGTGGTGGTGCATGCCTTTAATCTCAGCACTCAGGAGGCAGAGGCAGGCAGATCTCTGTGAGCTCGAGGCCAGCCTGGTCTACAAGAGCTAGTTCTGATACAGGCTCCAAAGCTACAGAGAAACCCTGTCTTAAAAAAACAAAACAAAAACAACAACAAAAAGCCCTCTTTAACCTCTATGATCTTTTTGTGCTCTGCTCTCAAAATATCTCTTCAGATTGTGTTGGAAACTCTATCTCAGAAACTGTAAATTCACTGGATGTGGTTAAAAAAATCTGCAACAAAAATATGGCTTAAGACAGGCAGTAGTGTGGCATGTGCCTTTAATCCCAGCACTCAGGAGGCAGAGGCAGGTGGATCTCTGCAAATTTGAAGTCATCCTGGTCCACAGAACTAGTTCCAGGACAGCCAAGGCCACACAAAGAAAACCTGTCTTGAAAAAAAATGGCTTAAAACTTATAATAAAAAATCTGTGCATGGGTAACCTTAATTTGCAACAACATGTTATAGGTGATCGCACTCTTGTTTAGGAACATAGGTGTTTTTAAATAGCAACCATGTGGCTCTCTTCTGTCTTGCCTGATGGCCTTATTGAGATGGAAGCAGTCTCATTGCTGGCACTCATCTTTACTAAGGTTAAAGGGTGCATGTCATGTGATTTACCCAATTATGATTACCACATATTATCAACCAATTAAGGCAGCACCCATGTAACTCAGCCCTACTGAGCCCTCTGCTTCTCCTTTAGACTAAGGAAACAACATGGATTTTTGTAAGGGTTATAAAGGTCTACTCAGATGAACAAAAGCTGACATAGAGATTTGCACCGAATCACTTATGTGTTCAATACCAGACTTCTAGAAAACGTAGATAAGTAACAACATCCATTTGATTAAATAAGGTATATTCGATAAGTAAGACTTATAAATCTCTAAGGGTCACAGTAACATCTGTCTAGCTCCTTTGTTCTTACTCACTTTGTTAAGCTGTTTGGATAAACTAAGACATAAAAAAACCCCGTGATATCTACAATGGTGCACTATAAAAGGATCAGAAAAGTTCCCAGTCATCCTATGGGCTGTACTTATGGTTTAAAGTTTACTACATTTATGGTTTAACATTTTATTTTAGTGCTAAAGGATATTTAATTAAACCTTTAACTTCAATTTTTAAGGCTCAAACTGAACAGGGATAAAGCTATAAAATTTGACTCTTGTAAAAGTTACTAACTTGTAAACTGTTACATTAACTCATTTAGTGACAAACTTTATTTAGCTTCCTGTATGTACTTTCAAGGCTAAGCCTAAACTCGGGGATACTTAATAGATAGTTCCCAAACTCTGAATATGACATTTAAAATGTGTGAGAGTAAAGCTTCCCATAATATATATGCCGGATCCTACTGGGATCCTCAAGGTCTCCAAAGAAGACAGATGGGGCCTGATGAGGCCACCTGAATTGCGGCAACACTAACCACTGGACAAAACTGCCCCATACCTTGCCAAGCTGCGGATACTGTTGGGTCGACACTCTGCCTGGTCACAGTAAGGTCGGTCCCCCAGGTTTTTTTCTCCACAGAAGCATCTCTCAGACCAGGGTCTGGCAGCTGAAGGCCGATGCTGTTCTCACTGGCGGCTGAAGATGAAATGTTCCGTATGACGGTTAAAGATCTATGGCCACGGCTTCCACTGAAGCCATGGAGACCACGGCAGACTAGGGAAACCGTCTAGGTAGTAGGTAGTCTCTGCCATCTTAATGGAAACATAGGCCATTTGCATTATACCTCCTGCTATAGTCTATCCTTCTCAGACCTCCGATGACATTGACTGACACCTGAAGCTTCAACAGCAGCAAGCGTACCAGTTGCCTTCTCTTCTGATGTAAAATGCAGGCCTCGCTCTCCTAGAGCGACTAGGTCTCTGGCTGAGGAAGACAGTTTACCTGGCTACCAGACTCTGAAAGAAGATGAATTCAGGATGCTTTTAATTCAAAATCATTTTTGGGTTCCCAGGCTTTTACTATGACTCCAAGGCATGAGTCTACTGCCTTTTCTACAATGTGGATTTCAACACAGATTACAAACAGTGATAATGCTAAGTTTTATCTCTTTATACACTTAAAAAAAATTCTTGTAAGCTTCAGGGAATCGAACTGAATCCACCTCTCTCAGGTCAAATGGATTCCAGATAAGTACTCCTATGTTTTCCCAGCTGCCTGTTCTTGAGGGCAACAGTTCTTCCTCCCTCCTTTCCCCTCTCTCTCTCTCTCCCTCCCTCCCTCCTTCTCTCTCTCTGCCCTGGTCTCGGGACTAACTCCCCTCCTTCAACTACCAGTGCCTTGGACCTGGAAGTTTCAAATGTATACCCAAGATAAAAATTTTCCCCTAAACTCCTTCACTTTACTTTCTGTCTCTATCACATATCTGTTTCCAGCAGATTTCCAATCAACTAAAGATTGCAAACTTCTCCACACTCACCAGCCCCAGTGCTTCTGATGGAATTTCCAACCAGCCTGAGCCTCTTGCATCCTAGATGGCTCCAGAGCAGCTAGCCCCAGGTGGTCCAGCCTCACAGACTGCTCCTACAAAGAGCACTTCCTAGCCCCAGATGGTCCCTCAGAGCCTGGACAGCAAGCAAATCAGCCTGCACTCCTGCCTCTTTCTTTCCAGCCTTGGCCAGCATTCCAGTTGTTTTGGGTTCCCGACAGTGATGCCCCAATGCCAACAGAAAGTAATCCTAGAAAATATTACATCATCCCTTATCATTTATTATCAAGAGTTTCTATTGCTGTGGAGACACCATGGCCAGGCAACTCCTAAAAAGGAAAACATTGAATTGGGGCTGGATTACAGTCTCAGAGGATTGGTCCATTCCATGGTGGGAAGCATGATGGGTCGCAGGCAGCCATAGTGCTGGAAGAGGAGCTGAGAGTTCTGAATTGGCAGGCAGTAGGGAGAGAGAGCAACACTGGGCCTGGCTTGAGCATTGGAAACCAACCCCACCCTCAAAGCCCACCCCCAGTAACGCTCTTTTTCCAACGAGGCCACACCTCCTAATAGTGCCACTCCCTATGAGCCAATGGGGAGCATTTTCATTCACACCACCATAGGTCTTAAACCCAGGACAAATGGCTAACCGAGGCACCTATTTAATATACCCAAATGGACATGGCCACCAGGTTCTCCTAGCATCTCCCAGTCCCCGACCTGTTACAGGGTTTGGCTGACATATCCTGCCCCCTACCCTGAGCTTCTCAAGCCCAGATGCTGGCTGCCTTTCCCCTGCTTTTTATCCTCCTGACCTCTTGGTCTGGCTTTCCCTTCTTCCCTCCCCTTCTCACGTGGCCCTCTGAACTCTCCCAGATGCCCCTGCCCCGGCTCTGCTCTGCCTTTTATCGACAATAAACCTTCTCCTCCCCCCATCTAAGAGTCCTCATGTTCTTCCTTTTTTATTTCTTTTTTTTTCATTCAGGCGGTTTTGTTACTGCACCCTCCGCACATACCCGTGGGAGTGGAGTAAAGACCCGACCAGCGACAGTTTGACAGCCTGTGAACTCGGCCGCTCCGATTGGGCTGAGTGAGACATGGCTGTTTGTTACTCCTAAGATCAGGTTTTCCCTTTGCCGAGCTGATTTTAAACTTGCAGAAAGTGAGAAACCTACAAACTCAAAGTTCCGAGGCTGTCTTAGGTCGACACCCTTGTGTTCATGGAACATTCCTCTGGCACATCTTTTTGTGCACTCCTTTGTCCGTAGACACGAAGCAAAGCTACGAAGGGTACAGCCTTCAAGCACCTGAAAAACAGGTCTTGGAGAGCAGGAGTCCTCCCCCCACACCCTTATCTGTATGAGCTTTATCTCTTATCTCTGACTCCCTCTCCTTCCTGCAAATGTGCTTTGATGTGTTGTTTGTACCCACGGCTTTGTTTGTGGCAGGCGAGGCTAAGAAGAAACTGAAAAAGCCAGGATGGTGATCGATCGCACGCGTCCCTACGGAAGGTAGCTCTGAGCTGGCTCCAGAAAACAGTTTATTGCCCAGGAAGCGACCAGGAGACAGGACTGGGTGTAACAAACTCTGCAGGTGTGAAGGAGAATTTCACTGGTTAGATGCACATGTAGAAGAAATCCCAAGGCTCACAGAAACCCCACAGAGAAGTCTGTGTGCTCTACGCTTCTTCGTGTGATCTTCAGTTCTCATGGTTGTACCCTACCTGTGATTATCCTTAAGGTACCCTTAAGATTTCCCTTCCCCTTGTTGAATATTGTCCTTCCACCAATTCCTCTCTGAAGCCAGATTTCTCCTGTTTCTCAGATCTGCTAAACTTGAACTTTCCCATTTAAAGACTTATAAGATTGGGCATGGCTTGCTCTCAGGTGTTGGGACCATTTGGAGTCCTGGCCTCCAGCTGCTCTTCCCTGCTCGTGACCTTTACTTTCCTTCTGATTTGAGCTACTGAAAGCTGTGTCACAGTCGTTTACCAGCTCTGCTTCACAAACACGTGTTGCCTTGCCTTAAGGATCAGAGGAATAGGTGTTCACCTTTTGGCCCACCTGACTGTTGTGTATATAAGCCTCTTTGGCGCTATTGAATAAAGGGCTTCTTACCAGTGACTAGAGGTCTGTGTGTCTTTGTGTATTTCAATCTCCAGCCCCTTGCCTGGTTCGTGAACTGTATGGTGGCGCATAGAGCACAGATAGGTGTTGTGCGCTGCACTTAGGTTCTGCAGAAAAGAGCATAGCATGCCGCCGAGACAGTGGAGTCTAGGTTTGAGTCTTTATTCTCCCGCTGGCAACGAGGGTGATGTAAGGGTGGAATGAGATGACACCCGGGAAGCACCTTGTGTCCTGCCTGTGACATAACCCAGGGGATGCCAGCCATCTAGCTTAGTTTTTAAATACTCACTAGTCATTCCTTAAATATTTTCTTCTAAAGTCTTACCCAAAGTGGGATCTAAGCCGTGAAGCTAATTACATTATTCCTAATTTCCGCAGACACAGTCTCCACTCAGGAATCACAGTGGGTCGTAGGGAGAAAACAGTCGGAGACCCCATGCTTTGGGTAGGTAAAGGGTGTCCCATATAAAGCAGAATCGTTTTCTGCTTCCAGTAAGTCTAAATGCTTCATCAATCAGAAGGGTCCTTAACTGGTCCTTGCTTTCCAAGATCAGAAATAGGATGTTTCCTGTAACATGTGCCCCCTTCTTACCTCCACTGAGTGGACTGATGTGAACTTTATATAATTTATGTAAGACAGAACGTTTTCCTTTAAGTCTTTGTTACTGTGGTTTTAGTTATTCAATGAAGATACTGTGAAAAATTCCAGACATTAAAACAACAACGACAACAAGCCACTCTAAGTTTTCAATTGCACGATGTTCTGGGTAGCCCTGTTCTGTCCTCCTGGAAAGTAGACCGCCCTTTACCCAGCACAATGCGTGTGGTGTTAATCATCCTAGTCATCAGATTGTCACTTACTTCATGGCAGTCAAATGCCATGTCACAATGCCGCGCCCTTTACCTTACGTCGTTGCATCGAGCAGGGGTTGGGTCACCTCACACTATGGTAATAGAGAGAGCAACTTGTTCTGAGAGACCGCATTCTCACGGCTTCTACTGCGGATGCTGTTGTGCTATTCTTTTTAAACGAACTGTTTTTAATTTTTTACTATATATAATCTTTAATTAGACTTTATCATAGGTACTAATATGTAGTAATCCCTCCCCCCACTATATATAGATAGGATTTGGTACTGTTATGGCTTAAATCTAAAATGGCTCCCACAGGCTTTTGTGTTTGAACACTTGTTCCAAGCTGGGAGGTTGTAGAGGCCATAGGAAGTGGAGCCTGGCTCGTGGAAGTCGTTCACCAGGGGCTGGCTTTGAAGGTTATACTTGCTTTGTCCTGTTCTCTCTCTCCTCTCTCTCTCTCTCTCTCTCTCTCTCTCTCTCTCTCTCTCTCTCTCTGCTCCAGGCCACCAGAGACTGACTCACTTTGCTTTGCCTTCTAGCCGCAGTGAACTATGACCCTTTGAGTCATGAGTCAAAATGATTCTTTCGTCCCTTAAGTTGCTTTGGTTTGGTATTTTGTTATAGAAAGGCAAGCAATTAATACCGGTACCATCAGAACTCTCAGGCATCCATGGGACGTTTGGAGACATATCCCCTTTAGGGCGCTACTGTAGTTTTTTGGAGGGAGGGAAGGTTTTAGAAATAGCTGAGTGATGTATAGTGTATCGCCCTTAATTTGGAGGGGGAGGGTTGATCTGTTTTTTCTCTGTGTAGCTCTGGCTGTCCTGGAACTCTCTCTGTAGACCAGGCTGTCCTGGAACTCACAGAGATCTGCCTGCCTCTGCCTCCTGAGTGCTGGGACTACAGGTGTGTGCCACCACACCAGGTTTATTGTCCTTAATTTTAATTATTTTAACTAATATACAAAATAATAAATTTCATAAATATGTAAATAATTGTTACTTGATATTTTCATACCCTACCCCCACTATGATTTTTTGTTGTTTGTTTTGTTTTACACCTGGCTAGTCAGTCTTTCTAAAATATGATTCCTTTGCTGTCTTTGGAGGGAACCTCTCATTTTTTAATTGCTCTTTCATTGAGTATTTCTTATCATTTGTGGCTATTTGAAAGTGTAAAATCTCAAAAGGTGTTCTGGCTGGCCCTTTTTGTCATTAATTTTTTTTTTAAAAAAAAAACTTGATTTCAATGTGATGAGAATTGGATGGTGAGTCCTGTGCTCTGTTGTTCAGATTCCTCTGTTGATGACACTGTACACAGTCCTGTGCATCGTCAAACAGAAATTGACATTGGAATAAACTAAACTCTAGACTGTTCAGATTTTTACCATTTTATACATACTTCTGTGTATACTTCTGGGATTATCATAAATGTCATTTTTTTTGGTAAATATTACTCCACCCAGGAAACAATCTATTCTATCATCTCTAAATATCACTTGTGATGTTGTCATTTTTGCAGTCACACCCTCTTCCTAACCTGGCAACTGCTGAGGTATTATTTGTCATAATAATTTTTTTAAAATTTATTTATTTATTACTTATACAGTGTTCTATGTGCAGGCCAGAAGAGGGGAGCAGATCAAATTACAGATGGTTGTGAGCCACCATGTGGTTGCTGGGAATTGAACTCAGGACCTCTGGAAGAACAGCCAGTGCTCTTAACCTCTGATCCATCTCTGAAGCCCCTGTTCTGTTTTTTGAGACAGGGTTTCTCTGTAGCTTTGGAGCCTGTCCTGGAACTAGCTCCTGTAGATCAGGTTGGTCTCAAACTCACAGAGATCCGCCTGCCTCTGCCTCCCTAGTGCTGGGATTAAAGGCGTGCACCACCGCTGCCCGGCAAAAGTTTTATTTTATGAATGTTCTTAAATGGAATATACAACTTGTAAATGTTTTTCTTTTTTTTCAAAAACATTTTTTTTGGGGGGTGGGTGGAATAGTGTTAGGGATTGAATTTAAGATCTTGCACGTCTGGCAAACATGGTACCAAATGAGCTACATCCATAACCCTTGACTTTTTGAGACAGTGTTTTACTGTGTTGCCCAGGGTGACCGTGAACTCCCTATATACTCAGAGGTGCCTCTGACTTTCAGGCCTCCTGTTTCCAGTTCTGAGTGACTGGAATCACCAGCATGGGCCACCATTCCTAGCTTAGAGTAAACAACTTTTGGAGACTGACTGTTTTTATTTAGTGTGAAATACACTTGAGGTCTACCCGAGCTGTGCCTGTCGGCATGTTTCTTTGTGCCTCCAAGTAGTGTTCCATTGTATGCCGCTTATTTCTGCACTCTGTTATTGAATGTCTGTGGTGTTCCCACTGTGGGGCTATCAGACATAAAGTTGCTGTGACCACTTGGATACAGTGTAGCAGGGAGCCACTTGTTTGTCCTGGCCGCCCAGCTGGCTTAGACCAGAAATAATCACACAGAAACCATATTATTTAAATCGCTGCTTGGCCCATTGGCTCTAGCCTCTTATTGGCTAACTCTTACATATTAATTTAACCCATCTCCATTAATCTGTATATTGCCATGTGGCAGTGGCTTTCTGACAAGATTTTGGCATGTCTGACTCTGACTGTGGCTCCATGGCGTCTCTCTGACTCCACCTCCTTTCTCCCAGCATTCAGTCTAGCTTTCCCTGCCTAAGTTCTGCCTTGCTATAGGCCCAAAGCGGTTTCTTTATTCATTAATGATAATCACAGCACACAGAGGGTACTCCCACATCAGATACGGCTTCTTTATGAGAATGTTTATTTATCTAGGCTTCTGAGTGACTGTCTTATGTTTGAAGACGTGTTTGTAGTTGTGGGTATTAGGTAGTGCTTTTTAGACTGCCAGGTGAGCAAGTTCAGGACAGAGGTAATTTAACACATGAACATTTAGAGCAAGAGAAACCAAGCAGTATCTTGGCATTTGGTGATAATGGTGATTTCCAGTACTTCAAAGAGAGGCATGTGGTGAGACAGTGAGCCATCAAACATCATAGGCAAATATAATCATTTTGTATATCAAATATATAGTTATTTTGTATATCAGAGTCCACATGATGCTGTGAACTCAAAAGCATTTTCATCTAAGCAGCTGTGTCACATCATAGCCACAGTGTCAAGAGAGTCCTTGTTCCAACAGGAAAACATCACCTGTCTCACTGGAGTAAAACAATTCTTTTCCTTCCTTCCTTCCTTCCTTCCTTCCTTCCTTCCTTCCTTCCTTCCTTCCTTCCTTCCTTCCTTCCTTCCCTTCTTTCTTTTTGTTTTTGAGACGGAGTTTCTGTGTATCCCTATCTGTCCCAGAACTCACTCTGTAGACCATATTGACCTTGAACTGAGAAATCCACCTGCCACTGCCTCCGAGTTCCAGGATTAAAGGAATGTGACACTACTGCCAGACTTTAAAAAAAATACTCTGATTTAACAGTTTTGTTTTATTTTATTTATAAACTTTTTTAAAAAAAATTTATTCTGTGGGCCAGCACATAATGGGCTTTTACAGTTCAATAAAAACATCTATGGTCTGTGTGATTTAATGGTGGCTACGGCACTGAATAGTCAAAGGAGAACGCAAACACGTTAGGAGGAGCTATAATGGTGGGGATCTGTACCATGCTTTATGTTTGTAAATATTAATATGGCTGTGTATTGGATCTAACAGGCAAAACCAAAGTGGGTTTATACAAATAAACATCTACTTCTCTGTCTTACAGTCACCCAGTGGTCCAGGAGCACAGCCCTGAGTTTCTCCTAGCTTGTTGCTCTGCCCCTAGATAAGAGTTCTTAAAACTTAGGGCTGGAGAGATGGCTCAGGGTTTAAAAGCACTGATGGCTCTTTTAGAGGACCATGTTCAACTACCAGCACCTATATGGCAGCTCACAACTGTATGTAGCTCCAATTCCAGGGATCTGACACCCTCACCAGACATACATGCAGGCAAAATACCAATGCACGAAAAATAAAAATAAGCAAATAATTTAAAAAAAGAGTTCTTAAAACTTGATGTGAATGAGAGCACCTGGAGATCCTGCACTATTGGCTTCATCTGGCCCAGGATGAGCACTCTGAAGCCTGTCCTGCCATGGCGGTGTGAGCAGCGAGATTGTTGTATGGCCTTCACTCACACGGTCAGAGAAGGTTCTCAACGCTTCCTTTGGTTTCCAGCTATGAGAAAGAGTAAGGATGGAAAAGATCAATTCTTCATGAAAACAAGACGATAAATTGTAGAGAGATAGCTTCAAACTGACAATACTTTGACCCCAATTTTTCCATTTTTTGATGGAAGGCCACGCAGACACAGTGAAATCATGCCTTAAAACTCAACCGTTGGTCCTTTTCAAGGCGGTGATTATTTCACTCGATGCTGGCCGGGGGCTTGTTGGGAGCAGTGAACCCCCAGATCCTGAATTTCTTCTTTTCCCCTGATCTGAGTGCCTACAGCTGCTCTGAGCACGAGACCCTCAGGAGTTCCTGATGACAGGAGAGTGGTTTCTGGTACGTTTGGCTGGGGCGTGGCTATCCCTCTATAAGCTGCCCCTGAACACAATAAAGGGGCATTCTGGCATCAAGGATGACCCGTGTCTCTGTCTTTGTGTGTGTTTCAATCTCCAGCCCCTTGCCCGGTTCACGGACTGTATGGTGGCGCATAGAGCGCAGACGGCCATGGTGTGCTACACCACAGTGTCCTCTGAGAGCCTTTGGAACACAAAGGGAAACGCTAGATCTTCTACAGTGTCCTATTGCCAGGGTTTTTAGGATGTTGCATTTTGTTTCCTTGTGTCCTGTCATGTCTATAGAAATCCCGTCTGTGCTCCTGCTGTGTGCATTATGGTAAATACCCACGCAGCCAGCTTGCTTTGCACTTCCAGTTCAGCGTGCCATAGATTACACAGAAATTCCAATACTTTGCTGTAAAGTAGGCTTTGTGTGTTCGGTACTTGTAGTGGCATTTCATATTATTTTAATAAATAAAGACTGCCTGAAGATCTGAGAGTAAAACAGTCGCACTGGTCAGCCTTACAGACCAGATTATGGTAACACACACCTTTAATCCCAGTAGCTACACTAGTTGCCATAGGAACTGGGTGCTGCAGAGCCTTAAATCCCAGCCCTAGAGAGAGACAAAAGATGGGGCAAGACAACTCTAAAACACAGTCTCCTGAGATTCCTGGAGGCAGGATCGCCATTTTCGACTGAGGTCGCGGGAAGAGCCAGTGGCCAGCTGTTTTGCGTTCCGGATCTTCAGGTTGAACCCCAATTTCTGACCCTGAGTTTTTATTAGTCGCACTTTAGGTCCTTTTGCCCAGTTGTAGGCTAATGTGATGATTCTGGTCGTTTGTACAAAAGGCTATGTAGGTCATGCTTCCGTATTCAGTCAGTTAGGTATAAGAAGTGCATCTTCAAATTAGGCTATTTCCACCTTGCTGTGGGCTTACTGGGAATGTGACCCCACTGTAAGTAGAGGAGCATCTGTAGAGTCTCTTTGTCTACTCACAAGGGGCAGAATTTGGTCACGTGACCATACCCAGTTGCAAAGGAGGTTACAAAATGTAGGCACTAGAAAACACGTGAGGACTTCTATTAACTACAGGGACGACAGGGAACGACCATTAGGGAACTACTAACAGCCTTCCCAGTATGTGTGTGAGTGCGAGCATTCCTTCTCGGGGGACAGTGGCGGACCTGAAGTCAGGAGCTTGCAGCCGCTAGGCAAGCACTTTATCTCTGGGTGATATCCCTGCTCTTTTAAAATTGATCTTGACCAGTATGGGCCTGGAACTTCCTACCTGTGTAGCTTTAGGTGGCCTCAAACTTGTGGTCCCTGTGATTTCTATGTCCTTTCATCTGCTTTGCGGTTCATAATTTATTTGCATTTGGTAATAATACCTAATAATAATAAATAGGATGATACTTTTTAGTGGAGCAGGCTTTCTTTGGGGCCACCAACCAGCCCACAAATCACGACATGGAGATTTATTATTAGTTAAGGAACGCTTGGCCTTATCTTATGCCTGTTCCACCAGCTTTTACAACTTAATCTGTTTCCCTTCATCTATGTTTTGCCTCAGGACTTTTTACCTTTATTTCATTGTATACGTCCTTCTCTGTATCTGGCTGACTAGTGGCCGCCTGGCAGGCTGGCCCTGGGTGTCTCCTCTTTCTCCCTTGTACTCTTTCCTCTCCCAAGCCTAGATTCCTCTTCCTACTTATTCTCTCTGCCCGCCAGCACCGCCTAGCTATTGGCTGTTCAGCTTTTTATTAGCTCAATCAGATGCTTTAGGCAGGCAAAGTAAACACATCTTTACATAATTAAACAAATGCAGCAGAAACAAAAGTAACACACTTCTACATAGTTAAAGTAATATTCTGCAGCTTAAACAAGTGTAATACATCTTTAAATAGTTAAACTAATATTCCACAACATGTTAGTACTATAATTTCCTTTGTGTGGACAGACATTTTCATATACTGGACACATGGATTCCCTTGTCCTTCTCCATCAATTATTTTAGCTCTAATTAGGGTTCACTGATAAAGTTGAATTCCAGGGCAAAGAATTATTGCTCAGCATAAGCAGAAGTTTTGCAAATTTGTGGTTTCTTAAAGACCCTCAAAAGATAGTGCCATAAGCACACTGGCAATTCTCTGAAACCTCTCAGAGACTTGTTTTGTTGACTGTGAACCACTGAATTCACTATCAACCCACGCCACTTGGGTTTGCCTTTGAGTCTGACCCACGCAACCACAGCTAACTGTGACTCTGGGCCCTGCTCTGAGTTTCCAGTGGCACAGAACACAAAAATAATAACCTACCATCATATTCATGTCTCTAATCACCTCATTTGACTCATTTACTTGATAGATTTAGCTGCTGGGTTAGAAATAACCTACATGTATGAAAATGTAGTGCTTTATAAATCCTTCTACTTTGCGTGAGATTCTTTGTCATGGCTAAGTTTGCCAACTTGGTGAGATTTATAATGGCTTCAGAGACAAACATCTGGGTGAGGGCATTTCCGGAAAGATTTAACTGAGGTGGGAAGAGCCGCCCTGAATGTGGGAAGAGCCGTTCATGGGCTGGGGTCCTGGACTGGATAAAAAGGAGAAAGTGACTAGAACACCGACATTCATTTCTCTCTGCTTCCTGCTTGAACCCAACGCGGCTCCCATCTCAGGGTCTGCTGTTAGGCCTTGCCCACCGTGTTGGACACCCGCCAACCATGAGCCTTACCAGCCCTTCCTTAAGTTCTTTCTTTCATATATTGTATATTGTCACAGCAGTGAGGAAAGTAATGGACACAGTCTTAACGTTTAGGAAAATGAGTACCTTTGTTTTTACCTCATTTCTACTTCTGTGTTTTTCTTATGATGTGCGTTGGTTAATTAAAGGATGGAGGGCGTTGGCCAAGTGACAGTGGCCAGCCCAAGTCTGAACGGCCTTAATCCCTGGCAGCCTTCCCGTGTTCTGTCTTCAGTTCCCCTCTTCTTTCCTGTGAGGCAGGCTTCTTTCTTCAGATTCGTTCGTGTCAACGCCTGGAACTTTATCATGGCAAAGAAATGTAGCATGAAGAAGGACCATCCCTTGCACTCTCGATGGAGTTAGTGGTCAAGATTAATCCTTATTACTGTGGCATAGCAAGACCGTAGCTGCTGGTCCCAAGGAATGCCTGATTTAAAGGCAAGGAGACAGAATATTCAAATGGAATTTCAAGACAATCCACTTGCCACGGAGTCCTTTTATGCCCCAGACCTTGCCTTTCAGCAGAGCTGTGCTTTACAGAATAGACCAATCTTCCTGGTCTTCCCCGTGGCAATCGATGAGACAGGAACTGACAAGGTGGCTGTGCATCCTCTCTGGGATCAGTGCGAGGGATAGTGCGCTTGGTGTCAGACCTGTAACCCTAGGGTAAGATGGTAGCCTTTCTGGGCCTCAGTTTCTTGTCTGTACAATGGGGATGATGATACCAGCCTCATGCCGTGGCTATGATTAATAACTGAGAATGTATAAAAAAATTCTTAGAGCAGTGCTGGCACAAAGTGGGGCTTTCCATGATTCTGCTGTCATCGCAGACCTCAGTGTCACATTCAGGACGAGGCCAGTCTCTCTCTCCATTGTTTGCTAAGTCGCTCTAATGGCCTGGTCAATGGACTAAGAGTTCCGGGCCCCTGGTCAATTGACCTCTATCGTGATTAAATTGCTTTGGCACTGCCGGTTGCTGAAACCGTCATTTCGCGCTGGTATTATTGATTTACAGTTTTCTCCAGACCCTTTTCTTGTCGAGGCTGATACTAGTTCGGAGCACTAGATGGAGCCATTTTCCTATCAATGACTTTTGCACACCCTGCTCTAAAGAGAACCCAGAATGCCCAGTCCGCGTCAGTGTTAGCCATGTATTTCAGCTCATCAGTGGATTCCCTTTGCGGTCTATCTCTCCCTCTTTATAATAGCGAGAATGCAATGTTTCAATGTCACCCACAAAGTTTACATCTTTGATTTAGCTCTAGTATACAAGAGAGCAAGAAAAATATAGATTAGATTCAAATGGAAACCACACATTTGCCTGAAATTGGACAATGAAGGGCATTGTCCAAATAAACATGATTGCTAGATGCTTAAAAGGCAGACAGGCCGTGCCACAGTGTGCTCTAACAATGAACGCTTCCTAGGGAAGGTGGTAAGCAGGTATACTTCTCTGTCACTGAGGACGGTATGGAGATGGCCTTGGATGGCCACGTGAGAGATGGTCAGGACTCTTAGAATCAAGAGCAAAAGGAAAATTATAAAAGAAGTTCAATGTTAAAGTTATGCAAGGTTTTGGCATGGCTAGTAAGATTTATTTCCCATCCAAATAGGAGTAAGGGGGGTGCTCTCTCTTATGAGGTATATTTGAAACTTGGCATGGCATGACCTTGCAGCCCAATAGTGCTGGTTAGGACTAGATCTGACTTACCCTGTTCAACCGTGCTATTAAAAGTTATTGCATTTTTTTTTTATAACATTAGGGATCTATAGGAGGCACTAGTAGTTTTTTGGTTGGCTTCTGATATTGTATATCTGATATTGGCTTCTGGTTGTGTTGGGGTTGAGATACAGCTCGGTGGTAGAGTGCTTGTCTGAAATACCCTCATGAGGGCCAGGCTAGAGGCAGGAACTGACCACTGGGTGCTTTCTTAGCATTTATTCTTGGCGCTTCCCACGAATTAATCACGATGGTTTAGATCGTGGTTTTGCTTGTGATTGCTTATTTACTCCCGTAGTATCTGGGGATGAATAAAGTGAACAGCGTCTTGCAAATTTTAGGGATCCCCCCACACCCCAGGCAGACTGGCTCATACAGTACATGTCCATGATTATGTACCAAGTCCTCAGGAAGGTACCAACCTTTATTTTCTCCCCAGAGTCCACCAGCCTGTCTTGTGGGTGTACCTTGGATCTCTCACTACTCCTTCCTGTCCTTTAGAGCCTTCAGCAGTCCTGGGTCTCGGCTTCATCCTGGAGGAGCCCCAGGTGGACTTTCAGGTTCTTCTTTGCTCTGCTGAATCTGTATGGCTTAGAGGGTTCAGGGAAACCCGGGGGTCGAGTATTTTCTAGTGCCCCACCTGTTTCATACCACGTCTCAGGGTTTGAGCCTTTGGGTGCTCAAGCTGCTGGAAGAGGCTGAGAGCTTGTGCCCCATTGCTCAGATATCGAGTAGACCGCTGGGTGTGGGAAGCTCTAGTCCTTTGCCCTGAGTTAGAACAACTCAGAGGCAGTGCCGGTTCTCCAGCGTTGTCTAGAGCATAGAAAACCACCCTCTGTGGGACTTTGAGATGGATCTTTCTGCACACAGCTTTTAAATGATCCCGTGTGATTCCCCAGCTCTTCATCTCACCGTGTAGTCTCCTTTCCTCGAGTGTGGAATAGACAGAACGACTTGTTCTTGACCAATAAATTATGACAGGAGTGCTGGAGATGTCAATACTGTAAACAGGTTATAAAAGCCTGGGACCTCCATAGTCCAGTTTGCAGACTGGCCCTCACCTTCCCAGCTTGCACGCTTCGGGGGTGCAGACAAAGTACCCAGCAATGAGCTTCGGCAGGGTTGGGGGGGGCAGACAAAGTAGCCAACAATGAAGACAACAGTCTTCGACAGGGTGTGTGTGTGGGGGAGCAGACAGAGTCCCCAACCATGAAGATGACAGTCTTTGGCCAACAGCCTGGATGAAACTCAGTATGCCAGCCGCACGGGTTGTGGAAGCAGATCATTCCCTAGGTGGGCTCTCAGATGAGCCTGTAGACCCTGGACCACACCTTCCCTGTGACCTTGTAATGGATTACGAAACAGAGGACCTAACTATGACTTAGCTGCTCCATAGCAACCAGGACCCTGTTTTTAGTGGCTAAAATTTGAAAGACATCATTTGTTCCAGGGGCAAATATGGTGGTTTCCTTTCCCCACTTGTCTTGCTTCTTCTCCCATTTTTATCAAGTTCTCCTTGGGAGATCTTTATTATTATTATTATTATTATTATTATTTTTATTTATTTATTTTTTGAGACAGGGTTTCTCTGTGTAACTTTGGAGTCTGTCCTGGAACTCACTCTATCGACCAGGCTGGCCTCAAGCACACAGAGATCTGCCTGCCTCTGCCTCCCAAGTGCTGGGATTAAAGGGGTGTGTGCTACCACCGCCAGATTGAGACCTTTATTTTAAAAGGCCCTCTCCCTCCTGCATTATCTTTCCTCATACATAGAGCCCACGGTCCCATCAGCACAGGACCTGTCACCTCTGTCATCCCCTGACAGAGAACAAGTGTTTCTCCTCCAGCGTCAGCTTCTCTTCCCCCCAAGGCCATCTCTTCAGGATGCCGAAGTCCGTTTGTTCCCCAAGGTTCCTGTCACTTCATCATCACCAAGTGGTTCTCCCAGCTTGGTCTCGAGGAGCAGTTTCTCCCGTTATTTTCTTCACCTCTGAGACATCATGGTGTCAGACGTTCATGAATGGGATCGGGCATGGTCTTTATGAGACCCTCATAGCCTGTGATCATTTGCTCCATCAGAAATACTCATTAAAACACAGCTTTCAGAAATCACCCTGAGAGCAGGGATGAAGGAAAAGGAGGAAATTTGGATTGTGGCTGAAAAAAAACAGGACTGTATGGGCACATATTTTGCTTTTCTAGACAATGATAGCATTTTAATCACCCAATAGATCATTAAGTTAAAGTTTTGGTTCTACCCTAATGGACTTTGGGTGGTTCAGATTTGGGGCAAACTGGCTTTCTTCATGCCTCCCTAGCTTACTCCTCTGTAAAACAGGAATAATAAAAATAAGAATACTTAGTTTGTAGAACTTGTAGTAGATTAACAGTGACTAAAAAGTTTTTTTTTAAAAAAGATTTATTTATTATTTATACAATGTTCCTCCTGCATGTATACCTCCATGCCAGAAGAAGTCACCAGCTCTCATTAGAGTTGGTTGTGATCCATCATGTGGTTGCTGGGAATTGAACTCAGGACCTCTGGTAGATCAGCCAGTGCTCTTAACCTCTGAGCCATCTCTCCAGTATCCACCCTCCTTTCTGACATTGACAGACAAAATCCATGGCTGTTTCCTAGATCTTGGGTACATGAATAGTTCGACCAACAGAGGACGGTAGAAGTGACAATGTGCCACCTTCCGAGCCCAGGTCTCAAAAGACAGGCAGCTTCAACTTCTTTCTCCTTGGGAGGCTTTGTAAAGACTGTCAGAGATCACCATGCTGGAGTTTGCGCAAACACAGTCTCTGCTGAGGATGGTGTCATGTTGACACGCACACAAAAGAAGTCATCTTGGAGTCACCAACCAGCCTACCCACGAGCTGATGTGCCAGTGTCCTTATAGGAACCAATGCCTCCGAGGGCAGAGTTTGATCAAATCTGTGTCTCACAGGATCATGTGCTATGAGGATTGTCAGCTTTAAGCTGGCCAGCGACTGGCTGGGAAAGACAAATGGAAGAGGATGCTGTAGCTGGAAGTGGGCTGCGGATCTAACGACAACCGTCAAGCACGCACTTGGCTTTGCGACTGGACCTAGTTAAAGTGGGAAGATCTTGAGGAGCCTGTGAATGACATTAGGAGGCCACAGATCATGTGACTGGTGAACCGTGGGAGGCTAGGGAAACCGGAAAGGCGATCCTTGAGGAAAATCGATGTGATGTTACAGTCACATGGAAGACAGTCAACAAAGGTTTGTCTCTTTTCTCCCCCCCCCCTTTTTTTGCTATTTATGATAAGCCATGGATAAAAAGATTAAGTGTAAAAAAAAAAGAGAAATTTGTGGTCTTAAGCACATTTTTAGAAGTATTGGCAAGGAGTTTTAAGATAAAAGTGAACCCATAGTCCCTGTCAGAGCTAAACCCCATCTAAGATTTATTTTGCTGTATGTATTGGTGCGTGATGGAAGGTTTAGATGCTATAATTCAGAGAATTCTGATTGAGCACAGAATTTGGTCTTACATGTTGGTCACACCCTTTGTGGAATGTTAGCAGAAGTCCAGGTAGGAAAGCTGAACAGAAGCAATACTTAGTTGAATCACTTTTTAAAAGAAAATTGTAAGAAAATGCTCATTGAATTTCCCCCATCATTAGAAAGAAAAAGAAATAATGAAAATTGACAATAAAGATACAGAGAGTGAATTCTCAATTTCAATTTGCCTTGCCGAATGACACCTCTTAGATATTTTATGAAAGGTAAATTACATTTGAAATGAAATCTTTTAAATGGGTTATCTTTGGGTTGGTTATTTTGCACACCTTTAAAATGCATTCTCTGGACTGGTGGTGGCTTGGGTGGAAAGATGAATTCTGAGGAAGTTGAGAGGAAAATAATTTCGGGAGCTAATGGATGAACTCGACCAGGAAGATTAATCAGGGCAGTTGCAAGAGAGTGCCACCTCCATAACTGGAGTAGAACTAAATATCTGATTGTAATTAAAACTTTAGGTTTCTAATGGCTGCATGAAAGATATTTTAATACACGTGAAATGCACTTTCTAAATGGCATGCTAACTTTTAATGACTTGGGTGTTTTGTTTGATTAGTAACCTGGACTGTTAAATTAAAGCCAACTGCAAGTGCATGATAAAATATTGATGGTTTCAGGCAAATGAATTGGGGAAGTTATGCTTGACGGGCTTTTTGTATCATTAAGGATTTTAACTGGTGGAAAATATATATTGCTGGTGCTTAAAGATAGTTAAAGAGGATCTTCCTGTTTATGTGACCTCGTTTTAATTTTACAGTAATAATAAGGGGGAAGCCTGAATTATTCACAGATGGTTGGTCAAGAGAGGTCACTTAATTAAAAAAAGTGTTATTTTAATTACACCTGTTCACATTCCTGGAATAGGAAATTAAATATTTGGAGGCATTTGATTACTTCTGTTTCACGGAGTAGCTGGACTTCTGCTGACTCTTGTGAAGACCCGAGGCTGTCGTGTGCAGTTTACCCTCTTGCTAATAGATTGCTTTGCTTAAAAAAAAAATTCAGATTTTAAAATAATCATTTCATGGATCGTTTATAAATAATATAAGAAGAAAGAATGTAATTTTATGGGCATATGTATATACATCTAAACATATTGCACATTTAAATATAATTTTGAGCTTTATATTTTATATGTGTAGCTGTTTTGCCTGCATGTATACCTGTGCACCATGTGAATGTGAAGTATCTTGGACGCCATAGGAAGGCATCAGATTCCCTGGGACCTGTAGCTCCAGACCATTGTCAGCTGCTCTGTGGGTGCTGGGAATCAAACCTTTGTCCTCTAGCAAGTCTAGCAGCCAGTGCTCTTAACTGCTAAGCCGTTTTTCTGGGCCATGCTTGTATATTATATGTGTATATGCAAGGCAATTTCTAGCAGGATAGGAAGGAAAATACAAGTAGCTTTCTAGGGTAGTTACATCTCTGTTGAGACCTTAGCTGTGTGAAGGAATGGAAAAGGGAAACTTGGAGACCATGGAGGAATTTGGAGGAGCTTAGGATGATGATGGTTCCAGGTAATTGAAGTACTGTGTACCTAGACACCCCCTTATACAGAAGGAAACCATTTACACCAGCTCAATTAAGAGAGCTTTGTGAAGTATGGGAAGGACCCCACCCTCAACACAAGTGAGAGAGAGCTGGCCCAGATGGCATGGGCCTAGGAGAGCTGGCTCTGCCTATTGCCTGAGGTCGGTCCCAGTGGTCTTACCGACCAGCTCAGCGACCACCCAGACTCCCATTTTGGGTCTTGCGTTGGCCCACCCTGACATCTACCCCATCTATGACCTGCTGTGCTGTGGGACAAAGATTTTACCCTGTAAAGATTTGTTTCTTGTACTTGTTTAATAAAATGTTGATTGGCCAGTAGCCAGGCAGGAAGTATAGGCGGGGTGACCAGGCAGGAAGTAGAGGTGAAGCAATGAGAACAGGAGAATTCTGGGAAGAGAGAGAGTCAGTCTGCAGTCGTGACCCAGCCGCAGAGTAAGCAAGATAGCAAGATGTGAATGCCTTGCTGAGAAAGGTACCAAGCCACATGGCTGTCACAGACAAGAATTATGGCTTAATGTAGGGTGTAAGCATTAGTAAGAAGCCTGAGCCAATAGGCCAATCAGTTTATAATTAATGTAGACCTCTGTGTGTGTCTTTGGGATGGATGGCTATGGGACCGGGTGGGACAGAAGCTTCAGTCAACACTGCTGGTGTTCGTCAAGAGACTGGTCCTGCAGAACAATAACTACAGGATCTCCATGACTTGTGGCAAGAGCAGGGTAGCTAACAAGAGTTTTGGTGAGGATCCAGGGATGGTGGTATGCCAGAGGCCTTGAACCAGACCAATGACTCTTTGCAATGAACATTTTGTGGGTGAGACTGATTGGACAAAAAGGGGTACTGTGTGGCACACAGCTGCTCCCAGTGCCACTAGGATGAATGAAGAGGTGTTGGAAAGGTGGAGGAAAGAGATGATTTTTTTTTAAAAATTTTTTTTGGGTTCTTTTGGGGGAAGTATACTGCAGAGGTAAGGACCAGATATGGAGAGACTGGGAGATGAATGGGATTAGGGTGCATGATGTGAAATTCCCAAAGAATCAATAAAGTATTATGTTAAAAAATTATGGAAAGGACACCTAGGAGAGTCACATGCTAGTCTCTTGAGAGGGGGCTGACTTTTTCTAGGATGTTTCAGGATTATGGATGGCTTGGAGTTGGAAGGATACAGGACAATTCTCGTGCAAGCATGCGCGGTCACACAACATTCTGATTGATTTGCAAAAAGTTGAATATAATCAATTAATATATTGCCTGTTATTTGTGTTACTCCGAGTTAATTTCTGTACCTTTTCTGCTCACTTAACTATAAAAATGCAGACAAGTATTCTATATCAGAACTGTTTGGATTCAGCAATCCTCAGCTGCTGTATAATATTATATAATATTAAAGTTATAAGACTTAAAAAATACTTCTAGTTGGACTTATTTTTGACACAGGCTTTTTTTTTGTTTGTTTTTTGAGACAGTTTCTCTGTGTAGCCCTGGCTGTTCTGGAACTCACTCTGTAGACCACAAACCAGGCTGGCCTTGGACTCAGATCCACCTGCCTCTGCCTCTTGAGTGCTGGAATTAAAAGTGTGCACCACCACTGCCTGACCACATAGCTATTTTTTTTTTTGATGTGACTAAATAGAATAGTAACAACAGCTACCATTTATTGAGTACTTGCTGCCAAGTGTATTTAATTTCTTGTGAGGCTCTGCGAGGTAGGTTAAAATTTTCAGGTGAAGGATGTCAGACGTTACAGACCTTCGGTCGTCAGTGACAGAGCCAGAAATTAAATCCCATGATCATAGCCAGCATATAATTTGACTGCTAAGTTAGAAACCCAAATAAAATAGCTTAAAGTGGGAGTCAGTTCCAGTCTCTCGAGGGGCTGGGGATGAGCAGGTGTGCACATGTATTCACGTAGCTGTCGGAGGCTCAGGCTCCTGTCTTGCAGCTCTGCCGTTCTTGACATGCGTCTCCCATTGTGCTTAAGCAACCACTCCAGCTACTGGCGTCGGCCCACATTGCCGTCAGCTGGAGCGGAAAAGGCTAACATTATCACGTACTGTAATCTGAACACGGAAAATGTATATTTGCATAGCTTCTACATGTCGAGCCGTCTTATTTCTTTTGGTTTTGAAATTCTATGCTTCAGTTAAAGTTGCTTGGTGGCTATACTGCGTTTGTTGACCCTACAAACACGCACACATATAAAACCATAAGAAAACCCTATTCCGCGTCATATGAAACTTCATCTAGATTTAGATCTATATTTGAGCTCACCAGAGTTGTATTTCACATACCGAGCTATTGTCTCTGCCAGCTCCTCTTAAATCATGCTAACTCTGCGTTTCTAAGTATGCCAGTGCTTCTCGCTCAGGCTCCCCCTAAGGGATTCGGACTTATGTATTTATTACTCCTCTATTTTCTCCACTATCACAACTGTCATCAGCATGGTATGGACTTGATCTCTCAAGGGTCTCTCCAGTTTTATCTTTCACCCTTCTTTCTGCCATCCCCTGATTCAGATTCACATCTTTCTTTTTTAAAAAATCATCAATTATTGTTGTGTGAGTAATCATGCATGATGTATGTGTATGAGGGATGGGCATCATGTCACAGAGTGTGTCTGGAGTTAGAGGACAACTTTACGGAGGCTGTCCTCTCCTTCAGTCTTTAGCTGGGTCCTGGGGATTTAACTCAGGTCACCAGCTCTTCTTGTGACAAGTGCCTCTACCCATTAAGTGATCTTGCCACCACTTAGGCTCTTCCTCCTCCTCCTCCTCCTCTTCTTCTTTCTTCTTCTTCTTCTTCTTCTTCTTCTTCTTCTTCTTCTTCTTCTTCTTCTTCTTCTTCTTCTTCTTCTTCTTCCTCCTCCTCCTCCTCCTCCTCCTCCTCCTCCTCCTCCTTCTTCTTCCTCCTCCTCCTTCTTCCTCTTCCTCTTCCTCCTCCTTCTCCTCCTCCCCCTTCTTCTTCCTTTTTTTTTTTTTTTGAGACAGGATTTCACTGTGTAGCAGAGATCTGTTTGCCTCTGTCTCCTGAGTTCAGGGATTAAAGGTTTCTGTTCAGTATTTCCTCAGTTTAGGCCTCTCTCTTGCTTCCGTCTACTCTTTCCTTCCTCTCTCTCTCTCTCTCTCTCTCTCTCTCTCTCTCTCACTCATTCTTTCTCTCTTCATTCATTTCATCAAGAAATAGTGTTTGTGTGTCCACCATGTGCTGGTGTCAGGAATACAGTTGAACAAACAAGAATCAGGTCCCACTCTTGTGCTGCTTATGAAGAGGGATAACATTTTCTGGGTTTCAGCTCTACCACTGTTGCGTGTATGCCTGAAGGACTGTCAGTCAGCACCCTGTAGGGATACTTTCAATCTGTGTTCATTGCAGCGCTACCCCCAATATCCAGTAAGTGTAACTAGCATAGATGTCCAGTAGTGATGAATGGCTAAAGAGTTTGCTGTATATATACACAATGGAATTTTATGACTCTGCATGGATTAGAAATCGTATTAAGAAAATTCAGATTCAGGAGGACAGTAACTGATTAATGTACATAACTTTGATTTACAACTATAAATATATGTATATAAATATATGTCTATACTATGTATTTATATATGTGTGTGTAGATACATGTATGTATGCTGTGTATGTAGATCATGATAGTAGAAAGAGGATCCTGAGAAGAGAAGATCTTTTAAAATGTTTATTTATTTTGTTCATATGTGTACCTGTGTGAAAGTATGTATACACATGTGTGTGGGGTGCATGTGCCCTAGGATCATGTGGAGGACAGAGATGGATACTGAGTGTTCTGTCCTATCACTCTCTGCCATGTTCCCTTGAGGCGGGGTCTCTCATTGAAATTGGATGTAGGTTAGTGTCCAGCAAACCCCCAAGATCCTCCTGTCTCTGCCCTACACAGGACTGGCTTACATATGTGCAGCCACTCCTGGCTTTTTATGGGGGTGCTGGGGACTTGAACTTGAGTCCTCATGCTTGCACAGCTGAACTACCTCCCCAGAAGAGGTCTTAAGGGAGATGAGAAATAGAGCAATGGAATACAGATGTTATGAAAGTAGAAGGAAGAGCTAGCTTGGGGAATGAAGGAAGGGCACCAGTTCGAGCAGGTCAGCAGGAGGCATGGTGGGAGAAGGGAAAGCGCGAGAACACAATATAATGACACTGTTTGAAGATGTCACAGTGAAACCCATTATGTTGTATGTTAACCTAAGAAATGAATTTTTTATTGATTTTTGTTGAGCTGTACATTTTTCTCTGCTCCCTTCCCTGCCTTTCCCCTCCCCTTCACCCCTTCTACAAGGTCCCCATGTTCCCAATTTACTCAGGAGAGCTTGTCTTTTTCTACTTCCCATGTAGATTAGATTTATGTATGTCTCTCTTAGGGTCCTCATTGTTGTCAAGGTTCTCTGGGATTGTGATTTGTCGGCTGGCTTTCTTTGCTTTATGTTTAAAAACCACTTATAAGTGAGTACATATGATAATAGTCTTTCTTGGTCTGGGTTACTTTATTCAAAATGATGTTTTCTAGCTTCATCCATTTGCCTGCAAATTTCAAGATGTTGTTATTTTTTTCTGCTGTGTAGTACTCCATTCTGTAAATGTACCACATTTTCCTTATCCATTCTTTGGTCGAGGGGCATTTAGGTTGTTTCCAGGTTCTGGCTATGACAAACAAAGCTACTATGAACATAGTTGAGCACATGTCCTTGTGACACAATTGAGCATCCTTTGGATATATACCCAAAAGCAGTATGGCTGGGTCTTGAGAAAGGCTGTTTCCTAATTTTCTGAGAAATCGCCACACTGATATCCAAAGGAGCTATACCAGCTTGCATCCCCACCAGTCATGCAGGAGTGTTCCCTTTACTCCACAACCTCTCCAACATAGGTTGTCATCAGTGTTTTTGATCCTAAGAAATAAATTTAAAAAGCTCCTGGGCAAGGGAGATGGCTCAGCGGGCAAAGCTGCACAAGCACGAGGATCCGAGTTCAAATCCCCAGCATCTATGTAAAACCTGGGTGTGGCAGTGTGTGTCTGTCTCTCCGGTGCTGATGGGGGTGGAGATGGCCACTCTAGCTGGCACAGAGAGCTTCAGGTTCACGCTCTCTCAGAAAACAGAAGTGCAGAGTGCAGGAGGAAGACCCTGGCCGGCACTGTAAACATGGGTGCTTGCACACATGTCCCTCCCACACACAACACATGGACACACACATGCATGGAGGGAAAATCCCTCCCCCGGTCTGTTGTGCTCATTTATACCTTAGTTTGTTTCATCTGCCTAGCAATTCCTGCCATCTGTGCCCATCACCTAAGGCTCAGCTCCAGCTTAGCTTCTCCAGGCTCTGTCCTCTTCACTGTGCTTTTTTCCTGAATACCTTCAATGGGGTTTCCCAGCATGTCTTATTGGATAATTGCTCTTTCCTACAATGAGCTCATGGTATGAGACTCTTGGGGTTAGTAAGGATGTCTTCATATATAGTATTTATATATATGTAGTATTTACTTTTATTTTTTATTTTTTTAAAACAAACTTGTTCGTATCCTAAGGCACTCTTTTTTTTAAATATTTATTCATTTATTATGCATACAATATCTGCCTACATGTGTGCCTGCAGGCCAGAGAGGGCACCAGATCTCATTACAGATGGTTGTGAGCCACCATATGGTTGCTGGGAATTGAACTCAAGACCTTTGGAAGAGCAGGCAATGCTCTTAACCACTGAGCCATCTCTCCAGCCCCCATATATGTAGTATTTATATGTATATGTATCTTTAAGTGTTTATAGGCACCTCCCCCCACACCCTCTAAAACCTTTGGCTTTCCAGATATTTCTAAATTCCTATATTTGCAGCAGTAGGTTTGCTTTTGTTTAGGTTGTTGCCCTTTTCCAGACTTAACGTTTCTCTCCAGAGCCAAGAATAATTTTTATTGCTTCTTACAACAAGTGTTCATTTAAGGTATCTGAGGCATTTAGAGTCATTCTGTCCACGATAGCAAGTTTCCAATGGTGTCATGACCATTGCTGTGTACCCAAAGTGGAAAAACGGTGTCCTGATGGTTAACGGCTGGAACGTGAGAGGACATGGACCTGGGATAAGTTTCCGTTTAGCCCCAACCGAAACTCTCCGTGATTGCTCAGTCACACAAACTAGCTTTGTGACCTGCTCAAATCACGTATTGGCGTCTTAGTCAGGGCTTCTCTTGCTGTGATGAAACACCACGACCAAAGCAACGAGGAGATGAAAGCGTTTATTCAGCTTACACATTCCTCTAACTGTTTGTTCTTGAAGGAAGTCAGGGCACGTACTCACACAGGGCAGGAACCTGGAGGCCGGAGCTGATGCAGAGACCATGGAGGGGTGTTGCTTGCTGACTTGCTCCCCATGGCTTGCTCAGCCTGCTTTCCCATAGAACCCAGGACTACCAGTCCGGGGGGTGGGGTGGGGCACTACCCACAATGGCCAGGCCCTCTCCTATCAATTACTAAATAAGAAAATGTACAGCCTTGCCTGCAGCCCGATCTATTTTTCTTTTCACACTGAAGAGTTCTACAGCCCAATCTTATGGAGGTGTTTTTCTCAGTTGAGGCTCCCTACTCTCTGATAACGCCAGCTGTGTCAGGCTGACATGGGACTCCTTAGCAGACTGGCTGTGCCGTCATCCAACCTGCCTTCTATGGTCATAAATGTCTATTCTCTGAACCACAAGATAGGAAGTAGTTGTTAGAAGCATGGTTAAATAAGACAATTAGGAAAAGTAGCAGAATTGTACCTGGTCTATGGAAGATTAAGAAAATAATGTCATCTAAGAAAAGCTAGCTAGCCAGACATGGTAGACACTCAGGAAGCAGAGACAGGAGGATCTCTGTGAGTTTGAGGCCAGCCTGGTCTACACAGTCTACACAGCCTGGTCTACACAGTGAGTTCTAGGCCAGCCACAGCTATGCAGTGAGACCCTATGTCAAAAACAAAACAAAACAGGAAAACAAAGAAAAAGAAACCCCAACAAAACAACAACAGAAGCCCTAACTAGGGTCCTTCCTAAATAACTCTCCCAAACACCCTGTCGTGTGTTTACCGCTCAAATCTAGACTCTAGGAAGAGACAAAGCGCTGTGGGTTGTGCCTGTCAAACCCCTCAATGCCAGACACTCCCCACCTCTTTGGCATGGTGTTACCACTTGAGATTACAGTTTGTTGATTCATGGTGGTAGGTGGTTAGGTAAGGAGAATTAAGAGGCAACCAAGTAGCTAGAAAAACAGATGGGTCAAGACCTTTTTAGCTACCTGCATCTAAGCCCAACTTCCTTCTGACTTAGAGCACAGTTAGATCCACACTGAGAGAAAGCGACACACAGCTTCTCTAAAGGTTTTATGAATGGGAGTGAGACAGGAAGGCGAGCCAAAGACAGCAGCTGGCCTATTCTCCTGGACCATGCCGTACAAAGCCTTCTGTGGCATAGGTTTGGAGACTGTCCGGCTCTGTGCTATAAGGCTAGCAACCCTCCTACACCAGTGAGCACCAGCCCAAGCACTGAACATTGCAGCAGAGAAAAGAGCCCAGTGTGCCCCCAGCCCAAAAACAGTGGGGCACAAGGAGTACTGGTGTGTGAGCAAGGCCTCTGCCACACATGGGCCACAGGTATCCGAGTGCCCTGAGAGCCAGTTCTAGGCCCACTGGGCATGCCCAGGATAGAAGGTCTGTGGCCTTACTGACTTGCGTGGTGGGTTATGGGAAGGCTTCTGCAGGTGCAGTGTAGACTGGGTGCCGCTGAAGCTTCGCTGCTGGACAGCAGAAAGAGTTGGGTTTTTCTTTTTTCTTTTTTTTTTCTTTTTAATCTAACAATCTTTAAAACCACCGGCATAGGGTTGGGGAATGTGGTCTGAATTACTGTTTTGTTTTTGTTCTGGAGGCCTACCATAGTAGTTTGAGAATTACTTTGTGCTTTAAAGTCCCCGTATCACTCACTTTCACTTTGTCTTTTGCTAACATATCCCTCCATGTTTCCTGCCGCTCTGCTCTTTTCCTCCAATCTGGGGGCCTGCAGCACTGTGGAGGTAGCGAAGAACCACAGCAGAGAGAGGATGGAGGACCATGCAGACTGGGCACGCATGCGCACCAGGGACTATGTAAAGCCCAGCTTTGGTGCTGAAGGAGAGCCCACCCTTCTTCTGGGCCCACCTTTTTAATACTGCTTTCCTCTGGCTGACTGGTTAGTTTAAAAATTAGTTAAAATTTCACCAGCTTCTCTTAAATGGGTTTTCACCTGTTGTCACATCATGAAAAGAGAGGCTATCTCTTGACGAGGTTGGCCTCCGCCACGAAACAGGAACGAAACGGCTCTTCATTCCCCCTTACTCTGGAAACTTGATTTTCCTCACAAGCTGAAACCAGTGGAATAGTTGTCTTTCCAAACAAAGATATTTATGTGTTCAGCGATTTTTATTAAGAGAAAAATATAAGAATCCTCTCCCCTCCCCATCGCGCGCGCCCCTGAGGTTCTGCGTTTGGTGTGTCAGGCTTTCCAATCCTGACCAAAGCCACATCTCAGAACCACCACCAAGCTGGAGTAGCCGGGAGGAAATAATGACACCCAAGCAGTAGGGGGCAGTGTGACACAGTTGAACAGAGGACCTTGGGCAAGCCTCAGAAAGGAGGCTGCTTGAGACAAAGGCAAAACAGCCCTTCCTAAGGGCTGTAAATCTTGCCTGCCGAATTCCTATGCAAGAGACAGTCGGGGCTGTATCGTAATTAAACATGCTACTAGAACGTAATTCCCTCCCTGATAACTTCCTCTTAGTGGCCTCATCTCCCATGGAGCGAACCAGAGACTGTTTCCTGGACCAGTGTGGATTGCAAGGATTTCTGGGGTGTTCAGCTCCAGCTTCCCAAATGCAACAAAGGAGAAGTCCACACCGTCCTTGCCACCAAGCGTTCGCTAACCGTCTTTGTGGAAAAGGGACCGTGTGGCTGCTTAAGGATGGGATTTGATGGTTGACTCCAGTATCTCCAACCCTAGGAAGGCAGTAGATGGAGAGGAGGGAGGACACCGTGGGAAACTGTTAGTAAATACCTCCGTTAGGTAGGAGGTTAGACGGTCAAAGCCAAGTGCTGGGCGGTAGTGCTCCCTGTCAAGCCCTGGGAGAGAGAGTCCTTCTCTGCCTTGTGTGAGTTTCGGGTGGCGTCCCATGGCTTGCAGCCGCGCCGTTTTATTCTGCCCCTCTATCTTCCTGTGTCTTTCTTACCGTGTCCTCTGTTTCCATGAGGCTGTCGTAAGGACACCGGCTCTATTCAATAAATGGTCTATGGCACTTCGGTCTGACGTCATTGTAATCAGCTACATTTGCAGGGACTCTTTCCAAATACCTGTGACAATATGGGCCACTGCGGCTTTCAATATGTCTTCTTTTTGGAGGGTGCACAATTCAACTCAAAAGAGGACATAGATATTTTTTGAGTCATTTATACTTACGTTTGTACACAGTCTCATCAGGAAGAAATATGCCTATTGCAGTATTTGTGTCTTTAATCATATGACTATTGCTGGTATCCGAATAATTTTAAGGATGTTTTTATTAATGCACGTTAATGATACAAAATAATGGATTTCACTACGTGACTTTCATATGTGCATATAATATGTACTGTGATTGTACTCACCCCCACCCCATCACTGCTCTCTCCCCTGTCTACTGGATCCCCCCCCCCAAACTGGTGGAAATCATTAGAAGTGGCAATTCACCCCTCCCCTCCTTTAGACTAATTGCCGAACAGCAACTAGACTGGCGCTCTTTAGTTGGGATCTAATCTCACTTTTGTAAAAAAAGTCTGATGCTTTACCGACTGAGCTATCCAGGCTCTCTGGCTCAGCGCTGCTTAAATACACATTGAACTCAGTGTGGACCTGTTCAAAATCCTCCAGCGGTTTCTCTTCGCTTTTGGGAGTCGAAGCCCTAAATCAGGACTAAGGGATTTGGCCTGAAGTGTTTTGGGCCCTATCGCTCCCTGTAAGGACTTTTCTCCTCTTTGCCAGGCTTGGCTCCTTCCCTGCCGGCCTTTGTCCTCGCTGCCCTGCTATCCAGGTTGTTTTCCCTCACCCCTGCATGGCTTCCTCCTCATTTCCTTTGGACTCCACTCAATGAGAACGACACGCTCTCTCTCTTTTTATAGCCTCCCCTCCCTTTCTCTTATCTTTCTCTGAGAGTTTGTCACACGTGTTTGTTCAGCATCTGTTTCCTCCACCGTTACATGACAGCTATGAGGGACTTCTGTCCGCTGCTGAGCTCCTAGTGTTTAGAACAGAGCCTGAAACATAGTAGGTGCCTCATAACCATTTACTGAATGAATTGATAGATACAGATAATTTAAGCTTTAACCCATTTCCTGAGTTATATCGAGTAGTAATAAATCTACCAGGTACTTGGAAGAAGAGCCTGAAATCAAAGACATAAGGATATTAAATATTTGATTAATAATAGATTATCTTAAATAATGTATCTTTAATAATATATTTTGTAAAATAGCTTTATTACAAAGTTGGCAATAGCTACTGTTTTTCACTCACTTATTTTGTGAGCATATTCTAAGCCCTTCATTTACATTTAATTTTTTTTTTTTCTCAAGACAGGCTTTCTCTATGTAGCCTTGGCCATCCTGGAATTTCCTCTGTGGACAAGGCTGGACTTGAACTCAGAGATCTGTCTCCAAGTGCTGGGATTAAAGGCTTGTGCCACCACCACTGGCTTATTAGCACTTAAAAAAAATGTTCAAGATAGATCTCTTTTTTATTTTCTTTATTATACAAGTGAGGACATCAAAGCAAAAACCAAAATCAAAACCAAACCAAAACAAACCAAAACAAAAACAACAACAAAAAAATAAACCTCAATAATTTGCCAGATAGATACAAAAGAGTACAGAATTCAAATCCAGATCAGGCTGGCTTCATAGACCTCTTTCTAACTGTGCTAACACCAAGTTTGTCTGTCTGCTTGTCTGCCTGTCTGCCTCTTGTTTATTAACTTACCCTGTTATGAGAGCTTACTTTTTACAGAGGATTATTTCAGGCCTCAAGGAAGTTTTTCAAAGAATGATTAGCTTTATGGAAGATACACATATACATACATGATAACTGATTTTTTTTCATAGAAAAGTGGACAGTATCAAGAGTTTGCACACACCTTCCCCTGGTCCTATAACGATTTTCCTTCTGATTAACATCTTGCATTGGTGGCTCATTTGTTATAGTTGATGGACCGATATCGATGCATCATTATTAATTAAGGCCCACAGTTTCCCTCAGGCTTGGCCCCTTTTTGGAACATGCCACGAGTTTTATCAGATGCCTAGGATCAGCCAGCCAGCATTACGGTGCTATGCAGAAGGTCTCTCCTAAGAGGGTCTTCCATGTGGTTGGAAGACTCGTTTCTTATTATTTAGTAACAGCCCACTGAATGTAGGAACCACAGTTTGTATATACAGTCCCTTTCTAAAGCACACGATGGGAGCTGAAGAGATGGCTCAGTGGTTAAGACAACATATTGTTCTTGCAGAGGACCTGAATTCAATTCCCAGCACCCACATCAGGCAGCTCACAACTGCCTGTTCTCCAGCTCCAGGGGATGGGGATCTGACACCCTTCTGACCTCTTCCTACAGACACATACACACACACACACACACACACACACACACACACACACACACACACACTAAAATTTAAAAAAAAAAGAAAAGGAAAAAAAGGGCACCTTGATTTCTTCAAAGTCTTGGTAATGACAATCTGGTATAAGCTGTAGGCAGGCTTCTGTAGACATCAGTTTTAAACCATTTTGCTAGGACTCTATGTCTGTCTGCTCCATGAGAGACTGCTAACCATCCTTCAAAAGTAGCAGTTTGTGTTTCTGCCAGCAGTACGTGAGAGTTCCTGGCCCTACATCCTTGCTGAGTTTTGGTGGTATCAATATTTTGAGCTTTAGCCATTTGAATAGGTTTGTAGCAGCATCTCCTTGTTGCTTTAATTTGCACCACACTAACGATGTATAATCTTGACCATCTGTTTCTGTGCCATTTGTATGTCTTCTTTGGTGATCTTTGGCTCTTTTGCGTAGTTTTTATTTGTGTTATTGAATTTCTTGTTAAATATTGATTCTTTTGAATTTTTGAATACAACTCTTTCATCAGTATGTGTTTTACAAATAATTTTCCCCACCCTATGCTTATCTTAAAGGAAATTCTATTTTAAAAATTCAACCGAAATATTTTGTTTTGATTTGTTACTTTATTTCAAAGGACTTACGGAGAGGTAACAATTAAGTCACATACAAACTTGGCAAATCATTATTCTTGAAAAAGTAAATAAAATGCAATTGGAGGGTCTGTCTTAAAACTTATAGGCTAGGACAATATTATGTAGTGAATGTAAGGAGTTGTATTTAATTCTTTCTTTTCCTTCTATTGAACATAGCTTCCCCTCAACATGATATGATTACAGCTTCCCCCCTCCTCCCAATTGCTCCCCATCTCCCCTCCTGTCTGGATCCACCCCGTTTCTGTCTCATTAGAAAACAAACAGGCATCTAGGGTGTCTTAGTCACTGTTCTATTGCTGTGAAGAGACACCATGACCAAGGCAGCTCTTCTAAAGGAAAGCATCTAACAGTGGGCTTGCTTACAGCTTCAGAGGCTTAGTGTAGTATCAGGGTAGAGTGCATGATGGCACGCATGGCCCCGGAGCAGAAGCTGAGAGCTGCACCCTGATCTGTAGACAGCAAGAAGAGAGAGAACTGGGCCAGGCATGGGCTCGTGAAACCTCAAAGCCCCAGTGACACGCTTCTTCCATCACAGCCACACCCCCATATCCTTCTCAAACAGTGCCATTTCCTGATGACTAAGCATTCCATTACATCAGCCTAGGGGAGCCATTCTTCTTCAGATCAAATCAAAAAGGGGTAATAATAAATGAAGTATAAAAAGATAAAACAAAAACTAGCATAGTAGATTGCTACTACTAAATAAACAGAAGGAAAAGAGCCAAGGAAAAGGCACAAGAAAAAATTATAGACATAGAGACCCACTTGTTCACTTCCTCAGAAATCCCATAAAAACACTAACCTGGAAGTCAGAATACATACTCAAAGGGCCTGCAGGGCGAAAAAAGAGAAAATATGTAGAAATAAAATAAAATAAAAAATAAAATAAAATTAAGTAAACAATTGGAAGAGCTCTGACATGACATTATGAGACAATGAATCTCCAAAGACGTCATTGAGTTCATTTTCTGTTGGCCAGTTTTTGCTGGATGTATAGCCTACCCTTAAAAAGTAGTTTGTTTCCCTTGCAAGTTTCCCTAGAAGAAAATTAAATTTTCATTTGCAGGTGGTTACCAATTGGAAATAACTTCTGGAGGGAGGTAGAGATGGGGGCAAGTGTCTACGTCTCCTTCTGCTCGAGGGTCCCATGTGACGCAGACCTGTGTGTGTGCGTGCGTGCGTGCGTGTGTGTGTGTGTGTGTGTGAACATGTTGCCTGGGTGAGCTCATACGTGCATTGATCTTGTTGATTTAGAGGACCTTGTTTCCTTGCTGTCCTTTATCCCTTCTGTCTCTTATGTTCTTTCTGCCTCCTACTATGGGAGGTGGGATTGGGGCCCCAGTCCCTGAACCCTCAGGGGAGGGATTTATGGAGATATTCTGTTTAGGGCTGAGTTTTCCAAGGTCTTTCTTTCACTCTCCGCAGAATGTCTGGCTGTGTGTCTCTGCTGCAGAAGGAAGGTTCTCTCATGATAGCTTAGCAAGGCTCTGATCTGCTTCCCTGGCCGGAATATGTATTTAATTCTTGATCACAAAAGAAAGAAGAAACTGTCTTGACCTTTTGTGTTAAAAATGAAATTAAATTTTGAAGATATGAAATTATTTTTTGAAGAAAATATCTGCAATAATTATGAGAGACAGAGGTTAACAACCTCCCTGTATATAAAAGTCTTTAATATTCAGTAATTCAAAATTAAGACCACAGTTGGGGCAAAGACATTAACAAAAGATTTATAAGTGGCTAGCATACCTTTAAACACACTCAACTTCAGTGATAGAAACAACCAAATCAAGCATATACAATACTGACCAAATTTAATATATACAATAGCATTTCCACATATCACATTGGCTCCTCTTTATTGGTCAACATGTCCTTCCAAACACTGCTCATTAACAAAGCGGCACAGCCTTCTGGAAAACAGTTCGGAAAGATGCATTGACAGTTTTGGAAAAACAAAAACCAAAACCTTTGACCTATAATCCTTCTTCTTGGGCTCTGCCTCTGAGAAATAATTACGAGTGTAAAGATTTATTCACAACGATGCTCTGTGTGTCATTATTCATAACTGAAGAACAGAAATAACAGTGAATTGTAGCTCAGATATGAAACAGAATATTTTGCAGCTTTAGAACACGGTGCACTATATAAAGAAACAGGAAGAAACTTTTTGGAGAGGCAAAATTATTGATGGAATATGTCTTAGTTTGGGCAGTGGCTATTCTATACGTTTTAAAAAAAATATTTATATATTTATTATGTATACAATATTTTGTTTGTGTATATGTCTGCAGGCCAGAAGAGGGCACCAGACCTCATTACAGATGGTTGTGAGCCTCTATGTGGTTGCCGGGAATTGAACTCAGGACCTTTGGAAGAGCAGGCAATGCTCTTAACCACTGAGCCATCTCTCCAGCCCCCATTCTATACGTTTTAAAGACTTTTCCTGAGATCTGTTTTTATATGTATGAGTGTTTTGCCTGCACACATGACTGTACTCCATGTGGATGCAGTGCCTGTGGAGGCCAGAAGAAGAGTCAGACTCCTGGCACTGGAGCTACAGATGCTTGTGAGCCAGCACGTGGGTACTGGGAACCAAACTCAGGTTCTCCGAGTCATCTCTCCACCGTCCCGTTCTGTGTGCTGTCTGAGCTCTTTGCACTAATATCTAAAAATAATGCTCACCTCCCAAAAGTTAGCTATGACCCCTCCAACCACTGATGCTTGCTGAATAGCTTAATGCTTCTGTACAAAGTTAAACGAGTCAGAATGAAAAACTATTAAACAGTGTGGCTATCTTTATCTGTGCTTTCTGTTTTCTTTCTAATGAATATATCGTACTTGAATAATAAGGAACATTAAATATTTGTTTTGGTTGTGAGCCTAGCCTTTAACGGCTGAGCCATCTCTCCAGCCCTAAATATTTGTACAGAATTTTGGGAAATTTTGAAAATATTGTATGTCTTTCAGGGTGTGAAATGTACAGAACAAGCCGCAGATGAGACGACTGAAATTATGAGAATGCTATTGACTTTATGTATCTTCTTCTTGCTCCTGTAGGACTTTTCAGACTCAGAAACTCTAAAATTAAAACCAACAAAATAATAACAACCCCCCAAACAAAAATAAAAACCCTACAGTAAACATTAGCTATATTTATAGTCATTTAAGAACTCACAAAAGTTTGAGATGATTTTAATAGTTTATATGTAAACAATTCCCTTTGTTCTCTGACTAGCCAGTTGTTTTGATCTATAAGACCTTGTAGGACCCAGGAGAGCGGCACAGGGGGGGGGACACTGGAGAAGGAAGTCTCTTTTGGCATGTTAGATGGGCTGTCCCAGGAACTCCTCCATACCTGTGCTAGTCAGCCTGTCTGTGTCCTCAGCAGGAGGTGGGAAACCACTTTCCAAGGTTCCAGCTGAGTTTTCTTTCATCCTGTGCTTTGTGTAGCTGCATTTTCTATCTTGCAAGCCAAGAAGCACACATCGCTGGGACAGGAGACCATGGGCTAGGTTTAAGATGGAGACCACCTGTCTTTTCTACCCTTCTGGTCATGGCAGGGTTTTTGACGAGACAGGGTAAGAGAGAACACAGACTTTCTTGTACAACTGTGCTGCGCGGATGTAAAGTTGGGAGCTGAGGAGATTCTACTTCCCATATGAGAAGAACCTTGGTCATGAGCGACCTCTTTCCCTAGGCCCCTGTGTCTAGGAAACCCTTGACTAAAAGAAAAGCAGCTCTTCGTAAGGACCTCTTAGACAGCGCCTTTAAATCGGAAGCTAGAGCTGAACACCTGGTCTGTATAAAATTGTAATCAAACTCTTGAGAAGAATGGGGAGTCGACACACTGTGAGGGTGTGCCTTCTTCCTCGTTTTCACAGCTTTTAGAAAACAGAGTCTCGCTTCAGATGCTGAGTCTTAGGCAGGAGAGACGACTCAGTGGTTAAGAGCATGTACTCCCCTTCCAGAGGATCCGTGTTTCATTTCCAAGTCCAGTGTCAGGCAGCTCACAGCTGTAATAGCAGCTCCATGGGGATCAGAAACCTCTGGCTTCTGCAGGCCCCTGTCCGGATTCATGTGGACATCCTACACACAAGCACAAACACACACACACACTTAAAGGAAAGCAGTAATAAATCTTAAACAATTTTTTTGAATGCGGTCTTTATTTATACAAACCGTGGTATTTGTATCACTAGAATGATTTCAGTTAGTATACGGATGAAGATTTTTTAATTTAATGGAATGTGTTTGCATAACAATCAAGAAGGTATAGCTAGCATACTGAACTCATGGGTGTTGATGCTTGTTGTAATGTGGTCTCTCATGTTTTTAAGTTTTATAGAGGGAGTCAGTTTGAAGAGCACTATTAATAGAGACTCTGTTAGGTGAGTAAGGCAAGGGTTGGAAGTGAGTGTGGGGCTTGTGGTGCTATCAGATGTAGTCAATATTATCAAGAGAAAGGTCTGCTTGCTCTGTGGATATTCTTTGTCGATATTCTATTCTGATGCACTAAAAAAATTAAAGCACTTTTAGGACCTAGTGCTCTCTGCCCAGATAGAGTCCGGACCTCTGCTTACAGCCTTATCTTCACCCAGTTGGAGCTGGGATCTTGGGGATAGCCCGTGAGGATCCAGGTAGGAGGAGAAGAGGGCTGGGGAGCTGAGAGTCGGTTGTCTAATGCTATTCAAGATGGATTCCTAGCAACTGCCAAGTGACACAGCGAGGTTGACGCCCATTGAACCATCGGTTCTTCATGTTATGGGAATCGCCATCTATCAATGAAATGCACTCAAGAGTCCTCCAGTGTGTCAGGAGAATGCTCAGCTCTGTCAACAGCTCACAGGGAAGTGAGCCCAAAGAAGCGAGCAGCAGGAGGAGCTGTGACAATCTCTTAAGCCCTCAGTCTTCAGGCACACCATCTTACTCCCAGGTCTGATGGTCCAGGATCTACATCCAGTCACCATCCTGCACATTCAGTGCTGTTCTCTGTGTACAGGAAACGATGATGTGTATGTAAACCTGCTGTGGGAAAAAGATGCTAATGAAATCCTAAGTAAAAAGGTGACTGATAAAACAGTACACACACACATACACACACACACACACACACACAGACACGCACATACGCATGTATGTATGCACACGCACACACACACACATACACACACACACACACACACACACAATTTTTGAGTCAGGATCTCTCTCTACGTAGCCTGGGCTGTCCTGGAACTCACTATGTAGACCAGGCTATCCTTGAACTCACAGAGATTTGTTGCCTCTGCCTCCTGAATGCTGAGATCAAGAGCATTTGCCAGCACACTTGGCAGTCGTACTTTTTTAATTGATGAAAAATACATAATCTGTGTCCACATAAGCATTCTAAAAGGAAATGCACAGGCATATTTTATTATCACTTGGTAAAGGGATTATGATGACTTTGTCATTCTCCCACTAATTTTTGAAAGTAATGAAAACATATTGCTTGTGTGATCTGGGTAAGGTTACAAAATCCTCTCTGTTCACACACAGATTCCCTACCAGGAAACTTTCTGTTTGATCCTGGCAGGTCTGGTTATCCGACCTGCGCCTGGGATTCTAGATCAAACTCACAAGGGCGAGCTGTTTTTCTGGGTGGGAATTGACTTAAAATTATAACCTTTCAGTTCTATCAGTCATTAAATAGACACGTATGCAAAAGTACTTTGGATTTCAGTATTCTTCGATGGCAACTACACGTGTGTAGTCTCATAAAAATTTGATGTTCAGATTAATTAAGCACGTCTTTTGTGCAAGCTCCCTTACCACTGCTGATAAAGCCACTGATTCCGCAATGCCTCAAAATTGTTTAGTGTGAATGAACACTGCCAGACAGCTCTGTACTCCTAGGCGTTAGCTCTTACTCAGTCAACTCAACCTACTCGGGAAAGCGAATTCTTAAATTGTAATTTAGATTTCCAATTATTATTATTTACTGCTTGTGTTTTGAGACAGGGTTTCTCTGTGTAGCCCTGGCTATCCTGGAATTTGCTCTGTAGACCAGGCTGGCTTTGAACTCAGAGTCACCTGTCTCTGCCTCCTGAATGCTGGGATTAATGGTGTGTGCCACCAACTGCTCAGATTCCAATATTCACTTTGATGTGAAATTGTGGCTAAACTCTGTGACTCCTAGGGAAAATAAGGGTTCTGGATACAGGTCTATTCAATAGATACATATCAATGGTTGACAAGGTGTGTGTGCAAAGTTAACCAGGGACTGGCCTGGTGGTTTTGGTGGCAGCACGGCCATGGGAGCCTGGGCAAACTGCTTAATCTCTCTCTAGGCCTTAGTTTCCTTATCTGGAAAACTCAAGCAATTTATCATTATGGATAGGCATCTATGCTATTAAAGGAATCTCCAGTGCAGAAGGGGAAATTGCTAAAGGCTTAACTCTTTATGATATGAGGCAGCCTGTATATATTGTCTTATGGACCAGCTTTAGGAAAGGGGTTATTATGGGCTGCGATTGGACAGTGTCGGTGAGCTGAGATCACTCCCTGAGTCGTAACAGCGAGACCAACAACCTCTCACAAAGTTCCCTAATCTGTAGGTTGGGAGCACATCCCAGAGAGCCCACGAGGAGTAAATGAGATACTATATTTATATATAAACATTCAGCACAGTGGTGGGCTCCCTGTATGCACACAGTGAATGTTAGCTTTTATTATTAACATTTCTTCCATCTGGGATAATTCTGCTGGAAGGGAAATTTAAACTGTATTTTGAAAGATAGACTAAATATTTTTTAAAAAATTAAAATAACTTTGAAAGTAACATAAGCAATACATATTCACTGCAGACAAGTCGGGAGAGAAGAAAGGGGAAGCCAAATAAGGAAACCCACATGTGTCTGCAGCATAGGGAGGGGCTCATCTTTGTCAGGCAGAGCTGCCAGGGGGAGCATTTTCAGCAGAGGACCAGGACAGGGAGGTGGAGTGGAGCGCGGGTTTGGGTGGACAGAAGCCAAGGTTCCTTTGGGGGCAGGTTGGGAAGTCAGGCCAGGCCAAGTGGTAGAAAGCATGAGTTCTGGCCTTCGTCCAGTAGCATTGGAAAAGTATGAACAATACCTAGGGAAGCACAGCTAGATAAAGTTACTGGTTCTGGGACAAGATGTGCTTTTAAAGGACCCTGTTGTCCACAAAGAAGACTGCTGACATTACAAATCAGGCCAAATTTATCTGAAGATCTCTTGCTTATACTACCCTCCTCTTTCCATTATTTGGATCATGCAGTGAAGATAAAATCTTGTAGTCTTAGCAACTCCGATTTCCTTATAGGCATGGCTGATACCCCCATTCCTTGTTGATGTCTTAAGATACCGTGTAATCCAGGCTGGACCCTTCCACTTCCACCTCCCGGGTAGTAGGATTTGGATAGGCATCTATGCTAGACCCCAAAATACATTCAAGGGATTCCCAGTGCAGAGGAGAAATAGATAAATACTTACCTCTTTATGATATGAGGCAGCCTGTTGAAAAATTTAAAGCCACGATTGTAGGCAAATCTTTACTTGGCAATGGGCTTGATATATGTCTGTAAAGATACGAGGAACTCTTCGAATCAATCCAAGAGGACATGTGTAATCCCAGATCCCGAATGAAACCTTTCTTCTACAAGGAGATATTTAGAGAATTGCTCTTGGGGTAATGTTTGCCGTGTTTTCTGTGAACAGACTGGCAAGTATTTTAGGATAAGAAGAAAACCCCAGGGAGGGAAAAGTCATCAATCTAACTTGTAAGAAATGTGGATACTGCAAAAAAGTGTGAGGATTTGCAGCAAGGGCTGGAACAGCATAGAACTACACATAGAGGTGAGAGAATAAAACATTGTATTCAGGATGGAGCTAGTGATGAGGGGAACCTGGACACCTCCTGTTCAGTGTGCAGAGTGAGAAGGGAATTTCCAGAGTTAGCCAATCCAGAGGAAGGACCTGGAGACAATGTTGCACTGTTCTCAGATGAGTGATGGGACTCTCCCTTTTCTTCTTCTCCCACAAGGCTTGCCAAGCCTGGATTTATCATTTTTGTCTTTTGGTGTGTGAATGTTCTTTATGGGTGACTCAGATAAATACCTTCCTTGTGCAGGTTTGTGTGAATGGAAACAGCCTTCTGGGACAGACCTGCGAACAAAAATCAAGGTTATAGCTGAAACATAGCCACTGCTAGACTGTGGGTTTTGAGACTTTTCAGTTCCTACAGGTTTTGGCGGGATTTTGGAATCAAAGGAAAAGAAAAGGGGAGGGGCATTGTTATAGGACAATGAATCATTTTTTTGTTTCTTTGTGGTTACTGAACAGGAAGGCTGACAAATCCCTCTCAAAGGACTAAAAACCCATTCCGTTAATTCACCAGCAGTTAATTGCAATGAGTAACTTCCTAAAGTCATAAAAAAACCCCATATCACAGTAAGGACAGAGCGACCTTTTAGCGGGGGTACATTCAAATTTCCTACCTGCCAAGATTAAGGCAGAGCAGGACCAGGACCATCCCTCCCTTACTGATGCTCCCCGCTAAGCAGCATCTGGGCTTTCTTAAGGATCGTCGAAAGTACCTCTCTTGCCAATGCTTTCACACATGGCTCATATCTGTTCCCCTTAGCACGTTGTTTCATGGCTGTTTGTCTTTCTGCATGAGGAACAGCAGTCCTCCTAGTGACAAACCTTGTGGTCCAGTTTGACTAGGATTCACCTACCACTCACTGGTTCCAGATACTGAGAGGACAGTACCACTGGGAGAGGCGTTTGCTCGGCTGCTTCATGGGCTAAGTCTCTGGTGTCCCTGTTCGCCACTGCTCCCGGAGTCTTGGGAAGCCAGCACCTACGTACTCATCTCTCATTCACGCCTGCCTCAGATACCCCACAAATGTCACCATTCCTCACAGCCTGGAGAGAAGTCACCAGACGGATCCACGAACGCAACGTTGGGTGCTAGCCACTCAGCCCAGCTTCACAGGGTACTGAGCCACGTGGGCAATCGCAAAGCCTCCTCTTTAGAGTTATCTGAGTTTAGTTGATGTTCTGCTCGTTCCATATCAAAATTCTCATTTTTTGAACATTGTTTGCTGTGGGACTAACAAATTATGTAACTGATCTGAGAGGTCCTGCCATCTGGAATTTCTTTCCTATTTTTGAGCTGTTGTCTCCTAGGACCATTAACCACGTAATTGATCAGTTCCAATGTAGGGACATCCATCCTTACCTCCAGAGTAGGGTTGATTGATGATCTTGTGCTTCTAACAAGATAATTTTGTAAAAACTGATCTTGGACATTGCCTATTTTTTTTTTAAATTTTAGAAGCTCTAGAGCCTATTCTAACCTAGGATTATCATATTATAGATGTTAAAATGCTTCCCCACCCCCACTTCGGTTTTTTGAGACAGGGTTTCTCTGTGTAGCGTTGATGCCTGTCCTGGCACTCACTTTGTAGACTAGGCTGGACTCAAACTCACAGAGATCCTCCTGCCTCTGCCTCCCGAGTGCTGGGATTAAAGGTGTACACCACCAACAGCCAGCTGTTAAAATGCTTTTTATGGTAGTTTTTACTATGTTTTTGCTATTGTATCCTCAGGTTTAGAAGCACATCTAAGTTAACCAGGTGCTTGGGACATAGAGAAGCACTTCCATAGGGAGTAGAGTACCTCCAGCTCACTGTAGTTCAGACTGTCTAGAGCTGTGTGTAGTGATGGGGGTAGTGTGTTATCTCAGTGCGGTACCTTTCAAAGCTGAGCACACTGAGGTCTTAGAGAACATGGCACACAGAATCAACTAAGCAGGGTCCATAGGGGCTCACAGAGACTAACGCGGTAACCACAGAGCCTGCATGGGTCTGCAAGTCCTCTGCATACATGCTGGGGTTACTCAGCTTGGGGGTTTTTGTGGAACTCCTAACAGTGGGAGTGGAGGTGTCTCTGACTCTTTTGCCTCCTCTTGAGACCCTTTTCCTCCTACTGGGTTGCCTCACTCAGCCTTGAGAGGGTTTGTGTCTAGTCTTTTTGCGTCTTGTTCTGCCGTGTTTGGTTGATGTCCCTGGGAGGCCTGCTCTTTTCTGAAGGAAAATGGAGAAAGTGTGGATCTAGGAAAGAGGGGAGGTGTGTGTGTGTGTAAATTGGGAGAAGTGGAGGAAGGGGGCATTGCAGTAAGGATGTATTTATATGAAAGAAGAATAAAAAAAAAATTCAAAAAATCCCCTTGAGATCCCTTGGTATGGGTACACTATAGGGAACTATTGGGAGGTCATGTGGTTTGGGGTTTAGGGTCTTCATTGTGGCTCCAGAGTCATTCTGACTTTTTTTTTTTTTTAAATTTAAACAGGGTCTCATTTTGTCACTGTGTAGCTCTGACTGGTTTGGAACTCCCTATGTAGACCAGGATAGACTCAAACTCACAGAGGTCTGCCTATCTCTGCCTCTCAATAGCTAAGATTAAAAGTGCGTGCCATGCCCAGTCATTACAACTTTGTAATTTATATTTTGTCCTCATATAAGAGTTCTGCCACTAAAAAGAAACCCTGAAGGCTGGCTCAATGGCTTAGCAGGTAAAGGTGCTTGTCACTAAGCCTGTTGAACTGTGTTCAGTCCCCAGACACACATGGAGGAAGGAAAAAACCGATTCCAGGAAGTCATCCTTTGGCCTCCACATACGTGCCATGGCACATGCATTCCCCCTACTTTAAAAAAAAAAAGACCAAAAAAAAATGTAAAAAAATCATGAAACCTGCTGGCTGATTCATCTCCTTCTGTTGCCACTTGGAGAAGAAGTCATGGGAGTTGACACTGGTAACCCAGAATATTAAGTCGAGTTGGATCTCATGTTTATCCTTCAACTCCTCATTATTTCATTATTATGGATATGTATAGACAAATAATTTTATTAGAATTGCTACAGAAACAAAGAAGGTCTCACTTATATTTCCAGAAGAAAACCTGAATTAATTATTGGCGGTATCACCTCTGACCCCATGTCAGTATTGCGCACGTCTGTACAGCTGCTTGCAAGGGAGTCGCGGCTGATGTGGAGATGACCAGGAGGCTGTTCCTGGAGAGACCAGGGCATGGTTCTGAGCAGTTAGTCACAGCAGAGAAATACAAGTGCACAATGAATTCATAAAGACCGCTCAGCTTCACTGTGAGCCAAAGACACATAAGTTATAACAATCTATTATATAATAAATAGGTCAAAGAAGTTTTAAAAATTGAGGTTAGTTGACTAGGTGGTGGGAGAGGGGAGGGCGAAATTAAATATTTGTACTCTTGAGTATAAATTGTTACCTCTCCTTTGGAGGTTGTTGTGTTTGTGTTTCTAGACTTTAGAAAAATTTTTCCTTTGATGTAGCAGTCAAATAATTGATCCGATGGTAATATTCAAATATCATTTTCAAAAATGATATTATTTTATCCTAAGATGTATTTCAATTGGAACGTCTCTGTCATACCTGTCGTACACACTTTGGTTCAGTATTTTCTGTTTCTGGGAATCCTGAGGAATCTTCTCCTGACAATAATGGTCCAGGGCCAGTACTGGGTCCCCAGGTAGCTGCTGAACTGTCATTGCATGGTTTGCCTGTGGGACTGGGCCACCGTGCAGATTACCAGGAGGGTCAGAAGAGTTATTCAGCTACCGTGTAGATCTTCAGAGAACTTCTTATCCTCTAGTATTCAGATGAAAGACTTGAGGCTGGAGAGATGGCTCAGTGGTGAAGAGCACCAGCTGCTCTTCCAGAGGACCCAGGTTCAATTCCCGGCACCTACATGGCAGCTCACAACTGTCTGTAACTCCAGTTCCAAGGACTCTGGTGTCTTTTTCTGTCTTCCATAGATACCACAGTATTAGAGCACCACACGTGCATTTGGTGCACTGATGAACATGCGGACAAAACACTCATACATATAAGAAAAAAAAAGAAATCATTTGAACTTGAGACTTTTTTGTAGTTTGTATTATTTTCTTCTGAGGCCTTCACAGAAGTTAGAATTAAAAGGTACAAATGCTTTATATTAAAGGGCGAATCCCTCTATGAGATCGGTTACACTTTTACATTAAATCATAGCTGGAAATGTTAATTATAGTAATACTCAGGCAATAATCACCAGGTACTCATTACTGACAGTAATTTAATATTTTTCTTTTTAGTATTGTCTAGACTTACATTTGAAACAAGACACAGTGACATAACAGATTCTTTCTACAAACAAACAAAATAAAAAAAAAACAAACACCACTGAAAAACTTAATGCCCATTTATTCTTAGGCATTTTTTCCCCCCAGTCATTACTGAATTAACTGTAAGCAAAAACTATAGTTGCACTTCCTGTCACCAGGATGAACTCTGAGGTGAACATTTTTGCTCACTGAGGAATCTGCTGCTGATTGCATTCATTTGTCTGTGGTTTCTCAGCGCTGCCTCTTTCAGATTATTTTTCTCACTTACTACTTCCTGATGAACGGAGAAGCAATGAGGGGCGAGAAGACGGAACTCAGTTAACTTTGCCTCTTATTACTGACTGGTTAAGAGGGAGATTGAAAAGTAACAGGAAGTTAAAACAGCCAGAAGAGGGATGTAAAAATATCTCTCATCTCGTTATCTTTCATTCAGAGCCTGCGATGATTTAGTCATCTGCAATCAGGACCGCCCCCCCCCCCCCCCACCACGTCCTCCTCCCCAGCATTAGTCACGCTCCAGCCTTTTGAGGGAAGACAGCAAATGTGGCTCACTCTAGGCAGAACTGTTTGCAGTACTAAACAAAATTTGGATTTGAAAGGAAGGTGGAAAGATTTGTTGGCAAGACGCTAATGGATGGAGGCCTTGCTGCCGGGTGTGCTAATTAAGCCCACTTCACTCCCTGCTTGCTCACCTTTTCTGACTTAGCTTGAAAAATTCCAGCACCCCGGGCTGGCCCTTTAACAAAGACCTCTTCTTGCATTTAGGGAATCGATGGGACCCACTGATGAATTTGGGGTTCCATCCCCTTGAGAGTCGGTTGAGAGTTCTCTCGTTTATTTCTTAAGTTTTATCTTAATCTTGTATAAAAGATAGTCTTTAGAAATTCTTTCCTCTGTAGAGTCCTCTGCTTTCCCATAAAATACACTTGCAAATAAGTCTGAAGATTTTTCAACACAACGCCTGCAGCAACATCCATGATAAATCCTTTCTTGGCCTCAGCTCTCTGTAACCTTCTCCATCCCTCACAATGACACACACCTTCTCTCATTCATCTTTTATTACAATTCAATATTGTGCTTGAATCTCATTAGCTGGCGCTCGGCATCCCTTTCTCGCCCTGCCTCTCTCTGTTCTCTAAAGGACAAACCACTGTCGTTCTCACATTTCATCTGGAAATTGACTCCGGTGTTACAGGTTCTAATATATTTACACAACGGGCCCAGAAAGGTATTGGAAAAGAGAAGAAATATTTTTAACATCGTAAACCTCTAGCAAAACTATGTGTGTAATAGAATCTGGTACTGTGGTATTACACACATTACAACTGTCACTGTGACGTAGAGCCTCAGTTTAGCTGAGAGAAAATCTATAACCCTGGAAAAGCTACACCGCCCGAGTCACAGTTCAGGGTAATAAATGTTTTTCACAGAAGACTGTAATCTATATTTCCAAAGCTGATGCAACAAAGGAATTTCTACTAGAAATCTTTCAATTTCATGGGTGGAGGCTCCAACGAAGAAAGAAACAGAGATGGGGGGGTGTATTTAGAAAAAAATTGATACACTTGAGTGATGTCATGAACAAGCCTCAGCTTCCTGCCTAGGGAATTCAGTTGTTTGTTTGTTTGTTTTTTTTCCACCTATAGAAGATGAAAACGAGAGCGAGAGAGCGAGAGAGAGAGAGAGAGAGAGAGAGAGAGAGAGTTAGCTTCATTTGAACAACTTCGGGGGTGGACTGGTTTTAGTTGTAAAGGGACAGGGAGCTGCTCTAGGATGAGAACTGGATGCTGGAAAGAGAACTTTGCTCAAGACCAGGGGCTTCTGCAAGCTGGGCTAAGCGGGACTGCTTGTCTGAGGAATATTCTCAAGGGTCCCTGACTGCCGGTTGTGTTCTCTTTATTTCGTTAAGGATGGTGGCAGATGGAGGGGACCGGGACAGCAGAAAGCCAGGGAAACACTGAGAAGAATATAAAAATGCAAACATAGTTGTTTCACTTTAGCAAAACTCCTTCTTGTCTCTGCCATCTAGAATAGTTTTTTTTTTTGTGTGTGTGTGTGTGTGAGCAGGGTAAAGAGTGTTTGTTTGAGTCCATTAGAGGGAGCATGGATAAGTTCTCTGTGGAGTCCTGGAATCTGGTCTCGTAAGATGGGGCTGACACTTTGTGTTGTTACCTTCTTCACGCGCTAAACTCCTACACAGTCCTCAAGACCCACCTGCACTGCCCCTGTTAGCGTCAGAGGACGTTTATCTGTATTTTCTTTACGGCATTTATGATATTCTGAAGTCAGTTGTTCATATGGGCAGCCGATCAATTTGCTGAAGTTCAATTCCCCAAAGTCATTTAGCCAAATTAAATTCACCAAAAGTCAATTGAGGAAATCAATTTGCCTAAAGCAAATTTCCCTACTAGTCTGTGATTTATTCATCATAAGCTCCTGGTGGCAGGAGCCTCGTCTCGCTCGCTCCTGGTGCTCCTCCACAACCCAGAGCGTTCTGCTTGGGGTATTGAAGGGGTTAGCGGATGGTTATTGCTGATTGAATTTAATTGAATATAATTATAGTACAGATGAAATAGCTTCATATTATTCTTGATTTCCCATATGTTTACCTTCTCCGTCTTGGTGGGAAGGTGCAGGCCACACCTCGCTAGAGAGTAGAGACCTTGAGAAGGGGGCAGCCAAGCTGTCCTGCAGGCATAGAGTTTGCATAGATTTATGTGAGAAATTTGTCCCTTTATTGGATTTGGACTCTCTGGGCCTCTCAGGAGCTTGCTTGACTGTAACTTCTTAGAAGAATTCGTCTTTGTATGCGTTCATTCCTCATCCCTTTCATTTAGTCTCATTGTTGCTTCGTTACACATTCATCCCTTGGTTAGACCCATAGCTTAGACCAGAAGTTTGTGTCCACCTGAAACTCCTACACTGTGTTTTAATCTCCATGTGACAGTGTTTGTAGGGGGACTTCTGGTAAATGGTTAGATGACAAAGGCGCAGCCCTTATGTACGGGACCAGTACGTTTATAAAAGACACCCCAGAGAGTTCCCTTAGACTTTATGAGACCATGACTGTCTCCAAACCAGAAGTGGATTATTAACAAACACCAAATCTGCCAGCACCTTCATGTTGCACTTCTGAGCCTCCAAACCCCAAGAAATGCCTTTCTGTTATGAGGAAGTTATCCAGTCTCTTGTGTTGTGGTCTAACGGTCTGACGGACGGAGATGAGAGTAAGCCCTGAGAAGTAGGCTATCACAGTAACAAATATCTGCATATGTGGAAGCAGCCTGGGAACTGGGTCATGAATAGAGGCGAGAAGAATTCTGAGGTTCATGCTAAGACTACGGATGTTAAGGATGATTCTGGTAAAGGCTCAGGAAGGAAGGAGAGCTGGGAGTCACCTGAATCGTAGGGGTGCCCACATAATGATGGACACAGAGATGGAAGAAATCTGGATGGCAGAGCCATTCTGCTGAACTCACAAAATGATGAACGTGTTATTGAACGGCTAGTTAAAAAGGAAATCTACTCAATGGCATGTGTGTTCTAGTGCTTTGTGTAAGAACGATGTGGGAGATTTACCAGAGGAAATCTCCAAACAAAGTGTTGAAAGAGCAGATTAGTAAATAGTAAAACTGAAGAACAGAAAAATAAGTAACTTAAAGACAGAACTATTTATCACAAAGGAATGGTACCTGAGGGTTGGGGAGACGACTCAGAGGGTAAAGGGTTTTCTATATAATTACGAGGTTGGGAGTTTGGATACCCAGCTCCCACATAAAGGTCTGGTGGGCAAGGAAGTATACCTGTAATCTCATTATGCACAGGAGGCAGAGATAGGGTTCCCCAGAGCAAACAAGTCAGCCACACTAGCTAAATAGGTGAGCTCTGGCTTCAAGAGGGGGACCTAGCTTCAGTATATATGGTGGAGAGCAATGGAGGAAGATGTTAATATCAACTTCTGGGCTTCACACACAAGTACCTGTGTGCATACCTATCATCTACATATGCTCATGTACATATGAACACGCAAATGCATTCACATACCACACACATAAAAAGGAACAGAACATAAAAATTTGGAGAACATTCTTCTTGTACACAGTAAGATGAGATCTGTCACATTCAGGATGGTAGGCCTGACTGCAGGTAGGCCTACACATATTGAAAAGACTAGAATGCCTATTCAGAGAGGAATCCTAGGGCATAGCCAAACGACCATTTGAGAAGAAGATTTGTTAGCCCTCTTGATAAAAAGCCAGAGATACTGTTCAAGACAGTGATCCTGAAGGCAATTCAAAGAATTTTTAGGGCGACACTACTATCGCTGGGCCAGAGTGCAAAGGCCGCTGAAGCAGAGTGGTCTGAATGGGCAGGTCCTCCTTTCTCCATCATGTAGGTCGGTGGCCTAAACATGGAACCGCATGGTTGGGACCCTCTCAGAGAGCTGTGGCATGTGCCACGCTCAGCAAACTCAGGTAGGCATGGCTGCCTCCACCTAGATTTCAAAGATCAAGCTCATTTGAGAGCAGAATGAACCCAGGACCCTAGTGCCCAAACCCTGGGGCCAAGGCAGAACATAACTGCATATTTTTCCCACTGATCCATGGGAGGTGGCTTTATTTCCCCAATGGGATAAAATCACAGCATTGAGTCAATGAGAAAAGATATATATGTAATATATACATGTAAGATATAAGACAGGGTCTTTATATGTAGTCCAGGCTGGCTTCAAATTGCCACCTTTCTGCCTTGCTTTCTGCAGTGCTGGGATTATAGGCCTTTATCATCATGCCCTACAAAGATGAAAATTATTGAGTCTTAAGTTTAATATTGTTTATTCAACTAGATTTTGGAATTGTTTGGAATGTGTCTTTCTTCTTTCTTATTTTTCTTTTCTGGATCAGGAAGGTCTAGGCTTGCCCTACCATGGTATTCTGTTTGCTTGTTTGCTTATTATTTGTATGCTGTCATGTGTGAATGTGGGCACATGCTTATCATGGTATGTATGGGAGGTCAGGGGACAAACCTTGTGTAGTAGGAGGCTGCTTGTTCGTTCCCGGCTGCTCAGCCCCAAAACAATCACACAGAAACTGTATTAATTAGATCACTGCTTGGTCTATTAGCTCTAGCTTCTTATTGGCTAACTCTTACATATAAATTTAACCCATTTCTATTCATCTGTGTATCACCACGTGGCTGTGGCTTACCCACTAAATTTCCGGCGTCTGTCTCTGGCAGGGCTACATGGTGTCTCCCTGATTCTGCCTCCTTTCTCCCAGCATTCAGTTTAGTTTTCCCCACCTAGCTCTTTCTGCCATGCTCTGTTATGGGCTCAAAGCAGTCCTTTATTAACCAATGGTATTCACAGCATACAGAGGGGAATCCCACATCAACCTTGAATGTGGGTCCTTGTCTTCTACTGTGTTTGAGGCAGAGTCCCTTGCTCACTGCTGTATAAACCTGACTGGTTGGCCTCAGAGTTTCCTGGTACTCTCTTGTCTCTGCCTCCCATTTGGCTGTAGGTGCATTAGAATTACAGATGTGCAGTAAGACATCTGGTGGGTTATGAGGATCTGAACTTTGGTCTTCACGCTGGAGTGGTAAGCACTTCATTCACTGATCCATGTCCCCAGCCCTGCCACTGTGTTTTGACTTGTATGATCTTACAGGTTCATAATTTTGTCTTAGACCCTGTGTAACTTGGGTTCCTGAACCCTGATTAGGAGAAGGGAGGCACATACATTGAACATGGGATCAGGTGGGGCTCTCTACTGCAATTTGGAACCTCAGCATGGGTATTAGGTACAGCATAAAGGAAGGGCTAGTTAATTTTGTTAGGAGGTCTCTGTAAGAGACTCTGGTCTCTCCAGAGTCTCTGGAGCTGTAAAAGTTCAAGAGGAGAAAGCCCAAGTTGCTAGTCTTTGCTCACACTGACCGATAGTTCACACACATTCACACTCAGATCCTGGAAGAAGTTTTGCCTTACTCACACTGACCGATCATTCACGTACATTTACACTCGGACCCTAGAAGAAGTTTTGCCACCATCTTGAGCCTGGCCCAAATGCGGAACAGCGTTGCCAAATTCTCCTGGGCCAATTGGCCTTGGTGTCCTCAACAGGCCCTTCTTGCCCATGGCAGAATGTACATTCCCTCAGGATTTTATTCTTTTGGGGCTTCCTCTGCTTCCTACATCTCTTCAGAGAACATATATTGTTCCTTGAGAGTCTCGACATCCGATTTAGAAGGTGTTTAGAGGAACTCCAGAATTTTGAGATGTTGTTGGATGAATAAAGACTTTGAAGATAAAATGCATGTATTCTCTATTTAAGAAAGACATGATTCTCAGGGACTGAACATTTAATGCTTTTCTCTTTAAAATTCATGTGGAACCTTAATCTCCAGGGTGTTAGCATTTAGATGAGGTGGTTTAGGGGAGGTAATGAAGCCATGAGGGTGAAGCCCTCATCAGTGGGATCAGTGCTCTCATAAAAGAGACCCCAAGAAGCTCTATTGGCATTTTTGCCATGTGAGGACAGCAAAAAAGCTTTGGTTTTGTTTTGCGCACAGACATTTATTATTATTATTATTATTATTATTATTATTATTATTATTATTATTGTTTGGTGTAGGAGTTTCTTCTGTTTGTGTGTTGCTTTTATTGGTTAATGAAATAAAGAAACTGTCTTGACCTTTTGATAGGGCAGAACTTAGGTAGGCAGAAAAAACAGAACTAAATGCCGGGAGGAAGAAAGGTAGAGTGAGAGACGCCATGGATTTGCTGGAGATGGACGCTGGTTAGAATCTCTGATAAACCACAGCCACGTGGTGATACACAGATTAATGGAGATGGGTTAAACTAATATGTAAGAGTTAGCTAATAAGAAGTTAGAACTAATGGCCAAGTAGTGTTTTAATGAATACAGTTTCTGGGTGGTTATTTTGGGTGTAAGCTAGCTGGGCGGCTGGGACAAACAAGGGGCCCCCTCTCCTTACAACAATTATTATCTTATTGTTGTTTTTTTGAGATAGGGTTTCTTCTGTCCTGGAACTAGCTCTGTAGATCAGGCTGGCTTTGAACTTACAGAAATCCGCCTGCCTCTACCTCTTGAGTGCTGGATCAAAGGCACACGCCACCACCACCTGGCTATTTTAATTTTTATGATGATAAAATGTCAATATTATGTGTAATCCTCTACCCCAGAGCTTCCATCCAGCTGCCCTTAAAACAGTACAGTGCATGTCCTCTGCTGTCATAGGAGTCCGGGAACTTTCCGGGATTAAGGGGCCACCTTTGTGTAACACACTGTGCATTGCACAGCTCACCCAGCCAAACGGACTCTTAATACTTCCGTTTAAAAGGTCTCCAGGATCTAGACTCAAGCAAGCCATGCAAACAAAAATGTGAAATCAGTAGAAAAAAAAAAAAAAAAAAAGAAGAAGAAGCTGATGCAGACAATTCAGACTTCACAGATATGGCCATGGCTAAACTCGATTTCTCAATAGGCCCTCCGTTCTCATCTGTCTTTTACCCATAGTTAGAATACAAAGTGATAAGAAAGCAACGAACCCCTCTGGAGTTGAGTTAGTCTCAAAATAAAGCCTTGGAATAGTTTTCTAGAGATCCCTTCTGTCCACTACTCTCAGGTCATCACTTATGAACCAATGCTTCGATCTGGGACCTCCAAGCCCTGAGAATTTTGAGAAGTGAGTTTCTATTGTTTACAAGACCCCATCCTGTGCTGTTCTGTTGTAGGAGCCCAAATGAACCAAGACAGGTATGAGTCCTGGAAAGGGTCTCTTTGCTGTTCTCTCTGAGAACTTCAGACTTGGGTAACAACGGTACCCGGATGTTCTAGCGTCATTTCTGTTGCTGTGAAGAAACACTCTGACAAATTTTATTTCAGATTATGGGCTGTAGTCCACCATAGAGCAAAGCCTGGGCAGGAACTCAAGCAGGAGCTTGAAGGAGAAACCACAGAGGGAGCTGCTTTCTGCCTGACAGGCTTGTACTCAGCTAGCTTGCTTTTCTTTTCTTTTTATAAAAAAGAGTTTAAAATTTTAATTATGGTGTATGTGTTTGTGTGTGTGTGTGTCTACTTTGCGCACATGTAAGCACAGTACGTGCAGAGGCCAGGAGAAGGTGTCAGAACTATCTCCTGGAGCTGGAGTTACAAGTTGTTGTGAGCCACTTGGTTACTTTAGTTTTTAATAATGAACACTGGGCACGTCCCTTGAGTTTCTTCTTCTCAGACTGGTAAGAAACCTAAATGACTTCGGGGTCAGTCAGACCCATGATCCAACTCCAATGTCATCCTTTAATAGCTGTGTAATCTGCACTCTCTCCCTTCATTTGTACAGTGGGAGAGATTAAAAACCCCTCGCACATACACAGTAGTTTTAAGGTAGATACTGTTATCTGTGAATACTGCAAAGCTGTTGAAACTGGGACCTAGACAGGGTACAGTGTTAAAAGCTGAATTTTTTGGCACGGTATAACCCTGTCTCTGGGGGGCACTGACTCCCTTTTGTATATTCTTGGATTTGTTGGTGAGAGTATTTAAAGATGACTCAGAAAAGAACTCTGCAATTTAATGTATCAGAGAGAAAAATAAACAGGGCAGGCAAGCTGAAGATCTTGATAGCTGCTAGAAGGAGGGGGGATGGAAACAGAGTAGAGAGAAAAATCACATTTTTGATAGAGCACGTAGGGCTGATGAGAAGGTTCAGCTTGTAAAGATGCTTAACCCTGAGCCTGGTAGGTTGATCCTTGGAGGCCATATGAGGAGAGAACCAACCCCCAAAGTTGTCTACTGATTTTCACATGTGCACATGCTCATGTGCACACACACACACACCACCACCACCACCACCACAATAAATACATATTTACATAGATGAGTAGAATAAATTTTTAAATAGGTCAAGTATACAAAAATATACTTTGGAGGATGTAATAGTTAATATTGTCAACTTGGTGGAATCTGAAGCCACCTAGGAGATGCCTTGGGTGTGTCTGTGGGGATTGTCTAGATGAGGTTAACTGAAGTGGGAGACTCACTTTAACTGTGGGTAAACCATTGTATAAAATGGAGTCCTAGACTGAATAAAAAGGAGAGAGCAAGATATCTCTGGCACTTGTCTCTCTGCTTCCTGACTGAGGTACAGTGTGGCCAGTGGTCTCCTCCGATTGTCTCTATACCTCCTCTACCACAACACGCTCTTACTCTCGGTGGCCTAAAACTTGAGACGCATCTAAGGTAGGCAGTGTCTATTAATATCAGATCAGTTTCTAGTGAGCTCTGGGCCATTTTGGGTCCTTGTCGATGATACACTGGTGCAATAGAGGCATAGATATTGTGGGAGTAACTAACCACTGTGTGAATGAATTTAAGGTTCGCTCTGTGTCTGACACTGCTTAGGTGGTCAAGAACCCGAGACCAGATTGCCTGTGGGACTAGAGGAAAACTAAATATTGTTCTGCTAAAGGAAAATGGCAATAAAAGACTTGTAGTGACATTCTGCTGTCTCACTCAGCTAGCATCAGAGAGGTTTCCTCCTGTAGTAGATGGGAAATAACACAGAGACTCACAACTGTACAGTGTGCAGAGAGTTGGAGACTTTGGAGCACTCAGCCTCAAATGGGATGTCTCCATCAAAGCCCTCCAACAGGTCAGAGAATTCTATGGAAGAGAAGGTGAACAGAGTGTATGGGTAAGAGGGGATGGGTGACACCAAGAAAGCTGTGTCTCCCAAACACAACAGGTCTGATGCGCATATGAATTAGCAGAGACGGTAGCATGATTAGTTGTGCTACAAATGGTGCCCAAACGTTTGGCAAGAATTTCTGCATAAAACCTAAGAAAGCTCAAAGAAAATATTTTAGACAGACAAGAACAGAGTCAAGCCCAGTTGCTTGGTAACTATCTTACTCAGTAAGTTCTGTTTGCTGGAGGCAAGCAGAGGCATGGCTCTTTTAAGAAAGGCTTCCCGACTCAGTGTTTGCAGCAAAAACCTGGCAGCTCTTTTAAGAGGTCCTGCTACCAAACACTTAAGTGGTGAGCAGCAGGCGGCAGGCTTCTTGGTGGTGGCATGGACCTTGAAATTCCACAGAGTTGTGGCAATAAACATGACTCCCACCAGTACCTCCACCATGAAGCTAGACTCTTAGAAAGGTAAGGGATAGGGCAGAGCCAGTCACCAAAGTGACCGAATCCTAGCCATGTTGTTTAGCAGATTAAAGATTCATGTGGTCAGAAAAAGATAGAGATATACAGTAAAGACAGATTCAGGCAGAAAACCTCTCAACAGTTTACAGTGTGTTAAAAATACACATATAGGCTTGGGAGATAAAAGAAAAAAAATAAAGAAATTCCTTAAAAAAAAAGAAATAGAGTAGCTGGGCGTGGTGGCCCATACCTTTAATCCTAGCACTTGGGAGGCAGAGGCAGGCAGATCTCTGTGAGTGCAAGACCAGCCTGGTCTACATAGTGAGTTCCAGGACAGTCAAGGATACACAGAGAAACCCTGTCTCAAAAGACCTACAACAGACAGTGGCAGCATGCACAGGACCTCCACATGTTTAAGCCACATGGAATCCCAGTATTGAGAGGGGGAAGTGGACATGACCTCCCCCATCCCTAACCAACGAGCTATCTACCATTGACAAATGCTTATAAAGGAAGAAATAGTTTTCTCCGATGGTGTCTCACTGGATATATAAGCCACACTTCAGGGCAGGGCCCTGCACAGCGGCAGATGGCCAACACAAAAGGAACTTGATATTTTAGTCTCATATTGTTTTATTTGGGCTTTAAAAAAATTTGCTGGCTTTTTGCTTGTTAAAAAAAAAACAATAGAGCCCTTGTACTGGTCCATCTTTAACCTTGCCATTTGTTACCAGCAACTTTATGGATCTTTATTACTTGTTGGGAGGCTAGTGCTCGTTCCATTTGAATCTGGCCGTGGAAGTCTGGTACTGCGAAAAGTGTAACAATCACTAAGGAGATTTACCATTACAGTGTTTAAAATTATAGTGTTTGAGATATGCTTCTCTTGACTAAAATTTGAACTCTCTTTCTACCAGAGAATTACTGACCGAAAGAAAACTGGTATTTTGATATCTCTGAGTCTCGGGTGGCACCCGGGAAGTAGACGACTGTAGAGGGATCTTCTGTTCCCTTTCTTCTTGCCAACCATTCATGATCAAACTTATATCCCAATTTACCAGAAATCTGAGTCCCTTATGGTCTCTCATCTCATCTCTGATCCCAGTAACCCAGGCTGAGGATCTCGGGAACAGTGGCTCTATCTGCTTCCTGTCATTCTTGTTTCTGAGGCTATTTGGGTCAGCCGCTTTGCTGTGTCTGGAGGAACAGACATTCTGGTCAGGTCTGGGGAATCTCCGAGGAAGAGCAGAGGCAACCATGTGACCTAACCGGCACAGTGCAGACACCACTCCGGAGGGCTAGCTAGTGTTGCAGCTTGGAACTTGGAGCTCCTGTCGGGATGGCTGAAGAGGCCTGGCTGCAGCTGCTCTCCAGAGCTATGGTGGAGCCACCTTTCTTCGTGTATTTGGCCACTACTTCCAGGAAATATTTTCTCAATTTCCCAGCTCTCCCTCTCCGCCCCATGTTGTAGGAGGCTGCTTGTTCGTTTCCTGACTGCCCAGACTCCCGAAACAATCACACAGCAAACTATATTATTCAAGTCACTGCTTGGCCAATCACTTAAGCGTATTACTTGCTAGCACTTACATTTAGAATTAACCCATTTCCTTTATTTTATATCTTACCTTTCTGGCCTACCGGCAAGGTTCCAACTAACAACTCGTGTCTTTCCCCTTTGGCGGACACATGGCATCTGGTGACTCCACCTTCTTTCTCCCAGTATTCAGTTTAGTTTTCCATGCCTACCTTTATTCTGCCCTGTGCAGGCCCAAGGCAGTTTCTTTATTAACCAATGGCATTGACAACATGCAGACAAAATCCCACATCAGCCCTCAGTCTTTCTCACTGTTTACCAGTTCAAACACAGACCTTTATTCTTTCCCAGTGCCATAGGCGCTGGCTTCCCAAGTCCTCAGAGGCTCTTCTGGTCTTTTGGCTATGACGCCAAGGAGAAGCCCTTGGGTGTGGGTCTCAGTTTCTGTAGACAGGAACCAGTGCGGCCTGACTTAGCCGTTGTGTTTACTGACACTCTTGTTGCATTTGTCGCCATTTTCTGAAGCTGAGCTGGAGAGAACACAGGAGTTAAAGCCAAGGACCTCTTCTCCTCTTCTGTTGCCCTGGGGGTTCCTTCACATAAATTCCTATGAGTGATAACTCCACCTCCCATAGAGTGTTTCCCCATGGGAGACATTCTGAGTCTGAATCTCTGGTGGGATTTATTTTGTGTGTGTGTGTGTGTGTGTGAGTGTGTGTGTGTGTGTGTGTGTGTAAGTGAGGTGGGGGATGAGTAATTATTTTTGCCTCAAGGAGAAACTGATTTTTGGCATAAAAAGGAGGTCTTGGCTGGTGAGATGGCTTGGTAGGTAATGGCACTTGAAATTGAGCCCAAGGACTGGTGTTTGATCCTTGAGATCCACATGGTAGATGGTGAGAACAGATTCCTGCAAGTTATCTTCTGGAAATGGTATAACTTCCTCACCCCTCAAAATGTTGGAATTATCTGTAGAGGAGATATAGTCATATGTTCCAAAATAGTAAAATGAAAACTCTCCATGATCCCTTATTAGAATTAATATTGGTGGATACACAAATGTATCCTTGTACTTATATATTTAGCAACTTATCCATAGAAAAGACAGAAATGACAATCAAGCCATTAAATGACATGCATGATCTCTTTGGCATGTATTTTGGTCTCCAAATTTGTCTCCCTTGGAAAGGAGTTGGAGAGTGTCTTAGTTAGGGTTTCCATTGCTGTGAGGAGACACCATGACCACACCAACTCTCATAAAGGAGACATGTCATTGTGGTGGCTTGCTTACAGTTCAGAGGTTCAGCCCATTATGGTGGGGAGCATGGCAGCAATGCAGGCAGACATGGTGCTAGAGAAATAGTCTAGTGTCCTCCGTCTTGCAGGCAACAGGAAGTCTACTGACTGTCACACTGAGTGAAGCTTGAGAAAAAGACCTCAAAATCTGCCCCACAGTGACACACTTCCCACAGAAAGTGTGACCCAGATTAAAGGTGGGTCCTCTAGCCTCAAGGTCAGGATTAAAGGTGTGTGTCCTCCAGCCTCCTCCAAAGAGACCACACTTTCTCCAACAAGGTCACATCTCCTAATGGGGACTTCTAATGGATCAGTGAATGCTATCAAGCATCATCACAGGTTGCTAATATCACAGACACAGAGTCAACCAGGCATAGCATCCTCTGCAAGATGGCTTTATTTTTGAGACAAGGCCTTGCTAAGGAGTCCCCACCCCCAGTCTGGTACTTGCTGTATAGCCTAGGCTAGGTGAGAACTCTTTGAAACCTTCTAGCCTCTGTCTCCAAGTGCTAGAATTAAAAGTGTAAGCCCTCATGCTTGGCTCAAAGTGTTCTTGACTTAAGAATATATCAAATACAGATTGGGTCAAACCTAGATCTACCTGCTAAAAGAAATGGGTAAAGGAGATTCAACAGAATCCAGACTGGAAATGCTACAGGACAGGCTGGTTTCCTCAGCAACTCCTTACAGGGCCAAAATGGTGGAGGAGGATGTGGACATAAAATAATGTGTTCTTACTAGGATCTTGGTTATAGCTGAGAGACTTTTTATGAGCTAGCCAGATAGTGAACAACAGTAAGGAATTAGATACCTGGATATTGAACAACAACAAGGAATTATTGTTATTTTTTTAGGTGTCATAACAATGTTTTCTTAAAAAAATCCTTCTAGGAAGAGCTGGCTCTGTAATTAAGAGTGTGTGCTGCTGCTCTTCAAGAGCACTTGCTGGGATGATCACAACTGTCTGTGACTTTGTCTACAGAGAATCTGACGTCCTTTCTGGTCTCTGCCAGCCCCTGCTCTCTCTCTCTCTCTCTCTCTCTCTCTCTCTCTCTCTCACACACACACACACACACACACACACACACACACCCCTAAAATGAAATAGATCTTTGAAAAAGAATCCTTTTTAAATTTATGGATGGAAGAGCATATAAGAGAATTGCTTCCATATATTTAGAGGGAGTTAAGCAAGACTGCCCAGGAGTTGATAATTGTGGAAACAGATTGACAGGTACTTGAAAGTTAATTATATTACTCATCCTAGTTTTAAATATGCATCTGAAAATGTCCACAATAAAAGTAAATAGAAAAAAGTTTACATTAACTGAGCATCTGTTCCTTCGTTCTAAGCACTAGGAATTCAACTTATCCTTGGAAGGGGTCTAGAATATGCGTTGTGGCGTAAGGATTATTTTGAGTTGAAGGCTGCGGGGAGCCAGTCAGACCCAAGACTTTCTTAGAGGCCCCAATGAAAGAACAAAGTCTGTGTCCTTGTCCAGAAACAGACTTGTCAAGATCTGTCTGACACTGGAGCTGGTGCCTTACAGGAGTTAAGGCTGCGGTTTCTGGGGACTTGACTCTTGCCTGTAGGCTGTGGTTATCAGTCCTTAGGCTGCTGTCTTTGAGGTATCCCGTGTTCCTTTGGCCCACATAGTCTGACTTAGCTCTCTGTTCACCTTGGCTATTTCCCTCTGTAAATAGTATAGATGATGCTGTACTTAAAAATCTTGTTTGGTGTATGTCATCAGCTTGTGCAGGACCTCCTGGTGTCTAAGACTTTTCTATACTGCTTTTGTCTTTTCTATTTCTTATCCCTGGTTCTCCCGTGCAACACCTTGCTGTTGGGAACCCTTATTGCTGCTGGTTTGGATCGGCAGGCATTTGTCAAGAAGCACAGGAAGAAGCCTTATCTGAACTCCTCTTATCTACCTAAGCAGAGCCTTGGGAGAGAAGTTAATTGAGACAAATCCCATTTTATGGGAGCTTCTTATTAGTTGCTCTGCTCATTGTGGCAACAAAAAGCAACTGAAGAAGGAAGGTTTATCTTGGTTCCATGGTTAAGAGGCAATGCTGTCTGTTCCGGCAGGGAAGGCCTGGTGCTGAAGTGTGGGGCAGGTGATCACACCACTTTATAGTTAGGAGCAGAGAATGGGCAGGAAGTGGGGGTGGGTTCAGATTTGAAGGCCCGCCTCCAGGGACCAATCACTTCCTCTAGCAAGTCTCCACCTCCTGAGGGTTTAACGGCTTTCCAAAAGTAGCGCTGCTAGCTAGGGTGCACGTGCTCAAACATACGACTCTATGGAGAACACTGAAGAGGGTGGCTTTGGTCCTGGGGACACATGGCAGGAAGCTATGAGCCATAAAATTTCCCTGCCATTCATTCCCCATATTTTTCTCAGTACTTCTCACCATTTACTTCTTGAAGCCCTATTTCATTCTTTCTTGTTAGATGGCACGTAAACCTCAAGTCTTGGCCACACATTTTTTTTTGTGAACAACACATAACACACAAATAACAACCACTAGGAAAAGCTAATACTCAGAATATATATAATATCCTGTTTATAGCAAGGGGAAAGCATGCAAGTACGTAATTTTATTTGTTCAGGGTTTTAGTTTCCCAAGTGCTTTCCCACATTCATCTTTTCCTTTGATCTTTCTGAGTCAAAGATAGATGGAAGAAACAGTGTTGAGGTTAAAAAAAAAAACACCCTCAAATCAACCCCAAACAAAAACAGAAACAGAAGTTCAGGAAGGTCTTATGTGTCGTCTAGAGCCACCTGGATGAGATCGGACATAAGGCTGGAGTTTAGCTGTCTGGAGTCATGGTGTCTTTCCACTCTAGCCTTGGACCAACCTGGGAGTTGGGCAAGATAAGGAATGGATGCAGAGGTGTCACATCTCTTACTGATATTCTAACCATCATAGAAGGTCCAAGGAACCTTGTTTCCAAGACAACAGGATTCAAATGCAAACCTCAGTTGCTCAGAGGAGGAAGATTCAATGTCATTTCCATTCCTTTTGAAGAATTGTACATTTTGATGGGTAAAGTGCTATAAATCATGAAGTCAGATGGTTCTGAAGAACGCCCAATGGAGCAAGAAGGATGAACGAATGAAACATGTACATGTATGGAGTGGTGGAGTGGCATTTCTGGTGTCTGTCAACAGAATTACAACAATCCAGGAAAATCAGGGCTCAGTGCTTTGTGGAATAGGACAGGAGTGAAGGAAGAAGAAGAAGCAATGAAATGGGAGTTGGGGAAAGGGAACAAGAGATGGGCAAGAGGGAGGCACAGTCCTTGTCTGTGTCCTTTCCCGGATACCCAGAGGAAGAAGTGTAGGGTGGTACAGTCTGAATGGACCCGTACCTTGGGTCAAGTGGTCTGGAGGATTGCTTTTGTTTTTATTTGCTCTCCTTGAGGTGGTTATTGTGGCTCCAACTTCCAACTTCTATGGCGGTTAAGAGAATCTGAATAGAGCAGAGATAGAATTTATTCTTTAGACTGGCTGCATGCCAAATTTCATTATAGTTTTCTTATAACATTATTATGGGATATCTATCTTATTATGGTATGAACAATTGGCTCTTTTGGATTTCTTGCAGTCTGATACTTAATTCATTCAACATTTATTGACAGATTAGTCTATTGAATACCCTCCTAAGAACTGGGGATTCAGATCTGAGTAAGGCATAACATTTAATGTACTCCACTGTCGGGTCTTCAAGGCTAAATAATGGAAACATCACAGTCCTATTGTGAGCTATGAAGTGATTGTCCATCATATGGCTGTGGCTCTCAGGTCCCATTCATTTAGTCACGCAGTCAGCAAATGCTGCTTTGCTGCTTCCAAAGGGAACAAAAACAGCATGTGTGAAGGAGAGTATCTGGAACATAAAAAAGAACTCGATATGTGAAGAAGAAAGAAAAAGACCAACAGACAAATGGGCCAATAGCACAAATATGTAATTCACAAAAGAGGAAAACAAGCGTCTAGAGAACATTTGTAAGGTTCACGCCCTCGCCAAGCTAGCGAGGAAGTGAAAACTCAGCACCCCACAATACTACTCTATTTTTACAGGGTATAGAAAAAGAAGAAAAGTCTACTGTCTGTGCTTCTGATGAAAATGGAAAAATTATTCCTGACATTGGGGGTATGACTTGATATTAGATAGGAAGATGCCCTCTTCCTACCCAGCACTTCTGCTTTTGGCGTCTGTGGTAGAGAAACTGATCACTGCACTGGCCAGTGCAAGGAAGGTGGCTGCCATTTATCTATCTATCTATCTATCTATCTATCTATCTATCTATCTATCTATCTATCTATCTATCTATCTATCCATCCATCCATCCATTTATTTATTTATTTATTTAAAAGCTCTATTTATTTATTGTGTATGCAGTGTCCCATCTGCATATCAGAAGAGGGCACTGGATCTCATTACAGATGGTTGTGAGCCACCATGTGGCTGCTGGGAATCGAACTCAGGTCTTCTGGAAGAGCAGTCAGTGTTCTTAATCTCTGAGCCATCTCTTTTTTTTATAATTTATTTTTATTTTATGTACATTAGTGTTTTACTTGCACATATTTCTGTGTGTGTGTGTGTCAGATTCCCTTGAAACTGCAGTTGCAGACAGTTGTGAGCTGCCATTGTGGGTGCTGAGATTTGAACCCTGGGACTCTAGAAGATGGGCTAGTGCTTTTGATTGCTGAACCATCTCTCCAGCCCCTGATAGTTCTTTTTATGAAGGACAATTGGAAAGAGTCAGAATAATCGCTATCAGACATTGAATAGACAGGAAGTGGTATATTTATGTGGTAAATATTATGTAACTACTCAGTGGAAACTAGCGTTAGCTGCACCAACATGGAATAATCTAAAAATATAAAATGGAAAAATGACTCACAGTCCTTTTAGCTCCAGAGGATCTGATTGTCCTCTTCTGGTCTCTGTGGGCACTGCACCCATATGGTGCACAGATATGCCTACAGACCAAATACCCGTACACATAAAATAAAAATGATGTAATCTGAAAAAAAAGGAAACAATGGATTGTACAAAATTCCTGCCTTTCAGTAATTTCTTGACTAATGGTGAATTTGTGTGTGTGCAAACCTGGGATTAGAATTTAGGAGTCCAGTTTCCCAGTGCAATGATCGGTCTCTTTGGTAGATACATTTGACCATCTGTGAAGTGTCTCATACTTCCTGACTTGCTTCCTCACTTTGAGGAATTACCTTCCTTTCTTGGGATTGGGGATTACCTGGAATTTACATCAAGGTTTTTTTTTTTTTTTTTGTTCTTGTTTTTTAACTCAAAGTGAGTAGATGTTAAGAATACTTATCATTTCTACCTAAAATAAACAAAATAGCAACAACATGGTGAGTGTCCTCATAAACTCACAACCTAGCTGGAAGGATAAAAGGCTCTCACATTTTCCTAAGAGAACCTGAAGGGGTGGGGAAGCCTTCCCAGTCTGCATTCACAACCTCCCCACAATTTCTCAGCAGCCACATAAGTTAAACAAATGGCTGTTTTTGGGAGATGGGAATCTTCCTCTCTTGGTGCTAAGTGACTGAGCAATGATTTGTCTGCTCTGGTTCCTGAGGGCAAGAAGTCACATAAAGTCTCAGAGTTGTGGCTGGATGTAGATGGAGCATCCGAGCATAGCTAGTGAATGATAATGCAGAACAAAGGAAATATACAGCAAGGAGCAATTGAAATGCACGTTTGCCATCTAGGAGGTAATCAAACATTTATAGTTCAGCCATAGCTGGTCCAGACAAACAAAAAGTCAGTGATCTTATGAAATTCAGAACGGGATTAAAGAAAATTTATCCATCTTAGTAACCCACTTAAAAAAAACTTTTAAAATGATTATTTTATATGCATGGGTGTTTTGCCATATGTATGTCTGTTGTGTCTGCCCACAGAAGCCAGAAGAGGGCATCAGATACCTTGGAACTGGAGTTCCAGACCGTTTTGAGTGACGTGTGGTTGCTGGGACTTGAACCCAGGTCCTCTGGAAGAGCCACCAGTATTCTTAACTGTTGAGTCTTCTCTCCAGACCTCAGCCCATTTTCGAAGTTCTGCAAGTCTTTATCTGAGCAGGGGTTTAAGCAGGAACTAGTTAAGACTGAATCCAAAGTGGAACAGGGGTGCTGGTGGGAGCAGAAGGGAGAGGAGCCTGGGGAAAGGGGTGAAGTTTATTGCCACAGCCTTGCTTTCCTGAGTAGGGTTAAGGCATTGGGGGATGGAGTGGGAACCTGAAGCTTTTTACTCCCTGGTCACAAATGCTCCCGCAGCAAGGTACCATTGCATGGGGTAGAAACTTGTTTACCCCTTAGAGTCAGAGACTGGAAGTGAAAAGGGGTGGCAATGCGTTCTCAGGAGTCCTGGTGGCTATTCTGAGGCTCCCAGAAGTCACTGTTCCCCAAAGTCCCAATACTGTCTTTCTAGACAATGCTGGAAGACCTCAGCTCTTTCCCTACCACGTCAGGTAGGGATGACAGACAGAACACAGGATGCTGAGTTCGGGACATGCCCACAATAGAAATATCATTTATTGTCTATTTGTGGCTTAAATATAACCGGATATATTTTTATTTCCTAAGTTTGGTAACCCAGTGTTATTGAAGTATGCGGCCTTTGTTCCTTTCCTTATTCCTTTAGCCAAAAATCTGCACCTGCAAGTGTCCTGCTGCCTCAGAAGGCCCTGCCTGCATCGGCTGATCATGTACCTGCTCCCTGACCCACAATGAATTCTACCCTGGGAAGGAAGGAACTCTTCCCCTTCCCTACTCCATGACTTCTTTCCCTCTGTCCAGGATCATGCCAGGGTTTTAGAATGTTTCTGCAGCCTGCTTGCCAAGAAGACCTTTTGCTCAACAACGTCACCCAGGAGAGATGCTGGAATGAAACCTATGGGTCGCAGCAAACAGACACGCTGAAGCCCAAGATTTATGACGTCATGTCTGGAGGGTCAGAAGTTGTTGTCAAAGGAATATGACCCTCACAGCCTGACACACATGCCTGGGCTTCAAAAAGTGGTGAAGGCATCGCTACCGTTCCCTTGGGCTATTTTCTTACGTCACTGTAATCCGTCTTAGAGTAAAGCTGGATGGAACGTCTCTTCCTCTTTGTGTGTCCCAAATGTAGACTAGTCCCAGATGGCGCCACGGAAGCTGCAGGCTGCAGGGATCTGGTATTGCTATTGATTGCCCAGGCGTTGACCACTTTCCGAGGAGCCCTAGCTGGGGATACCCGTGGCTGGAGGTGACTGTCTCACATGCCTTCTTGTCACCTCTCTAATAGACATATGTGTCCTTTTGGGGTGTACCCATGAAGTGTGATACACTAGAAGGGATGCCCTGCCTCACACTAAGGCATCATCAAAGAAGGTGATTGAGGAGACAAGAATGAAGGTTTGCTCTCAAGGACCTGTGTTGTTTTGGAGACATTAAGCAGTTTTGTTTGCCTGCTGCTGTTAGCATGCATGCATGGGTGTGTGCAATTGCTCCAAAGATACCAATAGACCCCTTGTTACAATCTGCCTTGGTTAATTTTATTCAACATCAAACAAAGTTAAGAACTTTATAGAAGCAAGCTTTCATTGACCTCCTCTCATTCATTGCAACTATCAAGTTGTATTTTTTCTTTCTTTCTTTCTTTCTTTCTTTCTTTCTGTCTGTCTGTCTGTCTGTCTGTCTGTCTGTCTGTCTGTCTGTCTGTCTCTCTCTCTCTCTCTCTCTCTCTCTCTTTTCTTTTTGGTTTTTTTGAGACAGGGTTTCTCTGTAACTAAGGAGCCTGTTTTGGAACTAGCTCTAGTAGACCAGGCTGGCCTCGAACTCACAGAGATCCTCCTGCTTCTGCCTCCCGAGTGCTGGGATTAAAGACATGCGCCACCATTGTCCGACTGCGCTATCAGATTATATTTTCTAAGCATGTTACAATCACCGGTCCACACTGTTATTATTGTATTAAAGTTGGATATAAACTCACATGTCATACATTTTACCTGTTTAAAGAGCAAACTTAAATAGATTTTACTTTAGCAGATTCCATGATTAACTTGTAGAAATTGTGGATATATATGTATGATAGCTTTGCTACTTTAATTATTTTGCATACACTTAGTCGCATTAATTATGGTTATAATGTGCCACAACTGTCACCACTGTCTAGTTCTACTTGATCATTCCAAACAGAAATTCTGTAACTACTAGGTAACCGCTCCCCGTTCTTGTGTCCCCATTCCCCCAGACTCTGGTATCTTCTGATATATTTTCTATCTTGGTGAGCTTGCCATTCTAGGTACTGTATATAAGTGGGAAAGTATTTGTCATTTTGTGCCTGACTTACTTTCCTTAGAACGATGCTGTCAGGGTTCACTCATGCTTTAGTATACACGAGAACTTCATTCCTTAACGAGGCTGAATATTATTGCATTGGCATTTGTTTATACCTTCATCTACTGGTGGGCCAGTCAAGGGTGGCTTTTTAAATTTCAGATTTACTTTCTTTTCAAACATGTGTATGTGCTGATGGCATGTGTGTGCTGATGGCATGTGCACATGCCCTCGGGGTCCAGAAGGGCGTGTTAGCTTTATTTATTTATTTATTTATTTATTTATTTATTTATTTTGTATACTGTGTCCTGCCAGCATGCCGTAAGAGGGCACCAGATGTCATTATGTGGTTGCTGGGAATTGAACTCAAGACCTTTGGAGGAACAGCCAATGCTCTTAACCTCTGAGTCATCTCTCCATCTCTGGTGTCATAGTAATTTAAATAAGTTATTTTTTTGTGTCTCAAAAAATAATATGAACTTCCATAGAGAAAGACACTTGCTGTTGACACGGCCTCTCCTCACACGTTGCACACATGCACTCATACCTATCTACTCAAACACTAAAACACACAAAAGGAACATATGAAAAGCTCTTGAGGAACTCAGTTTGTATTATGTAATTGGATAGGGACTATTAAGCAAATTTGACTTTTGGTCTGCTTTGGTACAACCTGTCCACTGAGAATGGTTTCATATTTTATTTACGTATGTATGTATGTATGTACGTATGTATTTTGATTGTGTGTGGTGCATGTGTGCATATATACATGTAGATAGATATTTGTAAGTGCACATGCATGCAGGGTTGTGCATGTATGTAGAATTCAGAGGTTAAGGCAGGATGTCTACTTCAATTCCTTTCTACTTTATGTTTTGAGACAAGGTTTGTCCTTGAATCTGGAACTTAGTGATTTTGCTGGACTGACTAGCCAGTGAGCTCCAAGGATCTGGCTCCTTTTGCCTTCCCAGCACTGGGATTACAGGCTATGCATAGCTGTCATGCCTGGCTTTTTATATTGGTTGCAGGGGATTTGAACTTAGGTCCTCTCGCTCATGTGGCAGGCACTTTACTGACTGAGCCATGCCCCAGCCCCCATGATTTTATATTTTTAAGACGTTGCTGGCCTCCCCAAACCAAAGCAAGAAAGCAGAAGGAAAAGAATGTGGCAGAAATATGATGTGTTCCAGAGACTGAAATGTTTTTGCTGTCTGACTTTTTGTAAGAAAAGGGGCTGATCTTGGCAATAAAGACCCGAAGTCTAAGAAGATCTCTGCTGTGGTAGAACTGTGATTCAAATGCTTCCTTCTCCCTTGGCTTGTGTTTCAAGGAGACCACGGCCCACTTTAACCTGCGGAGAGCCTTCTCTTGAACTGAGATGGAGAGGGCCATCGTGTGCGCTGTGACTGAGGCTGGCTTTCCTCCGTGCCAGTGGGCCTGGGAGCATAGATTGCCCTCCCTGGCACCTGAAACCATGGTCTATGTGATTGATAGTGAACCATTTCTCCAGCTGAGAAGAGCAAGCCAGTGTGGGGCCATCTCTGCTACGGCAAAGGGCTGGGACCAAGACAGAGAAGCGGAGCCTATCTCTCTTTCCTCTGCCATTTGCCTAAGACCTCCATTAGGGTGAAGACAGCAAGCGCCTGCCATTTTCCCGTCGGGTGATCCTTCGAGTCCCGTCCCAGCCTTTGGGATGCCCCTTCCGTATGGTGGCATGCTTTATGTTAGGTATTGGTCATCGAGCAGTGCCATTCCTTATCTGCGCGGCTTTTAGACTGTCTGTCAGCCTCCCCATGGCAATAAATAAGCGCTGTGGATCTCCAGAGATCGAAAGTCTTCTCCTTTTGTGTAATGGCCTGGTGAAAGGGGCCTGAAATATAGCTCTCCCCCGGCATTCCTTTATCATCCTGCTGTTCCATATTTAAGCTCTATTATCTGGAAGTCATTCTTCTCAGCAATAATTTGAAAGAAAGTTGCTTACAAAGGCATCAAGCAGAGGGGACAACTTGGATAGAATCAAAATGGGAGAGAGATTGAATTCTGGGTTAAATCACCAGTCTGTCCCTTGAAACTGAGGTGTGCAGATAAGAATGCAAACAGAAAACAGAGAGTAAACACACAGGGTGTACAGTGGGTAATGGATATTGAGAGATGATCTTGCCGTGCATGCTAAACAGATATTTTTATGAGTTTAAATTTAATTAGCATCTGGAAATTAACAAGGCTAGAAAGAAGGGCAATGTGTTTTTAAGTGATGGCGATGGATAGGTACTGTTTGGTGCATATAGATAAATGAAGATTTAATTTGTAATGCATAATGAGCCAGGTGCCTATAAAACAATTTGTTTTTCAAGTTATGATCACGGAACAAAACAAAGGAACTATCCAAGGTCAGACAATTACTGTTACAACTGTTTTTCTTTGCTTAAGTGCTAAAATCAGCTTTGTAAAATGGATAATGATTTACAATGCTCAAATTGGATAACGTGATTTTTTTGTGACGCCCTTGTTTCTTTAAATGGCGAGGTATAACAATAAAGTTTTGGGTCTTACAAATTTTGGACATTGACCTTGAGTGTATAGGTCGGTAGGCTCCTGGAAGAAAGGAAATGGGCTCCTTTTGTGCCCCCCCCCACTTCTTCCTTCCTTCTTATTCCTTTTTGACAAGGTGTTACTATGCTTCCCAGGCTGCCTTCCATCACACAAGCCTCCTTCCTCAGTCTCCTGAGCGCAGGGTTTGCAGGCGAGCACCGCAGTCCTGAACATATCTTCTGTCCTAGTATATTTTCTTATTTATAGCATTTGGGTTTTGATAAAAGGGTCTGTTAAGTGAACCTGAGCCAGGGAGTAAAAGAAAAGGTCTAATTCATCTTGAAAGCGTATTAATTGCTGTTATTACCGTACAGACCAATCTAAGCCATAAATGGAGCCTACCCTGGGCATCTCAAATGTTGGTGATTGTGGGTTGGTTTCAGGGTCTGCGGCAGGTGAACCGTGCATATGTGGGTTCAAATCGGAGGCCGTTCCACGAGCGGAGTTGTTCTGAGGTCAGCCCTTACGTTGAATGCTATGTGTGTGTGTGTGTGTGTGTGTGTGTGTGTGTGAACTGAGGATATCCTTCACTTCCTAGACCAAAGAAGGTGAGAGGGCAATGCTGGTTTTTGCAATTAATTGGTAGTTAAGTAGTCGGGAGTTATATGGTGCACCCATGGAGATAATAGCTCACTGGGAAGGGGGCACCTTTAATGGCACGGGTCTATGGAGTGGAACTTGTTTTAAGCATCAATCTCGCAGCTAACTCCCTTTCTCCTTGTTCAACACATGCAGTGAGGACTGGGACTAGAGCTGCCGTGGGCAGAAGCCAGTGACAGGAATGCAGTGTTCTTCCTTATTTTGGGGATGGATTTTTTTTTGTCTGCTTTATCATTTTCTTTTTCTTACATATTCCCAAAGGGTTGCACTTTTGTGTGGGTTTCTGGGAATATTCTGACTGACCACACACTCCATGGACACTAAGAGCTCATATACCTCTGGGGCTGTAGAAGGGTGCAAAGGGCAGGTGAAGGTCATACAGGTCAGCCATTCCTAAAGTTGGCTGTGTCACTGCTTCCTCCCCGACCAGGGAGCTGGTAAAGCGTCACTTTCCAGGCTCCCCTTCTGGAAGCTGTGATTTTAGTTATCCCAAAGTTCTGGGAACTGATGTCTTTGAAGCAGTCAGTGAGCACTACTGAGTAGCTGGGAACTTCAGAGCAGTACCTTCTCTAGCTCTAAGTAGCAGTGTTTTAAACCTTTCTGGTGTAGACAGTCTATCAAAACCCTAGACATGACATAAAATTATAGATGTTGACACTGGAGTCACATGGCCACCTTTGACCATGTTGTCTTTGTAGGGTGTTCTAAAGACACAAACTCTAAACCCCTTTCTGGTTCTTGTACCAGAAAACCTTTCGTTTGAGCCAGGTGTGAGGAATGGAAGTTCCTAGGGTTTCCAGATCTGGTGACAAGCATGTCTTGGGGAGTCCTGAGTATTCACACAAGATGTGGTGTAGCTTCCTATGCTGGGTCCTGACATGCTCGGAAGTCCAGGCAGCTTTCCTGCCAACAGGAGGTGATGAGGTCGGACAACAGAGAGTCCATCCTGGAAAGGGGATGGCTTGAAGGTGGTGGACTAGACACAGACACCAGAAAGGAGATACACCTAGGACACTGCTTTCATCCTTGCGTCTAAACCGAGCTTCACAGTGAAGAATTAGGGATGCGTTTCTAAGGTAAGGGATGCCTTTGACTTCTTGGGTGTTTTGAAATGCAGTTTCTAGAGTTTGAGGGCACACAGCCGGTCAGCTGAGGGGATGTCTGCTGCCTCCTGGTTAGCAAGTGGAATAAGACCTGGAAGATTTCCATGATGTGAGCACATGGTGCGTGCGTGCGTGTGTGTGTGTGTGTGTGTGTGTGTGTGTGTGTGTGAAGCAGAGGTGGGGGAAGCAGTCCAACCTTTTGTTTCTGGATAATTTAAACAGGGCCGTAAAGAGAGCTTCATGGCTGCAGCAGTGCCTTTTATGAACAATAGTTTCCATTTATTTAGTAATGACCTTGGCACTCTCGTAAGAACAGCACATTTCTCAATCTGTCCTGGCTCTACTGAGGAGCGGTCACACTTCCTGTCCCTTTAATCTCTTCTTCCATCTGGGCAGTGCGGGGCTCTGCCGGAAGACACCTGTTTTCTCGCCTGTTATTTCAGGCCTCTGCTGGTCCTGACCGTCTGTAAGGAGCAAGGGGAAGGAGGGAGAGGTCTGTCTGTCTTGAGGCATGCTGATTTGCCTTTGAAAGACCCTGGTACCTCAGTGCCTGGTTCTGAATTTCCAAGTGAGGCTGGGCATGGATTGTGTGCTTCTATTCTCAGGAAAAGTGGCGTAAGTTCATTCCATAAGAACGGGATTCATGGAGAATGGGAGAGGGCGATTTCTAAGCCGGTAAAGTCGGTCTTAGAAAAGAGAGAGTTGGGAGAGAAAAATATTTACTTTACAAGAATGTTATGCATCATTAAGAGTCAAACACTTATTTCAGGGAATTGTTGTGGTTGGGCCCATCAGTGGATTTCTTGGTATTTGGTACAGATGCTGAGGTTTTAAAGAATGAAGGAACAGGGCTGGAGAGATGGCTCAGTAGTTAAGAGCACTGACTGCTCTTCCAGAGGACCCAGGTTCAATTCCCAGCACCCACATAACCCACATGGCAGCTCACAACTCTCTGTAAATCCAGTTCCAGGGAATCTGACACCTTCACACCAATTCACATAAAATAAAGTTAAATAAATCCTAAATTAAAAAAAAAGAATGAAGGAACAGCCATGTTATGGCTGATCATATCCCGTGATCATGGACTGTGAACTCTGCCTATCAAAGGGTCTGAGGACAGGGCGACTTTGTGCTAGTTTTCTGGCTTCTTTTCAGTCCTGAGTGACAGTTGGTCAGAGGTTGCTGATGCAATGGTCTCATGCAGCCTTCAGGAAGGGGTTTCTGACTGCATCACTCTTTCTTGGCCATGCAGTTCGCGTTCCAGCATTGGCAATCTCATCTGCGCAACTTTCCGTAGAGTCTCAGTGGCCAGTACCTCCCATTTCACATCCAAAAGAGGCCTGTGGGCACTGATACCTTTTACACACTCAGCCCACCACAGCGTGTCATTGCAGAAACTGCTGTGGCAGGGACCAGGGGACAGCAGAGAGATGATGGTACAGGAAACACTAGAACACACGGCATCTTGTGTACATGAAGATTTATATGAAAAAATAAAAAGTGTTTGATCAAGTAAAATTAAAAAGAAAGGCTCTTAAGACATCAATAACTAAACAAGCTAGGTATGATAGCGTAGGCCTGTAATCTCAAAACTCCTGGAAGCCAAGTATTTCCCCAAAAGTCCTATTTGTGGGTAACTAAGTACTTTAGAAAGAGACCATGTCCCAAAGGAGTAGGTGAAGAGCGTTAGAAGAGGACACCTGACACTCTCTTCTGGTTTCCACGTGTGCACACAGGCGTGTACATACACACACTGTGGAGTTAGAATGAGAATGGGCCCACAGGATCATATGTTTGAAAGTTTAGTCATCAGGGAGTGGCGTGTTGTGAAAGGATTATTAGGATGTGTGGCCTTGTTGGAGGAAGTGTGTCACTGTCAGGGACGGCTTTGAGGTCTCCTGTGCTCAAGATATGCCCAGCATCTCAGTTCACTTCCTGTTGTCTGCCGATCAAGATACAGAATCCTCAGCTCCTGCTCCAGCACCATGTCTGCCTGCATGCTGCTACGTCCCACCATGATGATAATGGACTGAGCCTCTGAAATGTGAACCACCCAATGAAATGCCTTCCTTTGAGACAGTTGGCATGGCCATGGTATCTCTGCACAGCAACAGAAAAAACACTGACTAAGACACTCACATAGCCACACACAGAAATAGTAATAAATCTAAAATATTTGATTGTTTTCTTAACCCAGGAAAGTAGAAGTTCATAAGTACTTAGTCACCCCCACACAAGACTTTTGGGGAGTATCGTACTCTTTACAGATATTCTTGCTTATATAATGATGATTAATCATAGGAATAGACAATTTTCCATAATCTTTAAATAGTGTTGACATAAAAAATATTTATTTATTTTGGCTTTTTTGAGGCAGGGTTTCTCTGTAGCTTTGGGATCTGTCCTGGAACTTACTCTAGACCAGGCTAGCCTTGAACTCACAAAGATCTTCCTGCCTCTGCCTCCCTAGTGCTGGGATTAAAGGCGTGTACCACTACTGTCTGGTGACATATAAATATTCTAAGGGTGGGGCTATCTGCTGTCTACCCACCTGGACACGACCGGAAGAAACTGCCCTACTGCTTGTTGGCGGCATCTATTGATCAGAGCCACAGTTTGTCTACATCTTGAGGATTTGAGAACCAAGCATCGGGCTAAATATTTACTCAGTTTCTGACACTGTGCTAGGAATTGAGGCTTCAAAGATGACTCAAACATCGCCTAGCATGACACCTCTCTTTGACACCTAGAGACCCTGTATGTAGGTCCTCACAGGACATTTTATTCTTGTGGGTGGCGTTTACCACATGATATCACAATGATCTGACCTTGGGCTTGTCCCATCCAGGAGATGGTGACTTTCCCTTTGGAAGTCCCTAAGGACACAGTTCACGGAATGAGTGAACAGAGAAAGCTCACAAAAGGTGGTTATGTCTGTCACAGAGAACAGAAAGATTGGGAAGGGAAAGGCTCAGATGAATCAGAACATGGAGGAGAAACGATGGGTTTTAGATGGACAAGATGTTTGTTACCTCCACCTGCGTTCAGCATCTGCTACTGAATTTGGCCGCATACTTGCTCCCATCACTACAGAGCTGATTCCTGTAGAAAGGCAGCTACTAAGTCACCTTAAAATAGAGGAAGGATTCCTCAAAGGCTGGAACTAGAATGAACAGGTTTTGGCAAAGCTGTTGGGTTTCTGCGTCCTGATATCTGATGGTATCTGGCTCCATTATCCTAGTTCTCTGAAGATTTTACCTTCTGCACTGCAAAAAATCCGATATTTAATATTTCCTTCATAAAAAAATGCAAGACCTCATTTAAAGAACCCAAATAGACAGTTTTTGTTGTTGTTGTTGTAGTTCGAGATTCTCAGAGTCAGCAGTTAACTCTTGGTGCCTGCCTTTCTCTTCCTCCTGAGCCGCAGAGCCTCAGGTTTGCTTTCGGGAATGAGGTGCGAAGATGGACACTGTGTTTCCCAGTTTTCTTCCCAGCTCTGTTGGGCTGCAGAGCTCTGGTGAATGGATGTTAGGGGATTTATTGAGCCTGAATGCTAGGGCATGTCCTTGCAGGAAAGGGTGTGTCTCCGCTTCACCTTTCTCTTCTCCTTCCTGTTGGTAATTCCACCTGCTGTCCTGTCTGATGCTGGGCATGAGAAGACTTTGCCATCTGAGCTGCACGGCTCCCGAGGATTGTGGCATCCATGGCATCCTATTCCAGTTGTCAACTAATGCATCCCCATGTTTTCTTAAAGGTGTGCATTTAGCTCACAGGCTCAAGCTTTACTTGTCTGATTATTTTGTTACTCACAGAAGAACATAATTTTAACACATACCACAACTATGATTTTAAGGGAATAGCCTGGCGATTTCTCCCAGCGAGGCAGATTACAAGTCTGTTCCGAGGAGGTGACTGTATGTAGCATATCTACCTTGAAACCAGCCTTTTTCCCCAAAATGTGGCTGAAGGTATAGTGCCAACTGCAGGCTTGAGTCTGGCCAAAAGTGTGTGACTTATATTTTGATGAGATATTTTCTGGGCAGGGAAGAACACAGCATAGAAAGAAGGTGTGTGTCTAAGGTCAGAGGGGCTTGGGCTGCAACACCGAATCTGCCAGGTTTGTGCTTTGATTGTTGATTTCTGTGTTTGCTGAAATCAGTAAACATTGAAAGCATGTCAGGAGCTGATGTGTAACAGACAGTAAGACTGTCGCTATTATGAAGTATTATATACTAGTACATTAGGCACTAGTAGGTCCCTTTATAGCCAAAGTTTATAAAGTTCTTACTCATGACTAAGAGTAACATGTACATTGAGTGCTAGCTACATGAACTCCCATCAAGAGAATCACAAATAAAAACCTTACCTTAAAGTTTTCTTTTAATACTCAAGATATTTTGACTCAATAAGTGTAAAGTGCTGACTTTTCCCTTTTATAACAAACTAAAAAAAAATCACTGCTATTGAATGAGACTTTAAATAAATAAATGTATTGGTTTAAGGTTTTTTCTTTCTTTCTTTTTTTTTTTTGAGATTGGATTTCTCTGTGTAGCTTTAACTGTCCTGGAACTCTGTGGATCAGGCTGGTCTAGAAACCAGATTCACCTCCTGAATGCTGGGATTAAAGGTATATGCCACCACACATGGTCAAGAGGTTAAGATTCTTAATTTCAGAAAACAGACCTAAGAATGCTAATTCTAATAGAAGGGAATTTGTTGCAGGGTTTTTGACACTTCTGGAATTTCCAGGAAAACTGAAGAAGCAAAACTGAAGACATCCAGCCCAGAGCAGTGCAGTTCAGAATAGCTCCGACTATATCAGACAAACATGGGCTTTATGAAAACTCCACTCAAGTCCTGTCCCCGACTGTTGCACCTCTGTGCAAGGAACCAGAGGCTCACCCATGGCTGAGAGAGAGAGAGAGAGAGAGAGAGAGAGAGAGAGAGAGAGAGAGAGAGAGAGAAAGAGAGAGAGAATACTTGCACTGACTGGCTTCTGCCTTCTTGTGTTTTAGTTCATTGGTGATGCTGACTACATTTGTGGATGTGTGGTATTCCCATCATGGTTAATCTCTGAACAGCCCTACAGTCACACCTAGAGGGGGGCTTTACCAATCAAGGCGACAGGTAAGTCATCACGGCTAGTCTGGTTTACTCACAGTTCAGAGCCCAATACAGGGGCTTGAGTGTGGATAGCATATTTTGAGAAGTGATCCCAGGAAGCAGGAATTGGAAATAAGGAAGAACTTTAAGTCAGAGATGCTGTATTTTTTTTAAAAAAATATTTACTTTATTTTTAATTAGGTGTATGTGTGTATGTCTGGGGGTGGGCAGGGATATGTGCTCATGAACACAGGCACCCTTGAAGGCCGAAGGTATCAGATCCCCTGGATCTGAAGTTATAAGCAGGTGTGAGCTCAGCACGGGTGAAGGGAACCAAACTGGGATCCTCTGGAAGAGCAGCAGATATTCTTAACTGCTGCACCATTTCTCTAGCCCCTGGGACAATGATACTAATTCAAATCTGACCAGCTTAGGTTTTTCTACCATCAGTGGAAGTGTAGGACCCAGCCATGACAAGTTCAACAGAGGCCTGAGTCTCAGTGGTTTACCCTAAGGCAATACCTGGTTCTAAGAAAGACCCCAAACTGAGACTACCCAGGTACCACCCAGGACCAGACCATCCAAAGGAAGGATTTCCTGTCAGCACACACCCATCACTTTTCACCAGGACACCCATAGACATATGGCAGCCAATCAGGGATACTGAACCTTAGAAATCCCTCACCCATAACTATGCTACTATGAAAACCCAACCTCAACTGAGCTCAGGGCTCTCCAATCACTCCAATGCATTGGACACATGGAGAGTCTGAGTTTGCAAACTTGTATAAGAATAAAGGATCTTGGGCTGGAGAGATGGCTCAGCGGTTAAGAGCACTGACTGCTCTTCCAGAGGGCTTGGGTTCAATTCCCGGCATCCACATGGTGGCTCACAGCTGTCTGAAAATGCAGTTCCATGAGATCTGACACCTTCACACCAATGCACATAAAATAAAGTTAAAGAAATCATTAAAAAATTATAAAAAAAAGAATAAAGGCTCTTTGCTTTTACATACAGGACTTGGTTTCCTAGTTGATTTTGCGGGGGGTGGGGAACTCCATGATCTATGCATAACAGGTTTTGTTTTTTGTTTTTTGTTTTTTTTTTTTTTAGATTTAAGAATCTCAAAAGAATCTCAAGCTTTTAAGGGGGAGGGCAGAAAGAAAAGGAAATGGCAAAGAAGATTAAGATCCTCACATTATAGAGCATCAGTTTGCCATTTGCAAGTTCCTTTCAGTGGATTTTAGGGTCAGATCTGCCTTTGTCTTTCTGGGTCCTGGCATTGTATGACATCCCCAGCTGCTTCTAATTTTCTGGGTTCCTGAAAGCCAGTAGCCAGTGTGTCTTACTTATCGTCTCTATATTTTTGAGATTCATTTTTCTTCTACTAACTAATGCCTAGCACGAGCATAATAAAATTAAAAAAAAAAAGACTCCAGAAGGTTTAAAGAATCTCAAATATTCCAGAAGGGTTTTTTTTTTTTTTTTTTTTTTTTTTGAGATAGAGTCTCTCTGTATAGCCCTTGCTGTCTTGGAACTCACCATGGAGACCAGGCTGGCTGAGCCTTGAATCATAGAGATCACCCTGCTGTGCTTCTGATTCCTTTGCTGAACTGGTAACTGAAATTCCATCCTGAGTCACTGACTTCGCTCTATTCTTAGAGAGGACATTAACCTTCAGCTCTCCACCTGGGACCCTCTTCTTAGGGCAGGATTTGACTCTACAATACAAGCCATCTGCTGTAGGCCTAAGAACACAGTCAGGACAAAGAGAAGCACGTCTTTTCTCCCCACACTCACCGGAAAGGCTCAAGGACCTTCAAAATTAGCACTAACCACATTCATTCTCTTAGCTCCTGCTCTGTGTCAGAACAGGACTGGTCCTCTACCAACATCAGAGGGGTCTAATAGTCTGTTGTCAACAGTGTCGGATGCCATACTGAGGTAGAGAGGTCTGAGAAGGCACCAAGATTGGCAGCCATTAGTTAAGCCTGTCAGCTCCCAAGAATGTGACATCGCATGAGTAACAGGGTTTACTGTGCCTCGGGCAATACCTGTATGGGTTACCCGAGCCGTTAAAAAGTTGTTTGCGCCCAGAGAGCGTTGACAGTAAACCTCAAGTAGAGAAAATATCTCAATTTTTGTGAACAGTAGGATGTGTGTGTGTAAGTAAGAACATATCCAAATTACCACTGTATAGTCACAGAGAGTGAAAGAAATCCATGGAGATCCAGAAGAAGTAGTTGAGTCCTGTCCAAAGTAGAAGCATAGGTGCATTGCAGTAGTAGCACTGTCTCTCTTGGTCAGCTAGAAATAAGTGTTTTCTTGCTTAAAAGGACTGTTATGCACGGTGAAGCACACCTCTTTACTACCCCACATTAAAATGTTGAACGGTGGCACCATTTCAAGTTGCCTGTTCAGAAAAGGAGAAGATTTGCCTGTTTCATCCAGCTCCCTCCCACCTTCTTTCTGACTGGGGAGTGCCAGTATTTTATATACCTCACGAGATGAACAGTGTATGCATTTTTTTGCATTATTTTCTTTTATTTTTTTTCTTTTTTTTTCTCAAAGTTTATTAAAATACAAAAGTCTCCATTTCCGCCCCTCCTCCCAACTCCCTCCCACTCCCCCCACTCCCTCCCCTCCTCCCTCTCCATCCCCAAGAGCAGTCAGGGTCTCCCACCCTGTGGGTAGTTCAAGCTCGTCCCCACTCCCTCCAGGTCCAGGAAGGTGAGCATCCAAACAGACTGGATCCCCAAAATCCAGTATATGCAGAGGAAACAAGTCCCAGTGTCATTGTCAATGGCTTTTCAGAAAGACTCCGGGCCAGCCACATTCAGAGAATCTGGCCTCATTCAGAGAATCTGGCTGGATCATGTGCTCGCTCAGTCCCAGTCAACTGGCCTTGGTGAACAGTGTATGCATTTTTAAAAAAGGAGAATGGTTTTCTTTTGCTAGACCAAATGCTCAAACAGTGACGGCTATTTGAAAGGGAAGTCTATGATAACTGACACTAAAAAACTAAACACTGCGAGAACTTGTAAGAACAAAATATGTCCTTCAAATACAGCCCTCTGGATAGAACCTAAGACTCAAATGGCCAACAAGCAAACTAGGAGCGAACCAGGTCACAGGAACAAGAGGGCTAAATTTAAATTCTTGTTAAGGAACGTTATCTGAATTCTGCAGCTATTAAACATGGACACAAAGTCTGTAATTGTCACACGGTCTTTGATTTAAAAACAAAACTCTGGAGATGTTTGGAAGACTCCCTTCTCATAAGTGACTATATCGGGAGAAGAATTCGCTAACTTCAAAAATCTTTCAATGAACCCTAAGTAGAGGCAGGAAGTGCTTCCCTTGAAGGTGTCAGAGGAGACTGTAGGATATGAACGTGTGAAGCTCAAGTCTCCACAATAGTAAAAGAGGATGTCATGAGCTCCCAGCAGCCTCTGTGGGCTCCAATAACCCTCTGTCCTCATTCTGCTTCCCAGTGGGCTATGGTAATCCTGCTGAAGTCCCCAGGCACACGTGGCATAAAAATAGGAAAGCATCAGTGACATCTGAGCCTCTCTAGCACAGGGCAAATGACTCTAATTTTTAAAGAAAAAACAACTCAGCAAGTCAGTCAAACACCTGGGCTGGAGGCAGAGGACAGGTGGAGAAAGTTAGTGGAGACAACTGAAGGATCAGAGGACTCAGGATGGGCCCTCCTGCAGAGATGGTCACCGCTGGTAGCAGAGCTAGGAGTCTCTTCTTTGTGGAGCATCTGAGACTCTACCACGCTAGGGCCTGGGTGTTATGTATTGTCACATAATGCTTGTGAATCTGCAGCCTCACCCCCTGCCCACATTTGTGAACAGGTCATGTGTGTTTGTAACGGCTTTTCTGCCAGTATGGAGAGTAGAGAGAGGTAACTCCTAAGACGACCACTTCTCTAGAGATCCCACTGGGGCTGGAAAGGTGGTTCAGTGGCTAAGAGCACTGGCTGATGGTGGCACACGCCTTAATTCCAGCACTTGGGAGGCAGAGGCAGGCGGATCTCTCTGAGTTCGAGGCCAGCCTGGTCTACAGAGTGAGACTGCACAGAGAAACCCTGTCTCGGGAGCGGGGGAAGGGGAAACTATATTATCATGAAAGGCAAGAGAGTTGGGATGGGGCTCAGGGGTAGAACACTGGTGTACACCCGTGTACTGTGTAGAGGCCCGGGCTCCAATCCCTAGTACTGAGAAAAGAAACAAGCAGGGGCGTCAGGCCACACATTTGTGGACTGTTCAGTAGATTTTTAGAAAGCTCCGAGAGCTCCCCAAATTCACTGTGACAGTTTGGAAGGTAAAGAAATTATTGAAATTCCCAAATCTGAGGATATGCTTCTACCAGCAAATGAGGGGACAAAAACATAAAATATAAAATTTTAGGTACTAAATCTGAAGTAGAAATTGTGTAAGCAAGAGTCTATATTCTTTGCTTTTGAATAAATGTATAATAGTGGCGGCTAAGTGAAGTAACAAGTACATAAATTTTTCTGTTTGCAGAAATTTTAATTTTTAGATTTATTTTGTTATTGCATAAATTTGTATATATATATATATATATATACATGTTGCTTACATGTATGTATGAGCACTATGTGCATGCGTGGTAACTGTAAAGGTTGGAAGGTGGAGTCTGATTGCCTGGGACTGGAGATACAGATGTGGTGGGAATCAAGCCCGGGACCCCTGCAAGAGCAACAGCCGCTCTCAACCATTAAGCGGCCTTTCTAACCCCTAGAGATTTTGCACACTTGATTTTGTTTTTTAGAGACAGGATTTTTCTGTGTAGCCCTAACCATCCTAGAATTTACTCTGTAGACCAGGCTGGCCTCAAACTCACAGAGATCTGCCTGCTTCTGCCTCCAGAGTGCTGGGATTAAAGGCATGCGCCACTAGCGCCTGGCGGTAATATAGTTCTTTATTGAAATACTTGAAATTCCTTCTTCCCTGGCCTAGAAAATCTCTATACCCCTAAATGTAGTCGGCATCCCTGCTGAACTAAAACAAGAAAGGAGGCAGTCAGTACAGGTGCGCTCTCTCTCTCTCTCTCTCTCTCTCTCTCTCTCTCTCTCTCTCTCTCTCTCCTTACCCTCTCTCTCTGCTTCTGACTGCTCTTTGAGACCAGCTCTGCGGCTCTGTTGTGCCCTCATTGCCGTGATGGACTGCAAGCCCTGAAGATGTGATTCCAAAACAGACCCCTCCTCCCTAAAGTCGTCACAATGAGTAGAAGCCTCCCTGAAGCAGGAAGACGTCCATGTCCTCTTGTCCGGAAAGCTACAAGGCCCTAACCCTTGGTGTGCTGCAAGTGGCAGCTGGTGTCACACAAGACTTCAGCCATGTGTGTGTGGAGTTGATACAAGAGAACACTTTGATGATATCCTTCCCTGAGTAGCGTCGCTCAGAGTGGTCTCACCTTTATCGGACGAGCATTGGTTTGGTGGAGACTAAACCCCCGCCCCCTCCACAGTCATGCCTGTGATAGAAGAGCTTTGTCAGCTTCACTGAAAGGTTTTCAGGTTAGCTATTTCTCTTCCATGCCTAGATATTCATTTATGGAAAGGGCCCTGTTCCAAACATCTCCAGCATTTTATTTTTAAATCAAAGACTGTGTGAGAATTATAGACCTTGAGTCCATGTTTAATAGCTGCAGAGTTTGGATCACTCTTGTAAACAACAGTTTAAATTTAGCCCTCTCGTTCCTGTGACCTGATTCGCTCCTACTTGGCTCCTTGGCCGTTTCTGTCTTAGGTTCTAGCCAGAGAAGTGTATTTGCAGGATGTATTTGTTCTTACAAGTTCTCATAGTATTTAGTTTATCAGCATCGATTACCACAAGCTCCTTTCTAATATGGTCACTATTTGAATGTCTGGTCCAGTAAATAGCAGGTGTGTTTGTTGTTTGTAGGAATAGTGTGTGGGATCAAACCCAGCAGATTCTGTTTATCTTAGGGCATTCTTTTTAAAAGTTTTTTTTTTTGTTGTTGAAAATAGATTTTTTCATAAACATATTCTGATTAGGGTTTTCCCTCCCTCTCTTCCTCCCAGTTCCTCCCTGCTCTCCCTCATATCCAGATTCACACCCTTTCTGACTTGTTAGGAAACAGGCATCTAATAAATCAAATAAAATAATATCAAGCAAAAACAAACAAATTAGGATAGGACAAAACAATCAAATAAGAAAAAGAGCCAAAGAAAAAACACAAGAAACACAGATAGACACAGAGACACACCCATGATTCTCATAGAAACACAAAACCAGAAGCCACAAAATATACACAGAGGACCTATAAGATTAAAAAAGAAAAAGCAAGCCCTGACTTAACATTGAGAGGCAAGGGATCTCCAAAGAAGCCACTGAGTTATTTTGTGTGGGTCATCTACAGCTGGAGATGGGGCCTGCCCTTAAGAGTGGTTTGTTTCACCTGAGAGACTCCTTTGGGAAAAACTAATTTTCCAATTGCAAGTGGCTATCAGGAAGCTATTTGGAGATAGCTTCCGGGTTAGGGATGGGAGCGTGTGTCCACTTCCTTAGAGCATCCTGCAGGAATGCTAACGGTTCCCTCAGTGGGCCTCAGCCCTGTTCTGTGCATCATGATCCCAGGGGAAGCATTTGATTGATCTGTCCCTTGAGCAAGGGTGGGAAGCCAGAGTGGGACTGACATTGGGTTTTCTGCCTTTAATTTTTCCATTCATTGGATTCATGTGCCAGCCATTAATCTCTAGTGAGAATTTTTTTTTATAAAAATTCTACAAAGTGATTCTAGCATATGGCAGTCTGTTAGGGTTGTCTGTCTCTCCATTACCTAAACAGATAGTATAGTATAGTATAGTATAGTATAGTATAGTATAGTATAGTATAGTATAGTATAGTATATAGTATAGGGCAAACCCAGCCCTTAACAGTCACACGAATATGTTACTCACCAGGAGTTCGGTTGACCACAACGTTGTGGCAAGATTAGGTGTTTGAGCGTGGGCCACAGAGTAGGGAACAGACATGTTTGAAGTGTCATAGTAGTGCCAGCTCCACCTGAGGAGTCCCTAAAAGTCTCACAGTGGTGTGGCGTGCTTTCAGGTTTTGAGAGTTTTCACCCAGGAGGCACAGAGGTGGGGCGTGGAGAGGTGGATGGAAAGAAGCTAACTAAGGTCTACTCCCTCTTTAGAAAGTCCCAGTGACAACCGAAGTTCAATTCTCACAGTCTGCTGTGGAGAACCTAGGAGTTTATTAGGCCTCCTTATAGAGCACAAGTGAGGGGCTATGGTTAGGAGCGTGGGTGCCCTAAAGCAGCTGCTCTGGAAAATCTTTACCAGCATGGATGGTGGCGTGCCCATGGCTGTGCAGCTGGACCCCCTTTGCCACAGTCTTTCCCAGCCTACAAGTGCCACCTCCCCGAAGCCCCAAGGCCTTGTGCCATTAGGTCAGAACTGCATGCAGTTGACAGTAAGGCGTGACTGGACACTCAGGTAAAGGTATAACGGCTCTGCCTGTCCCACCCTATGAGAGAACGCCAATAACCCAGCTGGGATGTTCTCTTGCAAGCAGCTCATGTTTGAGATGACAATTGTTCTGCCCCGAGGACAGTGCTGGATAGCATGGTGTTTCAGTAGAGTAGGCTTGGAAGGATGGCGACGGCTTTGTTAGGCAACAGGGAAAATCGTGTTTAAATATTGGTGAGATCTGGCCATTCAATAATAGGAAGCCTTGTAATACCCCAAATTAACTACTTCAAAGTCAATTGATTAAAGTCAATTAATTAATTGGCCAATGAGATGGTTCAGTGGGTAAAGGCCCTTGCTGCCAAGCCAGATGATCCACCTTTGAGAGACTCACGTGGTAGAGGGAATCAATTTCTACAGGTTGTTCTCTGACTTCTACAGGCATGCCATGACGTACCCACTTCTATAACATACACTGATAAAAATATCATAAGTTTTAAAAAGGCACAAAATGGGAATAGGCACACACGACATCACTCTGCAGTAAATCCTGCTACCAGTCATGTCTTCCCCATCACACAGTCCTGCTGGCCACCACATTTCTTGAAAAGCTGTTTTGATTGATTTAGGAGACAGCGTATAGCTGAGTTTGTTAGTCAGAATCTGCCGAGAACTTGGTACCCAGGGAGAGAAGCAGCAGAGACAGACAAGGCGGACATCAAGAGGCCACCGAGAAAAGTTCTGAAGATCTAGAAGAAATCGTGGTAGGGGTTCCCTTTGGCTTTGGATCTGGAAACGGAACACAAGGTGTGTATGTTGTGCGAGCACATGTATGTGTGTTCACATGTACGGACACGCACGTGCATGGAGATACGAAGCTGGCTTTGGGAGTAACCTTTGGTCCTCGGCAAGATCACCATGTGGTCTTTCCCATCTCTCCAGCTCCTCTGTTTTGTTTGTTTTTAAAATATTTATTTCAACAGAATTGCTAATAGGAACTACAGAAGAAAAAGTGGGCAGATTTGCCTTAAAATTCAAAGCTGCTCTCAAGCATCCATGGGGCGTAGGGGTGGGGGTGTGTGATATTCACAGAACGTGTATTGGACAAAAGGCCCATATCTGGAAGATAGAAAACCTTCTCTTTAATCTTGTGCTGGGGGCAATCCTGAGCCTTGAATATGCTGTGTAAGCCATCAAGCTACATCACAGTCTCTAGATGCACTGGGACTCTTAATAATAAGACAAGCTTTTGAAAGGCAACAGAAGAGTCAAACTGTTCACCAAAGAACTCTGAATGGAAAAGAAGCAGAGTTGTTATTAAGCAGTACTTATTAAGAAAACACAAATCAAAGCTACTGTTTTGGAATACTCCTGCTTTTCTACTGAGCATCTAGAACAGACAAGACCGACATTACCAAGTGCCGGAGAGGACATGGAGTCACTGGAGTGTTGATTTGCTGCCGTGGACACATAGAATGGTGTCTCTACGTTGGAAAGCAGTTTGAGTTTCTTGTAACCGAAGCATGCGGTACAGCCCGACAACCCCATTTCTAAGTATTTATTTACTCAAGAGAAATGAAAACCTAACTGTGTCTACACAAATCCCTGTGTATGGATTTTCATCGCAGCTTGATTCATCCTAGTCCCCAAATGGAAACAAATCCAGATGTCATCAACGCTAGAGAGGCAAACTGCCGTGTGTTTGCACAATGTCTTATTCCTAGGTGATGAAAGGGAGCTAATCGCCGGTACTCGGAACAGCAAGGTGATCTCCAGACCGCTGATGAGAAAAGTACTGGACGGCCTTATGTATAAGAAATTCCACAACAGCCGACCTCTAGAAGTAGAAAGCAGACCGGTGGAGTTGGGATGGGGTCAGGTGGAGGATGTGGACCCCCGGGCTAAGATGCAAAGGGAGTTTTGGAATGACAGAAAATGTCATCTGATTCTGGTCACGTGATCACCCACCTCTGTGGGACCGCCTGAATTACACACCCAACAAAGCATGCTTTTTATTGCATCCAGGTAATATTCCACTACAGTTTGGAAAAAAAGAGGGTGGAGTCACAAGCCTCCGAGATAAAACTTGGGGACTGGTAGGACCCTGTCTTCTGTAGAAAAATATAGGGTGCCAAAAACTGGACAAAATGAAGTGGCTGCAGAAAAAACAAGGGACTTCCATAGCTGTTTGAGCCCCTGGTTCCACATCCCTGCCCAGCCAGGGGAGTTCCTTCCCGTCTTGGCTCTCTGACAGCCTTTCTAACCTCTCTCTTTTTGGTCTGACATATCTCATTGGCTTTCTGTCACTCACCATGAAAAGGAGCCCCAGCCAATTAAGAAACGGACACCTTCCTTAACATTCTTCTAGATGCCATCTTTGGGGCTAGAGAATTTCTTGGCCTTTTCTGAGTGCACTTGAGAAACTACTTTTGTCAAGGATTTCTGAGGATGGTACATGGCTGGGGGTGAGACCCTGAAGTCCAAGTCAGACTCTGTGACACACCAGTTGTGCAATCCTGTCCCACTGGATTTCCCTTTTCTCACGTGAAAGAATGAGCTAAGACTTGGCTTTAGAGCTCCGTAGGCAAGTTGGCGCCATATTTAAAGCAGGCGCCATATTTAAAGCAGGCACAAACAGCACTTCTCTGATGGGCGCGGCCAGAGTGTATCTACTTGGGGGTCAGGAGTGCAGAGAAGTGCAGCCTAAGGGAGCACACTATTGCGTTTGAAGATTGCAGAAGGGAAGAGGTCATCGGAATCCAGCAGATATAAATATAGGAGCAAGAATGTAAGCACACCTCTAACGCGATGGTAGAGGAAGCTGGACCTAAAAGTAAATGTTTGGAGCCGAAGGATAAGCAGAGCAGCTGAGACAGAGTCCAGAGCGAGGGATCTGGTATCCTTCAGCCGGGAGCTGCGTCTCTCTTCCACACGGCGCCCGCTGTTCATCTTCTAATGGATCCCTCAGCGTCTAGAGATAGAAGCCAAATCTGGCTTGGTGCTCATGGTCACTCTTTTCATCCGAACTCCAACCCCACCCCACCCCACCCCAGTTCATGTCCAATTTCCACCACAGCGTTCCATCACATGGAGTCCAGACAGTTCAGTCATTTGAAGTGCACGGTTAGCAGTGTGCAGCACATTCACAGGGCTGGAGAACCATCTCTGCACTCTATTTTAAAGTCTTCGAATCACCACAAATATGAACCCGAGTCACTCAGCTGTTAGCTCTCACTCCGCTCCCTCCACGCTCTGGTTTTATGGAAATAGAGTCTGTGTTTCTGTCCTAAAGAGAGACAATTAACCTGCATTAAACACAAAGGATCATTCAGCATACAGTGCATTGTGGTGCCTGGCTTCTTTCCCTTAGCAGAATGTTCTCAGGCTTCTCTGGCGTTGTAGTGTGTGTCAGAGCTTCCTTTCTCTTTCTGGTGAATGGGGAAAAAGGCTACACTATTCCAGCACGTGGATTCTTCATCCGGTCAACAACTATAGATTTTTGTTTCCACGTTTTAGCTTTCATGAATCATTTTGCTGTAATATCCACATATTTTTTTTTTTTTTCGAGACAGGGTTTCTCCGTAGCTTTGGAGCCTGTCCTGGAACTAGCTCTTATAGACCAGGACGGCCTCGAACTCACAGAGATCTGCTTGCCTCTGCCTCTCCCGAGTGCCACCACCTCCTGGCTTATATATAATTTTTTTTTACTTAGAAGTAGGTTTTCATTTCCCTAGGGTGTGTGTGGGAGAGAACCTCCACGTCTGACCAGTTCAGGGCAGTTTATAAAGCCCCTGGTGTTGGCGTGAGACTCCTCCTTTCCACTTCGCTGTTAGAAGCTTGGCTTGCACTGTGTGTGCACGAGCTTTTCACCTAAGAACTTTTATTCAGCAGCCCCAGTGTGTGTGTTTGTCTTGGCCAGTGTGTGTGTGTGTGTGTGTGTGTGTGTGTGAGTATAACTCCATCCTGTTTTTGTGTGTTGTTACCAGGCAGTCTTCCTCATTCTTTCTGCTTTTTTTTTTCCTTCCATTTTGTTCACTGCGTAGTTAATTTTCTCCCTTTGATTTTGCCGGGACTCATGGGTTAATGAGATGACATGAAGGTTTTTCCAAATTCTACCACATTAAAGACTGGGGGCCGGAGGTAGGGCTGCAAGAGGGCAGGGGGAGGCATGGGGAAAGAACTCAAGTTCCTGGAAGCTAGAGGATGCACAGGGCTGGCCTCCACAGTGCCTGTGCCCTGGGCGGCTCTCCAGGCCTCCGCCCAGCGTGCCTTGGCTCTTTTGGCTCTTTGGGCAGTACGTGCAGCTCGGCACTTGCCTGAAACACCTGCTCGTGGTGAGTGCCAAGGGCCCAGGAGCTGTTGGAGACTCCATATCCTGTCTGGGAATTGTTTCAAATGAAATCAGTGACTCTTCCCTGCATCAAGACAAGTGTTTTTTCAGGATGAAAAAGAAAGAGGACGGTCCCAACAAGGATTCGTGCTTCAGGAAAGTGGTGTGCTCACGGCAACCTTGCTTCTCCAGCAGTGCCTCCAGGTGTCTCTGGTCTCTGTGGGCTGGGATAGCTCCAAGCTGCTGTGGGAAGGAAATCTGGGGAAAGATGCTCTCTGGGCATCAAGGTGGGAGACCACCTCGCTCCTGTGTCCAGTTTCCTTCTTTTTGTTTATTTATTCAATTAACATTTGCTGAGAGTCCTGTGCCTAGCTCACCCTAGCCCCTGGGACACAAGTCTGTTCTCAGATTTCCTGGAATCTACAGGCTTTAATTTCTTTCTTCTTCCCACACTCTTCCCGAGTCTCCATTTCTAACTTTCTTGTTTTCTTATACTTTCCTATACTTACGTGTTAAAGGGACAGGTTTAAGAATGGATTTTCATGTCAGTGCTTCATTTTCTGGATCTATACAAAGAGGATTTAGAGCTGGGAGGCTTTGGCCCAGCCGGCCGGTAGCCAGTGTCTGCAGAGGCCTCTTCTTTTGAAGCGGATAAAGCAGGATTCCAAGTCTATATATGAAGAAATGTGGTAGTGGCAGGTGTGGTGGTGCACGCCTGCTATCCCAGGAGGAGGCAGAAGCAGGTGGATCTTTGTGAGTTTCAGCCTGGTCAGGGTTATACAGTGAGACACATTTTAAAAAAAGTATCCCATACCCACAAAACAAGCAAACAAACGTCACAGCCACACAGCCTTATCTAACCTATGCTCTGGTAGCCATGTTACCCTGAGAAATTTAGTTCCAGAGAAGATAGTATGTGTGTGTGTGTGTGTGTTCGCGTGCGCTCACACTGTATAGAACTATTCCCCTAGTCAAACAACTGTTATCTTGGGAGTTAGTTCAGCTGTTCCTACTCACACAAGATTATACCGGCTGGGATAGTCAACTGTTTACACCCCTTGTAGACTGGTGGGAAGGGTCGTGAGACTGTCAAGGTCGTCCACCAGCTGCTCCCAATCACTTGTAGTTTGCAACCCTTCCCAATTGCACTTGGCCTCAAGGAGGGCTGGAGTACACAGGCTGGGGAAAGCTAGGGGAGGGGAACTCCATCTATGTGGCTGTGGAAAAGCCCTCATTCCTGCTGGGTGAAGACTTCTCACTGTTGTCTGGAGGTGGGGCAGGCAGAGAGGAAGCACCTCTGTAAGTCAGTCCTCATCCGTGCTCTGTAAGTTAGTCTTGTAGACTTATTGGTTTGTCTGTTGGGAGTTTAGGAGGAGGGGTAGATGCTGTTTATATCTCCTCTTGGGGTGGAATTTTAGAGGCATGTGTGTAAGGAATGTTTGGAAGAATGGCATGTGTGTAAGGAATGTCTGAGAGGATGGGATGTGTGTAAGGAATGTCTGGGAGGATGGGGTGTGTGTATGGAATGTTTGGAAGGATGGGGTGTGTGTAAGGAATGTCTGGGAGGATGGGATGTGTGTAAGGAATGTCTGGGAGGATGGGATGTGTGTAAGGAATGTCTGGGAGGATGGGATGTGTGTAAGGAATGTCTGGAAGGAGGGGATGTGTGTAAGGAATGTCTGGGAGGATGGGATGTGTGTAAGGAATGTCTGGGAGGATGGGATGTGTGTAAGGAATGTCTGGAAGGAGGGGATGGGACAGCACAGCATTGGCTAGAGGTGCTGGAAAGCTCACAAGCCTCCCTGAACCATTTGCTTCACCTCTGGACACAGCTCAGAAATTTCCTCTTAAAAGTGGCTCCTGATTCCTATAGAATACTTGCTCTGCACTTCATCAGGGTTGTGGGCCTGCAGTCCTTTCCATTCCCACAAGCTTGGAATATCCCAGTCTGGGCTTTCCCTCTGACCTGAGTGATCCTACACCGGTCCTGGTCCCCTTCCTTCCCAGGCAGAGGTAAGCCAGGACTTTGGCATTCTCTCTCCTCATCCCTTTTCTGGGGAGTTGGTCCATTCGCCTCTCTATTCAGGACTGTGTAGGCGGCAATTTACTACTAAGGACTGGAATCTGTTTCAGTTGATTTTGAGCACAGAACTCATAGAATTCATAGAACAGCCACACCGGTAGGCCTAGAAAATGCAGAAGCCAGGGCAGCCCCAAGGAGGCCAGCGGACAAAATTCATGACTTCACTCAGGGTCCCATCATGAACATGACTCAGGTCTTGGCTCCCTCAGTCTTCGCCCCTCTGGTCATAACCTGTCAAGAGAAAGGGGTGTGGCTTCCTTGTGCTTAAAGATCCACCCCAGCCCATGTAATGGAAAGAACTTGGTGGTGGGCACCTAGAGCAGCTCTCAGTGCAGGCTGCTGCCCGAGGGAGGTTTGCAGCTGTGTGTATCTAACTATATGTCACCTCTTAAGCAGGGGAGACAGTCGATAATTAGATTTCAGGGACAAATCCCCGGCTTGGCCCTGAGCATTCGGCTCATCCTCCTGGGTCTACATGCGCTCCAATGCTGCTTCCTTGCTCCTCATGTAACTGCTCACTTACCACACAGGCCTCGTGGAAGGCACTGACCTGTGATTTTCGTGTCATAAAAGGGCCCGAGGGTTTGATGCGCGCACTTACCCGCTAGAGAAGAAACATTAGGTGAAAGCTAATGGACACGCGCGTTCCATTGCACTCCGGCCCCCGGCCAGGCCACACTGATTTTCAGGTCACAGATTTCCACGCAGCTGAAGCGGAGCCAAAAGGTCTGTCAGCTGCCGAGCTTCCCTCCCAGTTCCTTCTGCCGAAATGCTTTTGTGACGACCGTGTTTTATATAACCTTCAAAGTTAAAATCCTAACGTGAAGTCAAAAATCTAAGCTGAAGCGACCATGTAAAACGAAAGTTATCAAGCCACAGTTCCGGAGGGAAGGCCTCTTTGACCTAATACTGAACAGTTTCTAATAGTGGCAGGGTCCCTTTGATTGTAGAAGAGCCGAGTTTGTATTGAGCCTACTGGTAGTGCCTGTGCCCTGCATGCGTGGGCTCCCAGCTCCTGGGTCTTTACCAGCATTAGGCTCTAGGTGGCGCAACAGCGCAACTTTAGCCACTGCAGAGCCGGGAGGGATGGAGAAAATCAGAAGAAATTTAGTGTTCAAAGAAGTTAGTTCTATCACTTAAGGAAAGGAGTGCCCAAGCCACCACGTGGAGGCTTCTGTAGAAGGGATTGGGAGTGGGATGGACAAATGGAAAGGCTGCTGTGACAGGGAATGCAGAACTAGTGATGGTTGGCGAAGGCTGGATCCAAGAATTCTCTTACCTCATTGGAGAGGCAGAGAGAATGGAAAGCCCGAGAAACAGAATAACAATGAGACAAACACGAATTAATTAAAAAAAATTATAATTGTAATTGTCTTATCTTGAAGGAGAATTTGGTTGAAGCACATGATCATACTCTGGCATGACCACTGAGTTAATAAGGGTGGCTAATGATTAGAGTAGAACAGAGAATCATAGTTAAGTTACACTGGTTAAAGAAAGACACTTGTTCATGAGTGGTAAGTAGATAAAAAAGGTAGATCAAGAGACACAGCAAATGTCTTTTCTTAAGGGGCACATACTCTAAAAGTTGAGTTTATGTTAGGTTTGTGATACAGGACTAAATAATAAATTTTGATGGCTTTGGGAGTACATGCAAAGTCTTAACCAGAACCTTATTTGCAAAGAACAAGCCTGTCTTCTATTTCCCCAGGTACTGATGACTGGACCAGCGGCACCAGCATAGAACTTGTTAGAGAAGAAAATACTTGAGGTCCACCTGCGGGATCACCTATGGAACACACTTCTGGATTATTCATAGATGGTGTGTGTGTGTGTATGTGTGTGTGTGTGTGTGTGTGTGTGTGTATGTATGCGTGCCTCCAGGTATTTATGTCTGCCACATGCATGCTGGTGTTTACAGGGGCCAGAAGAAGATGTCAGATTCCCTGGAACTGGAGTTGCGTATGGTTGTGAGTCACCATGTGGGTGCTGGGAACTGGACTTGGGTTCTCTGGAAGAGAAGCCTTTGCTCTTCACTTTTGAGTAAACTTTTCATGGCACAGACCCCCCAAATCAGAAACTCTAGGGATGGGGTTTAGTAGGTTAGAGTTCAGCTATTCCTCCAGGTGGCCCTGAAGCCTGTTGAAGTTCAAGTACACTTGAGGAGCCTCTCAAACCCTCACAGGGTAAAATCAGAAGAGATAGATGCTCAGTCAACGTTTGAAGTCCCTATTCAGTTAGCAACACGATGTTTAAAATTGCTTAATAAAACAAAATACTGTATTATTTGACCTGTTTCCTTTCTTCATTTGTAGACAACGTGGTGCTCTGCCCAATCATTCATAGGAAAACAACTACATATATACTAAGTATTACATGAATAAGAAAATTCTACCTGGAAAGGTGGGAGGAGCAAGGCTCAGAGGGTAGTATGGGACTCCGGGCAGTCTTGAATGATGAGAATATCTAGTGAGAATTTGTGACTTTGAAATATTGACTTTCATTATTGTTAAAGAAGAAACTTTTCTCCTTCAAAACGTAAAGGAATGCGGCATATTGGAGGAATTGGGTTTCCCTTCTACCGTTCGGTTAAAGAGCTTTGCAAGTCACCTATGAAGAGGAGAAAACCCCGCTATTCTTGGACTTTGATTTGGTGAAGTAATGTCTACAAATTTCCGAGGAACTTAGTGACTCAAGATTATGACACCCAGCCAAAGTGTTGGTCAACCCTAACGACAACAGATACTACATTCTCACGTACCGATGAGTTCAAGAATGAACAACAAACACACCTTAGGAAAACAATTACTCAATGACACGATCCAACCAGGCCAGAGGGAAGTCAAAATGAAAGACTCATGGATGGAATGGTCACAGTGAAAAAGTAGGGGTGAGCATTGAAGAACCAGAACCAAACAGAAGTAGACATTTTAGTAACAGGATGGAAGATGGATTTTACATTGTTTGCTACGGGCTGTAGGTCAGGCTGTGGAAATACTGCCTTTCTTGGTATGGGGCTGCATTTTAGAAATGACCAACCACTTTACATCTTCTGTTGTTTTTTTTCTTAGAAAACTTTTAAAAAAATGAAATAAAACCTCTCTGTCCCCTACATCTATGTGATGTTTCTTTTCCCCCTTTCTTCAGAATCATTTACACTTGCTACGGGAAACTAGATTTTACTATTTAAAATAAAACTACCTAATAAAGTCTAATCTTATTTTATTTAACATATTTTCCTCTGTCTACCCACTTTCCTTCTTTCCTTCCTATCTTGTAGGAATTGAACCAAGGGCCTCAGGTATTCTAGTCAAACATTCTACCTCTGACCTACATCTCCAGCCTTCTTTTTACTTTGTATTTCATTTATGTATATAAATGCTTTGCTCATTTATGTGTCCCACATGCATGTCTGGTGCCTAAGGGAGCCAAAAGAGGCTATCAGATCTCCTGAACCTGGGGCTATGAATGTTTGTGAGCTGCTATGAAGGGGCTGGGAACTGAACCCGATTCCTCTGTGCCATTGCTCCAGCCCCCAGTCTTTGGTTCAGCACAGGGTCTCACTAGGTTGCCAAAGTTGGTTTCAACTCACCCTATAGCCCAAGCACCTTTGAACTTGCAATCCTTCTGCTTCAATCTTCCAAGTAACTGAAAATTTAAGCCTCTAATAACAGGCCCAATTCTGTCTGTCTGTCTTTCTCTCTTTGTTTAACCTCTTTTATTTTCATGATTTTAACTTTTACCTATTTGCTTGTGATGGCCAGGTGTTCACCTTTGTCCCTGATGACTTCTCTGAGTTTCAGAGTTTACACATCCACATCTGATTGGATAGTGCCCCTTGGCTGTTCAATGGACAGGCTCTTTAGCTGGTCAAAGGTAGACTTGTTTTATTTGAATTTGCTCTGCCTCTTACGTTCTTCCATTTCCTGACTTCATTCATGACTTGACTATAGACGGAGATCTCACGAGCCTTCCCAGATTTCTTACCTGCCCTTCATCCTGTCCATCAGGTCACCGTGGATCACATATTCAAGCCAAATTCTTGAAACCATCCTTGATTTCTTATTCTTCCTTCACCTTTCCCTTCCGACTGGCCAACAATGTCGCTTCTTAAACATGTAGCTTTCTCTCCCCTTTACCTTAGTCACCTCTGCTAGACCACTAGGGACCAAGCATTCAAGCGCACAAGCATGCGGGGGACATCTAATTCAAACCAGCATGGATGGCACGTGCTGGTGAGGTCACAAGGTAAGAAGGAGCTTGGTTCTCTGGTGGTGGGACTACAGACCGCTGCACCCACGATGGAAACAAGGACCTTTATTCTCTGTTGGTGGAACCAACCCATGATGGAAATCAATATGGCAGTTTCTTGAAAAAAGCAAAACAAGCTAAGTATAGAGCTACCTATGACCCAGCTATATCGCTTCTAGCATATTCCCGGAAGGATGCCACATCCTACTTCAGAAATCAGCTTAGATATTCATCAACAGATGAATGGAAGATAAAGATGTGATACATATACAAAATGGAATTTTATTCAGACATAAAAATGAAGTTATGGAATTTGCAGGCAAATGGATAAAACTGGAAAAATGAATTAAATGAACTAACCTGGGCTCAGAAATAGATATGCAGCACACTCTTCCTCCTGCGTGGATCCTAGCTTCCAATTTTTTCCTTGCTTGTATGTTTTATTTTTCTTTTTGAGACTGTGTCTTAGGTATTGCATACTGGCCTTGAATTTGTTAAATAGCCAAGGATGACCTTGAACTTCTGATCCTTCTATTTCTACCCCCAAGTACTGATCCCAGGCATGCACCACCACACCAAGTTTTTCTAATTTTTACGTGTGTGTGTATTTATAGAGGGGTGAGTGTTGGTAGAAGTCATAAAACTAGAGGAAGGTCCCTGAGAGGAAAAAAAGAGGCGTTAAGAAAGTGGATGGGAAAGGTAATAGAATAGAAGCGATCTGAAAGCAGAAGGGGGAACATGGGGAGGGGCAGAACGCAAGTAGGGAGCTAGGGCAGGGAGCTAGAGGGAGAGGAGGGGGAGCAATCAGAATAAAGTGTGAATGAACATGTCATAAGGAAAACGGTTCCTTTGTATACTAATTATAAAGTAATAATCAAGAAAAATAGCTTTGCTTATTATGCATAATGGCACACAGTAGGCTTACGAAGACCATTGATAGGAACAGAGCAATCTGGGAACATCTTTCTTTCAACTGCTGAACATCTTCCCCACCTCCCTTGGGCACAGTTGGCTAATGCCGCCAGCTTCAATGGCGCTCCGTTTTTCTGAACTGAGACAGACGTCCTCCCTTCTGCGGACACACTTTTGTCAGCTCTGTTAATCCTATTGACCAACTTAACGCTTTCTCTTAGAACAATCATTTCAGTCAGCTGTTCACGCAGTACCCTCGACTCCTTAATTGGATTTCTTCATTCCTTTATTCAGTTCTTCTACGCACAGAAGTCTGCATTCTAGAGAAGCATGTACTAGGTTTTCAGTAAAACGGCTGACCTTGGTGGAGCACAAACCGCAAGCCGTGTGATGCTCCCGTGGGTAGGAGCTCCTTCTAAGGTGGGTGCCGGTGACTGAAGGGCAGAGTCCTGTGTGCTCAGTCCAAGATCAGATGAGGTCCTCAAATTCTTAACAACAGTCTAGTGTCAAGGTTAACAGCTCTGGGTTTGGAGTGATGCAGGTCTGGTTTTGAATTTCAAGTTCACAGCTCAGTAGACTCCTTACTGTGAGCATATGGCTGTTTAAGAATGAAACGAAACAGTGTTCACCTTTGGATACCAGTATGGCGATTTCTTAGAAAATCAGGAAACAACTTACCTCAAGACCCAGCAATACCACTTTTGGTTACATACCCAAAGGATGCTCAATCGTACAACAAGGACATGTGCTCAACTATGTTCATAACAGCTTTGTTTGTCATAGACAGAACCTGGAAACAACCTAAATGCCCCTCGACTGAAGAATGGATAAGGAAAATGTGGTACATTTACACAATGGAGTACTACACAGCAGAAAACAATAACGACATCTTGAAATTTGTGGGCAAACGAATGGATCTAGGAAACATCATATTGAGTGCGGTAACCCAGACACAGAAAGACAAATATCATATGTACTCACTAATAAGTGGCTTTTAGACATAAAGCAAAGAAAACTAGCCTGCAATTCACAATCCTAGAGAACCTAGACAACAATGAGGACCCTAAGAGAGACATACATGGAGCTAATCTACATGGGAAGTAGAAAAGACAAGATCTCCTGAGTGAATTGGGATCATGGGGCCCAAAGAAGAGGGAAGAAGGAGAGAAAAGAGGAAGAAGGGAATAGGGAACAGAGAAAAATATATAGCTCAATAAAATCTATACATACATACAAACATACATACATGTATATATACATATATGTACGCATGTGTGTATGTATATATATTCAAAACAGTGTTCAGCTTTGTCGGGCAGATGAATCCACATGCAACAAGGGTCTCCTGCCTCACCTACCACTCCTTCCTCCTTGTCACTCAATGATGATGCCTGCTCTGCTTCTCAGGCTGGCCCGATCATTCTTTGGTCCTCCCGTTCTTAAGCCATGTCTGTCTTTGTGATGGGCTCTTGTGAAAGGGCTTGTGGACATCATAGACAACGGTTGCCTTCTTCCTTCTCCCTCTATTGGGAGATGCTTTGTATTTTTAGGGAGGCTGTTTATACAGGGATTATTTAGCATTTTTATTCGCTGAAGGTGCTGGCATAGCTTCAGACTATAATTCTAAAGAGAAGGCGGTTAGCTGTGCCTTTCTTTGTTTGCTGGGAACATTTCTGTAGATAAGCACCCTGCACAGTAAATAAAGTGCATTGTTATTACATCGCCTGGCAATTTACCTCTAACAGACGGCTGTGGCTGCTATAATGACATGATAGCTAATCCATACCCCTGCATGATTTTATCTCCTACTGGAGGAGGCCGGTGAGTTTAAAGGGGATGCCCTCAAGGATCAACCAGGGGAACACCATTTTATTTTTTTCAGGAGGGACACAAGTAGTCAGTGTCCAGATTTTGAACAAGTAGTTAATTTCAGCATCAATTACCTTAAGCTTCCCACAGGTAAGTTTTACCTAAAGCTTCTATGGAAAAGCAGTTTGATTTAACTAAGAAAGTCTCGCAATTCCGGAGTCTGTGGATAGTACAGAGGATAATATTTTTCTTATTACATTAGAAGTTTTGAATATGCAAATGGTTCATCATCCAACTTGCCTTAAAAGCAAATAACAGCGGCCTATGGCAAGAGATAAATAACCGTGGTTTCATTTCTTTAACGTTCTGTAAGCTTTTGATAAGATTCTCAAAGTGATGCTCTTTGATGCAATGGCAGGAACTATTTTATAACACTCTAAAAGAAGTTTAATGCTATTACCAGACACTGAATTTATTGTGGTACCTTAATTTTTCACGTAAAGAAGTGGAATTTCCACTGCACCTTACTTCTTGGGGTTTGCTCTTTTGTTTTTATCTTCTGATTGGGTCAACTGTTTCTGGAAGGAAGAGGAGTTTGACTTCTTTGGGAATTCCTACTTCTGCAAAGACCATAGGGTTGGAGTTCAGCAGGGTTCCATGCCTGGCTTTGGTTCCAGGGCTCTCAGCAAGTTAATACTAGTTGCTGTTTTGGTAAATCTTGTTGGCAATATGACTTGAACTTTTTTTGTTTTATGATGGCGTTTGTAAATTGTTCTGGCTGTCTTTCACAGACTGGCAATGCTTACAATAAGGAGCAAGGGTTGTTTGAACTTTCCGGGAGCTTCTCATATTGACACCTGCCCTAGAGTGCTCTCTATTGCCGGGATAAACACCACGACCAAAAGCAGCTTGGGGAGGAAGGGGTTTATTTTACTTTACAGCTCACAAGTTACACTCTATCACTGAGAGAAATCAGGAAAGGATCTCAGGGGAGGAAGCTGATGTCAGAAACCAGAGGAGACCATGGGAATGCTGCTATTGTTTTGTTCTTTATGGCTTGCACAGTTCTCTCTCTCTCTCTCTCTCTCTCTCTCTCTCTCTCTCTCTCTCTCTCCTCTCTCTTTCTGATTTACTATTTTTAATTGTGTATGTGTGAGTCTGTGCACATGACTGCAGGTACCCACAGAGGCCAGAAGAGGGAGTCAACCCTCTTGAGCTGGCATTTCGGGCAGTGATGAGATTCTCAGGTGCTGAGAATCAAACTTGGGTCCTACTGAATCATTCCTCTATCTCCTCAGCTTGTTTTCTTGTAACCCTGCCAGGATTAGCACCACTCACAGTGTGCTGGGCTCTTCCATATCAATCACCAGTTAAGAAAGTGCCCCATAGACATGCTGGCAGTACCATTGGATGGAGGCAGTTCCTCACCTGAGGCTCCCTCATCTCAGGTGTGGCTAGGTTTGCATCAAGCTAACAAGAGCTAACCAGTACAAAAGCAATGGCTTCTCCCAACCCGTTTGTTCTGATCTGCCTCCTAGGAGAGAAATGTGTGTCGTTCCTCCTCATGATGAGCTAGGGATGGCGATTTCTTCCTGGCAGCTATTTATGTCTCTCTCATCTGTTTATTTCCCTCCATCTATAGCACCACCCATAGCTAACATTTTTGAGGGCTTAGGGTGGGCTGGGCGCTTGGCAGGCACGATTTTATCTCATCCCCACTAAAACCATTATTATTGCCGTTTTAAAGGTGGGGAACTTGAGTCTTAAAGGGGTGAAACAAATTATCCAAGGTCACTCAGCTAATTAGTGTGCGACTGGTTTAGACTTCACAAGATGGCTGCTGAGGACTCAGGAGAGGGTTAGTAAAGGGTTTCCCTTCCCTCAAGTCCGTGTGTTCTTCACGGGAAATGAAGAGAAAGCTTTTAAAGGGAAAGCCCAACTCCTACTTCCATCCTAACCCTCATCCCTTGCTCTTGAACTTCATGGTGCTGCCCCAACTCCAGCTCTGTTGCCATCCCTCCTCCCTGGCTCTCGGCCCTTTGGATCTTCTTCCAGCTCCCCAGATGGACCACTTTCCATAACCCGTAGCATCTCTGTGTATGTGGATCCCTCTGCCAGGAGCATTGTCCTTGGTCCCAATCACATCTCCTCACCCATCTGCTCAGCCTTCTCCTGAGAAGCAGCGTGTTTCTCTCCCGTCAGTGTGGGATGTAGCCTGTTGGCAGCCCGTTTATGTCTCTCTAGTCTCGACTGGTTTGGGGCTCCAAGGTCTGTTTGTTCTCCATTTCAGAGGGTTCAGTACCCTCATAGCAGCCTCTGGCTTGTTGGCACTCATATGAATTTATAGCTACAACCATTTTATTTGTGTAATTATCTGATTGATGCCTGTTTATTCTGCCCTGACTGGAAGTTTTACGAGGACAAGGATCTTGTCTGTTTTAGCTCATTTGTATCCGTAGGGTCTAACCTAACCTTTGGCAAGTGGTTGCTCTTATTTACCACATGGAGGGAAAGCAGAGTGTGGGAAACGGAGTGTCAGAAACGCTTATGAGCAGTCTTGTGGTTTCTTTATCGTGGTGTTATGGGAGGAGCAAGCAGCATGGGTGCTATGGGGACGCCGAGTTTCTTTAAGAGTGTGTGGATACCTACCAACATGCTTGGCCCACGTGCGAATCGCTACAGATGTGTAAGTGTGGCCAGCACGTGCACACATAGGTACCCAGGCATACTTCTGGGCACTCACGCACATGCACAAACACCCCCCCCCCTCCTTTTGTCTATCATAGGCAGCTGAACCAGGAAGGTGAAGAATCTTTTTCAAGGCATTATTTTTATGATAATCCATTTCGATGATTAATTTGGTTTAGGAGGCTGATTTATTGCCAGTTTCTAGATCCCCCGACTCACTCTCTTTTAATCGTCCCATTTGAATTATAAGGACGGCATGCGTGAAATGGAACTCCTTGGCCTATTGTTCTGCTTCTCACGCAACCAGGGTAGCTCAGACAATAAAAAGATCTATAAAATTAATATATACGCAGAGTGAGAAAGCAGAGAGGGGAACAGAGACAGAGAAAACGGGTGATGCTTTGGAATGGGATGCAACATTGTCTGTCTCTGGTGAAGCTCAGAATGGAAATTCACACGTAGAGGAGGCACGCATGAGAAACGAAGGTGCTGTTCTTCCACGAGGAAAGAAGTCTAGCGATTGCGGCTTATCTAGTGGGCATGGGGGCTTATTTTACCCCAGCGACTTGTTCCAAACGGAGGACCTAGAAAATCAATGCCAGGTCATTTAGGGTCTATATTATGTCTTCAGTCAGGCACATTCCCGTGGCATCACCAGCCCACATCAAAAATGGATATTTGCGTGTGAATTCTCTTCAGCGGTGGTACAGCCTCTACACACAGTAGGTGTCTGATAAACTGTTGTAGGATAACTGAACAAATGCCCCGAAAGGATGGTACCGGCCCACTCTCATTGGTCTTTCCCAAAGGCTTGGGGCCCTTTCCCATCATGCCCCAGGACATGCCCGTTCGGATTGGCTACTCTTCTCACACTAGTCACTGACCTTTCAATAAACGTGGTAGGGAAAGCTGCGGTGGAAGATTTGATCCCGACTACGTGCCTTGGGAGTGGAGAACAAACAATCGCCCTTCTTCCTTCCTTCCTTCCGAGGAAGGATTGTGAATGGCCAGGTGGCAGCTCCCAGATGTGATTTCACTGGAGGTTTCTGGACTGAGTATTTATTGCTCTGCTTGAAATGATGGTTATTATTGTTACAAATATTATCATGCCGGGGAAGCCGGCTTGCAAGCACAGACAGCTGCATTGTTTACAAACATAATTAATGAGGTGATTTTTAATATCAACAGCCCAGCAACAGCCTTTTTAAAGACTGTTTATGGCCTGGGCCACAGAGCCATTTGTAACTTCTACGGCACTTCCATGACAGGGCTGCCTCCAAGACTCATTTCCTTTGGCCGGGGCCTGGTTTATTTTATGAATGACAAAAATAAACCTCTACTTGCTGCTGATGAGGGATGGTTTATGTCTAGCAAGCCCAGACCGAGCGAAAGATAAACACAGGGATACTTTTCTAAGAAGTGAAGGTGTATTTCTTAGCAGCTAACTTCTGTATTTATTCAAAAATCATCTGACTGAGATGGCCATCCTGGGAGACTAGCTGGGGAACAGCGCGATCTCTTCCTAAACATGGGCATGCTTTTGTGTATGTGTGTGTGATATAATGCTTTCTGAATGCCTGCACTATATCAACTCTTGAAAAATGGCTCACGCTTCAAAGAGGCAGTTTTGTTTTGCCTTGTGGTTTTGGAGACAGGGTCTCACTATGTAGTTCAGGATGGCCTGGAACTCATCCTGTAGCCTAGCCACCCAGAGTGCTGGGGTTCCAGGCTTGTGCCACCACTCTTAGGCTTTGGACACCTGCGGTGTAGCAGGGGAGCCAGTTATTGGTTGGACTGATCATTCTGTATTTACTTTTATCCTTGCACCCCCGATTTTGAACTTTGAGGTTCTGTTAGGGGTTGGCAGTGGGTGTATTCCTAGATGAAAACGCAAGGCCGTTCCTCTTCCATGTTTCCCCCTGAGCACCTTCCCAGCAAGCAGGCGGGAGCTAAAGGATTTCTAGGCTCACAGAGTTCACCGGTGGGGGAATGAGGGCTCAGATCTGGTTTCTTGCTTACTTCAAACCTTTCAGAGATTAGATAATTAATACTTTGCTTAAGTGTCTTTTCTACGCAAATGCCAAAATAGTTATCGTTTTATTCCTTTTTGATCATGGAATTGCCTGGTTAGATTTATTTAGTAAAAGGCAATGAATTGGGCATACAAAGGTGAAAAGTAATGCAAATGGCACCAGATAACCAGGGTCTGCCAGCTTGCATCCGTTCTGTAATCTCCAGACAAATGCCTCTGAAGTTTTGTTCTTTGATCTGGACTTTGTGTATCTTTAAGACCTAATACATGCCGGGCGGTGGTGGTGCACACCTTTAATCCCAGCACTTGGTAGGCAGAGGCAGGCAGATCTCTGTGAATTCAAGGCCAGCTTGGTCTACAAGAGCTAGTTCCAGGTCAGGTTCCAAAGCCACAGAGAAACCCTGTCTTGAAAAACCAACCCCCCCCTCCCAAAAAAAGATCTAAGGCATGGTCCGCAGTTGTAGTCTGATGAGATTTTAGTGGGTGCCTGGATTTTCCAGTGAATATTGCAGTTTGTATAATTGTTCAGTGTTGAGAAAGTGTGTTCATTGGTTACAGCTCCACGTTTACCAACTGTGGGAGCCTAAATGTAATTGGCCCCCATAAGTTCATAGGGAGTGGTACTATTAGGAGGTGTGGCCTTGTTGGAGGAGGCTGGATGACACACACCAATAATTTAGACTTTTGAAGCTGGAGGACACACCGTTAATCTGGGCCATACCTTGTCTGGGAAGTGTGTCACTGTGGGTGCAAACTTTTGAGGTCTTTTTCTCAAGCTTCACTCAGTGTGACAGTCAGCCCGCTTCCTGTTACCTGCAAGATGTGGGACACTCGGCAGTTTCTCCAGAACCATCCCTACCTGCATGTCACCATGCTCCCCGCCATGATGGACTGAACTTCTGAACTGTAAGCAAGTCACCACAATTAAATGTTTCCTTTATAAGAGTTGCCATGGTCATGGTGTCTCTTCACAGCAATAAAATCCCTAAGACATCAGTCATTTGGTGTATGTGTTAGTATTCAGGCATCTGTCCTGGCCTGCCCTTAGGGTCCTGACAGGATATGCCCTCAGCTGCAGCCACTGAGAGCACCTGCTGTGCCCATTCGCTACACTCTCTTTTAAAAGGTGGGCATTGCCCACCTCATGTCTCTTTCTTCTCTCTCTCTCTCCCTCCCTCCCTCTCCCTCTTTCTCTTCTGCGACTCTTGTCTCCAGGAACCAGCCTCTGCCCCCCTCTCTACCCTTTCTCTTCCCATTCCAAATAAACCTTCTGTGTGAGCCTTGTTGCATGGCGTGACTTCTCTTTGTGGCATTTTTTTTTTTTATTATTACAACAGTTTGCAGTATCGTCATCCAGGAATTTATTCCTCTCGGAGGATTTAGGGACAAAGAATAACCATCCATGTCTGGACCTGCACTAGTAGTCTTCTTAAGAGAGTCATTTATTTGGATTTTAAATTTTGATAATTATTTTAATTGAGAGGGAGGAAAGGGTGGTTCTAGGGAGCTAAATTGATTGATATGGGAAAGGACCCAAGGCTACAAGTGGGTTGGAAAAGGATAAATCTAGAAAGTATAAGGAGAGGTTGAAGAGAAGGATCTGAATTTGGAGAAATGAGAAAGTTTTTTTTGGGGAAAGTGATTGTCATGACAGCTACAAATTTAGGGTACAAAGAGATCTAATGAAATTTTTATTTATTTTAAAACCTGAGGTAGCAGTTATGTAAAGTACACAGATAGTAAATGCATAGCTCAGGTGTATTTTATATATGACTACACCATGCAACTTCTGACCACATCAAGACCTCACAGTTCAAGGGTCACCATTGTTCTGGTCCCATAGAGTTGACTTATGAATTTTTAAAACTTTATGGAATCGTGTAGTGCATCTTTGTTGCAACTTCTTACATTTGACTGTGTCAGTAATATTTGCTCATACTTCATGTTCATCAGTGATCTGTTCTTCTTGGTTCCTGTATGGTGGCCTATTAAATAAGTTGCCACAATTTGTTCTTGGATAAGTTAATTAGCTTTATCCATTGCCCATATTATTGCCCTTTTGGGCCATTTCTGATTTTAAATAGCTTTGCTCTCAGTGTTATGGGACGCCTAATTTCGGTTTGGTATAAACCTAGGAGGACAGTGGCTGGGTCAGGGGGTGTCTGTGTAGGGTTTAGAGTTAGTGGGTAATGCAAACCGTTTCCCACAGTGGTTGTGCCTGCTGCTGGCCTCCTCCACAGCAACGTCAAGTGCTCAAGTTGTCTTGTTTCTTCAAGGGAACTTTCAGGAAATCTTTCTGGGTGTTTTCTGTTGTAATCTCTCCCTTGCTTACTGCTACCCTTTATCAGGCTTCAGGGGATTGCATCTGCAGTCAGATTGGTGTTAGATTTCTCACAATCTCTACCAAAGGGAGCAATCTTTTGTTTTCCTGGGTTTGAATCCTGGCTCTCCCGTTTGCCTTATGTGGTCCTGTACCGCCCCCCCGCCCTCCGCAAGTTGGATTTGTTTGCTTGCTTCCTGTGGTAGTTTGAAAGTAACTGACTCCTATAAGTTCTTAGGGGATGACAGTGTTGGGAGGTGTGGCTTTGTTGGAGTAGGTGTAGTCTTGCTAGAGGAAGTGTCTTTGGAGGCGGCGGTCTCATATATGCTTGATGTGGGAGTCTCCACTGTGTGTTGCTTGTATTGGTTAATGAATAAAGAAACTGCCTTGGCCTGATTGGGCAGAACTTAGGTAGGCGGAGAAGATAGAACTGAATTCTGGGAGGAAGAAAACAGAGTCAGAGAGACACCATGGATCCACTTGAGACAGACGCCAGTTAGAATTTTACCCAGTAAGCCACTGCTATGTGGCAATACACAGATTAATAGAAATGGGTTAAATTAAGATGTAAGAATTAGCCAATAAGAAGCTAGAGCTAATGGCCAAGCAGCGATTTAATTAATATAGTTTCTACGTGGTTATTTCAGGTATAAGCTAGCCGAGTGGCCAGGGTGAACAAGCAAGTTCTTCTTGCAACATATGCTTAAGCCACACCCAGTGAGAAAGACCACTTTCTGTTGCCTGCAAGCCAAGATGTAGGACACTTGGCTACTTCTCTAGCCCCACGTCTGCCTGCTTACCACCATGTTGCACCATGATGATAATGGACTAAACCTCTGAAACCGTAAGCCACCCCAATGAAATGACTTTTCTGTATAAGAGTTGCCGTGGTCATGGCATCTCTGCCCAGCAATGGAAACCCTAAGGAAGACAGTCCCCCCCTTTTCTTTTTGTCATCTGTGCTGTAGCAGTTACTTTCCCGTTGTTGTGGTAAGATGCCATGACTGAGACAACTTTTAGAAGGAAGAATTTATTTAGGCTCACGGGTCCATTATTGTGGGGAGAGACATGGCAGCAAGCGGCAGGCTTGGTGACCAGGGCAGGAAGCTGAGAGCTCACATCTTCAGTGAAGACATGAAGCAGAAACAGAATTAGAGAAAGATCGTAATCACTCAAAGCTGGCCCCCAGCAAGGCTCCGCCTCTCAACACTTCCACAAGCTCCCCCAAACAGCCCTACCAACTGGGGACCCAGTATTCAAATACCAGGGTCAATGGGAGACATTTCTCATCTAAACCACCATGTAGGCCTTTTTTCTTCATCACAAAATGGACGGCATAGAAACATGGTGTAGGATGTCTATGAGGTTTAAGGTCCATTGTCTATGGCTTAATGTGCCTGATTTGACCTCTTCTGGTCTTTGAAGCTAAGCAAGAGCTGTTGGTACTTGGACAGGAGGAAAAACAGCCTTTGTTAGTGCTGATTGAAGTGCAAGCAAAAGTAAGCCCAAGGAAAGAGTTAAACGTAGGAGCATAGACTCAACAACGTGGGGCTCCCTTTCGTGTCCATTTGGAGAGTCTCCTTTTACACAGCACCCTTTAGAATCTTGGGGTTTGACAAGAACAGGCAAGAGTTCCCTTACACCGCAGCTTGCTGCCCCCCTTTCCTGCACCTGCTAGGCAACCGAGATGATCACATCTTTAATCTTAACTTTTTATAAAGACATAGGGGTTGCAAAGCTGATCTCACTCTGTACTGGCATCAGCCACCATTACAAAACAATTTTAGAGACAAGACTTCCACTTCCTAGGAGGCTCTCGGAGGAGCCTGGCGATTTGTAAGGGCAAGAAAAGGCAGAAAGAGAACTCAAAAAAAAAAAAGCAGCCTGTTTAATTTTATGGTTGATACAACATGTGTGTCCTGCCAGAATAAATCAGATCATCTGATTTTCAAATTGCTAGATCTATTGTTTCAGAAACAGAGGATGCAAACAATTTCAGCGCAGTCTCCTGGATCTGAACCTCTCTCATCCAGAACTGTTATCAGCATTAGCATAATTTATGGTGCTATCTAATAATGAAATCACTGAACACTGATTGTATGGCTTCTTAAAGCTGTAATTATTGCTCATTAGGAATGGATTTCATATTGTTTGCTCCTGGCACATAACTCGTTATTGAAAGGAAAAAGTTGTCAGGAGAAGGGAGTAACCAGGGAAGGCCCATTTTTTTTGTTGTTGTTGTTCCTGAATATTCTCTCTAGTGAATCTGTCTGAGATTTTGTCTGTCATAATAACATGGTACGACTGGCGCCCTATCTGCTGTTTATTATCGCGTTTCTTCCCTCAGAAAACTCGAGCTTCACCTCCCTTTTAGTTAGCTTTCTCCTTCATGTGACCAAATAGTCAGGACAAGGGCAGCTCAAGGGAGGAAGGATTCATTTTGGCTCATGGCTTGAGTGGGTACCACCCCATCATGGCAGAGAAGACAGGGTGGAGTTCCTGGAGGCCAGCACACGTGTCCAGGACTCCTCACATCCTGGTGCCTGGGAAGCAGAGAGTGGACCGGAGGCAGGACTGGGTGATAAACTCTTAGCCCCCTACTCTGCCGCATGACCCACTTCCTGCAGTTGGGTCCCACCTGGCAAAGGTTCCACAACTTTCCAAAACATGGCTATCACCCTGGGTCCATATGTTCAAAACCATGGACCTGTGGGGACTTTTCATATCCTAACTATTATAGCATCATACTACTGCATCCTGTAAGGAAGTGCTCAGGAAACGTGTCTGCAGCGCGTGGGCACACAGGGAAAGAGGTAAGTGAGCTCCTAAGTGAGCTCCGGGGAAATTGTGCTCTTCACTCTGTCTGCCTCCTGCCGACTAACAAAGGAAGGGCTCACTTCACGGATCCGTGTGTGCGGCTTTCCAGAGATGAATACATCTTCGCCTATTTATCCTGAAACATCGTAAAGTGCGTTCGCCGAAAACATAGAGTGCTGCTTGACTTTCTCCTTGTGAAAGATACAAACGACGTTCATGGAGACTGAGAAGAACAGGGAAGCCTTCGTAAGCTGCCCCGGTCAGTTCTCTTCTGTTGGTGACACACAGAACTATATGTGTCCTTTCAAGTCCTGGTGGTCCTGGTAACGTTGAGAAGGCACTGCTCAAGTCTGCTTGGTTTTGGTAGCAAGGTGGCTTCTAGATGGAGCCCCAGCTGGTCTTAACTTTGAAGATGGAGGCTTCCTTAGTGTTCTCTGTCGACCGCATGTCTGGAGAGAGTAGTGCATCCCAGAGAGGGAGGGGGCATTAACAGTGGCATTCCAAAACTGGTGTGTGCCTTGTGGGAATGGGAAAGAGTCTTCTTAAAGACGACTTGAGTTCGTCATAGTTTGGGGCCTGACTATGAGAGTCAAACTTCAGTGACTCTCACTTGGCTTTCAGGCATTCACCTTCATAAGTTCAACGAGATCTCTGCTTGTTGATTAATTCTATCTAGCGATTTAGCCAACATCAGTCTGGATTTTTTTTAGGCTGGAATTTTCCTCCGTGGCTTAGTTTAATTGAGCCTTTTGCCCCAAGAAATCAACGGAATGTTTCTTTAGCAGACTATTTCTCACATCCCAAGAGCTGGCTCTCCTTTGAAAGAGGTCCTCTGATGGTGGCCCCTGGAAGTCGGGCGAAAATGTCAGGTGTGCAGAAATACTAATAAAAACCTCATTCTTTCACTGGAAATTTCCAAACTTTAGTAAAACTGTAGAAATGTTTAAATTGCCTTCCAATTTCTCAGAGAAATTGGTTTCCTTTAACGCTTAACGAGATAAACTGCGATCCGAGGCAAGTCATTTTTCTGCTTCTCCTTGTTGACAATCTGAGCTCCGTTTTTTCATTTCTCTCTTGCTTTCTGATTGACTTCAAGATTGCATCTAATCTTTTTATTTTATCGTGCATGCATGCAGCCTGCAATGTGTTGTGACAAGGAGCTAGACCTCCTATTAGCATGTGTTTATACCTCTTCCCGCACACAGAGTGGGGCTTGGGGGCTATTAAACTGCGTGGAAATACCGAAGTCACATAAAAGACATCGTATCGCAGCCTCCCCCCATCCCCGACAGAATCCTCTGTCACAACTGCCTATCCATGGGGAGATCTAATTGTTTAGAGAAAGGGATAAATGAGCGGCCACCAAGAGAGAACAGCAGCGGCTGGAGGACTGAGTTGGAGGAATTATCAGCTGTTTGCAGGCAGCAAGGGACGCGGGAGATGGTCACTGTCCTTGCAGGCACCTTGGAAGAATTGAAAGGCTATTCTGTGACTAGGTGGTAACCGGATCATGTGGCTATGCCAAGGAAGTGAGTGGAGCATCAAGAGGTACTTGCGGTTTGTGGGACTACAGTCCCAGGTGCCAGCAGATGGAGAGCCCCACCCGTCAGAATGGGCTCCTTCCAAGGTGGCTTAATGTATTTGTTTTTTCCATAAATAGAAATCACTGGTGCACACCCAGAACAGCAGGTGACACATACCTGCTCTTTGTTCGTTATTTCAGTTTTCTCTCAGTAGAATTCCCTCAGCCCCCGCCCCCACAGCCTCCAGGCTTACGAATCAACAAGCTTTGTCCCCTATCACACAGTGATGTCCTAATACTGATATTTGTAAATGGAGACTGCACATTTGTTTTTTGTAAATGGAGACTGCTCGCTCATTTCCTGGCCACCCAGACCCGAATAATCACACAGAAACTATATTAATTACAACACCGTTTGACCTATTAGCTCAGGCTTCTTATTAACTAACTCTTACATCTTAAATTAACCCCTTTCTAGTAATTTGTATTTCACCACGAGGCTCGTGATTTGTTACCCTTTGCTTCTTGAGCTGCTCCATGGTGTGTGCCTCCTTCGGCAGCTACATGGCGTCTCCTTGACTCCACCTTCTTTCTCTCTGTATCTTTGTTTGGACTTCCTGCCTAGCTATATTCTGCCCTGCCATACTTCATGGCCACCAGGTGGGTCTCTCTTCAGAGATGATTTGAGATGAGAGTATAAAGGTTTAAGAAGGGGAACAGATGTGCTTGCTGCTGGAAGAGAGGGAGGACACATTTTTTAAATTTTGTTCTTATTTTTTATTCTGTGTCTACTTTCTCCTCAGGCCCAGGTTCCCACAAAGCTTCGAAGGGAGCTTTGTACACTCACCTAATTTTTCCCTTGATTTGATTTTGGGGAGTAAACCCAGGTTTCACACATTCTACGCTATCCTCCAAACTAAGCTATCAAAAGCATACATTTTAAAACACGTCCCAAGAGCAGGATCTCTGCTGTTTATAAAGGGAGGGAGTCAGCGAAAAGTCACCCACGGGGGTCCAGGGGTGTGGGGAGAGCTGAAATGCCAGAGGAGGAAAAAGGAAGCAAGAAAAGATGAATGAGTGGAAGGGATTAGGAAGCTGATCTTGTATTCTCCAAGCGTACCTGAGGAGAATTGTTCTAGAAGAGTGAAGACTCTGAGAGTGAGGGAGGCTGTGGCGGAAGAGGCTGTAGCGGATGAAGAGGCGGTAGAAAAGGGTGTCATGGAGGTGATGGGGAAGTACGCAGAGAAAGAGGAGGCTGTGGAGCCGCGCCGAGGGGTGGAAGTGGAAGAAGGAGCCGAGGCCATGGTAGGGGTGCAGCGTAGGCAGCGGTGATATACTGATGGTAACCTTTGAAAGCCTTTAAAATCTTCTCCAGTCTTTGCTCCCCTCCCCGCCACATCCACGGATGTGTGTTCAGTTTCTTACGTTATGTTGGGATTTAGAATGAAGCTTAAAGGAGTCGTGGTTGCCAAACAATAACAAAGCCAAAACACCGCCCCCCCCCCCCATGGAAAATGTCCACAGACTTTAAGTGGAATTAGTGATTCTGGTCCCTCATAAAGACAACAAACTCTAATCTCACGCTTCGCAGTCCGCAGTTTTCTTAAGCCTAGGAAACAAATGGAAGGCAGATGTGGGTCATGTTTTTCTATCAGAGGAGAACGAAGAGAGTTGGAGTTGGCCTGGGTGAGTGGGCCCTGCAGGCTCCTGGGCAGAGATAAGCCAGCCAGCTCTGTGAAGTCTTGACACTCGGGAAAGGGATGAGTCATTCATTGGCCTCCTTGAGACTTGGAGCCTGCTAAGGCAGGAAGGTAAACAGACTCTTTTATTGACTTGAACTAAGATGTACCCTTCGATACACTTCTCTGGAAATGGAAAAAAAAAAAGGATTAAAAAAAGAAACCCTAAATAAAACAAAACTCTGTCAAAATATAACACGCACCTCTTCTTAACCAAATCAACATAAAAATTTCAGTGAAGAGCAAGCAGATAACCCAAGACTTGCCAAATGAACGACTCATTAGAAATACACGAATTGTATTTCAAAATTTGATTTTTTTTAAAAAAAAAATAAGGGACAATAATAACAAAACAAAAATAATGAAACATTCGCATCTGTGACACAGAGTTTGGAAATGCCTTCCTATAATGAATGTTGCGAATGCCTCCTTAGAGATCTCAGGGTTTTCTGATTTATTCTCCGACAGTGAGTGGTCCCGCGAAGAAGGGAGGAGAGGAAGTGTCGGTGCATCTCTAGCCCATGGAACCTCTGTCCTGACCAAAAGGCTGGAGAGCGGCTTGATGCTGTTTCCATCCAATCTTCAGATCACAGAGGTCCCAGCTTCCCTGAGCCAGCACAGTAGGGATTGCAACCAGTAAGACATTAAAAGTTGACCTCCAAATCATGCATTTGAATCCATGTCTGGCTCATTCTTTCCAAACAGCCTTTGAGCTTGATGATTGTGATTGGGCCATCTGCAGCCCGTGTTTATAATTGTGCACACTGTCATTGTTTCTGAGACTGTCCCAGTTAATATTGTGAAGGGGTGGGTGTGTGATTTCCTGGGTGGCTCGATTCACTCTGCTCCAGGTGACCGGGCTGTTTTGATAAGACTGCCTGCTTGCAGCCCCAAGGGCTTTTATTGGCATTTTGAGTTTCCTCTTGTGAACAAATTATATAAGAAGCTAGAGCCTCTTTATTGGTTGCTTTTCAGAGACAATTCTGTTTAATTTGCAAAAACCATTTGTAAGTCCTAACCATAAAGGCAGCCTTCCTTCCTTGCTTTACAAAAGCTGCTTTCCGGAAAGAAAGCGTTTGTGACCCAGTGGGGAAGCTTCCAGCACAGACCACCACATCTCCCGAGTTATCCTGACTCCCACCTGAGATTTGGGGGTTTGCTTTTAAGAAGAGGAAGGGAGGGTTTGGCTCCATCCGGCACCTAGATGAGACAGTAAATAGACTTGTCTGTTTTTCAGAGATAATTGTGGGTGAGTAGGTAGCACAATCCTACGCAGATTACAAACGTGACTTTACTGTCTCTGCATTAACACACGTAATTTTAAACCCTGAAGCAATGTCTGGTAGGCTAGTTCAACGTGCCGGGGCAATTGTTTAATGAATGTGAGAGAAACGGCCGTTGGAATTAGATCATAGGTTTTAGATTCTTAGAACTGCACAGGACTCTGAGGACCTCATTTTCTAGGCAAGACTTTTGCTGTACAGTTGAGGAAATGGAAGACCGTAGAAGCACAGCTATGTCGGGGTTACCCTCATTTCTAGTGCTGTGGGGTTTGACTCCTATTGCTGACTTCAACTGTGGCTGTGCCCTAAAATGTGTGTCGTGGATAACACACGATTCCTCACAGTCAATCCTACTGTTCAAAGATGACAGAACACCTTGTTCCCCCTGATTCTGGCCACACCTCTGTTCAGTGTGCAGCCTTGTCCTGTGTGATCTAGGTCTTCCCCCCCGCCCCGACTTTGGAGATGTTTCCCAAGCCTCTTCTCTCCTTGGGATTTTTGTCAAGTTGAGGCTTTCTTTCTCCAGAATCTTCCTCCAGGAGTGTTTGTTCTGCAGAAAGGTTGACCAGGCTTACAAGGCTCTGACCAAGTTGGGCTCCTCACAGTTTTGTCTCTTCTTCATGCACCAAGGAAGGTAGCAATTCACAAGCACCCAGCCTTTTCCTTTTGGCCTTTCAGAACATGATTTTGGAATGCTGTTGGAGACAGACAGATGCTGAAACTTTAGCCAGTAAGCCACAGCCACATGACGATACACAGATTAATAGAAATGGGTTAAATTAATATGTAAGAGTTAGCCAATAAGAAGCTAGCACTAATAGGTCAAGCAGTTATTTAATTAATGCAGTTTCTGTGTGATTATTTCAGGACTAAGTGGCCGGGAACAAACAAGTGGGTCTCTCCTCCTACAGACAGGGAAAAGCCTTTACATCTCAGTATGCAGCCTTGGCTGGCCAGGAACGTGCCATATAGGCTAGGTTGACTTTGAACTCACAGAGATCTGCCTGCCCACTGCTGGAATTATAAACACGTGTGCCATACCCAATTTATGTTTTCGGTTTTTAAAGCCCTGTTTTTAGATGATAAGTGCTGTTTACAACTCTAGTTCCTGGTGTAAGCGTCAAATCTCTGGTTTGATTGGACTTTCATTTTCCGTGGGAAAACACCCAGGAAAGGCAAAGGGTTTTGCATATTTTTTAGCTTATTGGGTCTTACTGACCTGCAATTATGAGTGACTATTATTTTAGTTAGATTGATCTTCTTGGTAGCCCGGTGTCTTGCTTTCGGCAGATAAACAAGTTGTGTTAGCCACACTCTGTCCTTCACCTGCCTTCCACTAATGTCCTCATTCTCTGTGTCTTGGGAATGTGACAGCGGCAATATTAGCGACTGCTTAGAACTCTGTCTTAGCAAGGCCGGCAGGGTGATTCTTCTTAGAATTTGAATTTTTCTTGTTGCTGCTGCTACTCATTCACGTGAGCACCTGTTAGTATACAGAAGCTCACTGAAAGTGTTCGGGTGTTGGAAGGCTTGGATGGCAGTGCGCAGATGGAAATCTTCCGTGTTAGGTAGGACAAGGACATGTCTACGCAAAGGTGAGTGGACCAAGGGAGGTGTTCACGCTCTTCAGGGCCCCCATCTCTGTACGATGTGAGTGGGTCTTTGCCCTGCGTTGGAGGCCCCTGGCTACAGCTGCCAGCGTGAGAAGGACGTGTTCAGGCTGTCTGATGCTTTATCGTCATCGGGCCAAGCTCTCTGGCAGAGTCTGTGAATTTCCGCTTCTCTTCATCGTCCCAGGAATCTGCACCTATTCATCTGTGCCCATCGCATGGGTGGATGTGGTAGGGTGGTCCTCACCTCGGGAGCCATGGGCTGAGTGCACCCACTCCTTTCCCACCGTCTCCACCAGTAGCAGCTGCAGGTCTGACTCAGGGCTGCTAACCGTGACCTGAACCTGAAGATGAAAGGCCCACTTCTAATCTTATCCGCTCATCAAACCCTGACAGCGGTGATGACGTCATCAGGCTTTCTGGCACCTCTGCTCCCTGTCCTAAGGGAGCTCTGCCAGGGCCTGCGGTGCGATGAAGACATTCTGACCTCTGCACACCAAGTTTCTGCCAGAGCCCGGTGCTTTCTCGCGGGGGAACTGGGGAATCAGCAGGGAACGGAATATTGTTAAGTTTGGCCTTCACTTCGTTGAGTCGGTCTCCTATGTGGCCTTTGCTGGCCAAGGATGATGGTGACGTGTTTGTGTGTGCTCGTTCTCTGATTATTTCATGGTTCTTTTCCCAGGGGACGAATCTCTGCACCTGGAGCTGGGCGGGAAGCTGAGAGCAAGAACTCCCCTTCAGAAAGCAAAGGCAGTGGACTCGCCATGTGCGTGTATCCCCGTGTACTCAGGAGACAGTACTTTGAACCCTAAATTCAGAGGAAAATCCATGACTTAACTACCTTATCTATGTCTGAAAGATTGATGTTGTTTTGCAATGAAATAAACTTACCTGTAAAGCAAATTGTATTTGATAGGGGCAGGTATAAATTTTTTAAACTTTCCTTTTTCAGTGCTAGAGGTCAAACTCATGACCTCATCCATGCCAGAAAAATGTGCTACTTGAGTTGTGGTTCTGACTTCTCCAAGTTTAAAGTGCAATTCTGTTCTTACCGACCCCCTGATTGAATAGATGTGGTAGAAAGAAGTCCCTCAGCACCCAGGAGAAGGCAGCTGCCCCTCCTGTGGGAAGCAGGTCTGTCACAATTGATCTACTGTGAGGGATAGCCTTTGGTGTCTGTCATCAAATGAGCCCTATTGTGTTCACTATATATGATAGTTAGGCTCCAGCAGGAAAAAGATAACACACTCAAAAACACTTACAGAGGAAATGCTGATGACAGGGCTTCTTGCAAAGAGGGAACAGTGTAAGGAAACCAAGCAGGCACTGTAGGACACCACAGGCCAGCGGGAGTTACTAAGATGCTCTAAATAGGCAGAAGAGAGCAAGAGTGGTGAGTCTGGAAAGAATAAGAACCTCCAGACAGGTGTGTGGTCACAGGTAGATCGACAAGGCCAGCCCACAGCTATCAACAGGAAGAGATGGGTGGTCACAGGTAGGGGGACGAGGCCAGCCCGCAGGGAATCTAGAAATGGGCTTGTCCACAATTAGCCTGTTTTGAGTTTTGTATATTTATTGATTTCCTGTTTTTCACCTATGGTGGGGACTCATCCTCTGTTCAGGGAGACGTCTGTCTCTGGATCCTCTGACAGCCATGAATGAAAAACAATTGCTGGGAAACAGGGATAATACCTTAAGATGATGATGCTATCATATTTGAGAGCAAGCCAAGTCTAAAATAAGCTTTTCAGTCCCAACTCGAATAAGAGCAGGTAATCAAACATTATAAAACACCTGGGGCTTGGGAGATGTAGAGGAAGAGAAGGCTAAGACACATTGCAACTTGGAAATTCTAAGCCAGGAGGTGAACATTTTAAAACCTAAGTCCATAGGAGCTTGGAGCTTTAGCTCAGTGGTAGAGCATTTACTTAGCAGGTGGAAGTCCCTAGCACAGGGGAAAATAATTAAAGTCTATTATTAGTATCTTCCTAGAAACAAGAGAAAACATTGCTACCATGAAAGAAGAGTGGATTCTGTTTAAAAAGGAACAGTTTGTGGAGAAAATTAGGTTTTTATAAATTAAAAATATCATGGGGAGAACAAAACTAAAAAAAATTACTAAATTTAAGAGTGAGCAAATCTTGAAATGGAGCAAAGACAAAAAGGGAGAGAAAGTGGGGGATGACATACTAATAAAAAATTTAAGGACTAGTTCAAGAAGTCTAAATCTGAATAATAAAAGTTGTTAAAGAAAGGATTAAAAAAATCAAGAAAAGGCCATCAATCAGACGAGTTAAGAAAATTCTGTAGGAAGAACATTTCCATTCTGGAAGGGTCCATCAGGTTCCGTTAGCCTGATGGGAACAGACCCACACAAAGGCTACCTCACTATGAGGATTTGGAATATGGAGAACAAAGATCGTGTTCTCGAAAATGAAAGGGAGACCATAAGAAGCAATAAAATTAGAATATCTCCAGCGTCCCACAAACAAAGCTAGAATCTAGGAATAATAGAGCAATAGACTCTCAAATTCTAGGGAGACATGGTTGTCAGTCTGGGCTTCCAAAATGCCTTCGCTGTTCAAAATATCAAATGAACAAGAGGAAGGAGGAAAGACATCATCAGATCCAAATGCTTAACCACTTCCTTTCCAGAATGTTCTTAGGAAAGAGCTGGTATTTGTGCTCCATGGGTGTAACGGTATAAACCAAGGAGGAGGGAGTGTTAAGACACAGAAACCTGGATGCAAAAGAAGCCTTTAGAACAGGTGATGGGAGACACCAAGAAGGAAGTCTGGACAGTGGAACTGAGTGGGGTGCCCCATTGTATCAAACACCCTGAGACATCTACAGAGCCGCCAGACATTCCATTAGTGATAAACACATAGAAAATTCTAAATGAACGCAAGGCCCAAACTGATTTCAGAAGGAACAGAAAACCTGTAGAGGGAAAGACAGATGTTTATGGCTATTACCTGGCTCCTCTGCGACTAACGTCTAAGCAGAAATAATGCTCTGAAGTTCAAATATTGCTCTATTTAAAATTATTATTAAGGTGTACATGGGGCCAGCAGCATACATAAAAGATAAAATACTGAATTTTATAGGAAGAAGTTATTAAATATTGGCTAAAACTAGAAGGCCAAAAAAAAAAAAATTTAAAAAAAGGCAAACAAATGGTAGGACAAGAAAGTGCCGGTGTTAGTGTAGAGGCAGAAAGTAATTACCTCAGGAGGACGGGGCGGAGGGAGATAAAAACTGCCATCTTTTTATAATAAGCCTCACAGAATTATTTGACTATTAACTTGAAAATGCATGTCTATCAGATTATAAAATAATAAAAAACAATAAAAAGAAAATTAAATAATTAAAGCTATGCATAACACCCCAGGCAGCCATTGCCTAAGCAATTGGAATTTGCAAACTGAGCTAAGTTACCCATATTTGGGCAATCTGAAAACCGTGAGAGTAGGAAAATCATTTTTATGAGAGTCATTATAGCATTGCTTATTCGAAAAGGGCTTGTGAAGTTGGATTAATTATCACTGGTTGCCTGCTATGATAAGTTCAGGACATACACCTTAGTGTGTATACACTTTGGCATCGTTTGATCTCATTACGGACAGAAAGACACAGGATAGGCCAAGAGGCACGGGACTGATTCCAACTGAGAAAGAAAAGATTAGGGGCTGGTGAGGCAAACTGCCTGGTAAACAGCAAAGATGAGCCCTGGAGGTCTGGGGAGTGGAAGCCGAAAGCTCAGCAGAGGCCAGAGAAGACTTGGGATAAGCATTGGGGGGGGGGGGGGACGGGCAGCTAAGCATTGGGAGTTTGGTTCACAGTGTGGCAAGGTTAAGAGGTGGTGGGACCAGAGGCTAGGTGGGTGTCCTGAGGTCTTTGGAGGCATGCTCCTGAAGTGGAAGTTCTCAGGGGACCCAGTTAGTTCTTAGTATTGTTTTCTGGTTTCCTGTCTTGCTATGTGATCTCTCCCTCTTGCGTGTACCACCACGGTGATATCATCTGCTGTGATGTGATACAGCCAAGGGCCCTCACCAAAGTTGGTGCTATGATGTTTCTGAGTCTCTAACCCTGTTAATTCAATGGACATCTTTTCTTTGCACTTACTTAGTTTTAGGTATTTTGTAATAGCAACAGGAAATGGACTAATAGAAGCACTACCAGAATACAGACTCTAATTCTCATGGAAGGGGAGGAGCTTTGCACTGTGTGGTCTGTTGTGCACTGCCTGTAGAAATAGGAATTGTTAGGAGTCCAAAGTGGACAGGATAGAGGCTACACACACACTGGTTTCTGTAACCGAAGACTGCTCATTCATTTCCTGGTCACCCAGACCAGAATAATCACACAAAAATTATATTGTGTTGGTCAATAGCTTAGGCATATTACTGCCTAGCTCTTATATCTTAAATTAACTCATTTTTATTATTAATCTGTGTATCATCACAAGGCTGTGGCTTATCAGTAAGGTTCTGGTGGTGTCTTTCTCTTTCTCCTTCGGCAACTATATGGTGTCTCCTTGACTCCACTTACTTTCTGTCTATATTTCTGTTCAGATTTTTCACCTGGTTTTACCCTGCAAAGCCATTGGCCAAAACAGCTTTATTATCACCCAATTAAAGCAACACATATACAGAAGGACAGTCCACATCCATCTCCCCTTTTCTGTCTAAATAAAAAGGACAGTTTTAACTTTAACATAATAAAATTACATATACTAAATAGGTATTAAACAAAAATTGTAATCACAATATTTAGTCCATTTGCATTTGGCAAATTAAGGAAAATACTCTCTCATCTATCCTATCATTGTGAGTCTAAAGTTTTATATCTAATTTATCTTTTATCATAATTAAGGAAAACTATAGCTATATGTCTTTAACTCTTCAAAGACCCAAGAAGGATATGAGACTACCTAAGTAAACAGGAAGTGCATTATAAGCAACTTCTAAAGTTCTAGAATTGACAGAGACATCTTGCTGCCATGACAGTCATTCGAAGTTCTTCTGTAATGTTGGGGCATCCATCTTTAGTCTACAGGCCCATAGTATCTGGCAGACTTTTCATGAAGCAGGAAATTTGAAGATCTGTTCTACCTTGTATTAGCAAAGTTCATCAGTTGTTTTCTTCTGTGACCTGTAGAATGTCAGGTAGTTCTTTCAAGAAGCAAGAACCATGAAGGACTGTCTCATCTTCTTTCGGCAAGTTCAACAATCATTTTTCTGTGGATTCTGCTTGTCCAGTTTATACAGCATGCTGTCAAGTAATCCAGGCAAGATCAGTTTCCCTTGCCCAAATGGTTAGCTTTGTCACATTAAAAGCAAATTCCATAATAAGTTTCTTCTATATCTCTGAAGTAATTGGTGCTGTCAGAAGTAGACATGTCTCACTATTGAGAAAAGTCTAAATTCTTAAAACATTTTAAATGCCATATTCTTTGAAGTGTTGAAGATTATCTATCTAACTGAAATATATCTTTGTATATCTAGAAAACCTAACTACCATGATTATAAGTTAGACTATTATAAATGACTAACTATTAATCTGTAATTTTTAATTATACATTACATTTTTAAATGAGCTATATAAACATAATACCTTAAATAAGAGCAGAAATTCATATACACAGTGTAACAAAATTGACCTTAAATTTATAACAGTAGACCAAGAACCATACCAATGGAAAGTATCCATCTCTATAACATATCCCCCTTAAATGAAAACAAACATTTATAAACAATCATTTTGGGAAACTGGGCATAGTTTTCTCCAAACTACTTCCTGCTGTTTGTTGGGTGAAATATTTTTAGGATTTATGAAGACCCTTCAGGGGGTCTTGTTTCTTCAAACCATGTTAGCCTGGAAGGAATCCACAGGTTCTCATCTTCTGTGGAAACAAAGGCAGAACCTCTTTTCCAAAGCACCATGTCCTTAAACTCAAAAGATACCTTTATGTTGGTTTAACTTAGCAGCCCCCAGAATCAAATGTGTCTCTGCCGTCAAAAAATTCAAAGAAAACACAATAGTATACATAATCCAGACTCTCTGTGCATCCATCTTTACATGGCTTATTTTTTGTTGCAAAAGGAGCGGCGGGCCGCTTCCCACCACCCACCCGGCTAGCTTTACCCAAAATAATTACACGGAAACTGTATTCTTTTTAAACACTGCTTGGCCGGCCCATTAGTTTCAGCCTCTTATTGGCTAACTCTCACATCTTGATTAACCCATTTCTATTAATGTGTGTAGCACCACGAGGTGGTGGCTTAACGAGAAGGATCTTAACCTGTGTCCACCTTGGAGAGGAGAGCTATAGCGTCTGCCTCATTGCCTTCTTCCCAGCATTCTGTTCTGTCTAGTTCACCCACCTATATTCTGACCTATCAGGCCAAGCAGTTTCTTTATTAATTAACCAATGAAAGCAACAGAAATACAGAAGACCCACCTACATCAATGTTTAACTCTATTACTTGTTAATATTTATTTTATTATCTTTACTCCTTCAATCTTTGATTGTCTGTAATCATGTCTGTATTCTTTTTTCTCTTTCCCAAGCCTACGTACATTTTTAAATCACACTGTGACCTGTTCAGAAGTTTATTTTTGTCTGAATCTGTCTTCATTGCATATCTGTAATCATTTTCTGACCAGGAACACCTTTTATTGTTTTTTTTCTAATGCTAAGTCGGCCCTGGCTAGGACCAACTCTGCAGTCCTGCCTGTTGGCTCCAACCCATTCAACATGGCAGAGGTATGTTCACTGCCTCTGCTAACCATGTTCACCACCCCAGCTCCAGGAACATAGTGGGTCTATGTTACCATTAAGCAACTAGCAAAATATTGCTCACAACCCCATTTAAGTGCAGGCTCTCCTGAAAGAGCCAGAGCTGTCTCTTAAAGAAGCCATGCAGTTCTCGCTGCTAATGCTGAGTTAGGAAACCTTCTCTTAAAGGAGCTGTGCCTTTGCTTGCCACCAGCAAACAGAGACTATCTGAAAAAAATGCAGCTACCAAGAAACTGCACTTGGCTTCCATTTTTGTGGGTCTAGAAACCACCCCCCCTTTAAAAGTTTTTTTAGGTCTTATGTGGATCCATGACAGGTGGTGGGTGCCATTTTGTAAATGAGGAAGCTCATTTATTTCCTGGCCGCCCAGATCCCAATAATAACACAGAAACAATATTAATGACAACACTGCTTGGCTAATAGCTTAGGTGTGTTCCTACCTAGCTCTTATATTCTAAATTAACCCATTTCTATTAAATCTGTGTTTCACTATGGTACTGTGGCTTACTGGTAAAATTCTGGCAGCGTCTTTCTCCTTTAGCAGCTACATGATGTCTTTTTGATTACGCCTACTCTCCCTGTATCTCTGTTCAGATTTTCCACCTGGTATTACTCTGCTAAGTCATTGGCCAAAACAGCTTTGTTATCACCCAATAAAAGCAACACATACACAGAAGGAAGTTCTGCATCCCCGCCTCAGGTTTCTTCACTCTCAGTGTTCTTTCTTTCTGTCTTTCTTTCTTTCCTTTCTTTCTTTCTTTCTTTCTTTCTTTCTTTCTTTCTTTCTTTCTTTCTTCCTTCCTTCCTTCCTTCCTTCCTTCCTTCCCTTCCTTCTTCCCTCCTTCCTTCCCTCCCTCCCTCCCTCCCTCCCTCTCTCTCTCTCTTTCTGCTTTCATTATATAATTCAGGCTGGCCTGGAACTCACAGTCCTTCTGCCTCAGCCTCCCGAGTTACAGGGGTTATAATCAAGTGCTACTTCATCCAACCTTTTTTTAGTTTTACCTGTGTGCTTAGTTCTGCTCCAGAATATGGGCCCATTCTATGTCATCAGCTCCTTAAGCAGCACTGCTGTATTTTGGTCATTCTGATGTTAGCAGCAGTCTGGCTCCATATCCTCAGCCCCCAGCACCTGAGTGCTGATACCTGAACCCTGGCTGTTGTGATGTCACCTCCAGTGAGTAAGTATCCACAACATTTCAGATACTTGATTCTGCATAGAACAGAAAACTTATGCTGCAAACCTTCTGCCTCTGTCCAGTGGGATATTTCTTATCGTTATTTCCCTACATAGACTGGTTACCCAATCTAGGATAAGCTTTGCAGCCAGCCTTTCCTCAACAGTCCAAGTTACGGCCATGTGCTGAAGTTAGAAACTTGAGCATTTACCATCAACCTATTTGAAATCCTCCAAATACTGCACTTTATATGATTGTATAGATGACCTAATTCAAGTCTTACAGGGGCTTCCCAAGGCTATAGCTATGATTTCCAACACTGTTTTATAAAAGGCAAGAAACTACTCATCTATGGTCACATACAAAGAAGAGTCAGGCAATGAAATATGGGTCACCAGGTTCTAGCTCTAAGCTGGGGCCACAAACCTCACTTCTTCCCGATGGTCTTGTTTGGATTTCATCATCTACTGACTTAACTTCTCCTCGGCTCCCAGCCCTGGGTCCAGTAGCAGGTAAGCTGTGCTTCTGCCTGAGGTGGAACTGACATGCTCGGTTCATGTGCCCATTTACTTCCGTGAAGCTCCCATGAGCCTATCAGAGCACCCAATGCCCAGAATACCCAGGCGGCACGTCTCAGAATCTGACCCCCAGTCTATGGGCATGCCATCTTGGAGACAGTTAGAAATATAATCTTTCAGAACTTACTTGATGCTAGCTGAGTCAGAAACTGAGTCAGATCCAGAGATCAGCTTCTATGTGCCCTGCAAATGATTTTGATATATATTGAAATCTGAGTACCCTGCCATGGGGGCAGGCTTGGAGGGAGCATGACAGGTTCAAGTCTTTGCTTTAAGCTGTTGAGTGTGTTTAAGACAAAAGATGTCTGGGAAAAAGAGGGGGCAGGAAGATGAGCTTCTACCTTGAGTTAACGGGACATATGGAATGTTCCTCAACATTCCTTTCTCTCTGGGAACATGACATAGAAAAATGCAGCATTGTTCAACCTCTGACCTTCCCTTCACCAAGGAGAGTGAAGATGCTATTTTGGAAGACTGAAATGAAGATTTAGGGGGAAAAATGTCATATAAGAGAGAGACTGGGGTTAAGACAGAAGGGGAAGAGTCTGTGCCAATTGATTGAAATCAGGATTCTAGATTTACCTCACTGTGGATGCTTGGCACGCCTTGTGGCTCACAGTGGCGGTCACACCACATTTCAGAGGCTGTGTTATGTGGGTTGAGGCAGAAAGTTGTGATTTACCCTATACTTAGAACAATCTGAAACAGCTGGTAGATACAATGTTTCTTCTTTTTACATACTTCAGTGACTGAGGAAGAAACAGGACAAAGTGCTCCTTCCTGGTCTTTTCAGTGTTTAGCCACACAGAGCTCCTATTGCCTGCTTATTGCTATCTTATCTCTGTTTTGGGGTGTTTAACAGAAGTCTTGGCCCTCAATGGGAAGCCAGGGCATCTCTCAGTTTGAACTGCAAGCTTGCAGAGGCTGCTTGGTGGCTTTCTGAGCACGGCATCCTTGATTGATGATGATGAGGGACAGTAAATAAGTTTCAGCCAGTACACTTGAGAGTGGATCAGGACATGGAGTGTTTACTGTGGACAATCAATGGGCACTATTTTAGAGGAGATGAAGATTTGCTGGGCTTAAGCTCCTGCCGGCTGGCCTCGTTGGCAGAGGGTGAGTTACCGTTTTCTTCTGGGAGGTAGACAGAGGAGCAGCTGCGCCTCTCAAACTAATGCGTGCAGTATAGCACGTCTTTCAGAAACCTGTCTGGGTGCTGAGGGTGTGGCTCAGAGGCAGAGCGGTTGGCCTGAATCAACAAAATGACTGAAAGCAAAACCCAAACCAAGAATCTGTTTGGAGATCAAAATCTCCAATAAAAGACCTGTTTGTGGTGTGTAAAGTGGAAGAGGGTGTTTTCTAAGCTGGGCAACTTCCTGTCTTCTTGCAACATTCCTGGTGGTTGCCCTAGGGTCTCCCGTTTTCTAATGTGTCTGATAGAATCCACGTTGGTGAGGACAGGGTCAGACCTCGCGGGCTATGTTGTCTGAGGCTGAGCTGTAGATGGAACACGGATCTGGGCAGAAACTAACAATCTCCCCCATCCAAGCCCTTTCCCCTCCCACCCAGAGGCGGGAGAAACTATTGCTTTAAGCTACTATCTGCCTCCTAAGAAGTCAAGGACCTAGCTTAGCCTGAGAGTCTGAGCACCTAGTCATTACTGGGGGAGAAAAAAAATACAATCTCAAGATTTCCCCAAAAGGAGACGTTTAAATGTTATTTATATAAACCATATGCGTATGTTTAGCAAGGTAAAATTTTCTAGATATTTCGCCAGAGAAAGCCTCTCTGTGTAGATTTGAGAAGCTCTATGCCTCGTATCGGGTCTGGCAGTTGTTGGTCTGAGGTGGAGAACTTGTCCAACGCTGGTCTTGTAAGTAGGTTTGGAGCACAGCCATGCTCGTGTATTTGTGTATCATCTGTGGCCTCCTTCTCCTTGCCAGAACATGCAGTGGTTACAGTGACTTTCTAGCCCGAGAAACCTAAGATATTTACTCTGTGGCTTTCACACAGAGAGAGGTTGGCTGACCCTGCACTCTATTTCTGCGGCTCCTTGTGTGTGGTCTTTAAACAATTGCTCAGACTTCTGACGAGATCTTTGAAGATGGCTCGAGTTTGGCTCTAGGGAGCTTGTTTGGCCCACCTTGTTGGCGTCTTGCTCAGGGTGCCGCCGGACTGAATAGGCCTGAGTCCCCTGATCGTTAAGTGAAAGCGGAGGATCACTGGTGATGCTCTTCAGAGGGGTTGGGGATCCTTCTGGAGATGGAATCTTCCGGAGGAAGTAGGTCTCTGGTAGGTGGGACATGGGGGTGATAGACAGCTCTACATTTTGTCCTCACCCCCTGCCCTCCTCCTGTTATGGCAAGACACGAGCAAGTAGCCTCCGTGCTTCTTGATGCTGTGAAGCCAGCCACCCTCACCAAACCTCTTCTGCCACCATAGTCAGTCACCTAAAACCCTTCCTCTCTTCTGCGGCTTTTTATTGGGTAGCTGGTTACATGAGTAGAAAAGTAACCAATATACCGATTGATCATTTTCTAGTAACCATGGGATCAGCTTTCAGCTTTTGGCTTATGGGTGAGTGTGAGAATTTCCCTCAAAAGGAGGCTATAGACTCTGTTAACCATCCACAGGAAGTGAAGACCTGAAGGCACCCTCCCTGCCCCCTCTCTACAGCTTTCAGATGATGGCAGCTTCACTGGAGTCCCTGAGCCAGAAACAGAAGCAATGGGGTGTTCCCAGACTTCTGCCCCTCCACACTTTAGGGCATAATGCTTGCTTCTTGCCTTAAACTCACAAGTTTGAAGGTAGTTTGGTGTGCGTCAGTGACAGGCTTATCTGAACGACTAAGATCATGTCCACTATAGGAGCTCGAGAGCCAGCTGTTTGGCACCATTTGCAGGAGGAAATCTGCTGAGCCGCTCACCCGGAGACAAGTTAGAGTCTCGTCATTCCTAAGCGTAGGTACTTCGATCCCACGGCTGGGGAGGAGGGTGATTTGAGACTGGCAAGGACAGATAGACGGTATATAGATATGGGCACGGGAACAAATGGACCTCCTTCTTGTGTCCTTTACCCCAGAGGTGGCCAAAAGCCTGGAGTTAGTTGTGATGCCTGCTCGGCTTCTGATTCTCTCTGGTTTTGAATCTTAGTGATACTCCTGACTACACAAAAGTATTTGGAGAATACCAAACTTGTTTTCATGTTGGACCTTCCGGGTTATGTGTATTGGAAGCACATTCCTTGGTTCCTAGTAAGTAGAAACGGTCTGAGGATGCTCTCCCGATCTGTGGGAGCCTCGTGATGGAGGTTTCGGATTCTCAGCGGAGAAGCTAGCTCTTGTTCTTGGCCTGGCTGCTGGTGTTGGACTCTGTAATATAGACGGTTAGAGAAGACACAGGACCTTCGGGCTTTGCCATTTACGTACATGAGAGTTGTCTGTTTTCAGTGTCTTAGAAACCAAGTCATTTCTGTTGTGAGAAAACCCCAGAGACAATCCCATGTTGTGTGGTTCCTGTTGCCTGAAAACTAACTTAAAGGGACAGGAATTTATGATAAGAAATAAAAGTGATTCGTTTATGTACGCTTATGCCCACTGAGAGGTAGAAGTCTGGCAGGCTGGAGAGCGCATCTCAAGCTCTTGCCTCCTGGCCCTGCCTGTACTCCTGACTGACAGCCACGAGGGTGGGGTTATAGCTGGAGCTGGAGCCTCACCGTTTGCTTCAGCAGCTGATCACTTGTGCTTCCGGGTATAACCTGGCTCTCTTTCAACGCCTGCGCTTTCTTGTTTTGCAATAAAAAATAAAATAATATAACCCGCCTTCCTAATCTTGAAGGATGTAGTTGGTTTTTTTTCTACTCAAGGCCAGGACTTCTGCAGCTGTGCACGCCAGATGTGGGGCAAATGCCAAACACCCCCAAACACGTAGATAAGATACCAAGGAGCGAACAATAGGAGCTGGCTGTAGCTTGTGGACATTGTACTCTGTGTTAAACAGCTGTGCGTTGGCTAACTCGGCAGCAGGCCTTTTTATTATTTAATTATTTTAAGATTTGCCTCTACCATACATAGTCTGTGCAGCTAACTTCAAGGCCAAGGGTGATGGTTACAGTGGTTTTATAGAGTCTTAAATTTGTGTATCTAAATACTGGGAACGTACTCAAGAAGTTGAGTGGTGTAGGGTTCAAAGACAAGTACATGGGTTTTATGGCCACTCAGGTAGGGGCATCTCCTAGGGTTTTCAGCCTTAAGGACAGCACATCAGACGGTTCAGTGTGAGGGCATAGTCCCAGTTCCATCACTTTCCCAGTGCCCCAAACTGGGAATCGTCCCAATTTCACAGTTACATGGGAATGAAATGAATTAATATCCATTAAAACACGTGGAGTGGTGCTTGAATGATAATTCCTATTATCACTGTCCCTCTTATTATCCCCCGTTCATATTTTTTAGTCTTCTTAAGGATGTATTCTTGTTTACTCTATTTATTTATTTAATTTTTAAATTGTTTTTATTGAGCTATATATTTTTCTCTGCTCTCCTCCTTTCCTCTCCCCTCCCCTTCTACCCTCTCCCATGGTCCCCATGCTCCCAATTTACTCAGGAGATCTTGTCTTTTTCTACTTCCCACATAGATTAGATCCATGTGTGCCTCTCTTAGGGTCCTCTCTGTTGTCTAGGGTCTCTGGGATTGTATCACTAGTTCTCATTAACAATTCCCGGTAGTAACAATAGTTTCATAAGTGTTACGGAGTTGTAGTTGCTATATCTAAAGCTTCTAGCCCAATTTCAGGTGTGTATTAGGAGCCCTGTGGTGGATGTTTTGTTTTAATATGTGGTTAGAAACTGCTGTGTGGTTCACTTCATCATGTTTGCCACTGTACAGACTCACGTGAAGAGCTATGCTCAGAACACAGCGGGCCCGACACCAGAATCATGGTGCAGGAACACTGCCTCTGCTCTGCAGCGACCACCACTACCCCGAGGTCATTAGAATCGCCATCCTCAGCCAGGTTTTGTTTCTGTCCTAGTCTCCTCATAGATCAAGTGAGTCTGATTCTGACTCTTGCTTCTCAGTCTTTAAGATCCCTGAAGAAGACTGTACCCTTCGGAACCCCGGGGGGCCCACTGAGATGTCTGGAGGGCTGCCACTAAGATCTTCCAACTGGCTGAACCTGCTGAAGGCCCAACTCCCTTAGTATCTAGTAACACTTAGCACATCAACCTGATTGTTGTGTGGTTAAAAACTCCACCAGCTCAGGCTGGTTGCTGCTGTTATTCACAAAGGCCTTGCCACTTTGTACCTCTCGTTCCCTGCCCTGACTGCTCTTTCCATGGATGTCTGATTTATTTCCCATTATCCTGCTTGACTTTGCTTCTCTGAAAGACTTGGGCAATCTCCGACTATCACATCTGACTATCACATCTGAACTTGTACATTCTGTTTATCCAGGGCCGATTTGCCCTCCTCTGGTGTGTTCCAGATGGCTTTGCACCAAGCAAAGCATATGACTCTCTTTTCCCCTTGATTACTCTGTTTCTTCATTCCTCAGCAGCGTCCTCCATTTGATTTACTCCTGGAGTATTTATTGCTGGGGCGATGTGCATAATGAATACCCTTGGGCTTTCATTAAGCTTGGCTTTGAGCAGTTTCTATTTCCCCTCCTTGTCCTTGATGTCTGCTGAGTTTGGTCATTGGCTTACGTAAAGCTCACCTTTTGCCAGCATTTACCCCACACAAATGCATCCCTATCCCTTTTAAACATGCTGGTTTAGCATTTTTTTTTTAAACCTCATGGGATGCTTTTCTAGTGACCTTTGGGATGTCCCCAACCTGAGGATCAGTGAGTCTCCCGGCTGTGTTTACATTGCACTTTTCTGGTCTGAGAGATCACACCAGGGAGTGGGTGACTGAACAAACAGAAGGTTTTTGGGGGAGACCAGTTGTAAGGGTGAATGGTTGTTCTGTCTTCGTTTTGTTTCTTCTCTTAGAATCTGGCGTTGGTTTCATTCCAGTTGGCTTTAACAGTAGCTCCAAGGCTGCTTTCTGAGGAAGCCCGAGTGTAGGTATTCTCTGTGACGACCGCATCGCCTGTCCCTGCTGCTGTAATGTCCGTCTCATTACCCGGGATGCTGTACTGCCTCTGCTAAACTAAAGACATGATGTCCTACATTGACCCTTGCAAGGCTGGTTCTCCAGACTCTGGCTTTGGAGCATCGAGATTGATCTTGAATATGTTCTTTTTTCAATTTTGGTCTTTTGTTAAGTCTTCTATAAGATCTGAAATGCCTCAACACTAACAGCCACATTTAATATACATATCATTAGCTTAGTTACTCTGCTTCAACTTCTGAGTTGAGTGGGGTTTGGAGGCTGTTGTATGGAAGATCGGGACTACCCACCATAGTCCTGCATCTGAAAGGCATGCAACACATTTTTTGTTGTTAAAATCTCAATCTATAAACCTTACGATACTATTATATTTAAGATTTTTGCTGGTAGATACTAATAGACTGTTTTTAAGAATTGTTTTTATTTTTAAAGAGCATTGCCTTACATGCTAAGGATTTGCTTTTAGAGCGTAGAAATTTCTCATTAACACAGTCTCTGCAAGCCTCCCTTCGTACCCCTCCCACCCCTGATACTGGCTGTGACTACCTCAAGCTGCAGCTTCGGAGGGGTGCCAAGGATCTGTGGTCATCTGAGTTTGTGCTTTTTTTAAAAACACTCCTGGAACCTTGAGCTGTCTCTGGAATTGTAGAGGTGAAAAAAAAAAGTTAAGAAAATCCATGGGAATAGAGGAAGGACAGGTCAAGTGTAAATGAAATATACGCCTTGGCCTTCTTGCTGAATGCGTCAACTCCTTTGCTTGCTCCAAGTGGAAGCTGATTTTGGGTTTCCTGCTCTCATGGACCATTTGACAGTTGAGAGGACAAAGGGCCCTGTCCGGAAGAGGACTGACTTTACCCAGGGCTACAAATCACAGCCCCAGCAAGCACCGTGCAGAGGGTACCCAGCTTTCTTTTTGCCTTAGACTCTGAAGTTCAGAGGAATCAAGTTTCAAAAGAGATTGACTTCCCATAACCCTGGATTTCCTGATTTGGGAGGCTCTGGGTCTGAAACTGGCCAGTATCTAGAGTTTTATCTCTTCAGCAAGCAGACATCTTCCTAGTGGGAAATCGGCTCAGCCCATAGGGTCTTCTGAGACTGAGAAGAAGCAGTGTTCTGAATGAAAGCAGGGCCTGGCTGATCTGTGCATCAACGACACGCAGGAGAGAGTGGAGGTCATGATCAGAAGAGACTGGGCTTTCTAGATGATTCTTTTAAGAAAAGAAGAGGGTGGGTCTTGTGGGTGTTGTGGGGTCTTTCCCAAGGGGTGTACCTAGAACAGGGTTCTTCCGAGTCTGCATAGTGGGCACCTTGCCCATCTTGCCCATAGGCTTCAGCAAGTGCTTTGTATTATTTAGGCTTAATTAAATAAAACCCCTTCACATTCTGAGCTGAGAGAATAGAGGTCATGGAACACCATCTTCTCTCTCCAGTCTCTCCTGCTGTGCAGTTACAAGCCCAGCTTTCCCTCTGGAAAATGCATTCTTGACAATGTTAATAGCTCTGACCTCAGAGTTCTAGCATTTCCCTCCAAAGTTCCTGAACTGAGAAAGAGGAGACTGGAAAGCTGGTGCCCAAGGCTAAACTCTGACCCTTTATGAAGGGAGAGGGTTGAATAGCTGCAGAGACAGACCAGTGTAACTACAGAGTAAAGACTGAAAAACAATCAAACAAAATCCTCTTAAAAACAAGCCTAAGAATGATCTGCAGTCTTGTGGTCAGCAGAAAGAGAATGGGGGATCCCCTACCCTCCACCCCACCTCGTTATGGGCTAGAGGGAAGACACACAGTTCTATGGAATTTAGCCCTGACTGGCTATTTGCCTGACCCTAGCAGATAATTAGCTAGTAAACTTGGGTCACAGCGACCCTCCCTTGGGAGCCCTGGTAAATAGTTTTCTTCACCTCCAAAAGTATAACAAAGCCCACTGGGAAACCTTGGGTAGTAGTCTCCCACCGGGAATCCTGAGACCATCTACAGTTCCCATTTGCCCAAGGGCTGGAGGCAGTTTGTGTTTCCTGGCCTACCAGCTGATTTAGCACAGCACAGGCCTTTCTCTTTGTTTATATTCCAGGGACACCATTCCATCATGGGGAATAAATCTTAAGACATTTCAGTCTTTTTCTTTTTTTAATATTTGGAATAAGGATTGAGAAAGATAAAGCTGGCCAGAATGATGTAAGCAATTTTAGCCAACTGTTTGAAGACGTTTTTTTAAAAATCAAAGCTTTTATTGTTAATGTGGAAAGAAAAATGTTGACTAGTGGCCAGGCCTGAGCCTCAGGAATACACTGTCTGTCTGGGAACCTGGTGGTGGCACCACTCCTTGCAAGCGAAGTACTGAGGCTGTCTACTTGCTGCTGCAGGGTAGACTGGACCTGGCTGTGTCCCCAAAGTGCCATTACCAGGTGAAGTCTTTTGCTTTCCTGCTCAGTGTTCTCTTTGGCACATGTTCCAAACACCCAGGGGTTCACTTCACCCCTTTTCCATCAGGGATAGATACCCAGATGAGGTGTCTATGCGGATGCCAGTACCTTCTAGTTGAGAATGTGTCCTCGGAGTCAGAATGTTAGAACCAATGCTGCATATAATAGCTTTGTCCCTTAATCTTGCCAACAGCTTGGGAGATAGTTTTATTATTATTATTGGCTTCTGATAGAGCTTGGAGAAGTTGAAGGAACTGCCCAGAACCATGCAATGAATAGACATGCTGGGACCCCAGACCACATCTAGTTGGTTCTCAGATCTGTGTCCCTTGATTCTGGGATGTATTGCTGAGTTAAAAAGAAGGAGGAGGAAAAGGAGGAGGAGGAGGAGAAGGAGGAGGAGGATGAAGAGGAGGAGGAGAAGGAGGAGGAGGATGAAAAGGAGGAGGAGGAGGAGGAAGAAGGAGGAAGGAGGAAGGAAGAAGAAGAAAAGAAGAAGAAAAGAAGAAGAAGAAGAAGAAGAAGAAGAAGAAGAAGAAGAAGAAGAAGAAGAAGAAGAAGAAGAAGAAGAAAAGGGAAAAAAAATGTCTCCTTACTGCCCATTGGGGGTTGTCCATTTGTCCTGAATCCTGGAGAACTTGGTGAAAGCCTTACCTAATTTTGGGTGATTACTTTCCTGAGGACAAGGTACCACCATTGGCCAAAAATCCCTCAAATCTCGCAGAGCTCCAGGGAGCAATGGCATGTCTACAGAATGGAGCCAGATGGGAAATCCAAGCAAAGATACAGGGAAGAAAGAAGGTGGAGTCAGATGCCATGTAACCACTGGGAAAGCAAGATGTGCGGAAACAAGCCATGAGCTTCATGGTAGAATATAATAGAAATGGGTTAATTTATAGTTAGGGCTAGCAGCAAAAAGCCTAAGCCATCGGTCAAACACCTGTAACTGAAAGTGAGCCTTAGAGTGGTTATTTAGTAACTGGCAGGCGGGAGAGAAACCCCCAGTTACAGAAAAACCTTTCCAGTTACCATCTCAGAAAAAGAATAGTGGTGTGTGTGTGTGTGTGTGTGTGTGTGTGTGTGTGTGTGTGTGTGTAAAGATGACTTCCAAGTCAAAGTAATTATTGTTCTCCTGGCAGGCCTGAGTTCAATTTTTAGCACCCATGTTAGGTGGCTCACAACTACCAGTAACTCCAGTTTCAAGAGGGCCTGATGGATTCTTCTGGTGTCTGTTGGTACCTGCACACATGTGATGTGTAAACAGTATACATGAGCACACACACACACACACACACACACACACTCACATACAAATAAAAATAATCCTAAAAATAACAATAAAAATATGAATAAAGATAACAGTTTATTACAAAATGTTGTGATTTTTGTTTTGCTGTTCCTCCTTTTTTTTTTTGTTCATCTTAGAATCAGAATTCAAAGGAAATCTGATCACTTGTCAGAAGGTGGCTCAACCAGCTCAGAACTAGAGCAGAGAAACAGAATTTCCTTGACAGAAACTCACTGAGACCCCGACGAAAATGTTCTTGCTCTGAAGCTTTGGGTTCAGTTCTTGGTGCTGCCGGGTGTCATCCCTGCAGCCATGGGCAAGGTGTTTAACTCCACACCCCTGTTCTGTGGCCAGGAAAGTGGGAGGAGGAGTGTTTTCCCTGTGATTCAGTTTGTTTAGATCAAGGTTACACTGAAGCGTGGGCCGCTTGTTGCTTTTCATTGTGTAGAGCTGTCTAGGTGATGAACCTGTGAAACCAGGTCTTCCTAAGCTCTCAGCCTGATGGTCCCAGATGGGTCTCTCTCTCTCTCTCTCTCTCTCTCTCTCTCTCTCTCTCTCTCTCTCCCTCTCTCTTCATTTATTTTCTGTGTATGAATGTTTTGCCTGCCTGTGTTTCTTCTGTGCACTATGTGTGCAGTGACCACAGAGGTCAGAAGAGGGTGTCAGATTCCCCAGGACTGGAGTTACAGACAGTTGTGAACCATCATGTGTGTGCTGAGAATTGAATGGTGCTCTTAGCTTCTGAGCTGTCTCTCTAGCCCCAGATTGGCCTTTTTCTTAGGAAAGGATATGGTTGCTTCACAGACTTCAGTGTCAAGTGAATCTCCTGGGTGTGTGCTTGATTCTAATCTGCCAAGTGTCCAGCTGAGGCAGATACTGCTGGAGCAGGTAGCAAGGGTTTGGCAGGATTCTCCGTTGATGTTCAAGCACCCATGTATTTAAAGATTAGCAGATAAATGTGTGCAATTCTTTGTACCAATTAAAAACATTTGTCATTATGTGTCAATTAAGAAGAACGATAAAAGTTTACCATAGCGATTAGATGCAATACCTGGTCCTACACCGAATTGTTTACTAGAAGAAAATAATCCTGTAAAAGACCATGTAACAAAATGGAAACATGGCAGTAGATTAGACAAATAACTACATCAGCATTAATTTTCAGGCAAATTGATGATGGTATCACATGGGTAGATGATAAACAATAAGGCAATGGAGTGTGCATTGGTAATTTTCTGCTTGTTAGGACAAAATGCCTGACCAAACGACTTAAGAAAGAATGACTGCTTTGGCTCATGGTTGCAGGGACCATCTGAGGGTGAGGGTGAGGGTAGGGTTTGAGGCAGCTGGTCAGGGCTCACAGTTACGGGTATAGTCAGTCCATCATGGGGACAAGGGAGGCAGTTGGTCACATTGAACCTAGTCAGGAAGCAGAGAGAGACGAGGGTGCTTTCTGCTAGCTGTTTCCGGTCTAGTGATTCTAGAACCTCAGAACACAAAGGGGTGCTGACCACATTTCAGGTGGGCCGTTTTGCCCAGATTAACCTCATGTAGGAAAGCCCTAGCAGACACTCCCTGAGGCTTGCCCCTTGGTGGTTTTTAGATCCTGTCAAACTATTAACTAGTATGGGATGAAACACTGGCAGTAGGGAAATTTGCCTGGTGGTGGGCTACAGTCTATACATTATTGCCACCAGTCAGCATACAGTCTCTGCATTTCACATTTGAAATGAGAAAAACTGAAAATTAGCATATAAACACATTCTACAGATATTTCACATTTATACACATGTATAAATGCCAAATGTCATGGCTACCAGTGAGCCCAGCTCAGAGACTGTCCCTACTGTTAATGCCCATGCTTAGGCCTGTCCTTGGAATGCCATGGCCTCCCTCTCTTGATTCCCTTGCTCTCTTTTCAGATGCTCCTGTGAGGTTCCCTCCTGCATTCCTTTGGTTTCTAGTGGAAAAGCCCTGAGTTCCTCCTCTTGCCTTCTGAACGTTTTCTTTTCTAAGGTATTGCCAGTGTGAGCAGGTCCTCGCCTTGCCCAGGCTGACTTCATGCATGGATCCTTCCCCACTTCCTTGTACCCCACTGCCAGATTCACTCCGCAAGTTTAGTTTTGCTTCGCTGCATCATTGCACAATTCTTTCTTGTAGCCCGTGACTTCCTTTTTGAGGGTGGAGGGTGCTGGTTTCCTTTCCAGCTCCTTCGTGCCTCGCACAGTGCTTAGGTTCTATAAATGTCTGAAGACTGCAGAGTGAACCCACACGCTGGGCAGACACTGCACCCAGCCGTCCAGGCAGGCCAGATGGTAAATGTTAGTATTTGAACACCCTGTAGAAACACAAAAACCCACTGAAATTCTGTTGCGTGTGCATATGTTTATGTGAATTACCTCTCTGGATGGTCTCAGGATACCAATAAGCGTCTGGGGGAAGACACCTGAGCCAAATTTCCTCTGTAAATTATTTCTGGCCTTTTCTCCCCGCCAGGCTTAAACAATAGGCTGTCAAGTTGCTAAAAAGAGGAAGCATGTTTCTTATGGGGAAAATGATCCTGCTATTCTGCTGTAGTAAAACAAGGCAAGCTCCTCCAGAGAAGGAAGCATCTAAGAAATTATGGCCTCCGAGAACAGCGTCACTGTCGTCACCGTTGGATGAGTGGCGGTGGTCAGGGGGAGAGAGATGCCCTTAGCCTAAAGAGGCTTGGGTCTAATGCATTCCAACAAAGAGCATTCTCTGCGCTTTGCTTCATGTTTTCCGGGTTAGAATGGAAAGATGTAGAAAATAGTTTCTGACTTCAGAGAGCTCACAGTCCAATCAAGACATTAGATATCCAGACAGATGAAGGAACTAAACTGAAAAGCCGCAGGACCGGGCAATTTCTCAGTACATTCTGGCTGCACCCCTTCTAGTTTGGAGACTACTCTATGCTAACTGGTTTCCCTTGCGGGCACAAGATGGTCACTGTAATTTCTAGTTTCATAGTTCCCTTGATTAAGACACCAAACTAGACTGAACTCGGATCCAAGTCTAGCCTTGCATCTAAATTCGGTAACTTTTATACATATTTACAGAATACATTGTAAATATATGTCATTTCTGACCCCAGACATTTGTTATATTTTGGTACTGGGAGCATTTAAATTCCTTTTGTCTAGGTAATTTGAAGTATATGTTAGCTGTTGTTTGCTGTAACTATGTTTCTGTGTGGTGGAACAGAGTAACTTACACCTCTGTCTCCCTATATTTTGGTGTCTGTGATCCATCTTCTTTCTTTCCCTACTTTTACCTTCTCAGAAACCATGGACCTTGGTTACTTCTGCGTGACCAACACCATTTTCAGCGACTACAGGTTTTCAGTGTCTATGTGAGAGAGAATGTGGAGTGTTTGTGATAATTTATCTGACAGAAGGGTGTGAGGGGAAGGGTCAAGGTGCCCTGTGTGACAGCACCAGGCCGGCCTGAGGCAGAGTTCAGATTTGGTCTTCTGTTCTCTCTACAAGTCTGAAATCATGGGTTGAATCTGAGACATGGAAGGAGCTGGTGTAACTATTCTCATCTCACTCCCTCTGGGACCTGATGACAATCAGTGATCCCTGGCCTTCCGTGCCGAGACGCCGATGTCAGACAGCTGACAGCTAAACCATGCAGGAGGACTCATTGCTCACACTGAAGGGGAAGGAGGGCACCCTTAAGCTAAAGAGGAGGTGTGGTGGTTCCTATGAAGAAGGATAGGTGGGAAGGAAGTGAAGGCAGCTGCTGGTGAGGGTGGCCTGGGAGTGTCTGACACTCTTGTTGATTTGTGGGTCTCGAGATAGACAAATGAAAAGATGTCAGCTTTCTGGCTTGGACCTATAATCCCAGTTCTCGAAGGTTGAGGCAGAATTGTGAGTCCTAAACTAGCCTTGGCCACAAAGAGATAGTATCTCAAACAAAACAAACTGAACTCAAACATGCAAATAATTCCAAGAGAATAAAGTCAAAGCCACCCCACAGTTAGCATGAAGTGGAGCCCCCGGTGGCTTTCCTGCAATGTTCCCCTCACAGGTTCTTTGTGGCCGCTTCCCTTCATCCTCTCTTAACCTAAACCCCAGCCAGTGAGATGCAGTGTGCTTTTACCTTTTGGATGAGCAGCATCCCTGTTTTACAACTTACAAAAGGGACAGTTCAGAGCTGGACAGTCGGACAAATGGCTTGTTTTCCACCGACATTTTTCATTTCCTGGGAATAGCTTCACGCCCTGTTACAGGATTCAGAATCCCAGGGTCAGGTACCAACTCAAGAGACCGCGGTTAGAGGAAAACAGGTTGTCAGGAGGTAACCTGACCACATTTCTGTGGCATGAGCTGGTCCAAGTCAGCGCGGATTAGAGCATGCTTTGCAAGATCATTCTGAGATCTGCCTGGCAGGGGCTTCGTGTGTGGAACACACATCTTGTCTTAAAAGCAACCTGATCCAAAAATAGCCGAAAATGGCAGCAGGCGGGCCACTGGGAAGCCTTTCCCTTCTGATGGGGTGACAAGCTCTCACAGACATAAAGGACTGTTCTCCAGCCGGGTGTGGTGCGGCGCAGTGCCAGCTGTTCTGGAAGCAGATGTGGAAGAATTTTCTGAGAGCAGGCACTTGTGGGTAGCCTGAGCATCTTGGTGAGACCCCATTTCTAAAAACAACAAGCAAGGCGCTTTCTGTGGCCCTGCCTTTCCCTAGCAAGTCTTCCCTACCTAACACAATGACCAACATCCTGAAAGGCCTCAGCTGGCAGACTGAGGTCTTGACTTGCATATTCATTCCTGGCTTGGGTTTTGACTCAGGTAACGTATGAAAACCTCTGACCTCACATTGGAATGGTGTCTTCTGAAGGGGCAGAGACCTAGTGAGCTAAGCAATCTAGACATCCAATCAAGGACTCGGAGGATTCTAGCAGTGTTGGACATTTACTCCGGCAACATTGGGTGAACACCCTACATGCTCTGATCCTCTGTTTGGAGAGCACAGCCAGTGAGTCAGGGCAGAATCCTTAACTCTGCTAACTCTGCGGGACAGCAGGGGACAGGTGTCTCACTTCTCCTCAGCTTCGCAGCCTTGGGGATAGAGCATGCAGATTGCCTATCAGTACTGGCAGATACAGAGCCCATGGAGGGTGTCAGAAAGCTGTGATTTTCTTGGAAGTGAGAGGATGTCTGATTACGGATGTTTATAGTACATTATTCTTTAGAATGGATTGTCTACTTCATCAAGATTTGTGCATCCCTTTGGAAGAACCAATCTTGTTTGGTCTCTGGATACCTGCTGTGTGATGCATGACTCCTAAGGGACTGTCAGACTGAGAAGAAATGGATCCCAGGTTGGAAGGTGGCCAAGGGGAGACCTGGTCAGCTTGCATGGTGGTGGCCTGTGGTATTTCATGGGTGGGGCTACAATATGGCCCTCTTTTCTCCCTTCGTAGCTCACTCGTCTCATGTGAAGAGTTTGAACTCATAGACTGAGCTCACAGAGCCAAAGTCCAAGAGGGGGAGAGAGTCAAGCCTATTTGGAACTGGTCCGCTGGCATAAAAGTGCCTTCTAGATTGAGCCCAGTTCCTGTGAAATCTTATGATCCATGAAGGCCAATTAAAACAGAGCCCGGGCACAGGAAGAAGCCAAGAGACATGTATAATTATGAGAACCAGAACTTTTAGTAGGGAAAAGAAAAAAAAATCCAAGGAGAAGCCAAGGCCAATTATCAGAACTGCTAATTTACCAACCTAATCATTAATGAACAGCATGTTTCCGAACAGAATGCTAAGAGAGGAATTGTATTTAAAGGGCTTAGAAACTGCTAAACTCTGAAGTTGTACAATTTGTGCAAATTAATATGATAAAAAGAGACAATTAAGGTTTATAATTAACAGATAAATACAAATGATCTGGTGAAGACAATCTCAAGTTTCTGCTCTGTCTTATGAAGCAGTGTAATTGATTTTTATAAATGCTAATTTACGGTCCATGCTCTGTTAACCATTAACACGGAGACAAGAACATGGAATAAATGCAAGTCAAGGAGGGACGGGAGCCAACGCACTAAAAGTCCGCATCTAGCCAAGGGGAAGACACAGGACGGAACCAAAAGCTGAAATGTGGCTTGGAAAAGAGAACAGTATTGCCAAGTGACACTCTTGCCCCTGTCTCTTCTTGGTCACCCATGCCAGTACAGGGGGAGAAAAAGGCTCCTCAAATCCATTCATGGCTGGGGCTGTAGCTCAGTTGGCGAAATGACTGGTTAGCATCCACCAGGCTCAGAGTTCAGTCTCTGGCTCCACTGGGTATCACGGCAGCATGCTTCTACAAACCCACACTTGGAGGGAGGAGCTCTGAGGACCGGGGGGGTTGGTGATCATCCTTGATAAGAGTTAAGCAGGCCCTGAACCGACTTGCAGTACTTCAGCCTCCATTTTCTTTGGTGTACAGGCCTGCAGCATCAGGCCTGGCTTGCTGAAGCTTTTTGAATAATGCTTGAAACAAATAAAAACCACGAAGAGTCTTGGCCCGGTGAGGGTGAATTATGTCATGTCCTGGGACTGCGGGTGGGATTTGCGACTAAATTCTCATCCAGATCAGATATCAAAGAAAGAAATTGCTGAGAGATGTGTCCGGAAGTTGTTTTTTTTTCTTAAAAAAAAAAAAAGAAAAGAAAAAGAAAAGAAAAAAACCAGAGCAGTCATCACTTCTTTATCGTTCAGCTTGAGCCAGACAGTGGCTCAACCGCCATGCGCAGACAGTCCTCATTTCATGGGACGGCACTGGACAGGTGTGTCTGCCAAAGTGGGGACATTTTCTAATAGGAAATACCAGGCAGCTATCTGATTCCTGAGGTGGGAGGAGCTTCACAGCTAAGGGGGCTATACAAAGGGCACCCTTCTCAGAGAGGTACTCAAAAAGAACATCTTCTGGGTAAAAACTAAAACAACAACAACAATAACAGCCACCACCACCATGGGCAACAAAGAGAGAAGACAGTCAACATGGCAGTATCAGCGTGATGTCTAACCTGGTGACAAAGTTAATGCTTTGGTAGAACGATGGAGTCTGGGTTACATGTTATATACTGCATTCAGTTGTCACCCTTGGAAGACACTGATACAGCTAAGACTCTAGACCACGACTCTTGGGAACATTGTAATGTCTCTGGAAATCTGGATTGATTCTTTCAATGAAGATTGCTGCTTCTGTAACAGAAAATTAAAGACGCATAGAAGATACACAGAAGAGGCGCAGCCAGATCCCAGCCACGGGAGCTGGTGCTGGTAAGCATGATCAACATGCAGGCTCAACTGGAAGCAACGGGAGGACAGAGCAAGGTAGCCAGTTCTGCCTGAGCAGCCCGAGAGGCTTGATGAAAGGGAGCCAGGCGCTGGTGAACAAGGAGAATTTTCCCTGGTAAAGGCGCTAAGAAAAGTTACTTTAGGTTGATAAAAGACAGAAGAGAATGCAGTGCACCAGGTTTACTAGTGAAGACAGACTCAAGCTGGACCAGAGCGTGGGTGGCAGGGGCCTCTGGGAGGTGAGGATGCAGCTGAAGGGCAGAGGGGAGATATCACATATGGAAGAGTGGCAGAAGCAGGTAGGAGTTGAGGAGGAGCAAGAGCAGCGGGGACAGAGGCCAAAGGACGAGAGAGAGAGAGAGAGAGAGAGAGAGAAAGAGAGAGAGAAAGCATGATCAAGGGAGGCTGTGTGGGATGCTTTAGAATAAGCCATAAGGCCGACGATACTTTCTCTCTAAAATATCACCATTTTTACTACAGAAAACAAATTAATCCCAGCTTTGAAAAACCCACATTGTGCAAAAGGTCTATTTTGTTTAGTTTTGAAGTGTTTTTAAAATCTGGGCATGGTGGTACATGCCTGTAGTCCATTGTACTTTGGGGATAGAGGCAGGAGGATCATGAGTTGGAGGTCAGTCAGGGCTGTATCATGAGACCTTGTCCAAGAAACAAAAAAGTGGCTTAGAAGTATTTTAGCTTGATACTATATTGTAATAATCTGACACATAAATTGTTTTGAAACACATAATACTATTTTGATTCCTCTTGAATGTCAACTCAAGGACTTCATAGCCATCAGACGTTTGCTGCACATCACACACAGCTCACGTGAATAAGAAAAGGTGACAATGAACATGACCACCATACAAGGCTGGTTCTGGTCAGTCCTGGGTTAGTACTAAACAGGGCCACCTGTTTCTTCCAGATGTCCTATGTTCTCTAGAGTGATTGCACCGTGTGATGGACAGTGCCAGCCAGACTGGGATGGACAAGCTCAAAAAGCAAATGTTTAAAGCCTGGAAAACTTCCATAAGAAACTGGAGTGATTTGACTCAAGTCTCAGAATCTCTGTGAGAGTTCCATCCAGAGCTTTGGCAACCTTACCAGAGGGTGAAATGCCCTCACTGCTGAAAATGATGGAGGTTGCACTCACTGTTGTCAGGCGTTGCTCTCTTAGGCACTGAAACCTCTAAGTTTCATAAGAAACTATCTTATAAAAACTTTTCGGTAAGTCGTGTGGTGGTCCCGCATCCTTTAATCCCAGCACTCGGGAGGCAGAGGCAGGCAGATCTCTGTGAGTTCGAGGCCAGCCTGGTCTGCAAGAGCTAGTTCCAGGGCGGGCTCCAAAGTTACAGAGAAACCCCGCCTCGAAAAAACAAAACAAAACAAAAAAGCAAGCAAGCAAACAAACAAACAAACAAAAAAACCCAGAACTGTTGGGCTATCTTAGGTTGCACGGACTAATTTTACCTGATGCTGCTTCTCTGGGGACGTGTGTCCAGGTACCACCCTCCACTAGCCACATGGACAATGACCCAGTTGTGCCTTAGATTCCTCTAAATACAATCTGTCGATTTTCTTTCTCCCACAGTAAGCAGGGTTATCTTGGCTGTTCCAAAGCAATTAGGTAAACTAGCGTTTGGTTAGACTGCCTTTCTACCTTGAAGAATTCTCTCTCTTCTTCTCTGTTATAACCCTAAGAGCCTTAGTCCCTTATAGAGCCAAAGAGTTGCTTTTCTGCACCAATAAGCAAAAGCATTACAATATTAATAACCCCCAGCCACGGGTTTAGCTTCCTCACCTTCTTGCCATGCTTGAATGGTTCCCTCCGAGTGTGAAGTAATCAATAGTGGCCTGAAATGCAATCGGGCTTTCACACACTCCATGATGTTTCCAAAATAAGCTAGTGGCAAGCATTTAATTAGCTCATTTTGTTTCTGCCAAGGCAGAGGTGCAAACTTGAGGAGATCCAGAACTGGGATAAATATAGCTGTTCCAGAAGTTTCTGTACCTGGTGGGAAATAGGGGTGGGATTCAGAAGACAAACGATTCTACCTCTCCTACTCTCTCTCTGGCTCTAGGTATGTCTCTCTGGTGTCTTGACTCCCATTTTCCTTTGGCTAAGAAGAGCAAGGTGGCCCTCAGTTTGGAACAAGATTTCTTCTGTCAACATAGTCCGGTGCTAAATGCCAGTCACCATGCCCAGTGTTGAGGATAAAGGATGTACCAGACACTCTGAATAGGAAAAGAAAGAGACAGGCTTAGACTAGCGTTGGCTCTGGGCTGGGGTGGACTTGTGTCTAGAATCGTGTGGCGAGAACAGCGTGAGCATCTCAGGACCGGGACTGAGCCAGCCTCTGGAGCAGGGCTATCCCTGCAAGGACAAGAAGCCGAGGCTTATTCGCAGTGTCTAGGTTCCTTTCCTCTCGTGTTTGTAGCAGGGACAGATTTATTTTCTCCCTGGGCCCCGTCAACAATATTTATTTCTCCACTCCGCAATGAATCTGAAGAAAGGAAGTTTCTCTTCGGATGTTTGTGTTGGGAGCTATGGGCGTTTTGCTGATGCCTATCAGAGGTTTTGAAACCTCTGTGTTTCCATCAAGATGCACCGGCAGTGAATCTCACGCACACACAGGAAGAGGCCACAGTGAACTCCAGGTGAAGAGGAAGTGGAGATTTGCTGACCTGAGAAGACCTCCTGCTGCAAAGGCGGGAACCCAGCAGGGTATACACAGGCCAAAGGCGAGAGTTCCTCAGGCCTTTCTTTGGTTCCTGGAAAACCAAACAGCTGTAATCTCCTGGGTTAACAGTCCCAACATGCTTGCCTGTCTTCTGCATGGTAATCTAACTCCAGCTCCCACTGGAGAAAAAAATAGCACATAGGCAACAGATTGTCCTCCATGGCTACAGCCTCTTTGTTACTTAGACTTTGACTTGGTTCAGAAAAGTAGAGGCCATTTACACAAATGCCTACCTAAGTAAGTAAAACCTAAAATAAGGAGGACTGTCAGGTGTGTATAAATGCTGGCGCACTGGAAGATTCATGTCTGGTTGGCAAGATGGCATAGGAGGCGAAGACATTTGACATACAAGCCTAAGTTTGACCCCTGGAAGTCACATGGAGTTGGAAGGAGAGAACTTACTCCTCAAATTTGTCCATGGCACATGTACGCATCCACAAACACTAAGACCTCAGCAATAGCTCAATGGTCAAAGGCCCTTGTTACCAAGCTGCTGACTTTTACCCTAGGACCCACGTGGTGGAAGGAGAGAGCTGACCCCTGGCAGGTCCTGTGACCTCCACCTTCATGCTGGGACATGCAAGCATCCCCACAGGTTCACCCCCACTCGCCCCAGAGAGAGAGAGAGAGAGAGAGAGAGAGAGAGAGAGAGAGAGCAAATAAAAACAATACAGTCTCGTGTCTTTGATTTAACAAATATGTCTCTAGAAATTTATTACCAGGATTAATTGGAATCTACTGTTTTTCATATTCTTTGAACATCTGTTATCTGCTTCTAGAAAACTCAGAAATGTCTTAATTAACAGTAAAGTATAGGGCCGTATACATGTGTTGAAAACGTAGCAGTGAGGCAAATGCGTGTGTCCCCAGCACACGGGTTAAGATGAGAATGTAGAATGTGTTCTCCAAGCGCTCACGAGCCCTCTACACTTGTCCTTCCTGGCTTAAACTGTCACCAGGACTGGAGAGTGCCTGCTGTTCTTGCAAAGGACCCGAGTCCAGGTCCCAGCCCTTGAGTTGGGCAGCCCACAATCGCCTGTAACTGTAAACCCAGCGGACTCAGGGTTTTCTTCTGCTCTCTAAGGACATTGGCTCCCATGTGGGACATACACAGACACACACACACACACACAGACACACACACACAAATAAATTTAAAAAATTATCAGTTTGATATCATTCTATTGATTTTTTCTTTTTATCACTTATAAGCGTATTGCTAAGTAATATATAAATTCATTCTGTGTCTTAAGAGATCTGATCTTGACTTCAGTATTATGTCATCGAGATTTTTAAAATATTGATGCATACAACTAGATTTCAAGTATTCTTCCTTGTTCTATAGTATTCTAGTATATAAATATACAAACGTTTTGTTTGTATAGACTACTCTTGGTATACATTTGAGTTATTTCTAGTTTTTTTCTATGAATATATGGCTAATTATTATTCCTATAGATATGAAATAACACACCATGCACCAAAGTTTCAGGGACATGTACTTAGGATGTTGGGTGGGACGTATAGCATGTAACTGACCGTACTCCTACTTGAAGTGACGATTGTGATTGGAAAATGGCTCTGGGGTTTCCAGGGCCATTATCAAGAGAGCTGGCGTTTAGTGTTCCCCACCCATCTTCCCCACAAGGCGTTGGGAAGCCAGCAACAGTATAGCGAGCTGTCCTCCATGGTTCTCCTCTTTACTCATTAGTGAGTAAACCTCATGGGTTTCTGTCTCTGCTGCAGTGTTTCCAGTTCAGCCTGTAGCATACTGACCACCCAGACTTAGGGACCAGAGCCACGGTGAGCTGCGCCTGTTCACCTGACTGACACTCTGCGTTTGACTTTCTTCGGCAAAGCCAGGTCTATGCCTGCACGTTGTGATGTGCAGGTTTGATTTCCCACTTTCCACACTAGGACATGTCAAATAGTCACAGGATATTAGATCACACTGTGTGAAGATGTCTCTCTGTCCTCCCTCACCTGCCTAAGGCACCTTCTGATTGGTTTAATAAAGAACTAAATGGCCAATAGCTGGGCAACAGAGGAGAGGCAGGACTTGCGGGCATAGAGAGGAACTCTGAAGAATCTAGGTGAGGGGGATTTGCCAGTGAGATGTGAAGGAAGCCTGTCAGATATACAGTATTGAGGAGAGGTAATGGACCATGTGGCAAAATGAAGATTTATATAAACAGATTAATTTGAATTTTAAGAGCTAGTTGGGAACAAGCCTAAGCTAAGGCTAAATTTTCATACTTAGTAAGAAGCCTCTGTGTCTTGAAATGGGAGCTGGCAGACCAAAGAAAGACCTATTACATCAAGCCATCTTCCACAGGGACAGCTTCAGTCCAGGTCTGACTATATGTTCACTGAGGCCTGCAATTTGCAAATTCATTCATTTATTTATTTATTTTTGGTTTTCCGAGACAGGGTTTCTCTGGGGCTTTGGAGTCTGTCCTGGAACTAGCTCCTGTAGACCAGGCTGGCCTCGAATTCACAGAGATTCGCCTGCCTCTGCCTCCCGAGTGCTGGGATTAAAGGCATGCGCCACCACCACCCGGCTGCAAATTTATTTTTAATACATCACTTTTTGGCCGGTCTTTGGCTATAAAACTGTAATGGTTGAGTTTTAATTTGCATTTCCATAATTGCTAATGAGATTGAACATCGTCTGGGTCATTCAGGTTCTCTCTTTCACGAAGGGAGAGATTAGTGGCTTATTTTCTAAGTGGTTTGGCTTTTAAAAAATTGAATCATACAAATTATTGGTAGTAATTTTGATCTCTTGGTTATTGCCAATATTTCTTCTAATTCTATGACTAGACTTTTTCTCCTCTATTATGAGATCTTCTGTAAATAGAATTTCTTGATTTATATTTTTTCTCCTTTTCTCCTTTATTTGTTCCTTCCTGTATCTCTTCCTTCCTTCCTTCCTTCCTTCCTTCCTTCCTTCCTTCCTTCCTTCCTTTCTTTCTTTCTTTCTTTCTTTCTTTCTTTCTTTCTTTGTTTCTTTATGTGTTTATTTATTTATTTCTTCTTTGTATATGGTGATATGGGAAGTAATTCTGTATATGTGTTGCTTTTATTAGGTGATGATTTTGGCTTCTCCATCCTTCTACCTCCAACATTCTCTCTGCCCTAAAAATTCTGCCTAGCTATTGGTCATTAAGCTTTTTATTAAACCAATCACAATGACATATTTTTACATAGTGTAAAAGATTATTCTACAATAGTCCAATTTTACATTTTTCCATATTGATTATCACCCCACCACTATTTAATGAGATATCTGTATTTGTGAGCCATTTTTAGAGTTACTATTACCTTTGCTCTGCTATAAGATATATTTAAGAATATTAAAATTCTAAAGAATCCCTCTAACTAGCTAACAGTTCTGGGACTAGCTCACTTTGGAAGGCAAATAGTCAGTTCCAGCAAGGAGCATAGAGGGTGGAGAACCTTTTTATCAGATGAACATTAAGAAAGGCAAAATAAATATTTGGTTAATGTGAAGTAGCCTTCATTAGGTCAATCCAGTGGAAAGTACCTAGTGAGATGTTAGTGGGCGTTTCCGGTTGGTTAAGCTTAAATTGTGTTTTACTCTTCAGACTGAGCTGGAATTGGGAGTTGATTAGAACCCCAGGGTCCTGAAGCCATGCCAGCCTAATAGTTTCCCATACCTGTTAACCGAAGCTCTGTGCTGGACCCTACACATGAGATGGCTCCAGTGTCTGTGACTTTGTAGACAGTCTTGTCATTGGGTAGAACACGCTACCTCACCTTTAGCAGAGTATTTTCTCTGCCTTTGGTCTTTCTGCCTACATTTTAGAAATCAGCTTTCAGGTCCTGCAAATGAACAAAAGGTCAAGATTTTATTTTGGTTGTCTCAATTTAGGAAAAATGGATGTCTTTACATAATTGAATTTTCTGACCCACACACATGTTATTTCTCTACTTTTATCTAAAAAAATTAAGATTTATTTGCTGAAGTTTTGTCTTAGTTACCTTTCTGTGCTGTTGCAAACTGCCATGACCGAGAGTAGTCTTATGGAAGAGTTTGTTTTGGCTTATGGTTCCAGAGGGTGAGTTCATAATTGTGTGTGTGTGTGGGGGGGGGTGCATGGCAGCCTCTTCCTTCCTTCCTTCCTTCCTTCCTCCCTTCCTTCCTTCCTTCCTTCCTTCTTTCCTTCCTTCCTTCCTCCCTTCCTTCCCCATTCTCTCCCTTTTCTCTCTCCTTCTTTCTCTCTTTATTTCTCTCTATCTCTCTTTTTTCTATCTTTTCCTTCTTTTTCTTCTTCCTTATTTATCCAGTCAGGGAACCCCCGCCTGTGGAATGGTGCCCTCCACACTCAGCTCACATTCAGATCCAGCTTTCTCAGCTCAGTGAATCCTCTCTGGAAACAGCTTCAGAGACCCACCCAAAGGTGTGCCTCACTAGTGCCCAGGGCATTCCTTAAGCCAATTAAGTTGACAATCCACACTATTACAATACCTAAACGGATTAATTTACTCAGCTAGATAATTGACTACACCACATTCCAGTCAAACAGTTGAGTAAATCCAAGTTAACACACTTGAGTTTACTGTGGGCTGAGCAAGCACAGCAGGCAGAGACTGCTACCACCCCGGTCTCCCAGAGGAGCTGTGCAGCTAGTAAGGGGCAGAGCTGAGAGCCACAGAAGTTAGCCTTAAGTCCAAGTGTAAGGAGATAAATTTGATTTAGAGTAATTAACCTGTGTGTAGCCCTTCTTTGTGGTAGGGACATCACACCTGGCCACTATACTCCTAATGCCACACAGTGAAAGTGTTCAAGCCTAGGAGTCATCTTTATACTACGAGAGTCATTTTATAACGAGCTTTAGTGAGTCTCTGAAAAAATCTTGTCGCTCCATTAGAAGACCGTCCGTTCATTCCTGAGTGGTATCTGGCAGAATTTCCTTGTGCTCACTTCAAATCCTGAGTGCCTAAGGCCTTAGCAATGCTCAGCTCTGCTGTGGCAGACACAGAAGAATTTAAACATGCAGTAAGGGGAACAAAAAAGGTGGACAGTGCCCCTCATCCTTGGCTCTGAGTATCACAGAGCATGTCTGTGTTCTCAGGGTATCAGGTCAGGAGTCAAGATGTTTGGTTTGGGCTGGATGTCTCCATTGTAACCTCACCATGATGGGGCTTGATAGTCTGAGACTATATGTGTAATGATCTGTCCCGTTCCTTTAAGAGACAAGTCCTGCCCACTCCGCTGAGGCAGGCAGATCTTCCTTCCTGCTTGCAGCCTGAGTCTCTTCCTTTCTTGTCTCTCCCCCAAAGAATCAGCTTCTGCCCTGCTTCATTCTCCCCACTTCTCCTCCATCTGTCTCTCCCTTCTCTCTCTCTCTCTCTCTCCTCTTCTCCCCTTCTCCCCTTCCCTTCCATAACCCACTAAATAAATATCCAACCTCACTTTGCATGGCATCCTATCCATGTCTCTGTCTCTCACCCTCAGCGTGGCTCCCTGCCAGGGACCAGCCACCTTCGGAGACCTGCCATGTGGTCTCATGGCCTGCTGCCTGCTGCCTGCTGCAGCCACTTGGGAATCCACAACATTTCTATTTAATCCATTCCAATATGTCTGAGCATTGTTCTTCCCTTCTCCCCTGATGCATCTCTAATTTCAAGCCACTGGTGCCTACAAGTGAAAGTCTCTATAAACAGGTACTGGGCACTGTTTTAAATGTAGACAATGCATTTAACTCCTCCTTTTGCCACAGCCCTCTGCATCCAGAAGTCTCTCGGTCCTTAAAGGTCAAATACCAAGGACCTTGCCAGATTCCGAGAAAGGCAACTAAAGACTTAAAGCATGTCACTTGGCAAAAACATCCCCAGGTAATCTGACTTCTCACATCTGGCCAGCCAAGCTCACGTGGTCCAAGGTGGAGTACTGGCCAATTCCTGGAATTAAGAGTTTTCTGGGTCAGGTCCCTTGTGTCTAGGTGGGGCTCAGCTGTGAGTGTGAGTCATGTTTACAGCGAATCCAGACCTATCTTTAGAAAGTATGGTTTCTGGTAGTTGAGGGTTTGAGAAACCTGAGGGTCTTAGCCTTCAGTCCTGAAAGAACCAACAGGAAAATCACTTTCTTAAAGTAAGTATGAGAGCTGACCCAGCGACCTCAAAGGGAAGGCAGAAAGACCGTCTAAGTAGTCTTCACAGGCCAGAGGGGCACATTGGCATAGCCAAGGCTCTGAGTGCTGACCAACTTGCCCTTCCAGAAAATGTCTATCCCACAGCATGGTCTTCCTGTTGAAGAAGTCAGATAATGGATTTGCTGCTGCTGTCCTCTTCTGTCAGTGTGAACAACAAGAAGTCCTGGGATTGCCCTGACCTGTGGTTGAGATGAAAATGGACTTTCTTGTGTGTGCCCATGTTGGTTAATGTAGCTGACCAGGAGAGGAATGATGTGTGTGGTGTGTGTGTGTGTGTGTGTGTGTGTGTGTGTGTGTGTGCATGCTCTGCAGAGACTGTAGAGGCAGCTCAGTGGTGGTTAAGAGCTCTGGCTGGTCTTGCAGAGGACCTAGGTTCTGTTCCAACACTTACATGGTGGTCGTCAATCATCTGTAGCTCTGGCTCCAGGGAATCTGGAGCCCCTTTTCTAGCCCCCATGGGTTTACTGACACCCATGCAGGCAAGACACTCTTACATACAAAATAAAAATAAATAAATCTTTTTAAAAAATGATTAACCTGCCATTAACCCTCACAGTAGGGTCAGAGAACTCTGCAGCAAGAGGACTTACTTTGGCTACATACTGAAGGTGGACACAGAGATCCGAGTAAAATGTACTCGATGATGACAGAGACTTCTTTCTTCTCCTCCATCAAGAGCAACATGAAGAGTCAGGAATGTCAATACTTCTCTCTGTCCTGAGTTCTTCTGCCTTTCCAAGTGATTGTTGTTGGCAGAGCCATTCATACTCTCCCTTACTAAAAAATTTAATTATTCTCTTTTCTTCCACTCAGTTGGTTGCATACGTGCTTTTTCTTACACAAAGTCTGGGCAATTTGAGAGCAATTCTATTATTATAAGAAAGGCATTCCATTTCTCTGTGTTTATTTATATCTCTATGGATTTATGAGTTCTTGGCTTTTTTGTTCCATGAATCATAATTTATTATTACTATTATTTATTTTGATGCTCAAAATATCTGGCTTGATGAAATAGTGTAGACCTTTATCCCAATAATTCATTATGAACTTAACAACAGAATCAATATTAGGCTGTCTTGAAATCTCCTTTGCCAATGAAATTAGTCCCCAACTTTTCACTTTAGCCTCAGGCAGATTTTTATGGCAAGGGCCGAAAGCAGCCACATTCTTTACCAAAATATCACAAAGAAGGGTTGCTAGCTCAGTTGCTAGCGTTGTTTCCCTTTGAAACTTTTTGAGCAGTCCCCCATAGTCTACACGGCTCTCAGAGCTACTGTCTTCTGCGCCCCCAGGAGGACGGTTGTTTTTAGTGATCAATCACTTTCTGAGTCTAAAGACCCAAAGTATTCCTTTGTGAAAGTCAGGCCTATCACAATAATACCCCACTCCTGGTGCTAACTCTGGTCTTAGTTACTTTTCTATTGCTGTGACAAAAGACTTTGACCAAGGCAACTTATAGAAGAAAGAGTTCCTAGGGTGAGTCCATGGCCATCATGACAGGAAGCACGGCGTTGGAACAATAGCTGAGTGCTTACACCTTGAGACACAATCCTGAGACAGAGAAAGAGAGCTAAATGGGAAAGGTGTGGGTTTTTGACTCCTCAAAGCCACACCTCCTAATCCTTCCCAAACAGCTCCACCAGCTGGGGACCAAGTATTCAAACATGTGAACTCTTGGGGACCATTCTCATTCAAACACCTCCATGAACCTTTTCTGCTGGTTAATTATATATCTGGGAGACCTCCAGGTGACTCTGCCCAATTAAGACTTGGAAGCTTCCTGTACACCTGGCTCCCTACCACTCTTGGATCTCTGTCTGTTATCAGAGCCATGGTGATAATCCAGGCTGTTGGGAGCCACAGCTTCTGCAGGAAACCCTTGACTTCTGCTGGGACTAAGGCCGTGAAAACTCCAGAAGGCCAAGTGCAAAGGTTGGTGTTAGAACTATTGTTTTTCCTTAGAAACAGAGAAATAACTTGTAGAGAATTATTTTCAGGCATCTTGAAGGCTCTTATTGAATTCTTAGCCACCAGATTTTTTAAAATATTTTTTTATTTATTTTGTATGCTGCATGTCTGGGCTGAGGCACATATTTGGTGGTCAGAGGATGATTTCTGGGAGTTTGTTCTCTTCTTTACTATGTGGACCCTGGGGTTTGAACTCACAGATCATTAGCCTTGGTGGCAAGTGCCTTTAGTCATTGAACCATTCCATTGGTTCTTCAGTTTTAGCGTAAGTTATCAGCTCTTGCCTATTAATTGCTATTATTATAGATGCAAAATTACTAGGCATTCTACTTTCATGAAGAACATTTCATTTCATATTTGTTTATGCATTTACTTATAAAATTCTGTATGATTTCCTAATTCTTCATTTATTCTGTGAATTATAAATTGTCATCATCATCATCAATATCTTGGTGGTGAACTGTCTCATATTTGGCCATAGGAACTACTTCCAAGTTGACTCCAGTGGTTTTGTTGATTATAATGATGCTTACATTATTATTTGAACTTCCTTTTGGACATGAAAAATCTTATTTTAGTTCTTGTTGTACTTTCCTTGCCTCTACTCTGGAAGTATCTATTTCTCCAAAGAGTAATGATTATTTTAATGGAGAATGGAACGTCGAAACCAGGTTGGAACCTGCAGATGTCCTGTAGCTACTGATTCATTGTTGTTCTGTCAGTAGATAAAGCTAAGTAACAAAGCACAGTAGTATGTCTGTGTATATTTAAGTTTCATTAATGTACGTATAATACTCATGTGGACACAGACAGATACATGCACATATTTTATAGGTACCATCACTTATTTATGCTTATGTGTGTGCGCACATATGTGAAAGTCAGAGGACCACCTGTGATCATTTATTTATGTTTGTGTTCGTGCACACATATGTGGAAGTTAGAGGACTACTCATGGGAATCCCTTCTCTCTTTCTATCAGGTGGGTGTGACAGATGGAACTCTGCTCTTCAGGCTTAATGATGAGTGTGTTTCTCTCTGAGACTATGTTTTAAAGCCTCTGTTGGTGTGGGATTCCCCTCTGTATGCTGTATTACCATTGGCTAATAAAGAAACTGTCTTGGGCCTGCACAGGGAATAGAGGTGGGAGGGGGAATTAAACTGAATGCTGGGAGAAAGAAGGAGGAGTTAGAGAGAAGCCATGTAGCCCTGCCGGACACAGACACCGGGACTTTAGTGGGTAAGCCACAACCTCGTGGCGATATACAGATTAATAGAAATGGGCTAAATTAACATATAAGAATTAGCCAATAAGAAGCTAGAGCTAATGGGCCAAGCAATGGTTTAATTAATACAGTTTCTGCGTGATTACTTCGGTGCTAAGTTGCCAGGCAGCTGGGAAACAAACAAGCGGCCTCCTTACTACAACACTCTATCAAATGGGAACAATTGAGGGAGTCAAAGGGGTGGTAGGCAGAGAGGAAAGGACTTAGGAATCTGGTTAGGGTTTGGACTTTCTTCCAGTATACTTTTTGTTGATTAATATAAAATCCAGTGAGAAGTCACCAATGTGCCTTTGATTCTGGCAGCAGAGGCAGGTGGATCTCTGTGGGTTTAGGACATCCTGGTCTACATAGCAGGATCTAGGCCAGTCAGGCACACATAGTGAGACCCTATCTTAGAAAGATACAAAAATCCAATGAAAAAGATAAGTATAAGGAAAAAACAAAAACTCAGAAAACAAGTTAAAATTTTTAGACTTCAATGAGAGAGAGAGAGAGAGAGAGAGAGAGAGAGAGAGAGAGAGAGAGAGAAGAAGAAGGAGGAGGAGGAGGAGGAGGAGGAGAAGGAGGAAGCTCCTGGGTAGAGAAGCAAGCACCAGTCTTACCATAGCTGTGCATTCTGTGAGCTCCAATAATGACTGATCAGGCAGGACGTGCACAGACAGCACAGGAATAACCAGCTACTTTCTGTGTAGATTTAAGATGTGTTTCACAATATGAAACCCGTACCCAGAACCATTCCTGGGCCCAGAGCCTATGGCTAGACATAGGAGAGAACTGACTACCATTCTTCTGTTAACTAGGATTAAACCAACTCCTAATGACTCATCATTATACCCACAGATTAAGGCATCTCTCAACCCTCATCAGAGATGCTTCCATCTGCAGTAGATGATGCTCAACACAGAGATTCACCACTGGTCAAAGGGCAGAGAATAAGAATCCAAAGAAATTCAGTTCTACATGGAACACACACACACACACACACACACACACACACACACACACACACCTGGCGATTGTTACCTGATTAGAAAGGAAGGGTCAGTTTTCTAGAATAGTGTAGCCCCTGATAAGATGACCACAATCTTGCATGCCACACATTAAAAATATTTGGGCAGGGAAATTTGGCCTTAATTGGGGAGGAAGTGGGGGGGGGATACAAAATTGCATGGGAAGGGAAGTGGAGTGGGTTGGGAGAGGAAAGGTAAATATGACCAAAACACGTTGTTGGAAATTCTCAAGGAACTAATAAAAACATAAAATTAAAAAAATAGAACAAGAAAAAAATAGAACAAGAGACAAGTGAGATGAAAGATAAACCAATGAGATAAAGTTAAAACACATACACACCCAAAATAAAGAAAAATAGAAAGCACTTATACTTCATGAACTAGAATTTTAAGATAATAAAATCTTAATAATAAGATCTTAATAAAGGTGATCAATAGGAAGCATAAGGTTAGAAAGTACAAATTCAAAGTAACAGGAATATTTAGTAAAATAGGTTTTAAAACAAACTACTACTACTAATAAAGCAGAGAGACTAGAAATATGATTGAGAAGGGAGAGTCTATAAGAGGAAGGAGGCTGGAGAGTCTGTGCGGAGGATGAAGAAGGAGGACCCCTTGCCAAACCCAAGCTTTTCTCAGAGCCAGGCAACCCCCCCCCATAAGCTCAGGCTCCCCTGTGAAGCCAGAGGCAGCTTCCAGCCCCCCCTCTGCGGCAGCTGAAGCACATGGCACTGTAAACCACTGCAAGAGCCATGGGCAGCTGGCAGTGGGCACGGACAGACACCCTTACAGCTCCAAGTTGGCAAAATCAAGGGCAAAACCACCTCAGAGCATTTAAGCCCTGGACCTATGGTGGAAGGAGAGAAATGTCTCCCAAAGTTGCCCCTCTCTAACATACACAGTAATTTTTAAAAAAAGATTAAAATATCTTAATATTTTAAATTATTTAAAAAATCCTGAGTTGAGGCATATGTCTGTAATCCAATATGCAGGAGGATCATGAGTTCCAGGCCAACCTAGGTTGTATGATGATGACACCCTGCCACACAACAGACAAAAATGAACTTGCGATCCTTCTGCTTGCTGGAGTTACACACATGTCCCAAGTCCCCCATTTTGCTTCCTCTTTTAAATTATATGTGTGTATGCACACACATACACATGCACATATATAGGTATATATATATGTATACACACAGAAAGAGAGATGGGGAAGCATGTGTTGAGGTGGGGGCAACTTGGAGAGAAGTTTTTCTCCTTCCAGTTCAGATCCAGGGACTGAAACGAGGTCATCAGGCCTGAACTGCAACTACTTTTTTTTACCTTCTGAGCCATCCTGACAACCTGTATGTTTAATCTTAAAGGACACATACTAATTGGACATGCTTATGGGATACTGTGTGTCATTTCAATATATGTATTCATGATTTAATGAACAAATCAGGTTAGATGGCATATCTATCCACTGTTAGTTTTTTTTTTAAACTGCATTTGTGATTGATTGTCCAAGGTGATCTAGCATAAAAGTGGTAAGACATGACTTTCTAAGAGGTCAGTGAGATGGGTGAAGAAGCCTCCTCCAAGAGGAGTAGCTCTCATAGTTTCCCAAGGTGCCAGGGAGCTACCAAGGGAGAGAGGAGATCAAAAGTCTCACCTTTCTGTAAAGACTGTGAATTGCAACAATGACCAGCATAGCGAGAGATCCCCAACAGGGTAGAAGAGGCACTTGTATTTTGGAGTAACCACTAGTCCCCTAATGCTCACTAAATAGGAAGCTATTCTTGCCTGACTATAAACCTAGCCAAGTGCATGGCTGGTGAGGGCATGGACCTCAGAGGAGAACCTGCTACTGTCCCTTTCCTAAACTAGTAGAATTTCTATATTTCCTTCTCTCCAGACAGGGTTTCTCTACTTAACTCTGGCTGTCCTGGAACTCAACCTGTAGACCAGGCTGGCACTGAACTCAGAGATCTGCCTGCCTCTGCCAAGTGTTGGGATTAAAGGTGTGTACCAATAAGAGGTGGTCATGAATTTGAGATGGAGTCTGGGGTTTCAGGAGAAGTTAGAAGGGTGAAGATTGATACAGTAGTGTTGTATCATCTAAGTTTTTTTTTTTTTAAATCAACATCCCCTACATTTGGAATTGTTTGCTCTGAGCTGACCTGGTGTGATAGGACTTTCTAAGTGACCAATGAAATATAGGAAGAAGAGCAATGGCTTTGAATTTGGGAGATATGGGGCTAGTGCCATGCCTCAGTTAGGGCCACTACTGCTGTGATGAAGCACCATGACCAAAAAGCAAGTTGGGGAGTGTGGTAGTTTGAATGTAGTTGGCCCCCATAAGCTCATAGGGAGCGGCATTGTTAGAAGGTGTGGCCTTGTTAGAGGGAGTGTGTCCCTGTGGAGGTGGACTTTGAGGTTTTCTATGCTCAAGATACCTAGTGTCACAGACATTTACTGTTGCCTTCTGACCAAGATGTAGCCAGCACCATGTTTGCCTGCATGCTGCCATGCTCCCCACCATAATGATAATGGGCTGAACCTCTGAAACTGTAAGTGAGCTACCCTAATTAAATGTTCTCTTTATAAGAGCTGCTGTGGTCATGGTGTCTCTTCACAGCAATAGAAACCCTGACTAAGATGGGGAGGAAAGGTTTATTTGACTTACACTTCCATATGGCTGTTCATCATCAAAGGAAGTCAGGGTAGGAACTCAAACAGGGCAGGAACCTGAAAGCAGGAGCTGATGCAGGCACCATGGAGGGGTGTTGCTTATTGGCTTGCTCCATGATTTACTCAGCCTGCCTTCTTATAGAACCCAGGACCACTAGCCCAAGGATGGCACCACCTTCTATGTGCTGACCCTCCACCGCCAGTCACTAATTAAGAAAATGCCCTGCAGGCTTCCCTTCAGCCCAGTCTTCTGAAGGTCCTTTCTCAATCAAGGCTCCCGGCTCTCTGATGACTCTTATTTGTGTTGAGTTGACATAAAATAATTCAGTACCTGCCAGAATTCTACTTAATGTACACTTTAATAAGTCATTTATTCTTTTAGCACTTCATACTTACTTATTTAAGAAAGATGAGCTGTAATTTTTTATCAATATATCACAGAAAAATATCAAAAATTTCATTGTAGATTCTTAGTTCAAAATTTTCGATTATAGATACACAAGACAGATCAGAACGAGAGGGAACTGAAATCTTTCCAAAGAGGGAGACGAGAGAAGAGAAACACGATATAGCCAATGTGTGCTCAACCCTGAGACCCTGAGATTGGGAAAGAATGGATGAACAACTGAAGAACCAAGTTTCATCCGATTTCTTTTTTAACAGCCAGAGAAATAAACTCAGCTGGGAAAGCCTACGAAGTCAGTCCACAAGGAAGAACTGGATGGGACCTGGTGTTTATCCAGATCATACATTTAAGAGAGGAAGAGGATGAAGCCTGTCTGACAGGAAGCCCGGGGCTTTAGTCACTGCTCTCTTGTGGAGATGCTTCCACGGGGCGCTGGTCCAAGGGTGTCAAAGCCACCCTGGGTGTGTGCACATCAAATCTGCCCTTTCCCACGTCATCAGCTTATCTGCACATCAGGGCTCTTGGAGCTGCGTAATAGACCAGGTTCTTGAGTCTGTTAGCAGGATGGCCAGTCACCCAGGTCCTGATTACATCACATCTAAACAAATTACAAGGGACATTTGGGAAAGAAGAGAACCTGACCTTCAATAGAATAATACAAAAAGAGAAAGCTTCCTTAGACCACAGAATTGGAGAACGGCAGGGCTGCTCAGCAGATGAGAGCCTGGGCATCTCCTTCTGGAGAGGGAGCTGACAAGTCCCACTGAGCAGTGGGTTTTAGACGTCCACGTCTTAGGGCTGGTAGGTCATACTAATTGTGTGAAGTTATCTGGCTAGTGTTCTAGGAATCTGCTTGTTTGTTCCTGGGGGCTCAGCCCCGAAATAATCACACAGAAACTATATTATTTAAAACACTGCTTGGCCCATTAGCTCTAGCTTCTTATTGGCTAACTCTTATATCTTAATTTAAGCCATTTCTAGTAATTTGCGTATGCCCCATGGCTGTGACTTACTGGGTAAAGTTCCAGTGTCTGTCTCTGGTGTGTGTGTGTGGGGGCTACATGGCTTCTCCTGACTCTGCCTCCTTCCTCCTGGCATTCAGTTTAGTTTTACCCCACCTAGCTAAGTTCTGCCTTGCTATAGGTCCAAAGCAGTTTCTTCATTAACCAATGGTAATCACAACATACAGAGGGAAATCCCACATCAGGTTAGCATTCAAAATCATGTTAATTAAAACAGCCAGAGATGCTGCGGAATGACTCCTGGGTTGAGGGAGCAGAAGACCTGGAGTTGCTCTGCCTAAACCTGTTCGTTGGGTCTTCTTGCTCTGAATGTCCAGGATGCCATCTGTGTAGCTGTCACCTCCTCACCTTCTGCTCCTTTGAGTCACCGCCCATATTTAGATTTGGGCTCAGTGAATGGAAGAGACAGAAGCACTAAGGGTAGCGCCCAAGAGCTGAGTCCTAGCTGGTGGAAGGGAAGAAGGGAGTGCAGGGCTCTAGAAAGTGCTCATTCCGTGGGTCACCATGTAGGTAGGGTCTGCCAAGGCCTGCTTACCTACCTTACCTGGGAGCACAGGCAGAACACTTTGGTATTGTTATTAAAATTCACGGAGGTCAGGACTCCAAGCAGTAGGCCTGGCTGTTTTGCTATCTCCATGCTTCATCCAGAGCTTGTCTTCAGCTGAATTCCTGACTTGTTAGCTTTGGGGGGTGGGCTTGATAGACTTGTGCTTCTTTGCTCCACTTGCTTTGCGTGGCAATGGTAGGAGGAGATCAGAGGACTTGAACTAACCTAAGCTGTCCCTTGATATCATTTAGATCCAGAATGACCATTGCATATTTCTAGTCCCTTTGCTAAGTCTCTGTGGTCAGGTCCCAATATGGTTCCTCACACATCAATCTTGATTAGGTTTCTCTATAAGTCATCCACCAGGCTCTACTTTTCAGCAAACTTAATTCCATCTGGACTGAGAGGGAGTAAAGGATGGATGCAGACCATCAAAGTATTGGTTTAGTCGGCATCATTTTGGTGAGGAATACAATGGGCAAAGGCCCCAGTGAATGATGGGAAATACAGTTTCTAACCTCTGTTTTCCAGGACTTATTGCTTAAATGGGGAGATATAAATCTTTGTGTGAAGACATGAGAGCAAGAGCGTTGTCAGATGATGCAGGTAGATGGTGGTCAAATGTCTAATGAATGGGGTAGAGGTAGCATATTAAGCAGCTTTGCTGGGGATGGAATTCAGTCATACTCAATTGGCCAGAATGAACACTACCTTCCCTGTGCACTGCGCTATACAGTCTCCAAAATGCCTTGTTCTAGGTCATGTTTAAAAGACGTGTCCTCCAGGGAGGAAGCCAATAGAATCAGTGGGTCCTGGCCTCCTGAGCACAGGACCAGGGCTTTTCCAGTCCAGTGGCCTTTCCCCAGAAGAAGGCAGAGGTAGAATCTCAGAGCTAGCCACACAAAAGTGAACAAGGCTCATATCAATGGTTCTTAACTCGTGGATCAAAGGATCCATCCACAGGGGTTACATATCAGATATCCTGCATATCAGAATTTTACATTACAATTTGTAACAGTAGAAAAGATTACAGTTATGAAGTAGCAACGTGTTTGGAGGTCACCACAACATGAGGAACTGAATCAAAGGGTTGCAGCATTAGGAAAGTTGAGAACCATTACTTTATAGAATCTTCAAAGTGGGGTAGAGGTCACTGTTAGGGTAGCAACTAACCCAAGCCAGGAAATTGGCCTCATTACACCTGCTGTACCCTCAAGTGTGTAGCCCACGGCTGAATTGATGCCGAATGGTCTGCAGATGGCTTACGATGATTCCCAGCTCACTAATAGGATGGTCTGGATTTGCGCATATCATACAAAACCCCAATCAGTTTGCTATTCTTAGAGACTGAGAGGCAGTGTCCCCCGTGGAGGGATGGGACTTCATGAACTCAACTCCCAAAGACATAACGATTTTATCTGGGGCCACCGGGTGATACAGGGTTTAGTATTTAACAATTTTGAATATTCTGCGCTAGCTCTGAGGTGGCGAAGACAGTGTGGAAGGGCAGAAGACGTGGAATCGAGCCCTTCCTCTGCTTTTCATTATTTGCGGTATAATAACCAAGGCAGACAACATCTCCCAGCTTGAGTTTCCTGATCTTTTGATTGGCATAATTACATGCCCTTCTAGAGAGGCTGTGAAATTATGGGAAGTAATAAAAGTGTAAGGGCCACCTTTGTCATTTTAGTGCTTATGTTTGGAAGTGGCCAACTGAAGACTCAGATACGGCGCGCCGGTCCTGTCGCATATTCATTAGAATGGCTTTGGAACAGGAGCTACTTTCCCCATCCTTGTCTTGTGGAAAAGCTACAAGGAGTCTCGGGTAACTCCAGATTCCTGCGAACGTGAAGTAATGGGGTGATAGAGGCACTGGAGGAGAGACAGCCTCCTTCCTCCCCCATAATCTCAGCTTCTTTCCCATACAATTGAACAGGGTTGATATGTATATAGTTACACAGCGGAGAAGAACGAGAACTGCAAAGAACCTTTATAGTGATAGAAAAATCAAATGCTGGCGAGCCGGGACCTGCAAGCGAGCCATGCACATTTTATCCCTAGAAGAGCTTCGTGTGCCTGCTGCCAACTGATGTTAGGACTGTGACAATAATGTTGAGTTTCTTTCTTTTCTTTTCTTTTTTCTTTTTTCTTTTTTTTTTTTTTTTTGGATTGCAGTCGCCTGGTAAAACTCTTACAGAAGGATACACCCATGGGAAGTGTCACTGGTCGGGAATTTCTTTGGACAGTACTTATTGATTTGTCCTTTGTCCCAGCCCACTGAGTGGTTATTACAGCAATGTGCCTGGAAAGTGGCCACTATGACAACTGCTTCCTGACTCTGTGTTCGGGGCTGTGATTCTGATTCTCTTTCTTTCCCACTCTCGACTTCCACCCCATCTCCCCAAACCCTGTCAAACATTGCACTTAAAATGCCATTTTGCCTCTTCATTGTGATTCTTTTTCGAGAAGAAATGGGGACAGCCATATGAAGGCTGTTCCAGACGTCAGTCATCTTCTAGCTCCAATGGAAGGGCGACATGATTATTGAGCCCTGGTCCATATTTGCCGCGCTTCCCAGACACCTGAAAGCTCCTACCGATCTGCAATTATGTATGCCACTTGCTCGAGTAGGTTTCCCTGCCCCCATTTTTTTTTTTTAAGTTTTACTTTCTGGAAAAAGAAAAGTCATAGAGAGGAATGCCTGGAAATGGGAAATTGGTTGCTTTTGGAGGCCTAATAGTCTAGTTTGCATCCAAGGAAACCGAAAGATGCTGAGCGAGACATCTCTCTGATTTTCACATGCTGGGCTCTGCCTCTCACAAAATGCTGAAGTCAAACACAGATGGCTCAGTGTGTGAGTCCTGAGGCTCCGCTGGGGCTGCTGGTGGCCTCTTGCTCTAGCTTGTAGCCCCCTTTTCTTGCCTTGTCTGCCTATTGCCCCAGAGATTTGCCTTCCATTGGTGAGCAAGGCTTCACAAGTCTTGCAAGTCTCTTGCTGTGCCAGAGTTGGAAAAGAGTCTGTCCAGCCAGTCATAGAAATGCTCACGAGCTGAGACAAATGCTTCTCTTTGCTGCTGCTGAGAACACAGTTTTACATTTCTTCATAAAGGGAGAGAGCAGGGTGCAGTTGCTTCCAAGCTGCAAGGCTTCCCTTGCTTTTCTGGCCACTACTGGCCTCGACAGAGGTGCTTTGCATAAAGGGTGGGGAAACCATTTTGTCTAGATTATGGGACCAGCCTCAGGCTAAGGTAGGACTTGCACTATTCCATGCAAAGTAGGTGCTGTGTTGTGGCTGGTGCAGTCCTGTCAGGATGTCAGGACGTCAGGATCTTTACCTTGTTTCTATTTGAGTAAAGAGCTCTCGCCTCTGGAGCTTAGCTTCCCGGTTTCCCTGGGGGATCAGGTGGAAGGAGGTAGTGATACTTTTCATTCTTACTTTTCACACACTGAACTTTCTTGATGTCTGAGGAAATGTAACTATGTCTTACACTGGAATCTAGTGCTTAGAGACTCTAGGCCATGAATTATCTAGGGCAAATAGAAGTTCCTAGCTTCTAGTTACTGATCCACTATCCTTGGAAAAGTATTCTTGTGGAATCTATTACTGGATTATTTGTCTGATTGTGTCACATCTTAACAGATTAGAAGGTCCATTTGGGAAGAAGAGAACCTGACCTTCAGTGGAATAATACAAAAAGATAAAGCTTCCTTAGACCACAGAGTTGAAGCACGGCAGGGCTGCTCAGCAGATGAGAGCCTGGCCATCTCGCCATGAAACCCATTGAGCCGTGGGTTTCAGACGTCCACGTCTTAGGGTTGGTGGGCCATGCTAATTGTGTGAAGTTATTTGGTTAGCATTCAAAATCATGTTAATTAAAAACAGCCAGAGATGCAGTGGAATGGCTCCCGGACTGAGGGAGCAGAAGACCTGGAGTTGCTCTGCCTAAACCTGTTCGTTGGGTCTTCTTGCTCTGAATGTCCAGGATGCCATCTGTGTAGCTGTCACCTCCTCACCTTCTGCTCCTTTGAGTCACCGTCCATATTTGGATTTGGGCTCAATGAATTTGGGCTGCACATACACAGGGGTTTGCTGAGGTGCTAGCCAGGACACTGGTTCCTTCTGGTGAACAGTGTTGATATTAGATATAGAAGATCTCTAGGTTTTCAGGGTGAAGATGGCCTAAATCTGTTCCCCAATTTTGGCCTAGCCCCCAATTGATTTGAGGGTCTTAATACTTGAGGGCAGAATATTCCAGTAGCTTTGGAGGTCACTGAAGATGAGTTCTTCCCTCTCAGTCAGCCTGGGTCCCACTTCCCCTTCCCCTGGGAACACTAGAAAAAGAAGCAGAAGCTTGGGTCTCCTGTTTAAAAGATGGAATTTACCTCTGGCCTCAGGTGGAGACATGGCATTTTGATTCAAAGATTAATATTATTTACTACTGCTTCCATAATGATTAGTCCAGCTGAGCTTGCCAGTCCTCTGACCAAGACCCTGTCCCTCACTCCACCCCCAGGAAATCAGATTCACTTGACATGCTAAAGAGATGGAAGAAATGATTGGTCCCTTAATGAGGCACTGAACTTACCCTTCCAAATCCCAGCCTCCCGTGGCCATTCAGAGAGCTTCTGCTACATAGCAGTGCAGAACCTGCCTGCTTTTCTGAGTAACTCAGAGAAGTGCAATTCTTCCCTTTCTTCTTTTCTATCTGTTGTTTCTTTTTGATACTGGCCAAAGCCTGGGCATTCTTTCCTTGACACTTAGGCATTCTTACTTGGCCTCTGAAGCTCCCCCTACACCTCTGCAACACTTAATTTTTTTCATTCTGCTGCTGTCCACCGTACAGATGCTGCTGGCTTCCACTGTGGAACCAGCTTGCTCTCTTAAATGCCACTGCAAAAGGCATGGCTTTCTCTCTCCTCCTTCTTCATTTCCTTCCTTCTGGCAACTGCCAAGACTACAGCTTGCTTGTTTTGGTGTTTCTCTCAAACTCAAACAAAATTGCCCTTGAGGTTCCTTCCGAGTCCGTTTCTAAATTCTTTTATTAGCAAGATTAAGAACTCAAGAGGAGGAGTTCCAATTTTCCTGGTAACAGTATGGTGAAAGGGGCACAGGAGAGCGAGAGCTAGAAACGGAGAAGTGGTTCCATGGACACACGCCTACCACCCAGTTAGAGTTCTGAGGTCCAAATGGTAGAAGGAAAGAACTGTCGGCCTGTGTACTCAGGGGCACACGCACACATGTGTGTGCATACACACACACACACACACACACACACACTCATGATGACAATGCTGACAATGATGACGTGATAATGATGACAGCCCAGAATATATATAGGTCCTGGCTCTCAAGGAGTAACTGGTCATCACAGGGACATGGTCTATAGTACTACTCAAAGCCATCTCCAATAGAAGCTCTGCTTGATTTTGTTTCATTATATGGTCCAAGAATGCCCTGTCTCTTTGGGGGAAGTGATCTATATCTTGATCTATATCTTCTTCCTCAAGTACGGTCATATCCTCTTTCTAAGTATGAGAACTGTTTGGCTGTGCACGTTTCTCTTTCTAGTCTGTGAATCAGCCAGCCTTCTAGTCTACAAACCACAAAAGTCTATTCTAGGTATCTTAGTCAGAAAGGATATTTAAAATCAAAGAATTCAGGATCTTGCTGTACCATTGAGTAGCTTAGGGGCATTGGGCAAGTTCTGATCTTTTCCCAGTTTCACCCAGCCTGCCACTCGAGGGCTGTGGAGATAATCAGAACCGTACAAATTTGTTGGAACTCTTGAATTTGGAAAGCAGACAGGAATGAAGGACAGGAATGAAGGAATGAACAAACAACAACAGCAAAAAAGATGTTTCCTGAGGGAAACCACAGTTTCTGGAGATAACTTGGTTGATATACAGACTAGAAAAAAAAATAGAACCTCATTGTTATATCTGGTTTTCATGTTATGTGTATTCAGGTTCCTGTGGACCTAATTTGGAAGCCTGTTTTATCAACCGTTCAGGTGGGCCAGTTACTCTGCCTATTTGAGCCCCGGGTGTAATGTTGGGGAAATGGTGCCAGCCGCCTCGTCAGACTGTAATAAGGATGAAGTGAAGACTGAAGAGCACTTATGGACCTTAGTCCAGCACCTGCCTGGTGGTTGGTCAGTACTGTTGTCCTTAAAACATTATAGACTATGTGAGTAAACCGGGCACTGATCTGCCTGATGTAGCATCCAGCAGGCAGCCTTAGCCGTGGGAGCCCAGGAGAAAGGACTGTGAGAGATTTACCAATCTGTCTTCTGACTTCAGGTACTGCCGTGTTTTACAGACCCAGCATTCTGAGTGGGGTAGCCTAGGGATGAACAGATCCAAAGCCATTATTGCTGAGAGAAATGTGGAGGTTCAGCTGGCAAGGGGCACAGCGACCCTAAAGCGGCTCCTAAGTTGTTTCAGGAAATTGGATGTCAAAGATCTCTGATGGAGAACTTCAGAGTTGTCTTGGATATGTCTCTCTTTACTTCATGCAGAGACAAAAGAACAAAAGTTAGGGGTTAGTAGCTCAAATGGGTTAAGCACCATTTCTTTGAGAAGGGCTTTCTTGAGAAATCTTTATTCTGGTGACCTCCAAAGACAACGAAGGAACTGAATATGAAATTTCTTTTTAAAAAAGTTATATACACACATGTATACTTATGTATGTGTATGGATATATATGTATATACTCATATATGTATCTACATATGTTTATATGTGTGTGTATGTATGTATGTGTACTGGATGAAAGGATATGTGACTAATGAATCAAAGGTTTTCAGGCAGTTCAATGGGGAGAGCTGTTCAGATTTGGTGGGGCTGGGAAGCAGACAACTGAATCTGAGTATCAGGGCTCTGACAGAGCCTGAGGCAGGGTCATGATAAATGAAAACAAAGAAGAACTGGGGTGAGGAGGGGCATTTGCCACCAGGCTGACAGGAGGGCCAGATAAGCAAAGGTGAGGGAAGCAGAATGGAGCCAGTAAACGAGCAATCAGCACCGTGATTTTAAAGTCGGTCCTGCCAGCCGCGAGATAAAGAGGCAGTGTGGCCAGAGGCTGGAACTGGGTGTGGCGAGCTTTACCATCTCCCAAAAGAAAAATGGATGCAGACATGCACAAACTTTTCTCATACTTTGTTTTGCAACCACGAAACTCAGAACTCCACCTGGGGTTTAATCTTGAAACCGGCACGGGGAGGGGAGGGGAGGGCTCCCCTCACCGGGTGCTGCGGCTCTGGAGATTTCACAATCCAGTTCTCCTGGAGAGCTGCGCTGTTCAGAGCGGGATCTGCACAAGGTGCTGAGTCCCGGGGACCCTGATTAGAGCAGATGTCGCTGCGGGAACTGAGTCTAGACATGGAAATTGTGTCCCTAATCTCTCAATCCCGCTTTCTCTACATTCTCTGAAGATGCTGTTTCTGTCAACATTCACGGTGGGAGCCAAGCCGGAAACACGTGTGCAATCAGCAGCCGCAGCATCTACAAAGAGTTATGAAATCCGTTCAAAAATAGCCTGCTTGCCCCATAGGCATGCAAAGCAGCCTGCCAGCCAGGGCGGACGTGTCACGCAGCAGCTTTTCCCCAGCATTTCAAGAGGTTCCCAGTGACCTGGCGCACTCAGGGGCCAGGGGGGCTCAGTGCTGGTCAAGAACACACAGAGGGGGGCTGAGCCCGTGGACAGAGACCCTGGCGAGCTTCGGGCGTCAATTCTTGCTCCTGTAGAGGCAGTGCACAGCTTCCCCAAACCTGCCAACCTCCTGTCCTTAGCTCCAGTGGGTGACATTTATTTGAGTTAGAACTCTGAGGTCACGTAATGCTACCTGAAGCAAGATGCTAAAAAAAAAAAAAAAAAAGCCTGACTCCTTCAGAGGGAACATTTTAATCCAGTGCCTGTCTGAGAGTTAGAAAAGGGATGTTCAGAGCTTGCATGTGTGAGCCCACAGTCTACAGGGTGACAGACGAAGGAAGGAGGCTTGCCCTGAGCTGAGGGGAAGCCCTCTGCGCTCTTTCCCGTCCAACACTTACTTCTCTGTGACCCGTGGCTGCATCTCTTCAGGCCCCTTGCTTCAGCCTTCTCTGGAGACAGGGATGGCCCCTCTCTCTCTCCCTGAGCTTCACTCCTGAAGGGGGAAGAGCACCATGGAGGAGCAGGCTTCACTTTCACAGGTGTCCTTGAAGGTGGAATCTGAGCTGTCTCAAGTGATCTCAAAGTTCAATAACAGATGGCTTAGGGTTTATCCCCCCCCGCCCTTGCTTTTCAAATTTTTAAACAACTTTATATGTATAATGTATTTTGGGTATTTGCACCCCATTACTCTTTTTCACACTCCCTGCTAGCACATGCTTCTTCCCAACAAGTGCCTCTCCTCTTTTCACATCTTATTGTGTATGGGACTCACAGAGTTTACTGCGGGTTGCTTACGTGAGTACCGGTGAGCACATCTTCACTAGAGCGTGGACAGCTTATCAGTGGCTACACTGCTGAAGAAAATGATTCTCTCTATACTTGCACCCTCCACATCGCCCTCACCAGCAACTGTGAACTGCCGAGAGTCCCTGGAAGAGATGTAGGAGCCTCCTGAGCCCCTCCCCTGTGCATGAGAAAATGCTGACAGGCCCAATCTGGTGTGGGTCTTGTGCACCTAACAACAGTTGCTAGGAGTTCATGGGTTCAGTGGTCATTTCACAGCACCCGGGAGCCTCCGGTTCTTAGACTCTCTTCTCTCTCCTCCATGAGTCCATGATTTTCCAGAGCCATCTGGGTTGTAAATTTAATAGTCACTTATTCTTAGCACCTTTTTAAAAAAACAATTATGAATCTGTGCATTAAATATCACCCATGGCAAACTTCTTTAGCCAAGACTGAGAGCAGCACTCATCTATGGGTACACATCCACATATAATGTTGAAAGCAGTTTGATAATGTATCCATTTAGCAACACAATAGGAGGAATTCCCCTTGTGCCCTTGACCTCTTCTTGACTAGATTCATAGTACAAGACAGTAGTTCCCTTCGGTGAAGCAAGCCTTAAACCCAAGCTTAAAGTGGCTGGTTACCCCCATAACGATGTGCCACTATTGTACCGGAGTATACATTTTTACCTTTCAGGTCTTTATTGTAGCTCAAAGGGTTCACAACTAGCTACATTGCTGATGACTTTTCTTCCTCAGCAGCCTGCACAAGCACAGTCTAGTGCCATGAAAATTAACTAGCAGAGAAGAAACTTCAAACTCAATTTCATGTAGATTTATCTATGTCTTGCAGCAAAAGAATGGGGGTGTATTTCAGTAACAGAGTCTTACCAGTTAGTTCTGGGCAATCAAGACCAATAGCAAAAGCCTGTATTGTTTGGAGAGTATTTGAAGTCTTCCTCATCAACAACTCATAAGGAGGTGTCCCAAGCAGGCATTAGGATTTCCATGGCTTAGGGGAAGTGCATTATCCACCAATGCAGGTATCTTCCTTTAAAACCTCTTTTCTAAGTTGTATTTTTAATAAGGTTACACAATAGAAGGTTTTCATATGGCTTTTTCATACATCCTCAGTTTTGGTTAAAGCTTCCCTTATCTCCCCCTCTCCCCATCTCTTACCCCCACTTACAACTTTCTACTCTTTGAGGGTACTTTTTTTTTTTGTCAATATGGCTCTATGGGACTAAAGGGACAATCCAGTGGGAAAGACTGCTTGTCTGGCAGCCAGGAGGCCCAGGCTCTGAGCCAGCGCCATTCTGCTTTCTGCATTGTGATGGCTCATGACTTTGCTTGGTTGAGCAAGGCAAAGATGTATAACCCAAGGAAGGCCACCAGGCAATTGTGATGCTGGGCTAGGGCAGCAGGATTCAGTAAGGGAGGCACAGAGGGTGTGGACCAGGCACAAAGAGGCCAGCTTTTCATGGAAGCCGAAAATGAACTTTCTGCTGCCTCCCATCCCCACCCCTGGCTTCCCTTCCCTTTCCTGGCAGCTAGTTGGCACTGTCCCCGACTCGGTTTCTGTTTGTCACACTAACTCCCAGGTTTCTGTTAGAAAGAGCACAGCCCTGGGAGTAGCAGAGACTTATCTAGCTTGAGGTGGAACTTGGCTCGTTTTTCCAGATACATCACAGCTTGCCTTGGACTTGCTACGGTGCTGTTTCACACCCTCTTATAGGGAAGCACACAGGCTCGTAGATAGATGTGGGACAGGTCAGCTGGACCAGAGCAAAGCACTAAAATAGGCCAGCCTATGCAAGGACCAGTCAGGTACTCCGCTGGCCAGTAGCTTATAATCCAGTCTATACCTGTTTTTGAGGCGACATCTCTTTGAATTGTATGACCTTTGTTCATTCTTTCTTTTTCTTTCACTGCTGGGGACTGAATCCCAGGCCCTCTCCATGCTATCCAAGTGATTTACCACAGCCCTGCTCATTCTTTCTTTTGGAATCATTTAAGGGAAAAGAAAAAATACCAAATACTGATTTTTTTTTCAATGAATTTGTCCATATCTTAGAACCAAGGTTTGGAGGAAGCAAGAAGGCTCCCCTGGATCCTGCTCTGGGAGTCGGCTATTGCCGAGGCCAGGACCCTGGGATGGTGTCTGTCATACCCACATGCTGGTCCTCTTAGCATCCACTATGTCCCTGGGTCCCTGGAGATCCTAACCCTACTCCCCATCATACTGGAAGTTGGGCTGTGGAAGATACAACCTGTCATTCTGGATCCAACGGGCTCTGCAAACAAGGAAGACTATCTGGTTGGGTGGGGTATCACTGCAGTGGAGTATCTGAACCTCATGTTTCCAGAAAGCTTTCTTCCGGCGAGGGCAGGGACAGCTGCCTCTGCCAACTTGGCGGAGAGGTCTGGCAGCTGTTCACTTTGTAAACGGTAGGCGCTTCGCGTGTAAATCGCAACACGAGCAGAGACTCACGTACACACCATGGCATGCAGATGGGGCTCAGAGGTGCTTCCAGGTCCCAGGTCTAGGAGGTAATGCTGGGGCTGTATTGAAGGATGAGCAGAGGAAGGACACCCTGCCACGTGAGCCTGTTATCTCAGACCGCGAGCATCAGAGGAAGGGAACTATCTGGGCCTTGGTAGCCGTGGGTCTCGGGACAGAGGAAGATGAGAGAACAAGTTTAGTGTGTTTTTGTTTTAAAGCAAAACCTTGGCATTCTTCCCTTTAGCTCCAAAAGCAAAAATTGAAAACATTTAAGTCACTTTTGGGGGAAAAAAAAAAACCTGGAGAAAACATGTGAATTGGAAATCAGATGTTGGCGGGAAATGGACCAGTCTTTTCACTCTGCCTGTGGTCTCTATCTCCCTCTGGCTTTCCCCTTGTTTCTGGAGTGTTGCTTCCCAGGGTCCTGTTTGGCCTTGTATGCACCAGTGTCATTGGTCAAGTGTAGGGAGTTCCAAACAGTACCGACAACATCTGTCCATCTACCCATTCAACTCTGTTTGTCTTTAAAAACAGATCCAACCGGCAGTGGAAGCACACGCCTTAAATCCCAGCACTCTGGAGGCAGGTGCAGGTGGATCTCTGTGAGTCTGAGGCCAGCCTGATCTGCATAGCGAGTTCCAGGACAGCCAGGGCTGTTACACAGAGAAACCTTGTCTTGAAAAAACAAAACAACAAAAAATAAAAATACAAAACAAAAAATCAAACAACAGCAATAAAAAGCTAAAACAAAACAAAGACCCCCAAACCCTGAGTCCATCAGAAAGGCCATTTTGGGATGTCACCAAGGATTTATCTTGCTCTGTCGTCCCGCCCCCCCCCCCCCCCCCCCCCCCCGCCGACCCTCATCCAGGACACTCAGTGGAGCAGTCCAGAGTGCTCTGGCCTAAGAGAGGTGGGTTTAGCCCTGAAACCCAGATATGCTTTTTGTAGAACCAGGCCTAAATTCTGTAATCTCCAGGAATAAACTGAGAGTAGCACTTAGTTTCTCTGAACTCCTGTGAGGTTTCAGAAAGAGAATATATACAAGTTCCCAGGAGTATTTTAAGACCATGAGAAAGATGATCCCACCATTTGCCTTTTGCTGTGGACTTTCGAGACTCCTATGAAAAACATGGATGGGGAGGCACGGAGAAAGAATGGACTTGGCCACAGTATACATCACCAGCACTTCAGGCCCCAATATGTCTACCTTTGAGTCACAAATAAATCACCTGCTCTGGGGTGAAGCGGGGTACCTGTGGGGGGAGCCTGGCTGTGGCCCTTCCTTTCCTATATCAGTTTGAAGCTTCGACTAGACAGAGTTGGTACCCTTGTCCAGGGATGAGATGGCTCCTCTGGCCCTGTGATGGAGAGAGGGAAGAACAGCCAGAATAAAAGCACTGTATCACCGAGAAAAGCAAAACCATTTATAATCCCCGTTATTCTCATTTATACCATAATATAAGATGTCACCATGTAAAGAAGGGCATGCCTGTCTGTGGAAAGAGCACTCTGCTCTGCTGGGACTCTCAGCCTGGAAGGATGACATCAGAAGGCTTTCCTAATTGTTTTTATTAGATGTTTCGAGCCCTGATTCGATGATATTGCCTTTTATTAGCTCTCTCAATTGGGCTATTGCTGCATGATGTGAGCACCTGATTGGATGCTGGCTGTGTGACCCATCTCCGTATCCGCTACCCACTACTTGTTATTTTACTTCTGCTAAACAAACTCACTCATTTAAAATGGAAAACATGGCAACTGTAGATTGTTCTCGGAACTGCACAGAACACCATAGTTCTGAGGAAATCCACGGAGTAAGAATGACTGTGGGATTTCTTACTTTAAAATGCACTAGTCTGTATTCTTTATTTTCCATAACAATGGATTATCATATTACCTAAATAACACAGAAGCAACTTTCAAATATAGAAAGAGGCTTCCTGTGAATCAGTGAGCGCTTCAGGATGGGAAGTATTTAAACAAAAGCTGGATGCAGAATAAGGAAGATGTCCATACAGAAAGGAATCCCTGTACTGACTGGTAGACTCCGTGGTTTGCCTTCTGTGTGTCAGAATTAGCTTCAGCTCTAACTGATGGAAATGCAAAATAGCATGGGCTTAAAAACCATGAATGCTTATTTCTCTGTGTCCCCGTTTGCTTTTGCACTCTGACCCAAAGCCACCGGGGGAGGAAAGGGTTTATTTGTCTTACACTTTCTGATCATCGGCCATCATTGAGGGAAGTCACGGTAAGAAATCAAGCAGAAATCTGGAGGCAGGAACTGGAGCAGAGACTATGAAGGAATGCTCCTTCTGGCTTGTCCTCCATGCTCATGTCTGTCTGTCTGTCTGTCTGTCTGTCTGTCTTATGTCTCTCAGGATCATCTGCACAGGGGTGGCACTGCTCATAGTGGGCTGGACCCTCCCTCATTAATCATTAATCAAGAAAATGAGTCCCACAGACTTGCCTACCAGTCAGTCTGATGGAGGCATTTTCTCAACTGAGGTTCCTTCTCTAGATGGTCCTCACTTGTGTCAAGTTAGCCAAAAGGATCTGAAGTAAGAGCCCAGAAGTCATTAATACTAAGTTGATAAGAGCATCTTGACAACATGTTGGCTACAGCTTGGCTTCTATGTTGTGCAATATTAATTTAAGTTGTATTATGTTCATTTATGCTGTGGAATATGTGTCTAATGATGCAAAGATGTGTTGCTTCTTTATGTTGCATTTGTTTAACTCTATGAAGCTGTGTTACTTGGCTTACCTAAAATACCTGATTGGTCTAATAAAGAGCTTAACAGCCAATAGCTAGGCGGGAGAGGATTAGGTGGTGCTGCCAGGCAGAGAGAATAAATAGAAGAAGAGAGAGAAGGAAAGGGAAGGAGTGAAGGAGGGGAGGAGAATGCCAGGGCACAGCCACCCACCCTCCCGGCTGTTATAGAGATGAATAGTTTGTACTGGTATGGATCTTGGTTTAGAGTCAGTTCTGTTATATGTATATTTCTGCTCTTGTTGAAGGTATGGTGTTTGTGCAGCTCATTTAAAAATGCAATGTTAATTGGGAAATATAGGTTAATAGATAATCATCTATAATAATCAAGCTTGTAGTCATGTTAGTTAGATTTTCTCAATGTACAGAGATGTATTTCAGATAGATAGGTATTCTTCAAAGCTTTCAAGGGCTACAGAATATGGCATTTAAAATGTTTTAATAACTTAGGACTTTTCATGACAGTGAGAGACATCTGCTCCTGGCAGCACCAATTACTTCAAGAGGAAGATGGGTACTGAAGAGACTTCTTATGGAGTTGGTTAGCCATTTGGGCAAGAAACTGCTCTTGCCTGGATTTCTTGATAAACTGGACATGTAGGACCTACAGAGAGATGACTGCGGAACTTGCCTAAAGGTGAGAGGATCCTTCAGGGTTCCTGATTCATGAAAGAGTGTGCCAGACATATTCAGGACACAGAAGAAAATGACTGACAAACTGCCAATGTAGGCAGAATTGTCTTTGAAATCTCCTGCTTCATAGAAAAGTCTGCTGGATATTATGTGCCTGTAGGCTGAAGATGGATGCCCCAACGGTACAAAAGAACTTTGGGTGACTGTCCAGGCATCAAGATGTCACTGTCAATTGTAGAGTCTTGGAAGTTTCTTACAATGCACTTCCTGTTTACTTAGGTAATATTGTATCCTTCTGGAGTCTTTGATGGAGTTGAAGAATAGATATAGTTTTGCTTAGTCATGATAAAAGATAATATAGATATAAATATTGTAACTATAATTCTTGCTTGATACCTGTTTTGTTATATGTAATTTTACCATGTTAAAGTTAAAACTGATGTGGGATTCCTCTCTGTATGCTGTGAATACCACTGGTTAATAAAGAAACTGACCTGGCCTGATAGGGTAGAACAGAGCTAGGTGGGGAAAACTAAACTGAATGCTGGGAGAAGGAAGGTGGAGTCAAGAGAGAAACCATGGAACTGCCAGTGGAGATAGACATGCAGAAACTTTCCTGGTAGGCCACAACTTCATGGCGATGCACAGATTAATGAAGATGGGTTAAATTAATATGTAAGAGTTAGCCAATAAGAAGCTAGAGCTAATGGGCCAAACAGTGATTTAAATAATACAGTTTCTGTGTGATTATTTCGGGTCTGAGCTTCTGGGCAGTAGGAAAACAAACTAACAGCCTCCCTACAACACCCAGCCACCCAGCCACCCCCGCCACCAACCCACCCTGCCACACAGCCACACAGCCAGGTACAGAGTAAGAAGTAAAAAAAGATGTATAAAATAGAGAAAGATAAAAAACCAGGGGCAAAAGGTAGATGGAATAATTTAAGAAAAGCTGGCTAGAAATAAGTCAAACTAAGGTCAGACATTCATAAGAAAGAATAAGTCTCTGTGTTTATTTGGGAGTTGGGTGGTGACCGAAGAGCCAAAAGAGTAAAGAGTAAAAAAAAAAAACAACTACGTTTCTACTACTTGGTTTCATAAAACTGAACATTCTGGTTAGAAAGAGGAAATTGCATGCTACTTCCTGCCATCCCTGGAGTTTTCCTTCTACTTCCTTCCTATCGCTCAGAACCTAATCACACAGGAACACGTGGCTTCAGGGCAGGCCTGAGTAAGCTTTGTCCTATGTAGCCATATGCTCAGCTAAAATTTAGGGTTCTATTATCAAATAAAAAAAGAGAACGAGTATTGGTAGATAACCAGCATTCTCTGTCAATGTCATGAGCCTCAGATTTTAAGAAATGAGCTGTAACCACTACTTAGTGAACCAACCCCATGCACTGAGTGAGGCCTTGGCCAAGTCCTTTAGATTTGACAACTATCTTATAGAAGGCTCGTGAGCCTGTTAGTCAGTATCAGAATTACTGCTACCCCTTCCATCAAAATCTTATGTGATTAAGTTATCTGGTCAAAGCTATGCCACTCTAACAGAGGGTCACAGAGGCAGGACTTGAACACAGAGCTGGTGACTGAGACTCCTTCCCTTCTGTACTGAATTTGTAGTTACTGACTTCCCATTGGCTAGCACTCTTCTCTGTAAGCAGCAGAAGCCAGCTGCTGAGGAGCTGAAGAGAGTTTGTTGAGCCGTGGATGGTGGGGGGGTTGGTGTATCAAGTCAAAGCTAGGAGTCGGGAAAGTGCCGTGGTTCCTCTTAGTGTTTGTGGTTTCGTTAAGGAAACAGCTGATGTCTTGTTCTGAACAAAGAGAGAACTCACATCCTGTCCCACCAGCTCTAAGTCCCAAGTCTGTGTGTCTCTTTCTGACTGGTGTGGTCAGACAGCAGCCAGGGCCCTCATTCCAAACGAAAGCCAACATCTGGGAAGACGTTCTTACTGCTACTAAAACTCATGAAGTGAGATTTTTGGTTTTTGTTGTTGTTGCTTTGTTTTGTTTTGTTTTGCTTTTTTCTTGAGATAGGGTTTCATGTCTTCCATGGCCTTGAACTCACTATGTAGTCAAGTGTAGGAAGTTAGGGCCTACCAGGTCAAGAGGAGCCAACCTGGAGTCTTTCTGGCGCTGTTAGAGATCCTGGTAGTGCCCAGCCAATGAGGGGCGATCATGTGATGTTGCCTGAGGGCCTAGCAACAGGTGCTGTCAGAGGTCCTGATCATGACTAACCAATGATGAATAACATGATGTCAATGGATAGGAACACCTGGGTGCTGGGAGGGCATATAAGTCTCTCCCTGACCCCCCCCACCCCCACCCTCAGGTTGTTAAATAAACAAGTCTGCAGTGACCCTTTCACTAGACTCCAGTGTTTATGTCCTTTGACTTCATTCCTTCTTACCCCCTCCCTCAGGAAGATGGTAGGGCCCAGCTACAGTCAGGATACCTCTGAATTGTTTTTGCATATGTACGTGTACATGCATGCTCATATATATGTGTAGGTGCACATATGTACACACGTGTGTGCAGGACTGAACTTGAGGTTGGGTGTCTCCCTCAATCACTCTCTACTTTATATTTTGAGTCATGGTCTTCACTGAAGCCGAATCTTGCTTTTTCTCTCCCGTGCGCTGTTGGGAGCCACCTGGAGGCACAGGTGGTCCTGCAGTTTGGAGGTATACCTGGCTTGGCCACGTGGGGCTGAGCACCCTTGCCTGCACATGCTCAGACCAGCAGAATGGCATTAACCAATCAGGACAGCGTTCAAGCCTCTCCACCGTTTAAATGCAGCTGCCTCTGGACTCTACTTCCTCTCTCTAAGCTTTCTCTCGTCCCTGCTCTATCTTCCCTTCCCCCAATTTTCCTCAAGGGAATGCTCCGAATAAAGACGTGACCAGGGAAGGAATTCTCGTTTTTAGTGGCGTTCATTCCTGCCGGTCAGGATGCGCGCCGCAGTGCGCTACAATCACAGGCAGGCGGCATGCCCACCTGGCTTTTACCTGGGTTCCTGGGATCTGAACTCTGGGCCTCACACTTGGCAAGCCAGCGCCTTCCCTCCTGAGCCAGCTGCCAAGCCTGGTATCTTGATCCTTTTGCTTCTGCTTCTTGAATGCTAGGATTACAAGTGTGTGCCGTCACATTTGGTTTACACTGTGCTAGTGGCTGAACCCAGGGCTTCGTCATGCTGGACAGATACTTTACTAACTGAGCTGCATCCCCAGCATCGTAGAAAACCCTGCATACTGATGCATGCCTGCAACCCCAGCACGCATGCCGGCAACCCCCAGCACTCAGTCCATCAACTGAGCTCCATCCCCAGCCTTTCTTCCCAATTTTACCTATAAGTAAACAGTAGAGTGGTGATAAGTAGCAATGACCATGGCTCAGTCGTAGGTTGAATTTAAGTCCTGAATGGTAAGACTTGAGATAAACTGGAAAATAAATATGACCCGGGATGTGAATCAGCTGGTAACCATTATGCTGGAGAATTTGGATCTGATGTTTCTAATTTAGTTCTAGTATTCTCTTTAAATTTCAGTTTTGTAATCTTTTGCGCCTCGAGTCGCAGACATTCTGCTCTTTCATCCCCTCACTTTTCTCCCGGTAGATGCACATTACATCGAGAGGACTGAGTTTCTCTTTCTCTCCCTTCTCTTTATCAGTACTTTACCAACTAGAAAAAAGAGTAGAAAGCTTTCTGGCGGGCGAAGATCTAGCTTTCAAAGGTGGTACACTGTCTAAAATATTCTGCCCACTCTCTGCCCACCCCCTTCTTTGCTAAGAGTGGAGGGAGGGCTAAGTCACCCAGATAGGCGAGAAATGTTTGCCGAGCATTTGGGTGGAGGTTCTGCTAGGAGCAGACTGCGCATATCCTAAGGGCAGTGTGTCTTGGCGAGCATAGAGCCTGATGTATTACCTCTTGAGGAATTGAGACACGAGGGAATACTCCATGCCTGCAAGATATTTGCACAGGCACCCAGGTAGATCACTTTTGCATTCTTCTAGTTTATATCTTCTCTACAGGGACAGTAAATATTGCACCAGACAGATTCTTTCTTGTTTTGGAGTTTGGGGCTACCTTTCCTGTGGCCCAGTTAGCACCTGTGCAGAATGTTGCAGTGGCTTTGGATTGGCAGGTGAACCCAGTCTCTGTCTGCAGAGAACGACCAGGTGAATATGATGTTCTCTTCATGACAGGACTCTAAATTGTTGACACCGACACCGTGCTAGGCGGAAACCAGTACCCAGTGTCTATTTATTGAGTTCTAATTTGTTCTGCCCAATTTGCATGATGCTTGGCTCCAGACTGTACACATGGCGGGCCTGAGGCTAATGTTAGGTGAGAATGACCATTGTTATATAAACTGTATTGAATGTTTACCCTGGGCCAGCTACAATGCCAAGTCCTCTACCTCCACCACATTTTATCCTCACAATCACTTATAATATTCATTGTTGCTCTTAATGTATGGACTGGGAAAACAAGGCCCAGGGGCAGACTTCTGCTCACTGGCAGAGCCGTGATTCAAGCCAGGGCTTCACTCACCCGTGCATTCCCCTGGGGACAAGCGAATTAAAACCTGGGCAATGGTGCATACCTGTGCTCCCTGTACAGGGGAGACCAAGTCAGGAGAATATTGTATTAGAGCCAATCCTGTCTCAAGGAATAAGACTCTATACAGCACTTGATTTCCAAAGCCCTTAATGTGTTTTTGGAAACAGGCGAACCTAATTTATTCAATCAATGTGCTTTTGAGAAATTGAATCTACCTATGATTGTGAGCATCCTCAGGCCCTGGGGCACAGCTTTAATAGCACAGCGTTTAACGCTTTGGTGTGCACATAGAAGAATTAACCAAAAATTTGTCTAACGAGTAAATAGATAAAACTGTTATAGACACTTGTTTAAATTTTTCATTTAAAATTTATTTATGTATTGTGTCTGTGTGTGCGTGGGAGTGTGTGCCCAGCTCCCATATGGAAGTCGAAGGACAGCCTCCTGGAATTGGTTTCCTTCCTGCCATGGGGCTCCAGGGCTTGAACCTAGGTTGTCAGGCCTGGCAGTGGACACTTCATCGGCTGAGCCATATTGTCCACCCTCATTCAGATTTTGAATGTACTCAGACTAGTCTTTTGAGGAGACCCTGGAGGTTCAGTCGCAGTACGGAGACTGGTAAGGGTTGTCTACAGCTATTTACAATGTCCCTGAGTCCACAGACGTCTGACCCTAGGGTACTGGGGAAGAGCCTAACTTTGGTTAGTTTTGTTTTTTTGAGACAGGGCCTCACTATATTGCTCTGGTTGTCCTGGAACTCACTGTGTAGACCAGGCTGACCTCAGACTCAGAGATCCACCCACCTGCCTCTGCCTCCCGAGTCCTGGGATTAAAAGCTTGTGTCAGCACGCTTGACCTGAGACCTTTTTTTTTTTTTAATGCTTTGCAATTTTTTGAGTTTGAATTTTTAAAAATTGTAGCTGCATCTGTCTTCACATGGGTTTCCCTGGGAGCAGAGCCTCAGAACAAGGACTTGGGGTAATGGGTTGGGGATGCAGTTCCAGGAAAAGAATCACAGGATGGGGGGCAGTGAGGAGGAAGCTGATGTCAGATCACACAAGAGGCTGCAAGGACAGAGGTGTGCTCTGTGGCTGTGGTGGCCTGCTTGAAGGACAGGGAGCTGGTTCTCAGTCCTCTTCGGCATGAACACACCATCTCCCCAGGCTCTGCTGTCAGAGCAGGTGAGCCATCAAAGCCCAGTGGATGGGCCTTCACGCCTCTGAAAGCCCCAGTATCTACCGGTGGAAGTCTGGTGGCTCCTTAGAATCTGGGACTGTCAGCCTCAGCTAAGATCGGAGCACCTGGACCGTCTACCATAGCTGTGTTGAAAATGAGAGGTGGGGCTGGTATTGAAATAAGGAGGGGAGTGTTTACTGCGGTATGCATGTTGAGAAGCCAGTGACACGATTAAGTAGCCAGAGCAACAAAAACAGAAGCAAGTCTGTGAAGCAAAACCAAGCTAGATTTTCTGTAGATGAGGTTTTTGTTTTGTTTTCAACACATCGCTGGTGTGCACCAAGTGAGAGGTTAGGGTCCCCAGCAAGCAGACTTGAGGACAGACCATGAGTACAGGTAACCTGCTGACTGTGTCCTTAGGAGCTGCAGCTGTAGGAAGCAGATCAGGCCTAGGAAGCAGCTGGACTATTGTCAGCCCCAAAGGAAACTCAAGACCAATGGCTAACTGTGCCAGGCTAGGCTCCGGGCTCTCTCTGCAAGTACCTGTTACAGAGTCCATCCGAGCTCCTCTGAGCTCTTCTCATCCAACCTCCCACTCCAAACTTTTCAGGCTTCCCTTCCCGGTTTCTCACTCCTACAGAACCCTGCCATTCCGGCCATGTGCTCTCTTGGTCCGCTCTCCCGGTCCGCTCTCTCTTGGTCTCCTGCTTTCCTCTTGGCTCCCGTCTCCTACTTTTCAGACCTGGCCTCTGAGTGGGAAGAATGCTTTGGTCAATTGTGGGAAGGACTACCAGCGATTTCTGGTCATTGGAATACAGTTAATGCCTCAGTGAAGCCCCTACCTGATGGAATCTCTGAATTTCGGGTGCTATTTATAAAAATAAACATTCCCTGGTTCTTTCAGTTCCAGTAGATGTGGTCCTAGTAGGTGGAGGTCAGGTTCTATTATCGTTGTTATTTTGCTCATATTGAGAACAATGCCCAGGGCCTGTGAATACCAGGAAAAAAGTTTCTGCCATTGAGATAAGTTCCCTGCCCAAGAGTCTTTTTTTTTTTTTTTAAATCAATTTCTCAAATTCTGTATGCAACTAGGTTTAGGAGCTGTCCTGGTCTTCGCTGGGTGCCCTTTGTAGTTAGTGTCTGGTTGATGGGCCTATAAAGTCTCTAAGGTCCCTATGCACAGGGGCATTTCCTGTTCACCTCTTTATCCATCGCATGCTTTTGTGCTGAAACCTAGAACCCTGCTCTGAAAGTCTCACACTTCCAAAGAATGTCTCATGAATGATGGTTGGAGACAGAAATAAACTTCTTTGAACAGCTTTCTTCTTTAGAACGGGAAGAACACAAACCTCTAAAATCACCCAGTGAAACTCTTTCAGCTTAGATAATTTATTTTATAAACATGATGTCAGCTCTACCAGAGACAGAAAGAGTATCAGCTTTATCTTGGGAGGTTCTGCCTTGGGGACATTAAGAAATAAACGAGTTCTTCTAAAGAGAGCTTACACACTTTCCACCAAAGCTGGATGGATTATTCACCCACCTGCAGCAGAGCATGGGAGATATTTGTACAATATTTCAAATGCAGAAAATTGACTCCTTAGAAAAGGCAATGTTCTAAATTATGCTGAAATCTTACCTTGAACTATCAACTGTCTAAGAATGAGACCAGGAACTCCCTTCATGCTCAGAGCTAGATGCCATGATACAAATTGAGTTCATTGCATCATGGTTTATTTATCAGGTGCTCTTCTTCCAAAGAGTCCAAAGAGTTCAGAACGCATTTGTCTGTAGAGTGCCCGGGGAGTTAGATTCCGAAGGTGGGGGAAGATCCAGACAATTTTGGCTCAAAGAAAAACAGATTGTTTTTCTGTTTCCATAACCTGTCTTTCCTGAGTTTCTTTTGCTGCCTCCTAGCTGGTGAGATCAGGGCATATCAGACAGGCTGTGGGTCAGTGGGATGCAGACTCTAGGCTTGAACTTGACTGACTAAAGCTTTATCCAGTCTGATAAGCTGATGAGCTTGTAATTCTGTCTAGCATCTTGAGGTTTACAGAGCCCATTGACCTCTAGGTCTCAGGCTTCTGTGCTCAGGATCTCTCCAGGAGAGTATTCCTAGTCTGTACTTGGGAGCACTTCTAGTCTGTACTCAGGAGCACTTCCAGCCTGTACTCAGGAACACTCCCAGTCTGTACTCAGGAGCACTCCCAGTCTGTACTCAGGAGCACTCCCAGTCTGTACTCAGGAGCACTCCTAGTCTGTACTCAGGAGCACTCCTAGTCTGTACTCAGGAGCACTCCTAGTCTGTACTCGGGAGCACTCCTAGTCTGTACTCGGGAGCACTCCTAGTCTGTACTCAGGAGCACTCCTAGTCTGTACTCAGGAGCACTCCTAGTCTGTACTCGGGAGCACTCCTAGTCTGTACTCGGGAGCATACATAGTCTCTACTCAGGAGCGCTCCAGGAAAGCACTCCTAGATGTTTTGGCACCCGTATTGATTTCTGTCTTGAAATAGATTAAGATTATGAATCTTTCTCTTTTTTTTTTTTTGCCGGTGCCTTATTTCTACTTTCCTCTTTATAAATAAGATTATAATGTAACAGCTATTTAGTTTCCTACAAGCAAAGAAGAGAGGTATGGGAAGGAGACCAACATTAGCGGTGTGCTGTGGGACCCTGCGGTAACTCTCTGTGTTCGCTCTCGGCTGCAAGGCCAATGGTGTGAAAGCTGAATGGCAATGTCAGCACAGAAAGGAAACAGTCACAGGAGTGAGGTTGGACTGTAACCTGACCATAGCCGAGCTGTCCTCTGTGAACCAGGAGATATAGCTGTTCCCTTTCTTCCCGAGTCTATATGTGGTGAAAGTTACTGTAACGGTGTCTACTATTCTGTCACTACCATTATGGCTGCCCTCCTGGTGTTATCGGCTTGTCTAGTCCAGCCAAGCAAGGGATCTTTGGGGTCAGGGACCTAGAGAAACCCTAGAATGATGGCTGGATTTGGACACAGGTGTGGGAGATTAGAGCAGATCTTGATTTAATATCTACGTAATTTTGTTAAGTGCATAGAAGGAAGTGACTCTCTCTCTCAGCCAGGGGTTAGCAGAAGAGGGAAGACTTTTAAATCTTCAGGACGAAGAAAGGCCCAGGAAGTGATCGCAGAATGACTGCTGCAGGGGAATGTCCCCTATGACCTCAGGCTTTCAGTGGTGACCTCCCTATGTTGATGGCAGTGACAAAGTACTTCTTACTCCCACCCGGGTGTCCTAACAGAGCTGTGGGTGAGAAGGCAGTTGGCGTCATGGACAAGGGAACAGTGTCACAAAGATTGACACTTCACTAAGAAAGCTTCTTCAGAATCATCCAAGAAGAGTCATTTTAAGAAAGTGTAATTCCTCAGACAGGGGATATCTAAAATAGCAAAGCATGATTTAATGCTGAAAAGATTCAGAATTAACTATAAAATTAGTGCATTTTTTTTCCTTTCTGCAGTTTTGGAGATGGGATGCCATGTTGACCAGGCTGGCATAAAACTTTATATGTAGCTGAGGTTGACCTGATGACATTTGAACTCCTGATAACCCTGCTCCCATGCCCAAGTGCTGGAAATACAGGTAAGAACCACTATGCCTTGCACTAGGATGCTTTGAGAAACTGGAACTTACATTAAAAAAACGTTTTAACTGTGAAGAGTCAAGGACATCTTGACTCTTAGTTAATTTTTCTCCTTCAAAATGGTGAAGGCCTAGTCTTCAGCCTGAAGGGATGCCAGGAAATCTGATGCCTTAATGATCAAGGTCTCTCCAAGGGATATTCTTTGGCCACCATTTTCACTAAGACAAGTAATTCTAGTCAAAGACTCATTTGTAAGATAAACTAATTGTCTCTCATCTCATGCCTATAAAGTTAGCAGCCTGTTTAGCTGTGGAAAGAAAAATGTGAGGGAGAAGAATGTATTTATAGTAGATTGTAACATGAGGGCCGACTTGTTGGGGTTTCTGTCCCGCCCGGTACCCCACAGCCGGCAACTCCCAAGGAAAATCAATCACACAGAGATCTCTATAAGTTATAAAGCTGATTGGTCCATTAGGTCAGGCTACTTATTAGTTCTTATAACTTATGTTACCCCATTATCCTTATCTACATTAGCACATGGCTCAGTACCTTTTCCAGTGGGGCAGCTTACATCTTTCCTCTCCGGTGGTCTGGGCAGAACTGCTGAGGGAGCTTCCTGCTTCCCAGAATACTCCCAGTCTCTTTGCTCCACCTCTACTTCCTGTCTGGCTTTCCCGCCTATACTGCTTGCCTGGCCAATCAGCGTTTTATTAAAATATGATTGACAGAATACAGACAATTCTCCCACACCAGTAGATGATTGGTTGAAATAAGTTAACTAAGAGGAGTTTCAGAGGAGGCAGGCAAGGATATGCTTTGGCGTACTGGAGATCACTCTTGTTGGTCCTGGGTCAGAAAGACATTTTCTGATGGTGGGTTCCAAGCTTCTTGGAGAAAAAGGGAACCATGGGATGAGATACTGAACTTCAAGAGATGTCTGTAAAACTCTAGCCTTTTCACTTTGTATTCTAGGTAGTTGTTAAATGGGAGAAAATTGAGAGGATAGTAATATGAGTTAAAATCCCCCTACCCCTTTTTTTTAACATTTGTATTCCAACATACAAATTATCAAGCCTCACATCTGGCTTCTGAAAAGTGTAATATTGTTGCTATTATTAGATAAAGATAAAACACTGGGTAAAATGACCACCTCTTTGTCTTGTCATTTGTTGGGCATAAAGCTGTGCTAAGGAACTGGAGGCTTTTCTTGAAATGTAAGCGAATGGATTGTCTCTGGACTTTTGGTCCAGGCTTGCTTCATCTTGGCACCTAGACTCTAAATCTCCCAGGAATGTGGACCTTCCCCACTTGTCTTAGTTTGGGGTTCTATAGCTGTGATGAAAGACCATGACCAAAGACCAAGATGGGAGGAAAGGGCTTATCTGGCTTACACCTCCGTATCTCTATCCATCATTGAAGGAAGTCAGGGCAGGAACCTGGAGGCAGAAGTTGATGCAGAGGCCATGGAGGGTGCTGCTTACAGGCTTGCTCACCATGGCTGCTCAGTCTGCTTTCTTATAGAACCCAGGACCATCACTAACCACAATGGGTTGGGCCCTCTGCCATCAATCACTAATTAAGAAAATGCCCTAGAGGTCAGATCTTATGGAGGAATTTTCTCGATAGAGGTTCCCTTCCTTCAGAGAACTCCAGCTTGTGTCAGGTTGACATCAAACTGGTCAGCACACCTTCTCTCCACCAGTACTCAACCCAAGCTCTGTCTGCCACCTCTCCAGGGAACAAAGCCATCATTCATCCCCCAAAGAATGGGGGAGAAGCATCAGATTCCTTTCTCCCCATTTTGAGGATGGCAAAAAGATGCCCAGGGAATCGTAAAGGCCACTTTGGAGACAGTACCTGATTATAAAACCTTCAGACTTCACTGAAACTACCAAATAGAAAAAGAGTATTAGGGTTGGCAGTCACCGGGCAGGAGGGAATGACTCGGCAGTTAAGAGCAAGTACTGTATTTGCAGAGGACCCAAGTTAGGGTCTCAGCACCCATACTATAGGAATCACAACTGCCATTAATTCCTGCTTCAGGGGGATCCCATGTGTCTGATCTCTCCAGGCACCTGCACTCATTTGTACCCCCTTATTACTGAAAAAGAGTAAGTATTTTTAAACAAGCCAGATATTAGAAACTCTACTGTAATCTATGCTCCCTAGAAGAATGTTAAAGGGTGCCACAGGGTGTTTCTACGGTTAGGAAAAAGAAGTGATACAGCCGTAGGTGAGAGGGTGGCATCTTCCGTGACACTAAGTCCCCTGACTTTTCTGAGTGTTTAAGCTGTGTACTGATTATTTCAAAAGCTATGGTCCAAGAAAAAAAAGAAATTCCATCAGGAGATGGATGCATTTAGTGACAGCCTTGAGAGGGAGGTAATTTTATAACTGAGAGAAAGAAGCAGCGGTATTTAAGAAATGTACACTATCCCACTGCCCCCCCCCCAACCAACTTGATATGGAGTTGCCTACAGGCATCTTTAGTCAAGACCTGATTAGCACCTTTAGTCAAGTATGTCTGCTAATTTATGCTGGTGTGATTAAGATCTTTATTGGAAAATTGAGCAATATCAGGATCAATAGCCACAGCCTTTGAAATGATGACAAACGCTCAAAACCACGTGTGTGTGTGTGTGTGTGTGTGTGTGTGTGTGTGTGTGTGTGGCCTGTGACTGTGAGCAGTCAAAGAGAACACGCACCCTGCTGGCAATTTGGGATTCAGGTTCATGGCCTGAGAAGACAATGAAATCAGTCAGGTGTTTACAAGGGGGTATGCGGATACCATAAAACCCCTCATAATGAGTTTTGCTCAGTTCACTTGGAAAGTGAAAGGTAGAGACCAAGAAAAAACATAGCTGCTCTGTTCTGACCTTTCCAGGATATAATCAATAGGCTTATGGGATGTTTCAGAACAGTCTGTAACCAAGATCTTTAAAATAACAGAGTGAGATTTGGACAGAAGAAGGAAAATAAGATCCTATTTGCATGAATTTTTAAGACATATTTTTTTTTTTTGGTTATTTGCTTCTTTTTTTCTGGTTTATCTTATTCTCACAGGAAAACTGTGTATTTCTCCAGCTGGAAGAGAGGAAGAAGGGCAACAGGGGACATGTTGGCTTTTGTTCTGTGCTTGAAACTGCTCTTCCCCTGAGATGCTCATGGGATTAAGAACTCTTTCTTTAGGGCTGCAGAGACAGCATTGCAGAGCCTCATCCCTCCCCCTACTCCTCCCGATTCCTTCCCATGGCCCTAACATTTCAGGTCGTGGTGAACACTAAAGTGTTCCTGCCACCTTTTGGTGGCGTATATTTGAAGGCACAACAGAGAAAGCCGTATTTCTTGTAATGAAGTCTGCCCCCAAAGCCCAGCTATTGCTTTCCTGGTGCCTCCAATTTCTCTACAGCGGGAAAACTTCGTGTGAGTTCTGAGGATTTTAAGGTATTGTTTAGTTCCAGGAGTTACATTAGCGTAGGCTCCTGGGCCTGAGGCTCTCTCTCACTATTATATTTCTGCAAAAGGCTTGTTCTAGTTTGGTTTCCGTTGCTGTGATAAAACACTGACTGACCAGAAACAACTCGGGAGCTGGCATGGTGATGCACACCTCTAATCCCAACACTCAGGAGATAGAGGCAGGCAGATCTCTGTATTGCTGTGAGTTTGAGACCAGCCAGGTCTACAGAGTGAGTTCCAGGCCAGCAAGGACTTCAAAATGAGACCCTGTTGCAACTATAACAACATGAAACAAAAGCAACTTGGGGAAGGAGAAAGGGTTTATTTATTGTTTGCTCATTTGTTTGTTTTTGAGGCTGGGTGTCTCTCTATGTAGTCCTGACTGTCCTAATAACACTCTCCCTCCATATGGGCTAGCTTGGCCTTGAACTCAGAGATCCTCTGGCCTCCACCTCTTGAGTGCTGGGATTAAAGGTGTGTGTCACCACACTTGGTTTATAAGGAGCTTATTTTAGAAAAAGGGGTACAGTCCATCACCAAGGGAAGCCAAGGCACAAACTCAAGGCAGGAGCTTGAAGAAGTACCCATGGAAAAATGCTGCTTACTGCCTTGTTCAGATGACTTTCTTATACAACCCGGGACCATATGCCCAGGGTGGCACCACCATATCAAACATTAACCAAGAAAATGCCCCGTAGACACACCTACAGGCCAATCCAATGGAGGCCATTTCTCAGTTAAGGCCCCGTCTTCCCAGGTGACTCTAGTTAGTGGTAAGTTGACAGAAACTAAGGTGCACTTGGATATGGCAGGTACAAGACTATTTGTGCCTCCTGAAAAGTTCAAAGGGCAGTAGAAGAGGTGCTGTCTGAGGCTGGCAAAGTGCTTTGATCATAGACTATGCCAAAGCATTTAGTCTTAACCTCAAAAGGCCGAGCAGAGGCTGGCAATATGCCCTTCACTTCGCAGAAGGAAATACTAAGACGAGAGGTGGCCAGAGATTCTGGAAACAGCGTATAAATGTTGATGTTGGTTTTCTGCATCAATCTCTCTCCATCCTTGGAACTTACACTTCAGCACTTACGAAACTGGGCTAAGCCCAGATAATCAATCTCAGAGGCCTGCGCTTCCAAACCATGTGCTTGTGCTCACGTGTACCTGCTTGGGAGAGCCAGTTCCGCCTGTCTCTTTCGGCTCAGTTTATTTAGTGAGTTATTAACTTTTTTATGAGTATAGGCATCTTCCTGGCTGTATGTCTGTGTACCATGCATGTGCCTAGTGCCAACAGAGGCTAGAAGAGGGTGTCAGATGCTTTGGAACTGGAGTTACAGGTGGTTGTGAGCCTTTATATGGGTGCTGGGACTTGAGTCTGTCTTCTGGGAGAACAGCAAGTACTTTTAACTGCTGGTCAATCTCTCCAGCTCCGCCAACTCTGTTTATTGCTGCCATGTTGGTACGTTAAAGCCAGAGGGGATATTCATATCACAGAAATGTGGATGGCTGCAAGGCAGAGACAGTTGTTAAACTTTTGCCAGCATCCTCTGTCTTGAGCCCCGCCATTAGGGCTCAAGGTTAGTCTGAGGTTTGGATCTTATTTTCATAATAATTTTAATTTGACCCATCATAACCACATGTAGATATGGGGTGCAGTTTAAGTATTGAATATTTGTGTATATGATGTAATGATCAAATGAAGGTGACTAGTTTATTTGTCACTTTGTATATTTATTGTCCCATTGTGGTTAGAGCATTCAAAATCTCCTTATGTGGTTTTGGAATACATAATAATTGTTCTTATTATATACTCGCCCTACTATATACTTGGATCTTTGTTGATCAGCTTCTTCTCATCTACCCTCCTCCCCTTTTTATTCTGAAGTCACTTTCCTACCTGTACTTTCTATGTGGCCAAATAGGTGCAGTCCCTGAATGAGTCATACAGTATTACTTTTCTGTTTCTAGCCTATTTTGTTTAAGCATAAAGTCTAGGTCCATTCATGTTGTTACAAAGACAGCTGTGTACTGCTTCATTATATAGGACACCACACTTTCTTTCTCATCCATGGTTAGACACTTGGGCTGATGATAAACCTTGGCTCTTCTCTAAGATGTCGCATAGACAGACCTAAAGATACTCTTTCCAGTATAATTTTTTCCCCTTTGGCTACATTGCCCAGTAGTAGAATTGGGTAGTTCTATTTTAGTTCTTTGAGAAAACCTCATACTGTCTTACATTATGACTGTACTAATTTACATCATATAAGAGTTTCCTTCTTCATAGCCTTTCCAACGCCTGATTCTTGTCTTTTGGATCCTAGCCTTCCTAGCTGATATGAAATGATGTCTCACAGTCATTTTAATTTGCAGTTCCCTGATTATTGGTGATGGGGACCATATTTTCATATAACTTCTAGCCATTCATATACATTCTAAGTGTCTGTTGAAATCTTTAGCCCATTTTCACTGGGTTATTTAGTTTTAGGTATTGAGCTGGTGAGTTTCTGATATTTTCTGGGCATTAATTCTTTTTCAGCTGCACACTTTGTTCGCTAGCTCCTTTTCCTTATTCCCTAACCAAAACACCTGACCAAAACCACTTAAGGGAGGGAAGGTGGTGGAGGGCTTGGCTCACAGTTGCAGAGGGTCTCAGTCCATCATGGCAGTAAAGGCATTGCGCAGGGGCTGCTGTGGCAGTGGGGATTTATGACTGCAGCTTTCACACCGTGGCTGATCAGGAAGCAGAATCAAAGGCAGGTACAACCTCCAAATCCTGCATCCAGGGGTCTACCTCTGTTAACCTGACCCCGGGTCCCAAAGTTTCTATAATTTCATAAAATGGTGCATCATCTGGATGATCATGTGTTCACATATGTGAACCTGTGTGTGTGTCGGGGGCCAGGTGGCTGGGATTTCACATTCAAGGAACGACATTCTATTTTTGTCTCCCATAGGCTCAGCGCCCTTGTGTAATAGAAAACACATTCAGTCCAACTTCAAAAGTCTCCATCATCCTAACAGTTCTAACACTGTTCAAAGTTAAAACACTGTCCAGATTCTCAACTGGAGAGATGGCTCTGCAGTTAAGAGCACTGGCTGCTCTTCCAGAGGGTCCAGCACCCACATGGTAGCTCACCACTTTTTGTAACTCCTGTTTCAGGGGATCCAACACCCTCACACAGACATATATTCAGACAAAACACCAATATACATTATATATATATATATATATTAATATAAATTATATATAAATCCTACTGGGTATATATATTACCAGGGCACAAAAGAGTTGCTTGGGTCTCAAAAGAGACTTTGGATACACACACACAAACAACACACACACACACACAAACAACACACACACACACACACAAACAACACACACACACACACGTGTGTGTGTGTGTGTGTGTGTGTGTGTGTGTGTGTGTGTGTGTGTATTTCCTGGTAGGATCAAAAGTCAGTTACATATTTCCAATATACAGTGGTTAAGAGTAAGCATCCCCATTTGAAAAGGGAGAAATGGAAAGATACTTAGCAAAGACTGGACCAAAAGCAAGACAGACACAGTAAGACAAATATAGTCTGTATGGAGTTTCAGGTTCAGGATCTGGAGTACATATTGCCTGACCTCAATGTCTTTTTTCTGGAACCTTGGTGGAAACCTCTGGTTCCACCATGCTCACATTCCACATGCCTGCAAAGCTGGCACCATGTGACCAGCATCAGATACAGCTGGCTCACACTGGACCATGCTGGAGCAACCTCTAAGTAACTGTGTGTCTGGGACCAGGAATGAGCTTCTCTAGACCAGTGTGTTCCAACCTATGAAGCATTCTCTTTGCAAATGAAAATCTTCCATGTTAATAACCTGGAGCTTTCTGTGGGTGGGCCTTACCCTCAGGGCAACTTTCCTGTTGTCACGGAGCACAGTGCACAGTTTCTGTTTCATGATGCTCATCTCTTTAACCACCACAGCTACTTTGTCTGTGCCCACCATGTCCGTCCTTTAAATGCATCCACACTCCTCTCTTTACCATGTTGTGGTGTGGGAGAATTGTCTGTATTCTGTCAATCATATTTTAATAAAACGCTGATTGGTCAGGCAGGCAGGATAGGCGGGAAAGCCAGACAGGAAGTAGAGGTGGAACAAAGAGACTGGGAGCATTCTGGGAAGCAGGAAGCTCCCTCCGCAGTTCTGCCCAGACCACTGGAGAGGAAAGATGTAAGCTGCCCAGCTGAGAAAGGTACTGAGCCATGTGGCTAACATAGATAAGGATAATGGGGTAACATAAGTTATAAGAACTAATAAGTAGCCTGACCTAATGGGCCAATCAGTTTATAACCTTATGGAGTCTTGTGAGTGATTTTCTTTGGGACTTGCCGGCTGTGGGGTGCCGGGTGGGACGGATACCCCAACAGCCGGCCCGTCATGTTACAATGTTGTGTGGGCCCCACATCTTTCTACTCCACATTTTGCTTTGAATTCTCATTATGAATTTGTCTAAAAACATCTACTAACAACCTCACCACTGGTAGGTGCTACCCTGTCTTAAGATTTCCCCCACCAAACAAATTACCTTTGAACTCCTACTTGCTCAGATTTTCAGGACACAGGCAGATAGATCCTGTCAGGTTCTGTGCCAGAAGACAACACAAACGACTTCTTTACTGATTCCTGATAGAGTCCTGTTTCCGTCTGAAACCTCAAGAGCATAACTTTTGCTGTCTACATTCTGTCAGTGGTCTGGTCTTCCAAACTCTCACCAGCGTGTCTCACTAAGGTCTGCTTGAAATGTTCTATGGATTCCTTAGCCTGCATCTGTTGAGAACCAGAGCAATCCAAGGCTTTCTCGGGGCCCTGACGGAAGGCAAGAAGAACCTAGCTCTGTGTCCATGCCCAGGAGCAGACTTGGCAAGGCCCAGTCTGGGATTGGATCCATGGCCTCAGAAGTATCCAAGGAGTTAAGGTTTTGGCTCCTGAGAACTTGGCTTTTCCCTCAAAAGAGACTGGATTCATCTGTCCCAAGGCTGCTGTGTGATTGGTCTATAATTCTCTTGAGATACCCTGGAGGCAGAGATATAACCCTAGTTGTATCTTCAACCCTAGTGACCCACCCGCACCAGGCAGTCCTCGTGTCCCAAAGGTTTCATAATCTCCCCACTGTGCCACCCACTGGGGACCAAATGTTAAGATACTTGAGCCTATGGGGGACATTTCAAAGCCTCTGAGTTTGCAGATCTTTCCCACTGAGTTGCTTCCTTAGCTACCTGGCAGCTTTTTAGTGTGGTATAATCCCTTTTGTCAGAATTTAGAAAGATTCTTGTCCAGACCAATGTCACAAGTGAAGCATTTTCTCTATGCTTTCTTTAGTGCTTTTTATAGATTTGCGTCTTGCATTTGATTTATCTTTTCTTTTTTTGAGGAAGAATATTACTATATAGCCCAGGCTGGCCTCGAAGTTATGACCCTTCCTTCTTATTCATCTCAGGATTACAGTCATGCCTCAGCTCACACTAATGTCTAAGCCGTGTTGGCTAGATATTTGTAACTACTAAGGCAAATTTTCAAGGTTAATTTTCATTTCCTCTCATCTCCTTTCCTCTTCTCTTCTCTCTCTCTCTGCAGATATTCAGCGTTTGTACTTTTTTGTAGAATCATTTTTCTTTAAATTAAGATCGTTCTTTCTACAATATATGTTACTGATACCTAGTGAAAGTCAGTTAGCTGTAGATGTGTGGGCTTATTTCTGAGATCTTTATATTACCCTACCACTTCATATACCTTCTTTACCACACCCCCATGCCTTGGATTGCTATCGCTTTATACACATGGACTAGGTTGAACTGAGAAACTCATATGCTCTTTGGTTCACAATCCTTGATGCTCACTTCACTATCAGTGACATTGACTATTCTACATGCCTCTGGTCACGGTTCTCGTTCCTTCCTGGATTCTTTCAGAGCTTTCTATCCGTGGTTCTCTGGACATTCAGATTCCAGAGTAGGAATGGAGTGTGGGTTGTTTCCCTTGTGGGCTGTTGTTGCTGTTTTCCCTGCTTTCCCCGGACCCTCAAACAGAACTTGAGGATAGAGAGAGTGAGTACCATTTAGAGGTGTTATTAATGATGTTAACAATTCCACAGAGGTCTGTCTTAAGCAACAGAAAAAAATGACTTGAAAGGCATATTAAAATAGTTTGAAGTGTGGGGGTAACAACTATTCAGGATAAATGCCACGAGACAGAGGACTCTGTGGGCTCGGCTCTAATGGTATCCGAATGTTCTCCTACTGTGGCTTCCTTCTGGGCCTTGATGTGCTTTTCTTCCAGGACTTGATTTGTGATTAAAAAAAGAAATCATAATTGGTTTACAACAAAAGCTCATCAAGGCTTACCCTTGTTCGTTGACAGGAGGAGAGACGGGGCAGGAATAACCCAGAGCAGGGAGCGTAGACGATCCCTGCATAGACGATCAGGAAAGTTCTGGAAGGAGATGCAGGCGACAGCAGCAGCTGATTCTAACAGTGTCAGCTGTCTATCTGCAGGGCATCTGTAGACAGGAGGCTGTCCTAACGTCAATCATCACTACCTCTACCCCTTCCCCAGGTATGTGAGGGCTGTGCTCCTTGAGATCCAAAGGATCCTGCAGGACTCTAACTTTTCCATCTCTTGTTTCCTGCTCTCTTGGCTTTCTATGCCAGGAGGAGAACCCAGATGAATGCGACCGACCGGAAGACCCTCCATCTAGTTTATAGAATGGTGTCAAGGCAAGTACTGGGGCCCAGGAACCACAAAGGTTCTGCTGATTACAGCATGGGGAACCTCCACTTTGATTCTCTCTGAGACACTGCCAGTTAGGTTTGGGGGACAGGGTGAATATGCGCTTTTGGAGGTGCATATTGATGACCATGTGACAGTGTCCATGGAGTGGAGAGGGGGTGTGCAGTAAAGGGGAGCAGATTCTGGCTCTTGAGTGCTGCCATTCCAGTCTTTGCTCATGACAATGCCCTGGAAGAGTCCACTGTGTCGCTTCTGCTTTCTGTCACATGGGTCAGATTCGCTATACTGATTCTGCCAACACGCGGAAGATTGTCTGAGGAGACGATGATAAGCGAGAGAAGCGTGCAGTCTTAAAAATGGAGAGAGGAGCAGGCTTATCTGAATCACGGAGTCCTTTCCTAGACGGGCCCAGATTGTTGTCCTACACGTGTGCCGTTGGGCAGCCCATCTCTGCAGAAGCCGCTGGGCTCTGGAACACAGGGACGCTTTGAGATGAGCCAGCCTGCGCAGTGGACCTGTTATTCTCAGGGCTTCCTCCTGTGTGTTTTCTTCAACATTAACAAACTTCCTGTGGCTCTGCACCGGACGCCTGTTTTACCCACCTGGCATGGCCCCGATCACCTGGTCAGTCTTGGCTGATGGCCTGTCTCATCAACATTGGTGCCTTATAGTTGAACTTGAGGGTCCTTCTTGGGAAGCCAGACAGATGCAGACTCCCAGGACTGATATAACGGTTAACCCCATGTCAGCATGTGTGGAGTCTGGTGGATCTAAGCTTTGGATGGCACTTGCCGAGAAAGTGTCTGTCCTTCCTTCTCTCCATCTTTCTGCCTGCACATTCCCGTAGCCAGCTGCTTGTGTCTTTCAGATTGATGAAGGTGTCAGCTCCTCTTTGTGTCTGGCAATGGACTGCTGAGGATAACAGCTCTCTCCCTCTTTTGATAGCACTTGAGCCCGATTCAAGGCCAGGGACCAGGGAGATGATCTGAGGTCGGTGTCAGATGAATGACTAAAGGCAGGCAGACCTGTGTGTGTGGACACCCAGTCTGGTTAAATGGAGGGCTATTCTGGCAGTTGCCAAGGAAACTGATCTAAAATTAGAAACACAGTACCAATTAATTTAGGATTTTTACATATTGCTCCTGGTATCACTGACAAAATGCCAGTAAATCTTTCCTTTGGTAACTTAATGTACTCTCTATATAGAATGTGAGCACTCCATCAGTAATAAAGGTTTTTTTTTTTTTATTCAAGCCTTCCCCTTCCTCTGTCTTTTAAAAAGTATGACTTCTGATTTTTATGGGGTTTTTTTTTGAACAAACACACAAAGAACTAAGAGAAAAGTACTCTTTGGGTACCCAGAATTGGACCAATTGTACTCCCTGACTCATCACTGGTTGAGACTTGATGCTCTTTTATTTGGTATGTTTATAATACAATAAGCACCTCCCGACCTCTCAATTCCCAAGATCCGGAACACTAACAGGTCTGTCTCCCTTGCCTTCTCCCTTTCCCGTCTGCTCCGATCCTGCAGCCACTGCTCTGGGTTATCATTCCCTTCGCTGCTTTCCTTTGTGAAGAAGTCTGGTCACATCTGTGTGACGCTTTAAAATACCCTGTTACCTAAACAGAGAGCTCTCAGAAGACTACTCTCAAAGGGCCAAAAGATACTTAAAAAAATGCTCCACATCCTTAGTCATCAGAGAAATGCAAATCAAAACAACTCTGAGATTCCATCTTACACCTGTAAGAATGGCCAAGATCAAAAACACTGATGACAGCTTATGCTGGAGAGGATGTAGGGTAAAGGGAACATTCCTCCATTGCTGGTGGGAATGCAAACTGGTACAGCCACTTTGGAAATCAGTATGGCTAGTTCTCAGAAAATTAGGAAACAACCTACATAAAAACCCAGCAATACCACTGTTGGTTATACACCCAAAAGATGCTCAATCAAGGACATGTGCTAAGCTATGTTCATAGCAGCATTATTCATAATAGCCAGAACCTAGAAATGGCCGAGATGCCCCTTAGCCGAAGAATGGATAAAGAAGATGTGGTACATTTACACAATGGAGTACTACATAGGGGTAAAAAGTAATAACATCTTGAAATTTGTGGGCAAATGGATGGATCTAGAAAAAAAACCATATTGTGTGAGGTAACCCAGACCCACAAAGACAAATATAATATGTACTCACTCATAAGTGACTTTTAAACATAAAACAAAGAAAAACCAGTCTACAAGATACAACCTCAGAGAAATTGAACAACAAAGAGGACCCTAAGAGAGACATACATGGATCTGCATAGGAAAATGAAAAAGACAAGAGCTCCTGAGTAAATTGGGACTGTGGAGGTCACGGGAGAGGGTAGAAGAATAGAGGGGAGGAAGGGCAGGGTTGGAGAAAAATGTATAGCTCAATAAAAACAATAAAATATGTACTGTTTCTGTTCTTTGTTAATAGACGATCATGGGGCTGGAGAGATGGCCCAGCTATGAAGAACACCAGCTGCTTTTCCAGAGGGCTGGGTTCAACTCCCAGCAGCCACATGTGGCTCTCAGCTATCTCCAGTTCCAGGAAATCTGATGCCCTCTTCTGGCCTACAAAGACACAGCACACATTTGGTGCACATACATGCTCATGCAAAAACATTCATGCATGGGGGCTGGAGAGATGGCTCAGAGGTTAAGAGCACTGGCTACTCTTCCAGAGGTCCTGAGTTCAATTCCCAGTCACCACATGGTGGCTCACAACCACTTGTAATGAGATCTGGCGCCCTCTTATGGCGTCAGGCATACATGGAAGCAGAATGTTGTATACATAATAAATAAATAAATCTAAAAAAAATTCATGCACATAAAATAAAAATAACTAAGTCAGAGAGAGAGAGAGAGACTCTCACCTTTGGTGCTGGGAATATCAGCCCAGGGTCTCTCGTATGCTAAGTCTGTGCTCTGCCACCGAGCCGCACCCTGAGCCAACACTTGCTCTGTCATTCTGCATTGTGCTACCACTGAGTCATCGACATGGTTTGCCTAACTGAAGTCACTCATCCTAATGATCATGTACTAGTCTGTATAGAGAACGTGTTAGAATGTCTCCCTTGGTAGGCATGTGGTTTGTGTCCAGTTGATGCTTTTATGAGAAGCATTGATTTGACACTCTTACCATGTCTGCTAATGCACCCATGCAGAAACAAAACTCTTCTCTGTCAGTGATAGGGCCTTATACAGAACTAAAGAAAACGCTAAACAAAAGCCGCGACAACAAGAACCCAAACAAACCTTCCAATATGGGTGGGAATTAGAGAAACAGGGTGAGGAGTTAGCAGGGAGTGAGAAAAGGAGAACACACACAGATGGTTCCTGTCTGAGTCACTGTTCCGTTGCTGTGAAGAGACACCATGACCAAGGCAATGCTTCCGTCCATAAGGTGCCTTGGTTATGGTGTTTCATCACAGCATAGAACACTAAGACATTATTTCTGTGTTCTTTTTTTCCCCTCACGTCTGATAGCTCCTCTTCTCGTTGGTGTAGTTCCTACCCATATTTGAAAGATGTTGGCAGAATAAATTTTGAACCATTAGCCTATGCCGGGTGACTCGTTTTGACCTGACCCTTGTGAATGAATGAAGGAAGGAAGGAATGAAGATCCTTGGAATAAAGGATCACCATCAGCTCATGTGGTACCAGCTTTGGAGGGGGTGATATCTCTGACCTTTGCATTAAAGAGATTAAAATGTTCTGTGCATATGCATATATATGTAAATGAGTGTGGCTAATTAGCATGTCAGGATAGAGTGCTTCTGTTTGAGGAAACTCTAGGAACTACTTAATCTTGACTTAGGTTAGTTCTTTACACGTCCCTGACTTCAAATTATGGATCTACGATAAGAGTCATGAGCTAAGTTAGCGTAGCCAAACTTTCCACACATAGATTCTCCAATTGTGTTTTCCCTTTTGATAGTTGGTAAAATAAGTGCTGTTTCAGGTGGTGTGGTCCCAGGGAGATGACAAAGGCATCTCTTTATCTAAGTATCTGCTCCTGTGTCCTGTAAACTGAAGCAGGGCAAGGAGCAGCTTGGGGTGGGGAGTGCAATCCTGTTTCTACCTGTGTAGCCTGACTGGGCTGCAAAGAATGCTCCTTTCTTCCTTATGATGCTCTGTGTTGCCATGGAAATCTGAGCATTGCGCACTTCAAAGCTTCTAAGCTTTGATAAGGGATGGGTGGCAACCTCTCTTCTAACTTCTACGAGACAACATAAACAGTGGCCAGTTCTGTTTAGCAGGTGCCATACAGTGATATTTGAGTTTTATTATTTTTACAGTTGTGGACCCAAAGGCTCAATCTGATTTCTTTAGCTTTCAAAGACAATTTAAAAAGTCTGAGCTCAAATTAAGACAGGCTGTGTATTCATAAACATAAGGACCAGGACAGCGATCTTCTGTTTGCCCTGTTGGGGAAAGGGAACTATTTCTTTTTACTTTTAAAAACTGGCACATGGGTGGGGGTGGTGGCATATGCCTCTAATGCTAGTGCTTGAGAGGCCGAGGCAGGAGAAAAGCAAGTCTGAGGCCAACTCGTGCTACATGAGTCTGGAGAAAAGGAAAAGACACATAATAATTGATATCTGTATGGGGTACCATGGGATGGTTTGATCATGTGTGCAATGTGCAATGATCAGACTAGAGTTAGTAGCATTCCTATAGCCTTAGCTCTTCAGCACGTCTTTAACATGGGAACACAAACTTTCCTCCTACCTCTTTCTGAAATGCACAACAATTAAACATAACTGATGCAAGGCAGAGTTGCCCCGGCTGTGCAGTGGAGCATAGAACTTATTCCCACTTAAGTTTTTGAAAGAATGTGTTCACCAGGAAACTCCTATACTGGCGCACTCCAAAGAGCTTTGGCATCTGCTGCTGTCAGCCTGGGGCTTGCTGGAGCGCTCAGGGGCCTTGAAGTTGGGTGTTCTACACAACTCACTCAGCTTAGGAGAAGCAATCTACTGACCGCCTCTCCTGTCCTAACGCCCAAACCCTTTCCGGGACAGCCTACACAAAGTGGGGGTTCATTGCAAAAGAAAAAGAAGGCCAGGTCCTTTGTTTACGAAGTGATAGAGTTGAGAGATGTCTTAGTGAGTAGAGGTGCTCACTGCTGAGCCTGGCCTAGGACCCAGTCTTCAACACCCACATGGTGAAAGAGAATGACCTTCTCCACATGTTCCCCACCCTCAACAAGTGACCAAATGTAATTAAAAAAAATATAGAGTTTGAAGGTGTCAACAGCAGTATATGAAGATTGAGCCTTATTCCCAGGGCCCTGTGTGACTCACAGGTCACACGTGGGTACAGCCCTCTGGGCTCTGACCTCATAAAGGAGATTGGGCAAGAAGGGAAATCCCCTTATTTTTCTCTGAGATGATGCAGAGTTTGTGGCACGTACTCAGGGGCGAGAGGAAGCTCCTTCCGCCAGGCCAGGGAACCCCTCCACCAGGGCTTGGTAAGCGGGACAGCCATGGGCATGCACAAACCCCTGGAGTAAACGGCCCCCTTCAGGTTCCTTCCATTCGCAGTCTCTACCCTGAAGGGAGTCTAATTTTAATTCTTGTCTTCATTAATCTTCCCAAGTCGAGGACTTACCTATTGTGACCCCATACCGGTCGTTTGTCATCGTGGTGCCTCCGTTTCCTCATTTGGAGAAAGGAGTCCTTACTTCATGGGATTAAACTGACGATGCATGTTAAGTAGAATTCCAACGCATTGTCAGCTCTCAGTGAACTGTGGTCGTTATTGCTATTATTGTGGTAATCTTTGCTTTCGGGAAAGTGTGTGAGAGAGAAAGGCTGTCTTTGTGCACCAACCCGCTCAGGCCCAGGGTGACAACTCAGTGAAAGGCCCGCGCCGCCCCAGTAGACCTTCCCTGACTCACTTTTCTCCAGCCTCCTCCAGCCTAACTCCTTTCAAATGTAGAACCTTTTGAATATGATGAAAGTCTACACACTAAAAAAGCCACATGGCTGCCAGCAAGGTCACCCAAGGAGAGGCAACCGTGTCCTCTGGGCAGGAAGAACTACATGCCTTGATTCTAACACGGGGAGGCTTGTATTGCTGCACTGAGCCGTGCCTGTGTGATGGGGGTCTGACAGCCTTTGTCTTGGGGGGCCCTGGACATCTGCTATGTTCTTATGAGAGCTTTGTACAGACCGTCGCTGCAGATGAGAAGCCCTAGCTGGCTCCTTGTGTGTAGTCCCTGTTCATCCTCATTTCCTCTTCCCGCATGGGGTGGGGCAGGGACCCTCGCCAGAGCCCAGGTAGAGCAATGTTCTAGTGGCAAGGTGATTTCTTTTCTTGGAATACTTCTATTTATTTTATTTTTCAAGACAGGATTTTTCTGTGTAGTCCTGGTTGTTCTGGAGACCAGGCTGGCCTCGAACTCACAGAGATCTGTCTATCTCTGCCTCCTGAGTGCTGGGATTAAAGTGTGTACAACCATGTCAGGCTGGAACCTCTTTAATGTCACACTTACTTTCCCAGAGCTGGAGGAGTCACTTGGCCTTAGCAGGTCACCTCCTTTACCCCTCAAACTTGCATTGCATGTGACAATGGAGCTCAGGTTCACCCCAGGGACTCCATGGTTTCGGCATCTCTGCCTCCAAAGGCTTCAGGACGATGTCCTGCTCTCCAGGGAAAGGTGCCCTGCTTCAGCCAGTCGAGATTGCTGTGAAAGTATCTGCACCCTTACTCTAGTTCTAGAGCAGAGAATGAGCGAGACTTTAGGCTTCCTGGCGTTGTTGCTGTGTTCTTTATTTTGTCGCAGAAAGTGAGAATTACTATTACAACTATTATTTTCTGTAGACAAGAAACTAAGGCTCTTCTAGCACCCACTCAAACATGCACAACTGGTCAAGGGCACAGCAATTGGGAAAATCAACTAAGACTAAATACTGGACGATACCCGGAGACACGGGGAAGGGGAGGAGGTCCTGCAGCACACAGAAGGGTGGGGGTGTGAAACCAAGTTATTCAAAAGTCCTGGTGCAAACAGCTGGGCCCCATACCGCATTGTTGTCTCCAGCAAACTTTGGGCATCATGGGGAAGGGGCTGGAACTTCCCCAGTACAGGAGGGTACCTTGATCCTTTGCAAAGCAGTCCAGGAGCTGGTGGAGATGGCACAGTGCTGCAGGGGGAGGAGGGGAGGCATGGTGACTATGCCACCATGCCACCAGGAAATAAGGTCCATCGTGTGGTCAAAGCACCCTGTAACAAATCCATTCCAACCAAGCCCCACTGCCAGGGTTGGTGACAGGGAGTGGGTTGGCCCGTGGAGTCGACCTGACTACTACAGGTAGATGGCTTCAATACTAAGATACTGAAGGCTCCACATAACAGAGGGCCTGTGGTCACGGCTTTTCTGATGATTGTGATAGAATATCTGATGGGAACAACTTAGGCAAGAAAGGTTTTTTTGGGGTCCTCTAGGAGGGAGGTGAAGGCTGCAGGACCAAGAGGCCATATTGCATCTGCTACCGCGAAGCAGAGGAAGCAATGGGTGGTGGTCCTCAGATTGCTTCCTCAGGGACCCCAGCCCCCGGGCACTGTGCTGCCTAAAGTAAATGTGGGTCTTTCCTGTTCCTTTATGTCTTTCTGGGAACACGGTCCTAGACACACCCAGAGGAATATTTCCATGGTGACTGTAAATCTTACCGAGTTGACAGCAAAAAGCAACCATCACCAACCCTAAGGCCCTTCACCACTGTTCCATCACGGCTCTCCCAGGCTTCCTCACTCAGCTAGGTAGAGGGCAGGGCTCCCAGTGGTACCTGGTGTCCTGGCAACCCAGGTTATGGCAATCCTCTCTGTTATAAAGTTCACAGAATCAGGGGACTCATGTCACAATGTGTAACTTAATGTTTCATGTGTAGTCCTTTGATGCATGCCTATCTCTGTTCATGTCCGGCTCTTGCTCATCATTTCCCCTGTACCCAGAACAGCGCCTGCCTCATCCAGCAGATTTAAAATCATTCAATGAATCAAGTAACAAAAAGAGGCCGGTGAAGTTCTAGCTGTCAAAGTCTGCCAGCAGTCAGTCAGCGCTGCCTCCCCTGGCTCTGCTGAGGAAATGTGTGGCAGATTTCATACCTGGCAGCGCTCTGGAGAAGGATCCAGACAACGCTGTCTTTGGCAAATATAACCGTTGATCCTCTTCACTTCCTAGAAATGCATTTATCTTTGGTTGAAATGCAGTATTGGGGCAGTAAATATGCCCTTTGCTTTGGCATTTTTCAGTACTTGGAGTTTTTAATGACTATTTCCCCCCATTTAAGGCCAAAGGTAATCAAGGAAAGGCAAAGTAAGGAAAACGGATCGTGAGCCCATTTTACAGCCTCCAAACAGTATTTTTTTTCCCTCTTTCTCTTTTTCTTCATACCCTTGGCTGTCCTGGAACTCACTCTGTAGACCAGACTGACCTTGAACTCACAGAGATTCATCTGCCTGCCTCTGCCTTCTGAGGGCTGGGATTAAAGGCATGCATTACCACATCCAGCCCAAACTATTTTCAAACCACATAAATGTGTGCATATTAATGTAACCATACATGATCCTTCTTCATCCTTGTTTTCTTTCTTTTCTTTTTTTTTTTTAAAAAAAGCATTTGGATAGGTTCTCGTGTATCCTAGGCTAGCCCCCAAATCACTGTGTAGATGACCCTGACCTTCTGATCTTCTTGCTCCCTCTCCAGAGTGTAGAACCAGGATGGAGCCTAGGATTCCGTGCCTGCCGGGGAAACGCTGTCCTGTGTCAGCCCCAGCATTACACGGTATCACAATACATGTGGATGTCGTGTTCTGTCTAAATCATGCTAACATGTCTGTTCTACTATCTTTTGTAAATTTTAAAGATAAAACAATACAAAATTATCATCTATAGTGCTCCTCACATTTATCCACCGCAACTAACCCCCAGTCGGCCCGCCTTTCTGCATGTCTCCTCGCCACTACTTCCCCGTACTCTGGTAACCAGCACCTTTCCGTTCTGACTTCCCAAGAGATCAGTCTTTTAAGTCCCACTTGAGAATGACCAGGGCATTGCCTTTCTGTACGAAACTTGGTTTACTTAACGTAATGACCTCCAGTTCCAGTCATATTGCCACAAATAACAGAATTTCATTTTCTTTTTCTGGCCTAATATTCTCTATTGTTGGGACCATTTGGAGTCCTGACCTTCAGCTGCTCTTCCCTGCTAGAGATCTTTACTTTCCTTCTGATTTGAGTTACCAAAGGCTGTGTCAAAGTTGTTTACCAGCTCTGCTTCACGAGCACGTGTTGCCTTAGCCTTGAGGATCAGAGGATAAGGTTTTCACCTGTTGACCTACTTGACTGTTGGGTATATAAGCCTCCAGGGTGCTATTGAATAGAGGGCTTCTTACCAGTGACTGGGGGTCTGTGTCTCTATCTCTCTGTCTGTGTGTATTTGTGTGTGTTTCAACCTCCAGCCCCTTGCCCGAAGCTTGCGAACTGTATGGTAGCGTGTAGAGCACAGGTGGGCGCTGTGCGCTGCACTCTGTGTGTGTCATGTACTATTTATCATACATTATTGGGCCACTTAGATTGATTCCATATCTTGGCTATTAAAAGTGCTGCAGTGGACAACTGTCTCTGTCAGGCTGGCTCTATTCCCTTGGGACACATAAATGCTCAGTAGTGGGATTCCTGGGTCGCACAGGATTTGTTTTTCGGTATGTTGACCTCCACACCGTCCTAATTCACATCACCACCGACAGTGCACCCCTTTTCTCCACACCCTCACCAGCACTTGGTCCTTTTTGCCTTTGGATGATTGTCATTCCACCAGAATGAAGAGATCCCTTGCCGTGGTTTTGAATTGCGTTTCCCTGGTTTGTGATAGCAGACAGGTTTTCAGTGTGCCTGCTGATTGTTTGCATATTTTATTTTGACAAATGCCCATTTAGGTTTGCTGCTTGATTTTAATTGGGTTATTTCTTGTTTTGTTCTTAAAGTTTTAAAATAGTTCTATTAATTCTTCAAGAACCTTATATAACGGGCTTTGGTAATATCCACTCCCGGTTCTTCCCTTGGACGTCAACTGGCTCCCCCCACCTTCCTACTGCCACACTTGATTTCTACTTTAGTCAATAACCTCCTGGCTTCAGATGGTACTATCCATAAACCTCTGGGTGTGGGACCATCCACAGGAGCCGCACCCTTCAGGAGAACTGGAACTCACTCCCCCAGTACCCATCAGTTGTCCAGAGCTCCTCGGTTAGGGATGGGAGTTTGTAAGCTCCCTCCCCTCCCACGCTAGAGCGTACTAATCTTGTGTCGCAACCACAGTCACTGTGGGTGCAGGAGCCTGGGTCCTGTTAGGTCCAGAAGACACTTTCTCTCTGGTCCTCCCAGACCCCTGACTCTTACAATCGTTCTGCCTCCTCTTCTACAGTGACCCTTGAGCTCAGGGGAAGAGCCAGGAGAGAGATGTTTTATCTGTGGATGAGCACTGTACAGTCTCTTATTCCCCACATTTTGACTAGTTGTGGGCGTTCTTCAGATTTTAAATTCCTTGGCTATATGGACATTAGTTCCAGACACAGAACTCCACACACTTCCTTTCCCATTCTACAAAGATTTTCTTCATTTTGATGATGATTGGCTTTGGTGTGCACTTTTTTCATATGGGATAGTTGAATTTCCCTCTGTAACTTTAAACTCTTGTCCAAAGATGTCCTTGCTTGGTTAAAAGCATCACCTCAGCTCCCTGGCACCCCTTTATACAAAGAGTCTGGATTGTTTAGTTAGGGGGCTTCACCCCAGCCCCCGGTATCCATTTTTGGAATGTTGGGTGGAAAGTTCCATGTCAAAGCTCCCTCCCCTGGGAGTTGCCTCAGTCCAAACTCCACCTCCAAGAAAGCCCACCAAACAGTGACCCCCTCCCCAGGGAAGGTCAAGACCACTTCCACAGGCTATTTAAACTGCCCCCCTTAGAATGAACACGTGGTCTCTCGGTTTTCTGTGGTCTCCCCTTTTTCCTCTTTCCCTCTCCACGTTTTCCCGGGGCCACCTGGGAGTGCTGGCAGCCATTAAACATGAGCATCTTTTAATTCGGTCTGATTTGGTCTGGTTGGGATTATTTGCGTTGGTGGAGAGGTTGGTCATTTAAGAAAAATACGTAACAGTCCTTGCGTATTCTAGTGTCCTGAAGCTTCTCCTTTGTGCTTTCTTCCAGTGGTTTTACTGTGTCTGGTCATATCTTTAAACCTCTAATCCAATTGAGTTGATCTTTGTAGCTGGAGAGTAGCACAGATTTAGGAGTTTCATTCTTTTGCATGTGGATACCAAATATTCTCAGCACCGTTTATTGAGGTCTATGATGATGATGATGATGATGATGATGATGATGATGATGGTGGTGGTGGTGGTGGTGATGTGTGTGAGTCTCTACCTGTGTGTCTGTGTCTCTCTGTGAACGCCGCTGTGCAGGTACCCTCAAAGGCCTGAAGAAGGCGTTGGATCCCTCCTCTTGAAGTTACAGGTGATTGTGAGCCACCTCACATGGGGGCTGGGGATTGAACTCGCGGATCTCTCAAAGAGCAGCAAGTTCTCTTAAGTGCCCCCAGCTCCCCTTATCGAAAAGACTGGCTTTACTTTGTCTCTCCCTCTCGCTGGTCATGTAATCCTCTTTACTTTCTCTATGATTTTCTTGTCTCCACTAGATGGGGATGATTATAGCACACACCATGTGCAGGCTTCTGTGAAGGGTACCTGAGCTCATCCCGCATGCTTTAAGACAGAGCAGCTGTGGTTGTGAAGGGCACGGGGTTTGGAGCCCAGCATCCAGGTTGACTCTGCCGCCATTGCCTTCCCCCCCACCCCCCATGTGGGGCAGCTATTTCACTTCTTTGCCTGGTATTCTTTTCATGGGGATCATTTGGTTGTCATGAAAATGAGTAAGTTAATCTGTATAAAAGCATCGGGTGACACCCGTACTCAGCAAGTATTGTTGGCTGTAATTAGCATGATGGATCATACAGCCCAAATTGAAAGTGGCTTACAACAGCCATGAAATAATATTTTCATTCTACCGGAAGCCCTGACTAGAGACAGAGCTCGGGGAGGTGCTCCAGCCGCTTCAGCTCAAGGGATCTCACGGTGTCTCTGTGGGTGGCTGAGCTTTGTCTGCTCCCACGGGTGTGGTCACCGTGGCATCGTCCCTTTTTGCTCAGTCATCACACCTTAGTCTCTGGACTACCCACCCAAAACATTGTTCCGCCCTCACCCACAGCACTCTCGAATGCAGACAGGCAGGGAAGCGGCTACCACCTCCAGCTCCTGTGTGGGGTGGCTGACAGCTTGCTGGAACAGGGACTTCCCTTTTGCCCTGGGCTCTGGCTGTGAAACAAAGTAAATGAAAAATAATTTCCTTAAGGAAGCTGTCCTGGTAGACAAGGCCTCTTTGTCTGCAGGTAAATGATGCTGCTGAGGCCTAAGACTTTGTGGTCTGGAAGCTGAACAGCTGGGCTGTCTTTCTGGCGGCTAGGGCCTGCTGGGACATGGCTTCTCCCTGTGTCTCCAGTGTGCCCTTCTGTGAAACCTGTTCACTTGTGCTGGTGAAGCTTGGTTTGCATTGAGAGACAAAGTGAAGGCTGGGAGGTGACTGAGAATCAAGCCCCCCTCCTGCCCCGCCCCACAGGAGAGATTCCAGAGCACCAGGGCAGTGGAGCTGCTTCCTAGGGTCCCCGAAGTCACACCCCTGTTTAACCTCTGTGCACCTCTTCTCACAAAATGAAGGTGACATTAGCTGACTTTGGTGAATATCCTGAGACTAATTAAATCTTTGGGAAAGAGTTGAGGAAACATAGGTGATGGCTCTGTTGACAAAGCTGCTCTGCTTCTCAGACCCCCAGGGTTTCAGGGCCCAGGGGCATGGGGGAGTCATGGAGAGAGCAGGTAGGAGGCTGCATAATTCTTCCCGCCACCTCCGTTTCCTCCACGTCTTCCTCCCCAGCTGCCTCCTCCAAAGACCCGGGAGGTTTTCCTGAGTGGCTGCTCCCTTGAGCAGGTCTGAGAAAGTCACACATTAGTCCTGCAAAATTGGATCCTTTCCGTTTCCCTGTACCCCCTAACCTCCCTTAGAGCATCCTTGGCTCGGCTTAATTCTCTTTTGGTTTTGAACAAAAAGGAGCCACAGTTGTGTCGCCCAGAAAGCCTGCTCCACCAGCGTGTGTGTGTGTGTGTGTGTGTGTGTGTGTGTGTGTGTGTGTGTGTGTGTGTATCTTTTCCTCTGGAAACTAAGTCTTCTGAAGGGCCAGAGAAGGGCTCATTTCATCCTGCGCACCCAGGCTAGTCTGGTAACACTGCAAACCACAACCACACTGTTCCCAGAGCCAGCATTTCCACAAAGCGCCATTTCTCCTCAGAGGGTTTCAAAGTGACTGCTGCCGTCCCACCTCTCAGGCCTCGCATGATGAACTTACTTAGCAAGTAAACTCGCGATGCCCACCGTAAAGTCAACAGGCAGGACTGAAATAAAGCCATCTCCTCCAAACACGCATTTAAGGTAAAAATCCTAGTCAGCCACCAGAGGGTGCCCACAGAATTCTCTGAAACTGACCGAAAACTTGAAGAATTAATGGAGAAAAAAAAATTCCAGTGTGTATAAGACCAAGACGAATAGAGCTTGCCCTACCACTGACTTAGGCGGAGACAGGAGAAGAAGCTACGGAAAAAGCAGGGCTGGGGGACTATAGGATGGGAGGGGGCGTGATAGAAAAGACCGGCATTGGAGCTGAGCAAGCTGCTTCTGTATTTTAAATTGACAATTGAAATAGCACTTTGTGTACTGGCCCAGGAAGGGTTTTCATTTCTAAGCAAAACTCTCCACCCTCCCCATCCCCCATCTCTGTGTACAAAGGAAATGCAAATACATGTAAATAGTAGCCTAAACCAAAGGCTTCCTGGAAGGTACGGCAGCTGGTACCGCGGCAGCCCGAGTGAAAAGAGAAAAGAAAAAAGTGAACCCTGGTGGAAGAAAGGATGGATTCTTTTGAGCCATGGGTCTTGCCCTTGGGTGAGATCTCAGAAGTAAGAAATGACGGGACTGTGGCTCTTCTCATTGGAGGTCTGGTTTGAATTGAGCCGGGCATCAAAGCAGAGAGCAGACCCGACCCTCTCCAGCAGGGCCTGGCGGGTAGGCAGTGTCTCGCATCTCTGACTCTACGGTCTGGCCTGACGACCTGCAAGTAGTAGTCGCCTGTGAATGTTTGTTGAAGGAGTCCTGAGGGACTGGGAAGAGAGCTGGAGAAGACAGGGCTGCCTCGACTGGCTGGGAGGGGCTGTCTCGGCTGAGCCAGGGCGAGAGGAGAAATGGGGAAAGGAGTGGGTGATTTCCCCACTGAAGTTCCCTTGTTGTTGGACTTAGGTGCCACCGTCTGTGCAGACAACAAGCCAGGCTCTACCACCCGTCCTCAATAAGTCAATTAAAGCACCAAAATAATAGTGAAAAGCAGAAAGAGGAGACTTATTCAACGGGGCCATTTGGGAAAGGAGGGACAAAGAGTCCTAATGATTTCCCCAAGTCTCTTTTGGGGTTCTGACTAATGGGTTTTCTGTACCTCCATAGTAGGTTTTTCCGCTGAGGGAGTAAGCCAGATCAAGCCAAACTGAAAAAGTAAAAGAATAGGTTTATTTTGAATAAAGCAGCTCCCAGTGAGTCCTCCAGCCCCCAGAGATTGAGGTGGGCGAAGAGGCAGAAGTCACGTGTCTGAACTAAAGCAGGAAGCTTAAACACCCTGAAGTCGAGGGGCTGATGACTTGCCCTCCATTAACTGGGTTTGTGCCCAAGTATGGTAGGCTTTATGTGGGGCCTTGGGCCCCTGGCAACATCTGGGGAGGAGCTGCCGCTGCCACCAAGAGCGGCAAGAGTGGAACCGGGCTTTTTGGTGACTTTTCTTTGTTGGAGATTCTCTGTGAGGGCGGGGTTTGGAGAGAGAGAGACCTGGGGCTTTCAGGCTCAAGCAGGAGAGAACTGGAGGTTCCAGCCGAACACTGACATGTTTAAATAGAAAGCAAGAGATATGAAACATACCTCTTGATATGACGCATAATTAAACAGTCTCCAAGGTGTGATCACCTCCTCCCCACTGCCTCAGCTTCCAGCCTCTCCTGCCCGTGAGACTTTCTTACAAGGTCATCTAACATGTATGTTTTTCTTCTGGAAACAAGTTCTCCCCCACCCCCCAACTCCCCGTACCCTCCATTTCAACCATTTCCTCTCCCAGCACAGGAGGTTCTGGGGACACTGCAGTTACTTGGGGTCCATTCCCTCAACAGTCTGATACAGAGGCCAGTGCAGGAACTTGTGTGGACCATGTTCATTCCCGCCAGACAGGTCAGTCACACCAAGTCGGGTCAAGTTTGTGTTCCCATGACAAAACAATTGAGATACATTTGACTCATGGTTTCAGACCATGACTGGCCGGGGGGGGGGGGGGCTCTATTGTTCCTGGGCTTAGGGTGACACAGACATCATGATAGGGAGCCCTTGGTGGAGTAGAGAGAGCCACTCACCTCAGTGTGGTATGTCTTTTCTTGGAGGGATGTAAAGAAACAGCGTATTTGCCCCAGATAGCATGCGGACCGACTAGACATGGATTCCACCCAGGCCTGGGCTGCTGGACCAGTGAGTTTTCAGGGTTACTCACAGGAGTGTGGGCCACTTACCTTTCAAATGTACCACCTGACAATCCCATCCTGCAGTACTGACACACAGGCAGCTGGACCCCAGTAAGACTTGCACCTCCTGCATCTACTAACACCCCCAACACCTGCCCCAGTCCCGGGGAAGGGTTGTGTGCAGCTGGGGAAGGGGCAGGAGGAGGCTAATGCCTAGAATCTGCACGGGAATGATGCCGTCTTCGCTACTACCGACTATTTTATTCTGTTTACTTCATTATCATGACTATGTGCCAGAGTTTTCTATAGGTCACCACAGGACCTCTGCTCTGAGGTGGCCAAAGGTTGTCACATGTTCATGGTGGCTAAGAAGAAATGAAAAGGAAGGGGAGGAGGAGAAACAAGCAAACAACCCAGGTGTAAGGCTGTGCCCTTGAAGGGCACACACCTGTGACCTAATTCTTCTAACTAGACTTCATTTTTAAAAGTTTCCACCAACTCTTAATAGCCCATTGAGCCATGATCCTATTGATGGATTAACCCATTGATGAAGCTAGAACCTTCCTAGTTCCCTCACCTCCCAAAGGTCTCATCTCCAAACACTGCTGCCCTGGGGACACAGGGGACACGTGAGCTCTGGGGAAACATTCCAAATCCTAACGAGCACATGCTCCTTCTAGGGTTCCTCTACCTGAAATCTTTGCTGTTACTGTCATCCAAGGCTGCAGAACGGAAGTGTGACTGTGTTGACTTTGTCCTTGGGAGTTGTCGGTCTTAGGAGTTGTCGGTCCTGCTTCTCCCCCCACTCCCCGTGCCCAAGTCTGTGTCTGTCCATCTGACTAGTCCTGTAATGATCATCTTTCCCCAGACAGACTGGGAATGGCCTCCTGGGCTGGGACCTCTTCATTAGCAAATCTCACACTGATGAAGCCCTGACGATGCCTGGGTCCTGTCTGAGCCCACTAGGGTCCCCAGTATTTTGAGAGTCATTTAAGAATGTAGATCGTGTGTACTTAATTCAGTACATCCACTGCACTGTTTAGTCCGAGAAGGTCAGGCTCAAGGAATGTTTGCTCTCACAAACATTGCAGGACAATGAGAGAAGCCGACTGCTAGCAAGAAGCAGAGAGGCAAGCTTGGGACTGCTGTCAGAATCTCCTGGCCCACTGCTGCTGAAGGAGCCCAAGACTCACCTCTCAAGTGCTGGGTGAGAGATGGGCAGAAGTCAGGTTCTCTCCTAGGAAAACAAACAAACAAACCCATAGCTGTATATATGGAATCTATATGAAATCCATAGCTTAGATACAGGGAATATGCTTCAAGCATAGAGACTTGGGGCTGAAGCTACCTTGGTGAGCTGTGTACAGCCGAAAGAAGAGAGATGAGAGGGTCAACATGGGAGCATGTATGCTGTGGGAGGCTGCTTGTTCGTTTCCCGATCACCCAGACTCCTGAAATAATCACACAGAAACTATATTATTTAAATCACTGCTTGGCCAATCTCTTAAGCGTACTTAAGAATTAATTTTAGAATTAACCCAGTTACATTATTTTATATTTTACCACGAGGTTCATGGACTACCAGCAAGGTTCTGGCTGGTGGCTTGTGTCTTTCTCCTCTGGCAGCTTCATGGCGCCTCCCAACTCCACCTTCTTTCTCCCAGCATTCAGTTTAGTTTTCCCTGCCTAGCTCCACTCTGCCAAGTCATTGACTGACAGCAGCTTCTTTATTCATTAAACAATAAAAGCAACACACATAGAGAAGGACCTCTCATACCACATGTGGGTAGAGGATGACTTCCTTTCTCAACTCTCAGTTCTAGATCACAAAGTGGGAGAGTTTCATTTCTTATCTATGTTCTGTGAAACTGTGATTCATTCTTCCCTCCCTCCTTCCCTCCCTCTTTCCCTCCTTTCTTCCTTTTTATATATATATATATATATATATATATATATATATATATATATATATATTGATGTTTATAGAATTCCCTCTAGGTTTCTTTCTTTTCTTCTTCTTTTTTTTTAACAATCAGATGTTCCTTGATTTTGAGTTAAAATATTAAAATCATGCATCAGTTTATAGGGCTATGTCAAATGATAACTTAGTCCAGCAAAAGTGTAGCCTCTTGTAATTGTCGAGACTAGAAGTTTGTTGGTTAGGTGTTTTCTTTTGGTAAACTTGTTATAATCTAGAACCATCTTGGAAGAGAGAAATTGTCTGCATCAGATTGGCCTGTGGGTGAGCTTGTGGGACATTTTCTTGACTGATGATTGATGTTCACTGTGGTAAGTGCCATCCCTGGCAGGTGGTCTTGGGGTGTGTATGAAAGTAAGTTGAGCAAGCCAAGAAGACACACTGTAAGGCTCACAGGTCTACCCCTCCTCCCTGGGCTCATATTGAGGATAGCTTGCAGTTTCTGGCAAAGCACCCTGTTTGTTCCTGTGCTCCTTCTGCCTACTCTGGTGGTTAGCTATAGGGGAGTTGTTTCCTCTTGAGCCTGGTAATTTCCCACCTGCCTGGGGGGATTTCCATTATGTAGCAGCTAGGTATATAAGGTTTTCTCTAAGTTTGAATAAACGGCATTCGGCATTCTTCATGGATGACCCTCTGTGTTTCAATCTCCAGGCCCTTGCTCAACTCATGAACCATCCAATAGCACAGGTGTTATAGCAAACAAGTCAGCAACCTTCCTCCATGACTTTCTTTTTCTTTTTCTTCTTCTTCTTCTTCTTCTTCTTCTTCTTCTTCTTCTTCTTCTTCTTCTTCTTCTTCTTCTTCTTCTTCTTCTTCTTCTTCTTCTTCTTCTTCTTCTTCTTCTTGTTTATTGAGACAGGGTTTCTCAGTCCTGGAACTCACTCTGTAGACCATGTTGATCTTGAACTCATAGAGATCCATCTGCCTCCTGAGTGCTAGGGTTAAAGGCGTGTGCCACCACTGCCTGGCTCTGTTTCAGGTTTTGACTTCAGGTCTTGCCTTCAGTTCCTGTCCAGACTTCTCTGGATGATGGACTGCAAGCTGTAAAATAAACCCTTTCCTCCCCAAACTGGTTTTGGTCAGCTTTTCATCATAGCAATAGAAAGCAAACTGATGGAGAGATTGGTAATAAGCAGCATTGTGAGTATTGCTATTACAGACCCAACTGTGTTGGTTTTGGGGGGATTGTGGAAGTGTTTGGAACTTGGACTCGGGTAAAGACCTTGAGTGCTCAGAGCTTAATTAGACAATCTATGGGCGCTTGGAAATAAGATTGCTGAGAGTATGAAGTTTTAGAAGAAAATTTGAAGGTCTCTCAAAGAGGCCATTTGTGTGATATTTTGAAATGAAATTATGTGTTTTCTGGTCCCGTTAGGGCTAACTAGACAAGAACCACTGAAGTAAAACCCTACCTCTATTGGAACAGTTAGTGCTGGCTATTGAGGACTGAATATTGGTGGTGATTAAGAAGAAGCCAGCATTTTTGAGTGAAATATTCTGGAAGTATTTTCTCAGGATCATTGAAGAGAGCAGTGATCTAGAGAGGGCCAAGGCTGCAGCCCAAGGTGGTAGTTGCACTTGGTAATGTTAAAGATTCTTCCACATGTAACTGACTTTTTGTGGCAAGCAGTGTAAGATTGATGGGGTTATGAAGAGCAGCTGAAGCTTGGAATTGTGAGAGGCAAGGAGAGGCCATTGGGGAAGGTGCATCCTCAGTTGCCGTGGAGACTCTAGTGCGCGGAGACGCTAGGGCTGTAGAATGACTAGAAGGACAGAGGCAGGGTGGAGTGGAGCTGGCCTGAGCCTAGGAGACAAGCTCTGTGTGCTGTGGAGACAGAGCCAGGGAAGGACAAATGCCCAAACCCTTTGAACCCAGAGTACCATGAGGGAGAGTCCAGACATTGCACACTGAATTATTTACACTATTGGACTTTGGCTTTGCTCTGATTTGATTGTGTTTGGTTCTTTTATTTTATTTAGAAACCTAAATAATTAATTATTTAATAATTAAATCTAAATTAATTAAGAGACTTTGAATTTTTAGAGAGACAGGATTTGTAGAGAGACTGAAATTTCTAGAGTGTTGAAAACTTTGAAGACCTTGGGACTTTTAAAGTTATCCTATGTTTTGTATTGTGACATTAATATTAACATAACATCTTGGAGACAAACAATAAAGAAAAATTTATGGTTTAGTAGTGATGTGTCTCTGTGTTAAGTTGACAAAGGGTCAGTTGTGTTGGCTAGTTTTTTTTGTCATGTTGATACAAGCATCATCTAATAAGGAAACTCAACTAAGAAAATGCCTCTGTCACATTTACCTGTAGACAAGCCTTTGGGGGTCATGTGGGATTCCCCTCTGTATGCTGTGAATATGTTTTATTATCATTGGCAATTAAAGAAGCTGTTTCAGCCAATGGCTTAGCAGAGTAAAACTAGGCAGGAAATCTGAACAGAGATATATAGAGAGAGTAGGCAGGAATCTTACCCAGTAAGGAACAGCATTTTGACGATACACAGAATAATAGAAATGGCTTAATTTAATATGTAAGAGCTAGCTAGAAATATGCCTAAGCTATTGGCCAAACAGTGTAGTAATTGATATAGTTTCTGTGTGATTATTTGGGTCTGGATGGCCAGAAAAATAAAAGACCAGTCTCCATTTACAATGGCGCCAGCATGAGGCAACTGCATCCACATAAAAACTGAGAGGGCTTGGGGAGGAATTCTGGACACAAAAGAACAGAGTTAAGCACAGCTTCTTGGTAGCCTTATTTTATCAGATAGGCTCTGTTTGCAGGCAGCGAGCAAAAGCCTTTTGGCAGGTCCAGCTACAGAGTTTGTGAGCAGAGTGCTGCAACTTGCTTAATAGTAACATAGACCTGCTGTATCCCTGGAGATGGGGCAGTGAGCATGGCTTCCAGAGCTGGCGGTGAACAGACCTCCACCATGTTGGACTGTGTGGAGCCCCAAAAGCAAAGCAGCCTTAGTCCTAGCCATGCAGCTTAGCATTTTAAGAAGTGTTTCTGGTCAGAAAAGATTACAGATAATGCAATAAAGACAGATTCAGACATAAAAGACCTCTGAACAAGACACAGCATGTTTGAAAATGTACATAGGCTTGAGAGAGAGAGAGGAAAAAGGATGTAGACAGTTATAAAAAGAAGTAAATGGTTTTTAAAAATAAAACAAAGTCTTTAAAGAGACAGTAAAAGGAGCATAAAAGAGTACAGGCAGACATAGATTAAAGGAATAAAGATAATAAATACTAAAATGTAATAGAGTAAAAAAGCCATATAAAAATGAAAAATATACAGAGAGTCTGGTTTATGCATATTATTGTGTTTTCTTTAAATTTTTTTGACTGCAGAGGGATATTTGATTCTGGGGGCTACTAAGTTAAACCAACATGAATGTATTTTGACTTCAAAATTTGGTCTAAGGATATGTTGCTTTGGAAAAGAGATTCTGCTTTTTTTTCCACAGAGAATGAGAACCTGTGGGTTCTTTCAGGCTAATGTGGTTTGAAGGAACAAGTTCCCTTGAAAAGTCTCTGTGAACCCTAAAAATACTTTGCCCAATAAACAGCAGGAAGTAGTTTGGAGAAAACTATACCCAGATTCCCAAAATGAGTGTTTATTAATGTTTGTTTTCATTTAAAGGGAGGTTATTATAAATGATTAATGGTCACAGTAAATTTCTAAAAAGGGGGGATATCATATAGATATGAATACTTTGCATTGGTATGAATCTTGGTCTATTGATACAAATGTAAGATCAATTTTGTTACACTGTATATATGTATTTCTGCTCTTGTTTAAGGTATTATGTTTATATAGATCATTTAAAAATGTAATGTATAATTAAAAATTATGGATTAATAAGTAATCATCTATAATAGTCAAATTTGTAGTCATATTAGTTAGATTTTCTAGATGTATGGAGCTTTATTTCAGATGGATAGATATTCTTCAAACCTTCCAAAGACTTACAGAATATGGTATTTAAAATGTTTTTAAGAACTTAGACTTTTCTTGATAGTGAGACATGTCTGCTTCTGGTAGTACCAATTACTTCAAGAGGATGATGGACATCGAAGCAGCTACTTATGGATTTTGTCATTTGGGCAAGAAACTGCTCTTGCCAGGACTGGTATGTTGTATGAACTAGACATTCAGGACCCACAGAAAGGTGACTGCTAAACTTTCCAAAAGATGGGATGGTCCTTCAGGGTTCTTGCTTCACAGAAGAAACTGCCAGAGATTCTTAGTACAGAAGAAAGTGACTACAAAATGCCAATATAGGCAGAAAGATCTTCAAATTTCTTGCTTCACAGAAATGTCTGCCTCATACTATGGGCCTGTAGGCTGAAGATGGATACCCCAATATTATAGAAGAATTTTGGGTTACTGTCTAGGCAGCAAGATGGCTCTGTTAATTCAAGAATTTTGGAAGTTGCTTGATTGCATTTCCTGTTTACTTAGGTAATATTGTATCCTTCTGGGGTCTTTGAAGAGTTGAAAACAGATAGTTATAGTTTTTCTTAGTTATGATAAAGGATAAATTAGATATAAAACTTTAGCCTCATAAAGATAGGATAGATGATTGTAGTATGAGGGCTGGCTTGTTGGGGTTTCTGTCCCACCCAGTACCCCAACAAGCCAGCAAGTCCCAAGGAAAAATCACGCACAAGACTCCATAAGGTTATAAACTGATTGGCTCATTAGGTCAGGCTACTTATTAGCTCTTATAACTTATGTTCTCTCCATGGGTCTCTCAATTATTATTATTCTTAGGTCTTTTAAGGATACTTGCAATTGAATGTAGGGCTAACTTAATCCTGGATAATCTTATCAAGAAATCCTTACTGTAATTATGTCTTCCAAGACCCCAGTTCCTAGTAAGTTTCCAGTTTGATGGTTCGGGTTGCCATCCTTTTGCTGGGAAGACATAACTGAGAACCCAAATGGTATGTGATAGTGGATAGATTACTCAACTGGTAGTTTGATTATGAGGTGCAAGAGACTTGCAGGTTTATTCAATCTTATGATATGAGGTTATCACCTACAAGCTCCATGCTTAAGAGCCATATAGTTGGGTAACAATAACAAACAAACAAGCAAACAAACAAAAACACAACCTCCTATGTTTTAAGGGACTTTATGATTTTCATGTTGGGTTATATTCATGGCTGTCCTTGGTTGCAGGTGGCTCAAGGAATATTTGGGCATACCTAGGGAGGGGTATCTCTCAAATGAGTCTCTGATGTTAGGAAGTTAACTAGCAAATCTGCTGTTTGTGTTTCAACGCTACAATGGGCATGAGTTGCTGCCAGAGTCTCTGAAAGGTGATGGAGGGTGGTATCACTTAGAAGACGCTCAGGTTCTTGATAGGTATTCTAGCCTGTCTCAGGAACCTTTATGCCCTGGTAAAAACAGCTCCTCACCACGTTAAGCCTTTAACTTGATGTAAAGAAATCTCACGATAACCTACTAGCTGTGAAGGCCAGTGCCCTCGTGGCTCGTTGTGCAAGCTATGTTCTCTGCTTGGTACGTTAATATCTACCTGCTCATTTTTCTAAGCTCAGGTTGATGTTTCCCAGTTTCTTTTACCCTGACCCAAAAGACGCTCCATCTTCCCAAATCCCGTAGTATCCTTATATTAAAGAGTTCACCTATAGGCTATGGAATTTCTTCATTCTCTGCCTCTTACCTTGAGTTCCTGGTTTTCCTTCTTTCAATCCTCAGATCCTCACCTAGATTGGGAATATAGTACAAGTTCAACAAATGTTTACTCATCAATAATCATCATGGGAATATCAGACAATCATGAACTATCCTCCTACCCGTCAGAGTGGCTATTATCAAAAATTAAACGGTAACAAATACTAGTGAAGATGTGAATAAAGGAGACCTTCTGTACACTGTTGGTGGGAAGTAAATGAGTACAACTACTATAAAAATAAAATGACAGCTACTCAAAAGAAGATGGCAAAGATGAAGACATCAAAGCTAGAGCTACCAGGTAGGGGAGATGTTCGTTGGGAAGTGTTTGCCGTGGAAGCAGGAGAACCCGAGTTCAGATCCCCAGGCGCTGACTGCATAAGATGTCTGGTGTGGTGCTAGGACCTGTGATCCTAGCACTGGGGAGGTGGGGACAGGAGGATCACTCTAACTCCCTGGCTAGCTAATCTTGTTGAATCACTGACCTCCAGGATCCGTGACAGACCACGTTCCCCCCAAAAATATGACGGGGTACTGTATGAAGTCTTACAGCCAGTGGTTACCCGCCCACTGGGGCGTGGCCCCTTGTACTATATATGCCCATGTAGAGCTTGCATCCGGCCTCTTTTTCAGCCTCTCCTTTCTGGTTGTGGGATTCGGTTTCTGATCTCTGTTCAAGCAGAGGATTCTGATTTGTGAGTCCACCCCTAAATAAACAACCATCTATTTCTCAATTCTGAGCTAGTGTGGGATTTCTTTTAAGCATCCTTCCACAGGGAGCTAAAGAGGAGGACACACCATCGACCTCTGCACTCCATACTCATACACACAAAACAAAGCTACAATGTGAGCCATCTACCCCACTTCTGGTGTGAAATCCACTTCTGCCAGGTTCTCCTTTATCAGAAGAAGCAGATTGATCCCATGTTTGTCACTATACTGTTAACAATAGCTAAGATGTGGGGTCAACCTCAGCATCCATTAGTTGACAAACGGATAAAGGGAATATGGCATTTATGCATACCAAAATACTATTCAGACATAAGAGAGTAAAATTCTGACATTTGCAATAGATGAAATTGAAAGATTTTAAGTTAAATAAGTCAGGCATAATTATATGAAGATATAAATACCATATATTTATATATATAAAAGTATATATATATGTGTGTGTGTGTGTGTGTGTGTGTGTGTGTGTGTAAAGATAAATAACATAACTTCTCACTTCCATGTGGAAGCTAAAAGGCTGTTCTTAGAGGAATAGAGAGTAGAATAGTGATTGCCAGAGTCTCGGAGGGATGTTGAGAGCACGGTTAATGAATGCAGTTGCATAGAAGAAATAACTTCTAATATTCTTTAGCACAATAAGGTCACTGAGGTTGACAACAACTAACTGAATATTTCACAATAGAAATAGCTGGTAGAAAAGATTTTTATTCTTAACAAACAAAAAAATGGTAAATGTCTGAACTGATGGAGGTGGCAGTTGTCCCAATCTAATCTTCAGACTCTGGATCCATGCTCAAAAAGGTTGCACTGTGCTCTACAAATATGTACACTGTGTACCAATGGTAACAGAATGTAGTTAAAGATGATTCTTGGAGCTGGAGATGTGACCCAGTGGCAAAACATGATGCCTTAGGTCCAATCCCTAGAAATTCCACCCCTAAGTTTATTAAGTAATTGAGTTGCAGTCAACACGCTCAAAGATGTTGTAGGTGGGAATGGCTCCTTGTGATATCTAGCCAAGGAAACCACCCAGGGTAGAGGATAAGAGGCAACTGGGCAGATCTATTGCCCATACATAGATATTAGAATACAATTTTTATTTTCCTCCAAATACTTGCTCTTTTCCAAACTGCCATGTGCCTTTGGAATATCTCAGTCTTCCTAGTCCTGGGTGGCCTGGTTGATCTGAGAGACATCTCATTTCCTTGCCACTGATTGGTCCAAGAGTGGATTTGTCTATCCATTGTGGCCCATGAGACAGAAAAACTTCTGAGAAATGTCTTTTCTCTCCTAAGGGGAGATAAAAAGAGATGCTTGCCTCTTTCCAGAGTCTCATCAGATCAGGGAGGGCACCTGGAAAGTTCCCTGCCATCTTAGCCTTAGCCAGACACAGGATGATAGTAAGAGCCTGATTCTGTGGAGCCAGGGCAGGACCTCTGAGCCTGTCTTCCTTCCCGTCCTGCTAGCAGCTGCAGCGGCGCCGAGCAATGCATTTCTTTGTTGCTGAAGGCTGTTTGCCTGGGCTCTGTGACTTGAAACTGAAGGCAGTCTGACAGCAAGACTTGCTCTTCAGTAACTTCCTGGCTTGATTGTAAAGTGTCAGGCACAGAATGCAAAGGTCTCCCTCTCAGGAGTCTGGTCATGCACTAGTGTGGAGGGCCACAACCACATTCTCCATTGCTTCAAGGAACAAAGGTAGAGATTGACCTCTGTGACCCCAAGGTGTGGCGGTACACGCCTTTGGTCCCAATGCCTGGGAGACAGAGGCAGATTGACCTCTGTGACCTCAAGGCGTGGTAGTACACGCCTTTGGTCCCAATGCCTGGGAAGCAGAGACAGGCAGATCTCTGTAAGTTCAAGGTGATGTAGCACACGCCTTTAATCCCAGCGCACGTGCTTGTTAACTCTCTACCGCTGCGTCCCTGCCTACTCCCAAGGCATCATCTGGGATAATGGGCAGTGGACCAATCCAAGAGTGACACGTCAGAAGCGAGGACTGTTTCCTTTATAAGGGCTGGGTTCCCCTCATTCTGGGTCTCCGCCATGTTGGCTGATGCTCACTCTCCCAAGGGGCATTAAAGCTTTACTGCAGAAGTATCCTAAGTGCCCCGCGTCGTTCTTGCTGGCGAGGCCGAGCGCGGGACACACTAGGATTTGGGAATGTGAGCTGCGGTGTCCTCCGGTCTGCTCCCTGCAAACCTGAGCTAGCTTCACTTATTGGACTCTACCCCTCAGATGGCAGCTATTTCTCCAGACAATTAAGCAAAGCCTGGTTTTGAAATGTCTGAGGAAAAAAACTACAAAGCCACGAGGGTGGAGCCAGAAAAAAACCCACTTCTGCCACGGGAAGTTTTAAGTTGAAGTATAATTCGCTTAAATCAAGGTTTGAGACTTGAAATCGTGTGTGTCTGGTACATGGATAGAGCAGTAAAATAGAGCGGGGAATTGAGAGAGAGCCGTCCATGCCCACATGTTCTGTGAGAAGAAACCTCTAAATCCAAAAAATTGCATCTGTACCAGCCACGTGCAGGTTCAGTCTCTCCGTTTGTCTCCAAACAATGCAAACAGATATTATATGATATTCTTTATGTGCCTGGCATCTGCATGTAAGTTGCTTACTTTGTACCTTGCCAAACATTCTAGATGGATGCGTGGGAGACTAGACGCATAAAAATGTGAAACCATAGAGATACGAAATTTTTTAAGATTTATTTTTCATTTTATTCATGTGTGTGTCATGCTTGTGTGTCTGTGTCTGCCATGAAGATATGGGTGTCCTTAGGGGCCACAAGAGGGTCTTGTGTCCCCTGGAGCTAGAGTTACAGGCTACTGTAGGGGTTCTGGTCCTTTGGGACAGCAGTGAGTGCTCTTAGCTGCCGAGCCATCTCTCTAGCCCATGAAAGCTTTTTAAACTAATTTATGGCTGAAAAAGATCCAAAGTACAACACAAATCACAGCAGTCATTAAACAGGAGATTAAAAATTTAGCTACATTAAAAAAAAGTTCTACCTTCTCTGCATGCAAAAACGGCCATAAGCAAAGTCAAGAGTCAATACTAAACAGAGAAACAGACTCATTGTTCATCGCTACCCAATCAGTACGGGAAAGGCCCAAACCCAGGATATGGTATCCTGATTGGCAATTCGGCAGTAGCTATCAGGATTACCAATAACACACTCTGGTTCAGCAACTTCATCTGTAGGCATTATTGATAAGACCTATTTCACATGTTAATGTCAGTTCTATTAAATTGCTTGTACACATCTGTAAGTAGGAATCACTTAGGTACAAAGTGAGTTATTATGGGTTGTTAGAATGATCATCAGTAGGGAGAATGGGTGTACAGAGGAAGCCAGGCTAAAGTAATAGCTTCCCATTCATCGTAAAAGGTTGGATGCTGGTGTGGAATGATCCCTAAATTAGTGAGAGAAGACAATTGAGAGTCGGAGCATAATGGCAAACTACCGTTTGTGTAAGTAAAAGGCAGTGGGCAGCACTCTTCAACAAACTCACTCAAATATTTCTTCAAAGGAAGGTAAGCTACTGATGGATGCCCAGGATTTGGATAAGATCTAGGTGGCTGGAGATGCAGGAGCAGGGAGGTACCACTGGGTAAAATTATGTGCCTGTTGAATTAGGAGTTACGGGAATGCATCGTCTGTCCAAATGCATATTGCACTTTAAAAATATTTTGAAAGACAGTGCAGGAAATAAACCGTGAACACTTGAGAAATAAGAACTCATCAGGTATAGTAGCTCATGCGTGTGATGTCAGACACTAGGGAGGTGGAGGCAGGTGGATCATGAGTTCCAGGCCGGTTGGGCAACATGGTGAGACTCCACCTTAACCCGAGAAAGAAATGAAGACAATGGAAAATAAGGAACTGTGAATCAGATTCTCTAAGGGCAGTGTACCCATTCGACATGGGCAGGGGCAAACACCCCCACCTGAGTCTCCCGGTCTGCCCATCTCAGGGCACACTGAGGCTTGTTCCGTCCACTCATGCCTCTTCAGTCACTTCCCATCTCTCCTGGTCAAGTCTGCCAACCAGAGATTTGCCTCTGCGAGAGGTGGGGCGGAGCACTCGGGGGAGGTATCCTAGATTGCTCTGCTGGGCACAGTTCATGGGCACACAGGATTCTTTGAGGGAAAGAGAGAGGAGTGGAGACACTTAATTTGGGGAAATTTGACTATGATAGAAAGAAATGGCTTGGGTTGTGCAGGAGGCCTGCACTTGAGTCTATTGGTAATGAGAGAGAATGGACCATTAAATAAATCCTAGCAGGCAGAAGAGGCCTGCGTACCACACTTCCGCTGCCTTTGCCTCTCTTCAGAGCTTTGTGGTGGACGCCTTACTGACACTGGAGGAGATTTGATGGCTTGTCGTCTTCTGTCCCGATTTCTGTCCGACTGAAAAGGATAGAAAATGAAAAATATGGAAACCCAAAATCAGCTGTGTTCTTTAGTTTTCCCCATCCCTTCCCGGAGCTGTGGAATAGTAAGCGCTTTGAGTGCCTTCATTGTTCAGGTTATTAATAACAAAGAGCCCACGCATTGCAATTCCTAAAGAGTCTTTCATCTCAGAGGAGCCGATGTAATTCACTAATTCAGTTACCTGAGCTACATTTGGTAATTATTTGAGGATCACTTCACCCAGGGGTGAATCTCTCCGCGTGGTGTGACACAGCCTACAGTCACTTCATTCTCCAGCCGCTGCCAAAGAGAAATGCATAGCTAATCGGGATGCCCTCCTGGCGGATTTTCTCAGGGAAAACTTCAGGGAGATGGATGCTGAAAGAATGTAATTAACTGCCCGAAATTAATATCTCCAACCTTACTCAGGGTCTCCTGACCTCTTTACTAGTGTCAGGGTGGAGAGGGAGCTGGCTTCAGAATGGGTCTCTCTAGTGGCTGAGAGACCTGGGAGCAGCGGGCCCTTCACTGCTCGCTCATTTCCACCTGCATACAGCGTGCCATTCTTTATGCGTGTGTGTATGTGTGTGTGTGTGTAGGATTGCAAGGGGCACCATCTTTATAATCATTTCCATACATTTGCTTCCAGAACCTGAAGACACAATTGATTTGTAGTTGGTGGAACATTTTGGAGGATTTCTAGAGATTTTTCTCCTCCAACCTCATGGTGTCCACGCGTGGACTATTTGTACACCACTTACTTCCTTTTCTTGCTGTGCTCACCTGGCTAGCTCACAGCTGACCATTCTCACAGGCGGTCCTCCCTCTGAGAACTTCTAGGCACAGGAGAAAAGTGTGGAGCACTCTACTGTCACGGAGGGTGGCAGACGACTACCGCTTGCAAAGGTTTTTGTTGGCTTTGGTTTGGGATTTTTGTTTTTCTTTTTGTAGATTTTTTTTCATTTAAATTTTCTCTTTAAAATTTATTTATATGTTTCTCCATGCCTATGTGAGTTTATGTGCATTACATGCATGTAGGAGTCTGTGGAGACCAGAAGAAGGTGCTGGTTCCCCTTGTACTGGAGTTATAGGTGATCATCAGCTGGGAACCGAATTAGGTCCTCTGTCAGAGCACCGGGTGTTCTTGATGGCCACAGCACCCTTCCAGCCCCAGCTGTATGTGTTCTTTATCTCACTGGGGAAGTTGCTCCCGTTCGTAGTTTCTGAGTCTTGTTGAAAATCATGAATGACTGTTCAGTTTTGTGGAGTACCTGTGATGTCTGGGGTTCGTACTAGTACCGAGATCAGTACTCAGACGCTGTGGAGGAGGCGGACAGAGGGGCCTGCCAGAGGAGTCATCTTACAGCAGCTTTCTGGGCTTTCTGAAATGACCAGTCTTTATACAGGGTGTAGGCAGGATTGTTCCTTCCCCACCGCAGCAGCCCTGCCAGCGAAGAGTCGATCACAGTGGGGATCTGAGTGCCTGCCAGAATAGGATGGGCACACCCTCTTAGTGACACACGCCTGGTTTGTAAGTGGTCTGTCTATTCTACCCTCAAAACCGATTGTTCAGTGCCTAAGTGTATGTTTTTCTCAATTATTTTTCCTAGTCGGAGAGACTCAAAAATCCTTTATTAGACTTGTGTCTTCAATTTTATTTTAGAAGATAAAGTGTTCATGAAAAAACACCCAGTTTGTCATTTATTTAAGTTGCTCACGAGTGTAATTCTTTCTAAAGGCATAGTTTAGAATCTCTTCAAATCATAGCCCTACTCTGTGAGGGAGATGGCAGGTGACAAGGTATAGATCAGCAATATAGTAGTCTGTGACCAAAACGGGAGGAGGAGTTAGATTGTGCTTTCAGGCGCCCTGATTCCATCCTTGACCCGTGTCACTCAGGATCCTTTCTTGTTTCTCCAGGAGACATCACTGCCCACCATGTCCTTTCCTGTCTTATTAACAGTTGCGATGGGGACCTTTGGTACATCTTGCATTACCAATGCCCGGAGTCCATGGAAGATGAAAAATCGAGTGTGACTTCACATGGACCTGGAAGCTGCTCTACTCTTTTCAAGTTTTTTATAAACCTCACACAAGTGCCTTCATTTTCCCAGGCCTGGTTCCACTTTCAGCACTGTGGGCTTAGACCAGAAGTACGCTGTGGACACCCAGCATTCAGACGTTCTGTGTTCCCTGTTCTGTCACCTCCCTTTGTCTTCACTTGGAATGTGAGTCACAAGGCTGCCTGTCACATGACAGGGCCCCACTGAAGCTATCCCCCTACTTCCTTTCCCCAGAGAGGTTAGCATTCGAAGCCATCCTGCTTCCTAAGTTTCACTGATGGAGACTTGAGATTTGTGTTCCAGATACTTGAAGGTTTTCCCAACGTAGGTCTTTAAGTCAAATGCCCACAGTTCTGATATGGTACCCGTTTGTTCTTGCCCCGTTGTTTTTGTGATTGCTCATAGGAAAGACTGAGACAAAATCAAAATAACAATAGCATGGAGAACGTTTTCCCAAAGGAAGAAGTGGCATCTGGGTAGCTCATATCTTCTTACAGATTCGTTTATTAACTGATTGTCAGTCAAGAACACTGAGAGCCTGCTATGCCCAAGTCACTCACCACATGGGGAAAAATTGGATTTCCATGCTGACCTGATCTACACTGCCCATTGAGGTACTGTGTGACGTTGTTCTCTGTCCTACATGTGTGACTTTTTTTTTTTTTTTGGTATTTCTAGACAGGGTTTCTCTGTGTAGTAGTCCTAGCTGTCCTGGAACTCACTTTGAAGACCAGTCTGACCTCAGACTCACAGAGATCGTCTTGCCTCTGCTTCCCATGTGCTGGGATTAAAGGTGGCACCACCACCTCCTGCTACATTTTGTTTAATCTTTACAAAAAAAATATCATATGGAATTTTTCATAGAATTTTATTGCCTTCCTTTGTCTTCTCTGTTCTTGTAGCCAGTATAAAATATTAGCCAAATAGTTATTGGGAAGGTTGTAAACATTCCCCTCCTTAATCATTTGTTTAGCTGATATCTTGGCGGCATATGGTATGTGCTTTGTTAAGACTTATGGATGTGAAAACACAGTTCAAACCTCAAAGGGAAAATGTTTATTTTGGAGACAAATGTATGTCATCGTTGCCTGGAAGCAGAGTCAGGTTACTCCAAATACTATGTTCCAACATCTCAAGAATTTCATGATGTTTTTGTAGCAACAGAACCAAGAAAATCACACATCAGGGCCCCTTTTTGCTTACATTGGTGAATCTGTCAGGCAAGGCAGGCAGAAAGCCCCTGGTGAAGGCCTTCCATGCTCACTGATGACATTCTCAGCCTTTGAGTTGGTGAGGCTAAGGATCTGTTTGCACATTCCAAAGGGCTTTAATAGTCACAAGGATGTTAGGCCACAAAAGTGGGCAATCAATGGCAATTTACGGAGCCAAGACAGTCTAGGATCATTTGCGTCAGAACCTTAAACATTCCAACTCTGAACTATCATTGGAATTCTAATAAGATTCAATCTTGTAGTGTGTTTAATGTGGGTGGGGCATCCCTTCTCCTGCCTGGGTTAACTGACGTGATTGTCAATCCGTTAACCATGTATCCTACTTGCTCTACAACACAGCCTTCAAGATGGCCAATCATGAAGCTTCGCATACTTTTTGACAGGAGTTGACCCTGGGATTAGGAATGTGATAAAAGTAGGACCAACCCTTATGAGCCATGGGATCAGACACTATTTGCTGGCAAAGAACGGGCTTGTCTTTTTTCGTTTGAGCCCTAGATGTGCATATTACCGACCCACAACTATACTTGTGTTTCCATAAAACAATGCCTCTACCTTTTGTTGTTGTTGTTGTTGTTGTTGTTGTTGCTTAAACTGTCAGTCCACATCATATAAGACTGCCATTTCTGTAGGCTGAATGTCAAGATTTCAGGTATTCTGTGCATGATTTTCTGCTGCTTGCAGTTGGAGCCTGACTGATACGGTTGGTGGCTTCCTCATCTCAGCCTTCCTCAGCTCAGATAAGGAAAATAAGGCAGGAAGACAGTCTAGGATTGTCCAAGTGTGAGTTGTGAGAGCTCATACTTGGTCACTATTCTTTTTTGAGCCTGTCCTGGAACTCACTCTGTAGACCAGGCTGGCCTCAAACTCACAGAGATCCGTCTGCCCCTGCCTTCCAAGTGCTGGGATTAAAGGTATGAGCCGCCACCACTTAGTTTAGGTCCTTATTCTGGATAACCCCAAGACCTTAGACAAGATGGACTTTTTTTTTATGGTAACACTCTCTTGAAGAAGACAGCCATGAACTGACTTAGACCTGGTGTAAGATACTTGCCTCCCTCTGGACTGGCATTGGTTTTGCAGATTGGCACTTGGTGGGATTCTGCTCTGGAAAATCCTTGGGACTGCTCCCAGTTGACAACTTTCCCCGTTTTGGGAGATGTGAATGGAAGCCACGGGTGTGTGATCTCGACCCCTTCTTCTGCGAGTCAAAGCCAAATGCTTCAGGTCATTTGTTTGAGCCAAGCTAATGACTTGAAGAAGAAAATGGAATAGAGAAAAGAGACCTGATTTATCTAAGAAGTTTACTAGTTTAGCAGCAGTTGCCAGCTCAAGCTGAAGACGTGACTCAGTGGTGAGAGCCCTTGCCTGGGATGTGTAAGACCCTGCACTCCCTCTTAGGCACTGAATGTCGAGAGCTGGGTATATTAACCCGCAAGTGCAATGTGTCTAGAATTGCTGTTGTTCCTGTACCTTTGAGGTGCGTCTGTCTATTCAGTTCTACCTTTTGTGAGATTACCAATTAATTATCTGTTGAAGTAAATTCATTTTGTTCTTAGCCAGCTAAAGTAGGTTTCAAAAGAACAGTAGCTGATTAAAAATATGGGAAAGGCCACACATCTGTGACTCAAGACTTTTGTTTGTAATCTCGAGTGTTTGCTGCCTATCGAGAACATTGCCTAGAATTCCCTGCCCAGGAAAACCTGGGAAGGTTGGTGGCTCTGCTAGGGGAAGCCACGGTATAAAATGGGGACAAAGAAGTGCCTGATGAATTTCCTTCCTGTCACTAAAGACTTCCTGAAGGAGGCAGCTAAGGGGCAGTCTGAGATGAATGCTGTTCAGTAGCAAGTTACAGCCTGGGGGGCCAACAGAAGGGGAGGCAGCCAGGGCATCACTCCCACTGTTCCCCGTCTGAGGAGAGAAAATGACACAGCAAAACAGATCAGGGCTAGCAGGTGTTGCTAGCAGGCACCAGGAGGAACCTTCCAGTGCTGATGCTTCGGTCGTTATTTCAGAAGCTGCACAACTGTTAGTTGTACATTTACCCTGGACCTCTATTCTCTTAGCTCTGAGTGGGTTAATCGGCTTTTAAAGGCTACCCAAATGCCACTAAACTAATCTTTACATCCCTTTGTTCTTTCTCTTTAAAAAGAAAAGTGCTGGCCGTCATAGATACACCTGAGAGGGGTCCCTAAGAGCGCTAGCCCAGCAAGCACTGTCTGCACAGAACGAAGATTAAACCTGGCATTCCGACGTCTATGCTTATAATTCTACTTATTTCAAACCTCCTCTTGGACAGAGTCTTCAAAATCTAATGATTAAGGTACACAGTTCCTTTTTGAAATTGTATTGCTGGACGTGTATCGAGCATCATCTGTAAGACTCCCAACATAGTGTTGTATAGCCAGTATTTTTATTGTTCTGAATCTCAGGGCTAATCTAAGTTTAAACTCTTTATCTTAGAAACCACTAACAGCAGCCAATTAGCACATCTCATTCTGGGTGTATTTGCCAACCAATTTCAGAGACTCATTTGCCTGTTAAGAGATTTTATTGAACACCAGCACCCACAGTCTCTTCTCTTTCTCTAGTAAACAGCTCTTGCTTATTATCTTATTACAGGAATGCCACTGGTTAAATCCGGCTCTGAATATAAATAGCCCTATTACTGCCATCAGGCATCAAGGTTTATTTAGTGGCCGTGAGTCATGCATACCTCTTTGATCGGGTTTGGAATGAGCCATTGCAGTTTTTGTTCAAAAAGGCTATTTGCAAAGGCTACAGAAGTATCAGTTAGATTAAACATGAAATTAATCAGCGTGGAATTTTATCAGCCATTGCTGCCACTGAACACCAGGAATCGAGAGCAAATGAGGGCCGGGGCATAATGAAGTCAGTTAAGCTGAGGACAGCTTAGTTGGGAGGTTGGCGAAGACTCCAAGAGATCTGTTGTGGTTTGAGAACTGTGCCCCATAGGTTCACATATTTGTCACTTGGTCCCCAGTGGGTGGTGCTGTTTGGGGAGGTGATGGAACCTTTAGGAGGTAGAGCTTTGTTGGAGAAAGTGCAGCCTTGAAGATTTATGGCCTCACTCTACTTCCCGTTCCATCTGCTTTCTGTGTGTGAATAAGCTGTGACCCTCTGGCTTCCTGTTCCTGGCGCTGTGCCATTCCTTCCCCGGCAAGCTGGACTCTATCCTTTGGAATGGTAGGTCAGGAATGACTCATTCTTCCTATGTGCCAGGGTAGTCTATCATAAAAACAGAAAAGTGACGAATACAATGACTGCCATTCTGGTAGAAGAAAGACGGGCAAAGGAGAGAAGGGAGGGAGAGAAGGAAAGGGACAAAGGGGTCGTACTGAAGGCCTCACATATACTCTGAACTGCCCTGCCATTGCACCTACTGTGGCCCATAGTACAGGTGTTAATTACACTTCCCACTGTGACAAGAACAGCTGAGAAAAGCAGCTTAGGAACGAATGATTTGTATTGCCTTGTAATCCGAGAGACCACGGTCGTCCATGTTGGAAGACGAGGACCACAGTCCCGTGCTGGAAGGGGGGTACCACGACCCCCTATGCTGGAAGGCAGGAACCACAGTTCTCCTCCATGGTGGAAAGAGTGGTGGTGGAAGGTGAGGTGACTGGTCACGTTGTGTCTGAAGTCAGGAAGCAGGGGAAAATGATGCTCTTGCTCAGCTAGCTTTCCTCCCTCATTATTCGACCTAAGATCCCAGCCCGTGGTGTATCATCCACGTGGAGGGTGGGTTTTCCCCTCCTGAGTTGAATCTCCCTGGAAATAGCTTTAAAGACACACATGGAGGTCTGTCTGAGGCAATTCTAAGCCCAGGCAAGCTGAGAGTGCGGATTAGCCTCAAAGTAGAGTGTCTGAAACGGTAGCTAGGTCACCTAAAAAGTCATGCACAGAGGTTTGTATAGAAGAAAGCTTAGTGCTTCCTTAGTGGAAGCAGATGTGAGTATCACCTAACGAAGCCGTAGAAAAATAGGAAAGATGTATTTTCCACCTCAACATGTGCTTGTGTGTTTGTGCGTGTGTTGTGCACATGAGTTTGTGTGGTGTGTGTGTGTGTGTGTGTGTGTGTGTAGGCCAGAGGTGAACACTGGTTATGAAGCAGAGTTTTTCACTGAACCTGGGACTCATTCGTTCAGCCACTGGCTGGCCAGTGCGCTCCAGGGATCCTCCATTACTCTGTCCCTGTACCTGGGCTTATAGCTGTGTCCCCATGCCTAGTGATTTACGTGCTGGGGATCTGAATTCAGGTCCTGTTTTTTGAACTATCTTCTCAATTCCCTAACTTTTTCTTTTGTAAGATTAAAACTCTCACAGAGGGTAAGACAGATGTATGTGGACTTAAGCTAGTAAAACTGTGGGAGTCAATAAGATGCGGGGGGATAGCAGATATGGCCCCTTAACTAGAGAGCTCACTTAAGCTGGGGGCATTCATTCACTATCCTCCGATACTTCAGTTTGACAGGTACAGTGCTGAGACTGGCTGTAAATAATACAGCACCCTGTGTTTGTGCTAATGGTGAGCCCCATAATAAATTCCTGCTGACCTCATTCTTAACCAAGCCTTCCTTACTGGTCAGCAATCCTTACACATCCCACGGGTGGCTGTCCCTTGTCCTCAAAGTCTGTGCCTGATATTCTGCACTGTCTTCAAGTTTCTGTGTCCAATTCCTTTCCCTCCAGGTGGGTAACCTAACCTTCTCCGCCATGAAAATAAGTTCATTCACGCTCATCTTCCCCTGCTGCCAACCAGAGAGAGGGTAGAACTCTTCTCTTATAGCTGATACCCTCCTACCTGTGGCTGGGACCCCATTTCTCCCAGAGATCTTCCACCCAGATCTCTCAGTTTACGCCTTTCAACTAACTTGGAGGTTTTATATTTAGAAACGAACCAAACAACAACAACAAAACCTTAACAGTTTTCTCTTCCTTGCTGATGAGAAGTTCTTGAACGAGCTGTCTATTGAGAACTCTCCTTCCTTAGGTTGCCTGGAAGACAGACATGGAGAGATGCATGCATGTGCATTATTTGGGAGTGCTTTTAGGAGCAGCTCCAGCATGGGGTGCAGGAGAAAGGACTGGTAGAGGAGGAAATAACTGTGTAGCTGTAATAATGGCATCACCCAGTTCCTGGGGGACAGATGACTTTTAGATGTCCTGAGCAGAGGCAAAGAGTACAGGTCTCCTAAATCTACGCTAACCTAACACTAGGTGTATGAACATGGGGAAGGCACTACCATCAGGTACAGGGTGACTCTTACAGAGGAGTCAACCTTCAGACACGAACAGGCAACCATCCAGGCAGATGAGAGAAGGAGAGTTGGAATCTTCCCAGCGGCTGTGGGTGACACAGCTCCTCACAGACTCTGCAGACACGTCAACCTTTTGTCTCCTGGTGTTGTCGCTGCCCAATCTGTATTGAGTGTGGAGCACAATTTCCATTTGGATATCATACAAGAGTAAATGAAAAAGTGTGTTTGAGAGCTGAGGCAGGAGGATTGTGAGTTTGAGGCCAGTCTGGACTACATTTCAGGACCATGCATGTCTAAGCAACAAAGTGTCAATGAAAGGAATTCAAACATCCTGTTCTCCACCTTCTGCCCTACTCCAGCCACAGGCTTTATCTCCCTAAGAGAAGACTGGCTGGCCAAGTCCCACTCCTGTCTCTCTATTGTGTTTACTTCAGGGTGTCTTTTTTGTTTTGCCTCTCTGGGAGCTCTTGTGTTCAGGGCACATCCCAACTGACACCCGTCTTCCTGTGTACTTGGGTAGAATGGCAGACTGCGGTCGGTCATTGTGATTCTCACAGCCTTCTCTGCTCACACTCACACTTGTCACCTGGGCTTGCTCTTGTCACACGACTTCTGAGCTCTCTAACTCTGACCTGGGCCGGGGGAAGATACCATCTTTTCTCGAATCTCCCACATCAAGCAACGTCCATGACATATCAACTCCATTGTCTAGAGAGTTCTAGATACTGAAGAGGGCATTGGATCCCCTGGAGGCAGAGTTACAGGTGGTTGTGAGCCACCTTACGTGGGTGCTGGGAACTGAACTCTGGTTCTCTGGAAGAGCAGCAGGCAGCCTTAACTACTGAGCCCCGCCCCCAACCCAGCCCCCAAAATCTGCTCTTTCCTCAATGATTGTATAACTGTCACCCAATCCCAGCACCGTCTTCACCACTGATCACGACATCCTCCCCACTGACTTCTCCATATCCCAGCTTGCTCTCCTACCCACTATTCATCAGCTGGTAACATGACACATAGTAGCGACTTGAGGAATATTACTGGCGAGAGTAATGGATAAGTGTATTCCAGGGCTATAACTGGAGTATGTTGCAAAACATTGAACTGGAAAAGAAATTGTCCTAGGTGTAGCAATTGTTGAATACCATCTCTTTTCTTCTTTTCTCTTTCTGAAGTCTTCTCGGGTTCCTAGGAGTTTTACATGAGCAGGACAGGTATATCACGGAGCAGTGCTCGGCACACACGGAGCACAGAGCCGCGTGTAGTTATTGAATTATTTTCTCGTGGATTATTATCCTCCCCTTCCCCCATCTCCTGAGAGGTAAAATCATCTTAAAATATTCAATTCAAATTCTAAGCAGGTGTGGTACCACCCACCTGTAGTCCTACCCCTCAAAGAACCCTAAGTTGGAGAATAGCGTGGGCTATTTACCCGTGTTGCATATATACAGATAGAGGTCATAGATATAAAGTTTTAAGATGTATTTATATATGGATTAGGCCAGCATGACTACCCAGGGAGTCTCTTGACTTTCCGTGTGAATGCTGGGGTCGCATCAGCTTCTCATGCATATGTGGCAGACGCTTTGCCACCCGAACCACCTCCGGAGCCCCCACATTCTTAATTTTATTCAATGAGCTCTTCTGGGCATGTCTGTGAGGGGGTTTCTAGGTTGCGCTATTTGATATGGGGAGACCTACCTAACCGTGGACAGCAACATTCTGGGGTCTTGAACTGAATAAAATGATGAGCAGCCTTCATCACTTCCTGACTGCGGATACACTGTGGCCAGCTGCCTCCATGGGCTCCCCACCTCCAAGGTTTGTATCTTCCCACCGTGAGCCAAAATGAGCATGCTTTGTCAAGTAGGTTTGCAAAGCAGCGAGAGTTTCGAATAGTTCTTTCAACTTAAAATCAAGCCTAAAATAACCATTATGTATTCTCAATTAAATCCAAATGACAAACCTATAAAATCCCCTAAAAACTATTAAATATTCCCCGTACTTAAGGAATAAAATATATGCTGGTTATTCTTAAATGTCTGAAAAACTACAAGGAGCCTGGTTTGATTGAATTGGCTCTCTATTTGATTCTAAACAGGCCAGAAATGACAGATAGCTTTTGTCATCCCAGGCCAGATGAGGTCTCTGGCCAGGGGTTTTAGCGGAAGGATCTGGAAGCTGCGTGACCTTTCTGTGCACTGGAACAGGTGCTGGGCACCTGCTGGGACTCACTGTGGGACATGGGACACCTAGTTCATGCCATGTAATCAGGTATAGTTCACAGCTGACCTTCTAGCTTACAATTAGGAGACTGAGGCTCTGGCTTGTTCACCTCCTTGGTTTTGTTTATTTTTTTTTTTCAGTGCTGGGGATTAACTCTGGTCTTCTGTATGCTGTATGTACCCTACCGCTAAGCTACACCCACATTCTACATTTGTGTGTGTGTGTGTGTGTGTGTGTGTGTGTGTACCCAAGTATGAGGAGGTCATAGGTCTACTTTGCATGTTATTTCTCTGGAAATGTCCACCTTGATTTTTGAGACACAGTCTCTCACTCAGATCTGGTACTTGCTGGCTTAAGCCAGCATGATCACCCAGGGAGTCTCCTGACTTTCCATGTGAATGCTGGGGTTTAGTGCTGTTCCCCATGCGTGTGTCACAAGCACTTTACCTGCAGCTCACAACGCCTATCTGTGCTCTATGAGCTACCTTACAGTTTGCGAGCTTCGGGCAAGGGGCTGAAGGTTGAAACACACAAAGACACACAAACAAAGAAACAGAGACACAGACCCCTAGTCACTGGTAAGAAGCCCTTTATTCAATAGCACCATGGATGCTTATATACCCAACAGTCAAGTGGGCCAACAGGTGAAAACCTTATCCTCTGATCCTCAAGGCCAAGGCAACACGTGCTCGTGAAGCAGAGCTGGTAAACAACTTTGACACAGCCTTTAGTAACTCAAATCAGAAGGAAAGTAAAGATCTCTAGCAGGGAAGAGCAGCTGGAGGCCAGGACTCTAAATGGTCCCAACATTACCTACTGAGCCATCTCCCCAGCCCCTGAATTCTTGTTATTATTCAATGGTTTATTATTCATTATGATAATTACTACTCTTGATGCTCGAAATGTCTCAGATTTGACCAGTGATTGCACCTCTAGGCTGGTTCTTGTGTTCTTTTGAAATAAATTATTAAGGCCTGTTTCCTTTCTGATATGAGATAGCCCAGGTTCATCCCATACTTTCTCTGGCCTCTCCCTGCTGGGGAGCGATAGTTTGAACCCACAGTTTGGTATATTCTCTTTGCTGCTAGAGCATTAGAGACTTTAGACCCTTCAGCCCACAGAGCTAAGAAGCATATGCACACATATGCACACACACACATACCTGTTTCTGTATCTATATATGATAAGCTAAAATCCTATAAAGCTATGTTGTAGTCAACTTTAATGCAACAACCCAGAATTCTCCCTAAACTTCCCTTCCAAATTCATAGTCCTTCCTCAACAGTGGATTCCCACCATCCAGAAAGTGTTTCCTTTCTCATTTCTTTGGAGATAATCTCTGAATTGTTCATCCCAATAACCAAAGCAATGTCTGTTCTACTGTTTAATGCTTGCTTGTAGTTCTTAATGTCTGTAGATCAAGATTAAATAGGCAGAATGCTACGCTTACTTAGTTTTTTCTTTAGTATATTCAACATCGTTCATTTAAATTTATAATAAAGGTGGTTTCTGTTCAAATTCTACTCCAAGTTTCTTGTCCACAGCCATTTTTATTGATTCAGCTCATGTTTTTTTTTTTGATTAAATAAAACAGTAACCTGCTTTAGAAAGTAAAAAAATATACCAAAAAGACTCTTAATCTTACTTTCTTCTCTATACCTGTTATTATTTTAGAGTTTTTGCACACACCAATGGATAATCAAAGTTTCACAAAAATAAGCAGATACATAAAGATTTTCTTATCATTTATCTTCTTACACAAAATATAGGTTGCCATCTCTGTTCTTTCATTTCACTATTTAACCCTACTACATACTCAGTTATCCCCGACTGCCTTCTCCTTATCCTCCCTAGTGTTCTTTTGGTTATCCCTGTTTCCGTGTGGGCTGCAGTTTATCCAAACACTCCCCTAAACATGAGAATTTAAGATGCCATCAAACCTAGGCAAATTGTATCTACTGTTATGTCCGTGTACATCTTTCCATAACCATGAAGGCAAAGTTTCAGGATAAAATTGTATATGGGGCCTTGCTAGCCAGAAAGTAATATGTATGTACAGCCATTAGACTCTATCAGAGTATAACAATGTATATTGTTTTTACATTGCAAACGGAAATGTAGGAGCTGACTACATTCCCTCATAGTCTTACTAGTGGGATGTCTTGTTTAGGTTTTTAATTGTTGACAACTGGATAAAAAATTATATCAGTTGTGTTTTGATTCACGTATCTGTTATTGTCTTAGAGTTGAGCACACTGTATTTTTATAAGCTGTTTTTGTTATTTCAATATATTTTTATTTTCATTATTTGCTGTCAGATTTTTAGTAGTTCCTGTCTCCCCCATGTCAATCTATTTTTTTACTTAAAAATTTTTTCATATATTTGATCATATTTCTTCCTCTCTCCAAACTCCCATATCCTCCCAGCCTACCTACCCATCCAACTTCATTTTCTTTCTCTCTCAAAACAAAAACAAAAACCCCAAAACAAAATAAAAACAAGCAAACAATCAAAAAACAAAATAAGACAAACAAAACAGAAAGTGCAAAAAAACCAGGGAGTCCGTTTTCTGCTGGTCAGTTTGTCTTAGTCTTTCTGTCTGGTTGTGAATTTCTGTGCTGGTCGCCATCTACTGCAAAAGGGAGTTTCTCTGATAAGGGTTGAGCCAGGCACTCATTTATGGGTATATCACTATGTCAGTGGGAGTTATTGTATTGCAGTGTTCCTTTAGCATAATATAGCAGTAGGATTTCCCCTAGATCTGTGACTTGTCTAGTCTCAAGTCCTTGGCTAGTTTAGCAGTGTTGGGTATGGGTTCCATCTAATAATTCCTAATTTTTACTTTTTCAGGTTCTATGTGTATTAGGCGTGTTAGGTAGCTGCTCTTAATATCCAAAGATGTCCCTTTGCAAATTGTTCCTGACCCCTCTCCTTTTAGAAAGGATGTGCTGTTTTGTGTCTTATTTTCTGACCTAGTTTTATAGTGTGATGGTTAATATTTGATTGTCAGCAGGGTCTAGAGTCCCCTGGGAGACCGAGCTTTGGCACTTGTTATAAGGGAGTTCACTGATGTGGGAAGTCATATCGACTGTGGGCGGGGTCATCCCATAGGCTAGGGTCCTGGACGGACATAAAAAGGAGGCCAGCTGAGAGCCAGCAATCATTGCTGTCTGCCTCCCCAGTGACCAGCTGCCCAAAGTGCCTGTTGCCAGAACTCTCCTACCCTGGCAGACTGCATGTGTCCTGTGAACCAAAGTAAAAACCCTTTTTTCCTGTCCTGGCGATGTCTGTTTTATGTCAGTTTGACACCAACTGAAATCATTAGAAAGCAGGGGGCACCAATCACGAAGATGCCTCCATAAGAGCGGGCATTTTTGTTTGTTGGTTTGTTGTTTTTTGAGATAGGGTTTCTCTGTGTAACTGCTGTAGCTGTCCAAGAACTTTGTAGGCCAGGCTGGCCTTGAACTCACACAGATCTGCCTGCCTCTGCCTTCTGATTGTCAGGATTAAAGGTGTGCACCACCACAGCCGACTGGGCATTTCCTTATTTAGTGACTGATGAGCCCGTGGTGGGGGGTGCTTATCCCTGGACAGGAGGTCCTGGGTTCTATAAGAAAGCAAACTGAGCAAGCCGTGGGGAATCAGCCTGTAATCAGCACCCCTCCATGGCCTCTGCATCAGCTCCTGCCTCCAGGTTCCTGCCCTGCTTGAGTTCCTTCTACAAGGAAGGGAATGTAAGTCAAACCCTTTCCTCCCCAACTTGCTTTTTGATCATGGTGTTTTGTTGCAGCCATAAAAATCCTAACTAAGGAACTTCCTTAAGTTACTTTTGTGGGGTAGCAGCAATGAGCAAAGAAAACCAATGCATTTCTTTACTGTTTTAGAGACTTGACGAGTATCTTTGCCAGGCTAATTATTGGTATAGAGAAATCTTTGAGAAATGGTAGGAAAAAAATCATATTCACCTGTAAACCTTGGAAATGTTGCAAAGGGATGCATTCTTGTCCAGCAGACAGGTAAGGGACTCTGTCCGATGGGAAGGAAGGGACAGTTTGAAAGCAAAGCAAGCAGCTGGCACCGTGGGAGTTGTGTAGTACGGTTTCGTTTCTGTTTGTGTTCTCTGGTTGGCTCACAGGGCTGTCTTAGGGCAGGACCGGAAGAAGTAAGGCGGTGACATTCTAGGCCAGTGGCAGCAGCCACGGCCTGTGCGCATGCGCAGTGGGTAAGCGATGGTTAAGTTAGACAACCAAAGGTTTGAAACTTTCTGGTAAAGCTGGCGTTTCCTGGATGCAGAGTCAACCTCATCTACCCGGTTTCTAAGTGGGAAACTGAGGCCTCGGGGTGAGCAGCTACCCCAAAGTCACAAATGTAGTTTCATCCAAAACTCTTTAAGTCCGAAAACTAATACTTAATATGTAGATAGTCTGTAAAGCTAATAAGCTCTTTCGACATAATCCATATTAAAAATCTACATTTAGATAAATTTTATATTTTAAAGTCATTTTAGGTCAATTATAGGTTTAATTTTAAGTGGTGCGGACAGAACTTTTCCGAATTTCCCTTATCAAGCGGGCCAGTCTCTGCCTCCATTCATTTATTTAAAGAATACATTTTTTCTGATCTCACTATAAATAATTAGATTTGCTTTCTTTAGTTACATCCCATTTTTCAGAATATTCTCAAATGAACTTAATTGGACTCTTGTGTTTCTTAAGTCTTCTAGACAAGCCATTTCTCCCTACACTAATCCAGTCTATTATGTTCAGATTTCCCAGCTAATCACCGGGGTGCTCGTTAGACAGGCAGCTTCCCACCCTCCCCAGACCTTCCACCTCGGAGGCTCTTCAAGACCAGAAATACATCATTTTAACACAGATGCACATTTTAGAAAAATGATTTTGTAGGAGTTTGAGGAGTTTAACTCTCAGCTGGCGGCTTCACCCTAAATCCTCTTACATGTGGATTATCCCCGGGCTCTGAGGGCAATGCCAATAAAACATTTGACCTATGGCAGGAAGGCTGAAGAAGGTACAGCTTCTGGCAGTTTGTTCCCAGCCTGGGGCCTTGAGAGGGAGAGAGCTCCTTGGAATGTGGAGGTCTGTGCCGGTCAGATCAGTCGCAGTACTTAGAATGACAGCATTGAGTACACAGGAAGTCATAGGGTGAGGCCCCGCCCTCTCTTCTTCTCATCCGCTGTTTGTCTTTCCTCAGTGACTTCAAGATCTCTGTGGTGATTTGAATGATCAGTGTCTCCCGCAGTCCCCTGGTGGTGGGCTGTTTGGGTAGTTTGAGAGATGCGGCCTTGCTGGAGGAAGTATATCTATCACCGTGGTCTTTGAGATGCAAGGCCTTGCCCTGTGCCCGGTTTATTCTCTCTCACCTTCATGCTTGAGGTTCAAGACGTGAGTGCCTTCTGTCGGTTTTCTGTCTCAGCTGGCATGCCTGCCTGCTTCCCACTGGTGGTGATGGACTCTTGTCCCTCCGGAACCTAAGCCCAAATGAACCTTCCTTCTGTAAGTTGCCTTGGATATGATGCTTTATTACAGCAGCAGAAAAGTCTTGGCGTTGGCTCTCGCTGCATCCACGGAAATGCCCTTGGGCCTCTCTGTGTTTGGTTTTCCCTCCACAGGCTATGAGAGAGGGCAGAGCGCTGGAGTCTAACCCTGAAGGTCTGCTGATGGCTGGATCTCATATGCAGTACGCCTCTCGGTGCGCTTCAGCGTGATGTCGGCTCCTGCCTTAATCTCACTCGTCGGCTTTCAAAGGCCGTCCTTGGTTTCTGGCTCTGGATTTGATGCGAAAAATGATGACCCTGTAGTTTCGTAGTGTCCTCCATGTACTCCGAGAGCTTATCCAATTGACCCATGTTTCCCCAACTTCCAAGCGAACCTCGTCTGTGAAAGCTGTTCTCAGCCTCCTCACATTGGCGTTAAGTACTGGCTGCTTGGCTGTCCGCTGCATTAGCTGCATGGTCCTTAATCCTGGCTCTCAGGTGCCCAGAAACAGTATTGCATGGCAGGTAAGTATGTCCCAGGTTAGACAGAAACTGTTACCAAAAATGGTTGGAGCAAGGAGCCCAAAGTTCAGGCAGAGGTGAGCGGTAACAGCTGGCTAGGAGGTGGTCCAGATCTACCCTCCCTACTGCCCCCTTGATCCAGAAATCCTATTTATCAAATTAAAGGTGGACTCAAATAACTGTACGGAGATGGGTGTGCAAGGCCATTTGTTGTAGTGTTGCTAGTTTTGTGAAAGACTGGCAGCAGTCAGTAATGTTAAGTACTCTGTACTATAGCCCTAATGATGGCGTAATTAAAGCCCCAGATCTTATGAGAACTGCTTAAGAGAAATTTTTGCTAAATGAGGATTCATAAAATATGGTGCAGTTTATGGAGAATAATTTGACCTAAGCTATCTAAATGTAGAGATTCTTCATTCTTTCCACGTTAAGATACACTCTTCCCTGAGTATGGATTTGATGGTTGAGTTCTCCATTCTTGTGTAAGCTGTCCAGGATGCCTCTGCTTACCTCCTCAATCTTGACTCTCCCCCCCACCGTGCTTACACTGACATCTGCTGCTTCTGTTTCTGCGTCCGAGGAGTCCTCCTTACCCTGCGAGGAGTCCCCTTCACCCTCCAGGATACCCGCCCCATACCTGCTTGTTTTTTCCCCTTCCCTCCTGTCTCTGCACAGCTGGAATCTTCTCATACTGTAAATGCCACTTCAGAGACGCCTCACTGCATGTGAGGTAAACCAGGAAGTGGGCCCTACTCAGACCATGCTAGCACCATGATCTTAAACTTCCCAGCCTTCAGAACTGTAATAAATTTCTGTCATTTAAAGACTGCCTGCATCACTATGTTTCGTTATGGGAACCGGAATGAACTAAGACTCGGGACAGTTAAAAAAAGAATTTCTCGGCAACTTTAGCATTGTTCTGATTCAAAGGAGTGAGTGAGTTATCACCCCGTTGCTGTCACTGCGGGGAGTGGAAGAAGCCTCGAGTGAATGTGGAAAGGGTGGATGAAGTCCTGAATGAAGAACCCCACAGCCTCAGACCCATGGCATTTGACAAAGTCGAAATGGGTGAGCTCAGAGGGACGACAGTGCCTTCCCCTGGTATGACTGCACATGATGACAGCTGAGACAACACAAAGCAAGCACAGCTTCCTCCTCTGGGATGTTTACAGCTGAGACTGCCCGGCTCTAGAGAACGCCCACGGAGACTGGCTAGCTTTTCTTCCTGTGCTGTACGTATAGACTTGCTCCAGGTCCCAGGTTGTTGCAGATTAGAGACATAGATAGACTCTTTCAGAGCATGCCCAGCCTACCTGATCCCAGCTTTTCTGTGCACGTGTGTGTGTGTGTGTGTGTGTGTGTGTGTGTGTGTGTGTGTTCTTTCTTCATTCTCTCTTCAGTCCTTGTTATGATTCCAGGACCAAGCCATGCTATATACAGCATATAGCAAATGACCTGGGATAACCAATGTTTACCATAGAAGAAAGGATGTGATGATGTGATGGTATATACTCAGCTACTCCAGAGGCTGAGATGGGAGGGTCACTTGGGTCCTGGGGTTGTTGTTGTGTTTTTAGTAATTATTTTAAATTATATGTGTATACATACTAGTACACTGTCCAAAGAGGCCTGAAGAGGCCTTCAGATCTCCTGGAACTGGAATTACAGGTGATTGTGAGCCATCTGTGTTGATCCTGGGATCTGTTTCAAAAGCAATAACTGCTTGTAACTGTAGGGGAATGTGTTACAGTTGTAGTGTTGCAGAGATATCCTGACTTATGGGGAAGCCAGAATATTCTTAGAGCCGCAGTAGGACAGCTGGGTGGGGGGGGGGGGGGCGGGGTAGAGCTGCAATAGGACAGCTCAGGCCTGAGGAAAGGTATCCTGACTATTGGGAAAGCCAGGATGCCTGAAGCTGGGGTGCGGTGTGGGATGGTCTCCCCTCAGGATATAGGGATCCTGCTCTTCTCCTGGAGAGCCGCTACAGCTGAGTTCTGCTCTGTTCTCTTATGGGAGCGTCCTAGCAGAGTTTTCTGCTTCTTCTCTGGCCCAAGACACCCTCCTCCACTTAAGGAGCTTAAGCTCCACTTAAGAAGCATCCTAGCAAGGTTATTCTGCTCTGCTCTGCCTTGCTGAGGCCCCCTAGGGAGTGTCTCAGCAACGTTTTTCAGCTCAGTCTCCTAAGGGACTTCCCAGCCAGGTTCTTCTAGTCTGCACTGGCAAATGAGGGCTGTCACCCAAGACTCTTTTGAGAAAGAGATTTATTTGGGAAGGAGGAGTTCAGGAGAGTGGCTGCCTCTGCCAGAGAGGGATTAACAGCTGTCTTTAACTGAAAGGGTGGAGAGGCTCATAAAGGGCTTATTGGGGGCGGAGTTTTCCCAGAGAGAAGGGGCATTGGTTAGTTGTTCCCTGCTCAGGGATTGGTCAATTTAGCTGGTCAGGGGCAGAGATAACTCTGACTTCATGGCTGAACTGTGTTTCTTTCACTGGTCCTTTTTAGCTTTTTGACTCTCATCTTAGAACTAGGGCATATTTCTTCCACTGGTTCAAATTCTAGGGACAAAGTGCCTTTCTTTGACACTAGTTTCAGAGTCGGGGCATGTTTCTTTGGTCCTGTGTTCAGGGATAAAGATGTTTCTTTCCTGATCCAGGTCTCAAATCCAGGGTGTGTTTCTTTCACTGGCTCTGGGTTCAGAGTCAGGGTGCTCAGTGATTGGCTGGTTTCCTGCCCCAGTTGTCCCTTTTACCCTACAGTAACCACTGAGCTATCTCTCCTGAGCTCACATATTTAAAGCAAGCCTAGGCAACATGGTGAAACCCATTTTCAAATAAAGGAAAAGCGGTTTTTAAAAATATTTAAAAGGAAGGAAAATTTCTTTTGACTCAATAGCCCCTGATCTATTTCTTTGGTTTGGGCCTGTGGTAATGCATGAATGGCATGGTGGGTGGCCATGGTGATGCACTGTTGCTTACATCATGAACCATGGAAAGAAAGAGGAAGAGGAAAAGGTCGTATCCCATAGTCTCCCTTGAGGACACCTCCCCAGTGACCTAAGGACCTCCTACTAAAGGCCTGAGTTCTCTAAAGGTTATGCACTTCCAATGGCACAACCCTGAGGACTTAATCCCCTAATACATGGCCCAGTGGGGGACATTTGGAGTTGAAACCACCAAACAGGGGTGTACCCTAGAGGCAATCTGGCCTCTTCTATCCAGATAGTAGTTGTATCTGGAGGGCTCTCTTAGGTGAAGTAGAGCCTGTTGGCAGGAACCATTCCCTGGAGGAGTGGAACAGCTGGGAGACCTTGCTACCCGCTGGGGAAATCTTCCGTAAAGGATAGCAGTGTTCAGGGATATTTGATCTCACTGTGAATCCCAGGATTGCATTATTTAAATAAAATCAACCATGTTAAGAGAGAAAGCAAGCAGCTGACTGGAAGTAACCATAGAGAGTGAGGGGAAATCAGGAGGAGAGAGAGAGAGAGAGAGAGAGAGAGAGAGAGAGAGAGAGAGAGAGAGAGGCAGGCACAGGAAGTAGAGGGGAGGGACATCTGGTTGGAGAAGTTTTTGTTTCAGGCAGTATAGGGGAAAAGTCTCTTTCTGGGCCGGTGGAGGAGAAAGGTCAGCTGGCTGCTTTCTCTGCCTCTCTGAGCTGGCAGGTTTTCACCCCCGGCATCTGACTTCTGCATCTTTATTGCTAAAACAGAGTGATATTTTGCCAAACAAAAAGACGAGTATTTGGCTCCTGATGTGAAGGTGGCTGAGGCAGTGGCTGAGGGAGCAGAGGAGAAATGTGAAGCCCACCCCTCCAATCCCCCCTCCAACCCCCGCCCCCGTCAGCAGCTAGCAGTGATAGAGTCAGGTTTAGCCGTTGCATTGCATGTAAAACAGTATATCAGAGCTTTCGTTTTGTTTTGTTTGTTTTGTTTTTTGAGTAAGGTCTCACTATGTAGCTCAAGCTGGCATTGAACCTGTGATCCTTTGCCTCCACCTCACTGCACCTGGCAGTAAGACTTCCGGAGAGTTGGGCTGTGATATGTAAATTTAAATTAAGTCACTATCGTTCTATTTATCAGTAAGACTTGGGAGTCAAAGGGTGTGGTAAGGACCTACTGGTGAGAGAGTTTGAGTATCATCTAGCTGACCTTGCTTTTTGGTCAGACACACCGCAAGAGACACAGCTCTTCCCTTGTTCCAGAACCAAAAGGAAGCTCAAACTCTAGTCCCTGCCCTTTCTTTCCTGTGTGTCTTCTCTATCCAAATTGCTGACTTCTCTATGGCTAATTCCAGTCAACTGGTCCCTGGCTCCACCCCCACCTCCCAATTCAAGGCAAACTTTATTTACTGTTAGTTATTTAACAATTTTGGAGTGTCACCGTGCAAACAAAATATCCCACAACATAGAGCTCTTAAGCAGGGGGTTCTGTTGAATATAAAGTATTGGCTACCAGGTATTTTATCGAAGCATTCCTGCAAGAAGTAATTCAGGTAGGCTCAATTTCATAAGCCGACATTGCTAAGAAAAAAATATACAAAGAACTCAAGAAATTAATCATCAAAAGAACAAATAATCCAATAAAAAAATGGAGTTCAGACTTAAACAGAGAACTCTAAACAGAGGAATCTAAAATGGCTGAAAGACAATTAAGAAAATGCTTAGCCATCAGAGAAATGCAAATCAAAACAACTCTGAGATCCCATCTTACACCTGTTTTACGCCGAGGTCAAAAACACTGATGACAGCTTATGCTGGAGAGGTTGTGGGGGAAAAGGAACACTCCTACACTGCTGGTGGGAGTGCTAGCTGGTACAGCCCCTTTGAATATTAGTATGGCAATTTCTCAGAAAATTAGGAAAGCAACCTACTGCAAGACCCAGCAATACCACTTTTGGGTATATACCCAAAGGATGCTCAGTCATACCATAAGGACATGTGTCAGGGACTGAAGGCCCTAACATAGAAAGCTATTTTTCCTAACTGGACCAGTACGGAGGTGCGAGAAATAACCAGACATAGCTTACACCATCATCATGGAAGGGCATCTTCTGGCTTCTCTCTATCCTGAAGATCTACCGGCATTTATTATCCCAAACATCTGTCATCCCCCCCCACCACCTTTCAAGCAAGGTGGAAACCTCATTAATATTCTCTTTCTGGGGATGTGGGGCTAGGGAACCACCTGCAACTTAGTCATGAACTTCAGCAAACACCTCTCCCTGGGAGATCTACATTTTTAACAAAAGAGAACGGAGTAGCACATCCTGGCTATTGTTGGGGCAGTGACCACCTCAGGTGGGCCTATGGATTCAGAGCCTGGCTGCCACACCATATAGAAATATGGGCCTACAGACATGTGCTCAACTATGTTCATAGCAGCTTTGTTTGCCATAGCCAGAACCTGGAAACAACCTAAATGTCCCTCGACCGAAGAATGGATAAGGAAAATGTGGTACATTTACACAATGGAGTACTACACAGCAGAAAAAAAAATGTCATCTTAAAATTTGCAGGCAAATGGATGGATCTAGAAAACTTCATATTGAGTGAGATAACCCAGACCCAGAAAGACAAATATTATATGTACTCACTCATAAGTGGCTTTTAGACATAAAGCAAAGAAAACCAGCTTAAAATTCACAATCCCAGAGAACCTAGACAATAATGAGGACCTTAAGAGAAACATAAATAAATCTCATCTATATGGGAAATAGAAAAAGACAAGGTCTCCTGAGTAAATTGGGAGCATGGGGACCATGGGAGAGGGTTGAAGGGGAGGGGAGAGGAAGAGAGGGAAGCAGAGAAAAATGTAGAGCTCATTAAAATAAAATTAAAGAATAGAACATTGCAAGAAATTTAAGGTAATGTAAAATCAAAGAATGGAGTGAATATGTGGTCAGGTAAAGAGACAGGCAAAGAAGAAGGAAAAAGTAAGTACGAAAGGGAATTCTACACTAGTGATTCTCAAATTGTGCTCTCTGGACCACCAGCAGCAGCAGAAATGGGAAGTAGTTGTAGATGCAAATTCTCAGGCCTTGGTCCAGGCCTCCTGAATCAGAAAGCCTTGAGCTGGGGCCCAGCAGGTTTGGTCCACAGCAGTTTGCTCATCACCACTGTAGGGATCGCGTTATGGTGAGCATGTATTGGGAGAGAGAACTTGGGGGTTGGAGAGATGGTGCGATGGTTGAGAGTGCATGTTACTCTTGCAGAGGATGTGTGTTCAGTTCCTGACACTCAATGTCAGGCTACTCACAACTGCTTGTCACCCCAGCCCCAGGGGATGTGATGCCTCTGGCCACCTTAGGCACCTGAATCACATGGACATACACACGTACATGATTAATAAAGCTTTTAAAAGTCCCAGGACCACATTGTTGTGACAGGGCAATGTTAGAATTTAGGGCTGGGAAATAGTTCAATGGTAGAATCCTTGCTTAGAATGTGGGAGGCCCTGGGTTCATCCCGGCACTCACACACAAGATTAATGGAGTGACTGCTCTATGCATTATGGGTTTATTTTTATATCTTTAGAACACAGGATAAAGAATAAAATAGAATTTGTCCTCTGTTATTGAAGGAGTGGCTAGTTTTTTAATTGAATTCTAGTGTTTGGGAAACTGGTGTGGGTGGAGTTAATGGTATTTTCATTGTTTAGGGGATCATAGGTCATCATCCTACAGAGATTGCCTTGCCTAATTACCCCAACCTTATACTCATTTAGTATACAGTTTCTAGGAGTTAGCTTACTTTTTAGGGTAGTTTTAGTTCTTTTATTTACATACATATTTCCCAGATGGTATAGAAATTTCCCTGTCTCCTACATGCAGTTTCTAATATTGAATCTTACATTGGTATGGTACATTTTTAATAACTAATACACTAGTATTGATACATAACTACTAAAGTCTCAGCTGTATTCAGATGTCCTTGGTCTCTACCACATGTTCTTTTTCTGTCCTGGGATCCTTTGAGGAGTCTGCACTTTGTGAAATCATCATGTCTGCTTTAGGCTTTCTTCAACGATGACTGTCAAAAGCAGACTTCGTTTTGAGCAGTTTCAATGAATACGGGGTGGGTCATTTGCCGACCATCTCTCAGCTTGAACTTGTCTGGTGTCTTCCGTATGATTAAGCTGGAACTGTGGTTTGGGGAGTTAGAGCACAGAGGTAAGCTGCTGTCGTTGCACAGCGTCTCAGACATTCGTGATCTAGTGATGTGCACTACTCATCTTGACCTTGACCACAGCCCTGAGACAGGATGGACGATGGACTTGTGGAAGTGTTACAAGGGAGAGTTTTAAGAACTTGATGTTACCAGGCAGTGGTGCACACCTTTAACCGTCACTTGGAAGGTAGAGGCAGGAGGATCTCTGTGAGTTACAGGTCAACTTGTTTGACAGAGTGAGTTCCAGGATAACCAGGCATACACAGAAAGACCATGTCTCAAAAAAAAAATTAAAAAAAACAAACAAACAAAAAACCTTGGCATTAGTTGGTTTGGCAGAATGGTTTGGGGGAAGGACAAAAACAAAACAAAACAAAACAACAACAATAACAAAAGAAAATAAAAAAAGGAGAAGAGCCCGAACCTTTGCCAAGATATCTAACATGGGTACGTGGGCCCTTGTCTAGTGCATGCCAAGATGGCTGAGGTGCCAATGATCTGACTGGGTAAAGGATCTGGAGACAGGGTTCTCTTTGGAACTGGGAGAAGCTTGGGAAAAGGAGAGTTCCTGGTTGAAATATTACTAGCTGAAGTTCTGCTTCCTGGAACACAGAGCCTGATAGGTGTGATGGGCACATAGTCCCCTGCTGGCTGTACCTGCCACTCACACCGCTTGGCGGACCACCTTCCAGAATGACTTCTACATGTACCTGGTAGTGACATGATCTTTCAGGAATCTGGGCTCTGAGTTTGTAGATGTAATGGCAGGAACTAGGGACATTTCAACATTCCCCCAGCTATTTAGTCATTTGGAAAATGAGTGGATGCCTCAGGTTAATCAGGGGAACTGTGACTGAAATCTCTCCAGAGGATGTAATGCAGGTTCCTTTCCCGTCCACCAGTTCCCAAATAACCACTCTGAGGCTTAATATTACAACTGTTTAGTTGATGGCTCAGGCCTATTTCTGGCTAACTCTACATATAAATTAACCCATTCCTAATAATCTATATATCACCTCGTGTTTTGTGACTTACCAGTAATGCTCTGGTATTTTACTGCTTCAGCAGCTGCTGGTGTCTTTCTTGATCTCGACACCACCCTTCTTCATCTGTATCTCTGCTTGAATTTCCTATCTAGCTATATTCTGTCCTGCCATAGTCCAAACCAGTTTTTTTATTAACCAATGGTAATAAAACATATTCACAGCATACAGAGGGGCATTCCACATCATCTCCCCCTTTTTGACTAATTAAAAAAGGTTTCAACTTTAGCATAGTAAAATTACATTTAACAAAATGGTTATCTAGCAAGAATTACAGTTACAATATTTAGTCTATTTGTATTTGACAGAATGAGGAAATACTCTATTATCCTATCTTTGTGAGTCTTAAGTTTATATCTAATTTATCTTTTATCATAACCAAGAAAAACTATAATTATAACTATTTAGTCTTCAACTTCATCAAATATCCCAGAAGGATACAATACTACCTGAGTAAACAGGAAGAGCATTGTAAGCAACTTCAAAAACTCTTGAAATGACAAGAAACATCTCACTTCCTGGACAGTCACCCAGAGTTCTTCTGTAATGTTAGAGCATCCATCTTCAGTCTACAAACTTAGAGTATCTGGCAGATTTTTCAGTGAAACAGGAAATCTGAAGACTGTCCTGCATATTTTGACAAAATTGTGTCAGTTGCTTTCTTCTGTGTCCTGCAGAATGTCTGGCACACTCTTCCATGAAGCCAAAACCTTGAAGAACTTATCCCACCCTGTTCTGGCAAGTTCAGCAGTCATTTTCCTGTGGGTCCTACATGTCCAGTTCATATAGAATATTGTCAAGCAGTCTAGGCAGGAACAATTTCTTGCCCAAATGGCTAGCCTTGCCACATTGAAAGCATACTCCATAAGGAGTTTCTTTTGATGCCCATCATCCTCGTGAAGTAATGGGTGCTGCCAGGAGCAGATTCCTCTCATTGTCAAGAAAAGTCTAAATTCTTAAAAAATTTTACGTGCCATATTCTATAGCTCTTTTAAGTGACTGAAGATCACCCATCCATTTGAAATATAATTCTACATATCTAGAAAACTTAATTAGCATGATTATAAGTTTGACTATTATAGATGACTATTAGTTTGTATTTGTGCTACATTTTAAATGAGGTGTATAAACATAATACCTTAGACAAGAGTAGAAATATATACATATAGTATAACAAAATTGGCCTTAAATTTGTATTAATAAACCAAAATCCATACTATGTAAAATATTTTGAGATTAACAGTTGTTTGGGGGATTAAAGTTGGTTTAATAATCTACCTTTTTATTATTTATATATTATATTCCCATTTTTTCTTTAGAAAGAGGTTGACTATGACCATTAACCATTTATAACCAATCCTCTTTAAATGAAAACAAACATTTATAAACAATACTTTTGGAATTTGGGTGTAGTTTTCTGTACTAATTCCTGCTGATTGGGGGTGCTGGTAATCTTATGGAGATCTTGAAAAAATTGGAATTATGGCTAGATCTTGGCTGTAGTAGTCTGTGAGGCTGCATCATCTCAGTTGTTTTGAATGCTGGATCACCTGGGTCGTTGTTTTCATCAGAGACCTGGGGGGGGTCTTGCTTGATCAAATCATATTAGCCTGGAAGGAATCCACAGCTTTTCATCTTCTGTGGAAACAAAAGCAGAACCTCTTTTCCAAAACAACATATCCTTAGACCCAACTTTTGGAGTCAAGATACCTTTATGTTGGTTTAGTTTAGCAGCTCTCACAATCAAATGTGTCTCTGCAGTTAGCTCATTAACACTCAAATTTTTTTTAAAAAAAAATGATAGTGTACTTAATCTAAACTCTCTGTATATTTTCCATCGTTATGTGACTTTTTTAATATTGCATTTACTGTCTCTTTAAAGACTTGTTTTATTTTTAAAAACTCTTCTGGTAATTGCCTAAACCTATTTTTTTCTTTGTTTTTAAAGCTTATGTACATTTTTTAAACACACTGTGACCTGGTTAAAGGCCCTTTTAGTTGAATCTATCCTTATTGTGTATCTGTAATCATTTTCTGATCAGGAGAATTTTTTAAATGCTAAGCAGGCGTGGCTAGGGCCAGAACAGCCTCTTTGACTTGCTCTCCAACATGTCAGAGGTACATTTACAACTACCCCTGGGAGCCATGTTTACGGCCCCAACTCTGGAAAACAGTAGTTCAACACAGCCTCAAAGTAACTTGCAGCACAGTGCCCACAAACCCCATTCAAATGATCCACAGTAGGGCCTCCCAAAAGAGCCATCCTTGCCTCCAGCACAATCCAGGAAGTCATCTTTTAAAGGAGTCAAGCATCTGCTCACTGCCAGGATGCAGAGCCTATCTGAAAAAATATGGCTACGGAGAAACTGTTTCTGACTCTGTTTTTGTGTGTCTAGATTTTTTTTAAAGCTTTCTCAGGGTTTATGTGGATGTATGTGCCCTGCATGGGCACCATTTGTAAGTGGAGGTTTCTCTCCTGCCTACCAGCTCCCGAATAACCACTCCAAAGCTTAATATTAATTGCAAACTGTTTGATTGACGGCTCAGGATTCTTATTGGCTAGTTCTACAAGTAGATTAATCCATTTCTGGTAATCTGTATATTGTCACATGCCCCGAGGCTTCCTGGTAATGTTCTGCATCTTCCTCCTTCAGCAGCTGGCATCTCTCTCGACCCCACCCTTCTTCATCTGTATCTCTGCTTGGATTTCCTGCCTAGCTATATTCTGCCCTGTCATAGGCCAAACCAGTTTCTTTATTAACCAATGGTAATAAAACATATTCATAACATACAGAGGGGCATCCCACATCAAGAGGAACTAGACATCCATTCTGTAGCTATGTGTGGGTGTAGAAAGGACTGGGAAGGACAGCAATGAGTATGCCAACAGTGCTTCGTTGTGTGTCAAATGTCAAGGCTCTGTTGGTTTCCTGGGACTGGGGAGTATTTTTCTTCCAAACAATAGATATTTGCTGTCTTGGAGTAGGTATGGCAGGACACACTGTAATTCTAGCCCAGAACCCTGCCTCAGAAAAGGGAAAAGACACTGGTGGCGTCATGTACTGGAGAAGTTTGCAACCACGATACTGGCAGAGCCATCTTCTTTGTGAATACCGGAGGGGCAGGTTCTTCCTGACCCTGTCCAGCTTGGTGGTTTATAACCGGTCTTGGTGTTGCTTGGGTTGTCTCTTCTGCCATCCAGTCTTTGTCTCTGAAATCATGTGATATTCTGCTTATATGTCTGTCTGTATTCAAACTTCCCTTTTCTTTAAGGCTATTAATCATATCACACTTAGGACTCATTCTATTCTCGCAGGACCCCATCTTACGTTGGTTACCTCTGTAGTGGCTCTACCTCTGTTTATTTTCTTTTCCTTGGTCGGTCCTGGGTGGACACAAATTTTGGAGCAGATACTGCTCAGTCCTATACAAAGTAAAGATCTTTCTTTCTTTAGATTTTTAAAAAATAATTTAAAGATTTTATTTATTTATCTTGTGTATATGATTCTATTTATTTATTTTATGTATCAGCGTGCTCTATCTGCATGTATGCCTGCACACCAGAGGGGACATCTGATCTCACTACAAGTGGTTGAACTCAGGACCTCTGGAAGAGCAGCCAGTGCTCTTAACCTCTGAGCCATCTCTCCAGCCCAGATATTTCTTTTGTTATGTGTCTGTTTTATCTAAGTTTCTTTTCGCAACCCACATGCTATTTCTATACTAGCAAAGAGCAAACAAAAGTTACAACCCCCTCCCAACCGATGATGTTTACTTTAGTTTGAAAAAAAATGCAACAAATTACATTTAGGGAACAGTCAGTACTACAAAGGTTGCTGGTGCCAGCTACAGTGCCCTGTGCTAGGAATCGCCCCACAAACCCTGCCAAGCCACGCTGGGAATACAGGAAGGAGTGTTGGCTCCTATGCCTGGGGAAAGGTTTCGGGAGAAGAGGGAGGCGTGCTCTGTCTGCCTTGGGATGAGCTGCTAGCTTCCTGTCGATGGGATTTCCGCTGGGATGACTTAGGTGCTGCAGCAGTACCCTGTCCTGAGCAAACACGCTGGGAGCAGGGCAACTTGGAAAGTGGGGATGAGATAACCGCAGCCCGTCCCGGCAAGGCTGGATAAACACTGCCTGGGAGTCGGACTGTTTCCTCAGCCTCAGTCAGGTACTGGGGGCCCATAGGGTAGTGATTTCTTTCCTGACTGCCACACCCCAGCCTGGCCCTGATTAGTCACAGCACGTGCTCAGCTCTGCCTCATTCTGTTCCCCTGATGTTCTGCACGTCCCACCATCCAGCGGTGCGTGCTCACCCCTCCCTGGAGCCGATTGGGTGGAACAAGATCCCTGCACCACCACGTTCCCTTGAAGCAGCTGGGAGTCAGGGTGAAGTCTTGGATTTTCAGCACAACTGAGTTAAGAGTCCCTCCATGTGTTTGTTTGTTTACGGGTGACCCGGACAGAAACCCAAGACAGGAGAGAAGGAAGCCTCGGTGTGTTTCACTCATTAAAAATGCCCTCAGCTTCTTTCTGAAGGCCCTCCTGTCACAACGGGGTTTTGTAGCGAAGGCAAGAGCATCCTGTGTGGAGAGTAAGACTTTCAGGGGGCAGTTTGGCCATTAAGAAACAAAAACACAAATGGCAAAGGATGTGATAGTAGCTGGGGGTTTTCACAGGGAGAGGGAGAGGTCTAAAGGGAAGGAAGAAGGGGGAGGGGCAAGAGAGGGCAGTGGGGGAGGGAAGACAAAATGTTGCTCGTCTTGTTTCATATTCTGAATAGAGATTTAAACAGACGCATGTGCACACACATCCTCACATGTGCGCACACACACGCGCGTGCACACACACACACACAAACACACACCACATGGTGTGAAAGCAGAAAGGGGACTGTTTGGAGGGAGAAAGGGAGCCAGCATGGGGTGGGGAGGGCCTTATGGAGGCAACTATGAGCAAAGCTCAAAGATGTTTGTGGATAAAAATGTGACACCCACTATTGTGTACACTTAAGAAATTAAGGAAAAGATAACCCCATAACTGGATCTTTAAGGGGAAGGGCGGTGATATTCTTTAAACAGCTATGTCTAGACCTAAAACTCTTGAAGAGTGTCAGAATCAAGTACAGTCTCTCATGGGATGGAGGCCCAACTTTCATCCTTCCCCACACAGCCGTTTAACCCTTCAGCAGAACAAAGAACAACCGAAGGATAAGATAAAAATCTCCCGGAAGCAGGCTCCATCTCTGATCCAAGGACACGCGTTCCTGATCTCTGCTCTGGCAACACTTGCTATGGAAGTCCTGTGGATACTTTTGGGTGCTTTGCTTCATCATCCTCTTCTGTCCCCTCGACACCACTTTTATTCTCAATTCAGAGAAGGGAATAGGAACTCATTATATAACGTGCCCATATCTTAGTCACTGGCTTCTTGAGTCTAGCTGTGAGTGACTCCAGGGATGAGTTTTCTGCCCTCTACTGACTCCAGGGATACAACGCCCAGGGACGTGCTCTCAGCCTCACCAGCTTTTCACATCCCTCACCACCATTTGTCAGGGGGCGCTCTTCCGTAGCTCACCTGGTTTTCAGGACTGCCTGTGCCTCCCTGCAGAGTGAGGGCTGTCTCATCTCAGGGTTTTCCGGCAGGTTCCAAAAAGAACGCTATATTTTAGAGAGACCGAGGACTGAAAGATGCTACAAAGTATAGGAATCCATCAGAAACGCTACAAACAGCTACAAAGTATAGGAATCCATCAGAAACGCTACAAACAGCGGAACCCCTGGCCAGGCTCCATCCCAAAGAGAAGGGAGAGGGGATGCGGGAACATTCTCTGGTGTAGGAATCTAACTCCACCCAAGATGTGTGCTCCAGGCTTACCCCGTTATGTATTTGTCAAAGCACTTGCCCTTGGAAGCGTAATTATTTTGAACTTAAATATGCAGAAAAGTCCAAATGGAAAAAAATAATGATCACCCATATTCCTAAAATCCACTGCTACCGACGCTGTTATGTGCACTTCTAGGATTAGCTACCTCATACTCAAGTACATTCTTTGAAGTAATCATTGCAGCATGGAAAAAGCTAGATTGCTATGATGTCACGACAAAGGTAATGCTTCATTCTTTATTCGGAAATAGCTATAAATTAAATGTGCATTCTTTCAGTATTAAAAAGATTCACATATTTAAAATATGTTAACTCTTGCTGTGTGTATCTTCTTTCCTTACATCGTATCATGTTACAAATGTCATTTTGCTTCTTGCTGTTTTATTCAACATATTTTTGAGACATACCCACTTTGGTGCACCCATATACAGATTGCTTCTTGTAAAAGCTGTAATGGTATGTTACTGTGCAAACGCCCCCCTACAGCTTCTAAATAAATGCACTCGGATGTCCGTTGTTCTGCTATTATGAGCAATACCGAAGCAGCCACCCTTGTCCTCAGGACTCCCACCCTGCACAGCCCAGGAAAGTCATATCCACATCTGTGTGATCGAGCCTTCTGGAGCTGGGCAATGCCCGACAGCTTGCTCCGCTGTGTCTGAGAACTTCTGCTTTCATCTCCCGTATCCATGCTTGTGACAACGTATATCGAGCACCTACCGAACATAGGACATTGTTCTGGTGCTTTCCTTATAGTAATACATTTGCCTCTCTGAAAGGTTTTAAAACATAAGCCCTGGCTTCACTATTCTCGTTTTTGCAGGAGGAAAATAAAAAGAGATGGCGGCTATCAGTTGGCTAAAGTCTCGCAGCCTGTAAGCTGCAGAACCCTCACAGACGCTGGACAGTCCAGCCACTGTCTGAGTGCTGAACCATTCTTTTAAGCCTCCCTTATGTTTAACTTGACTTGGTTGGCAGTTTCCCTCAGCCATGACCCTGAGGCAGGGACCTAGGGGTCGTACTGGTGTTTCCATTATCTGGGTCCAGACAGTGGCTTTTATTCTGGGATCTATATTGCTCTGTGAATCACTGTGCTTTTTATTCTGGGTCCCCTTTCCTTCCCCCACTCCCACATATACTTCTTTCCCTTCAGAAGCACCCTTCTGTCTCTGATAGCTGAGTCCTCCCCTCCCCCACAAGCTTTGAAAAACTAACATTTTGGGGCTGGTGAGATGATTCACCTGGTAGAGGTGGTTACTGCCAAGACCGGTGATCTGCGTTCAGTACCTGGGATGTGGACATTGGCTCACTCACACAAATAAATAGGTAGAGAAAAGAAGAAGAAGGAGGAGGGGGAGGAGGAGGAGGAGGAGGAGGAGGAGGAGGAGGAGGAGGAGAAGAAGAAGAAGAAGAAGAAGAAGAAGAAGAAGAAGAAGAAGAAGAAGAAGAAGAAGAAGAAGAAGAAGAAAACACGTGACATTAGGCCAGGTGTGGTGGCCTAATCTCACCACTAGGGAGACAGAGGCAGATGGATCTCTGTGTATTCGAGGCCAGCCTGGGTCTATGTAGTGACGTCCAGAACAGCCAGGGCTATGTAGAGAGGGCCTGTCTCAAAAACCAAACTAAACAGAAAAGAAAGAAAGAAAAGGGGGAGAAGTGACGTTTGCACATTGCAAATGTTTTTAAAATAATAAAGCTTTATAATGTGCCCTTACTTGGGGAAATAACTTGGGGGAAGAGTAAGGGAGGTTTGGAATTCTTTTGTGCCCTTGGGAGGCCCAGGCTTGCAACCCTGTAGGTCCAGAGCTTAACAGGCGGTCCTGCTGCGTTCACACATTCAGCAAAGAGTACTTCTAATTCTGTCCTTCAGCCATCAGGCACGTAGGCAATTTCCTTTTATAAAGTCGGTGGTTAGAACTAAACAGGTGCAGGCTTCAGGAAACACAAGCCAGTCCCCACACCAACAGAAATGCGGTTGATAAGGGGCTCCCCGGCCCCTTTCCAAGGTTACTCAGCTCAACTCCCAATCTGCCCGGGTCGTGACCCCTGCAGCACCCTTCTCTCTCCCTCACTCTCTGCCTCCGTTCCCCTTCCCCCATCTCCTTGTCGACAGTCAGCCAGCCCAGTCTGCGTGCTGTACAAAGGAAACCCCCGGGGACCAGAAGAAGGTCAAGATCGTGCTGAGGAAGGACCACCCTCGCTCTACTCTCAGCCCCCACACTCCTGCCCCTCCTTCTGTGAAGACGAGCCCACGTGGCATCTTGGGGCAGGGGGATGCCTCTGGGCGTGTGAAAGCCGCAGGCGGGCTAAGCGGGGCGTCCCCGATTGGGAGGCGGGTGAGGCTGGCGCTGACTCATGCTCTGGCTACGTGAGCCCGGGTGGCAGGCTGGGCCAGGCTGGGCCGGGCGGTACCCGGGACTGAGTCCTGCTTTGCGCCTGGCCACCTGCCCAAGTGAGGGACTTCACCCCGGCCTGGCTGCAGCCCCGCGGCCCGCCCTGCTGGCCCTAAGAGTGACATTATAGTAGTAGCTGATCTTTGGTACTGGGCGCGATAGCTTAGGCAGGAGCAGTTCGGGTTTCTGTACATTGCCCTCCCCGCGAGCCTCTCCTTGGCCTTCGGGGAGCCCACAGAAAGCCCGCAGCTGGCCCCTGACTTCCTTCTTTCATAGCTTCTTACATAAGTGAAGGCGCTTTGGAGTTACTGCAGGGTTTTGTTGCTTTTACAATCTCTTGGTTTCTAAGCAACCCAGTGATGAAGGACAGGCTTCCTTCATCCACTGACAGTGAGGAGCTCAAGACTGACCATTGTTGAATGTTTTATCAGTTGACAGCAAAGAGAACTTCCTATCCACAGGAGCGAGCTCTTGGGATTATTTTGGCCTCAGGTCTCATTCTCATGTTTCCCTGGAAAGTCAAGTGACAGAGAAAGGAGGGAGCCCGGTGTGATGGGTGTAATTGGTGTGTGCCAGAGTCAGGAGGATCAGAAGTTCAAGGTCATTCTTAGCCACTTAGCTAGTTCAAGGCCAGCAGAGGCTGGCTACCGGAGTCCTTATCTCAACCCTTTCTACTCTACCCAAAGAGAGTGGGGATTCTAGTGAATAGGTGTTAAATCACTCTGCCCTTTCTTTAATGCAGTCCTTTCTGGTAGAGTCAAAAGGACACAGTAATGCTTGCGGGGGACTAGGTGGGTTCTTGGGTGTGGTGGGGGAGGCTGACTTTCAACTCCAGGGCTCAGGTGATCCCTGGGCCAGGAACTCCAAGATAGCCTACACTGCCCTAGTGTCGCGCCGCGCACACTGAACTTGTCTTAGGGCTGCGGTAAAGCGCCAGCTGCCAGTGGCGTTTCCTTAGACACCGTGGCCATGGAAATGAGACAGAACTTTCTTCTCCTTGTCTAGGCTACCTGGGCGGGGGAAATGCCAGTCATTGCCTACTTCAGAACTGTCTGCCTTGCTCTTGTTTGCTCATCTTAGGGAAATCGTGGGGAGTGCAGTTTGCAGGAAGCCAGTAGGAACAGAAAATGAAATGAAGGCGCTGGAAATTCTGCTATCGGCGGAGTTCTCGGTTGCAGGATCCTGACCGTGTACACGGAACTAAGCAATTTCTAGAGTACCTTTCAGTTTTGCTTATTATGTATTCTGGTTTGTTTTATGGTTTGGGCAAGGGGGATTTTCCCCAAATGCTTCGTAGAGAATAAGATTAAAACACACTCTAATAAAAGAATGAAGTGAACACTCAGAATGAGAAGGTTCATTAAATCCCACACTAATGCATGACATAACGCTACCATTTCTGGCATGTTTCATTCCACGTATTTAATTAATCAGTTTAACATAATGGAGAACACTGTGTGAGGTCCCTAAGAGCACCCACATTGACAAACCTTTTGCTTCAACTTTCAATTGGTTTCAACAGTTCTGCTATTGTTGGATACTAGGTTGTTTCTACTTTTTGGCTAAGTAATAGTCTCCTAAGTGTCTTTCTTTACATGTAAATATTTGACCACTCGGTTAATGATTTGCTTAGCTGGAATCTTTGGATCAAATGACGCAAAGGATTTTGTGACAAGATCACATTGCTAGGCCGGCCCCATGCCTCAGGACCTGCTACTGCCTCTGCCTCCTGCGTCCAGCACCTAGCACCTGCCTTTTACTGAATATTGCTGAGTGGGTGAAGGATGGAAGGATAAGGCAGAAGGTATCAAGGACCTGTTAAAGCTAACGATGGTGTTTTATTAGAACTGGTCCTAACCAGCTGAAATCGATGAAGGACCATGAGTTACAAGGAACCCCACATGACTTGTTTGAAGACTTTTTATTGACCAATGGTGATAGGATTTGTTCAAAATAACTGCCTGTCTAGAATGTTGGTTTAAAATGCTTAATTAGAATAACCAACGTTCCCCCCCCACACACACACACACTTGTAGAATTGGAAAAAATTAAAAAAGGCTAAACTTTGGTCTTTAAACCTTCAGCCTTTAAATTTTATAATTCTATTACTTGCCTAAATATATAAAGACTAAAAAGGAATCTTTGTATTACTCTGTGAAATCGAGGAACGCAAAGGGCATATCCTGTCAGGACCCCGAGGGCCGGCCAGTACAGACGCCTGACTACTAACAAAGGGTTTTTAGAGCTCAGGGTTCGGGGGTTTCCAATGAATTTGGCAGGCAAATAGGCCGGATCACAGAAGCAGAACATAACTGTGTGGTCATAACAACGGGTGCCTATAATCGCCTTTTGAAACAAAGGTGGGGTTGCAAGGTGGTCATAACAGCCCTGAAACAAACACACGGTTGCCATTTCCTGGAACAGGCAGTGCAGAACCATTTGTTGTTAACGTTACAGGTGGGGCATAGCCCAGTCTTTGAGAACCAGATTTAATCGTAAACAGGAATGAACCTAGTCTGCCTTTACTAAGAGATGAGTTTCAAGCCTAAGATAGAAGAAGGCAGGTTTATCAAGGGCACAAAAGGGTACTTCTCAGAAGCGATGGCTTTTATTTATAATATATATATATATATATATATATATATACACACACATATATATCACAGTGGTTGAAGAGTGTGCATGTGCTTTACTTTGCAACTCTACCCTGGCCCTTAAGAATTTGTGTGCAGGAAGTAAGTATGAAATTCCATGGAATGCTTTTGTACCAAGAATCTTGATTTTGTAGCCTTCACCCCCCATCAACTTTTGCTCTGTGTAATCAACCTGTAAACTTATATTTTGCATATTTATCTTTAACATTTGTTGTGGTTATTACATATTTATGTACATGTAACAATGTACAGTTGTATGTCAAAACCATGTGAGTTGTATCTTATTTATTTATTTATCTATCTATTTATTTGAGTCAGGGTCTTGCTGTGTGGCCCAGGCTGGTCTTGAACTCACAATTATACTGCCTCAGGTTCCAAGTGCTAGTAACACAGGCATGTGCCACCACAGCTGGGCTATGGGTGGTTTTGAGTGTTGCTATTTGTTTTGAAAGACTGCTTCTTATGGATGGTGACTTGCTAACTCACATCCCATCCCTAGGCCTCCATAATGTTCATTTTTCTTAGAGTTCTGGAACACTGGGATATACAAAACAGAAGTAGTTCAAACAAGGAAAAGACAGACTAGGCTGTGACAATTAGCCAAAGAATGGCTTGAAATGCCTGATTCTCAAGAGTTGAGATCAGGTCCTCACTCTGAGTTATGCCATTTTATGTAAGACTGTGCATTTTCAGGCTGTGCTGGGCCTTACAAGTAACTTTGAGCTTCATTTTGAGCCCAAATACCAAGACATGTGACTCTGAATCATGGGCACATAAGACACCACCATCTTTCCAACATCCACAAAGCCCAGGCTAATAAATGACTTATCCCTGAAGTGAAAAGGATGGTACCTTCCAAATGGATCAAAGCACGTTGGGGTTCTAGGAGTCCGGGGATCCAGTGTAGTCATACCAGAACGACTATCCTGTGAGGGATCGTGTCTACGGTGTGTCCCTGAGTGTGGTGAGAGCTGAAACCGTGATGAGGAGCGGCTGTTCTGTCCGCTCTTGCACGTGGGACTGGCTCTTGGTATCACTTGCTCCCTTGTTGCCTTTTGCCGTCTGATTGATCGAGGTGACATGAAGCTAAAAACAAGAGATCAATCCCTGCAGAAGCTGATGGCCCTTTCATCAGCACAGTGAAGGAGAGTGGGTGGCTCAAAGGAGTGGAGATCATGTACCCAGGTGCAGGGGTTTGGGAGGGCAAAAAAGGGAATTTTGGGGGTGGGAGATTCTGCATGCAGACCCGTTCCTCTGCAGTCCCTAAGTTGTAAATAACAAAAATGTCCATCTTCTTATCAGGGGTTTCCTGTGTCCTAACATCCTGGAGATGGTATCAGCTCTCCTGAACTTTATTAGCCCTTACTGCCTGCCATGCTCCCTCCCCTCCTCCTTTGGAGGAATTAGAAGGGGAAGGTGCAGTCTGAGGGGGAAGAAAAGCAAACCATCCCCCAAAAGAGCAGGCCCAAGAACTTACCAAATACAGCAGACCAAGGAAGGTGATAGCTCCCTCAACTGAACTCCATAAAGGTGACATCTACCAAACGGATGTGGTGGCACGCACGTGCCTCTAATTCCAGCTCTCAGGGAGCAGAGGCAGGCAGATGCTGTGATTCTAAAGCCAACCTGATCTAGAGGATAGCCGGGGCAGCATAGTGGGACTCTGTCTCAAAGCAGGGGAGGGGGGAGCGGTAAGAAAGAAGGAAGATCTCATCGTCTACCTCCTAGATGGAATGGTCCCACCAACCACTGTCTTTCACTGTGCCGATGAAAGGACCATATGCTTCTGCAGAGGTCGGTCTCCTCTGTCATCTGACCACCTGGATGTATGCTAAGGGACTGACAGGAAAGAGCTAATTTCTGTCAGTTCTCCCCTCACTGATCCCTTGACCGACTTGCGTTTTCCACCCGTTCTTCTGGCCCTTCATCTAGACTGGGTTATGTTCTCTACCTTGGCAACCTCTTGCTTCCAATATTCAACTCTTCAGTAGCCCTCACAGAAGAAAATGCCCTTTTTTTCTCTTGCAGCTGATTTCCAGCAGGGCTCATTGTCTAATTCCTGCCAACACTCTCTGCATCTCGGTTAGCTTTCTGCCTGCCCTTGACTCTGCTGCAGCCTCACATGCTTATATAGAGATATATTGACTGCGTGATGTGTAATATGCAATCTGAGAGTTAATATTTATAATTAAGATTGGAACAAAATAACTTGTGTTTGCCAGGAACCAACTATCAAAGGAAGTTGGGACTACTTAGCAAATCACTGCCAATAAAACTCACATAGATTGTGAATTTGTTGTTATTTAATAAACTCAGATGTGGGAACACATAAACGTGACCATCTCTGTTTTTGGCATGGTATGTTCATGATAAAAAGATAATCAAATAAATATTTTATTTCAGAAACTGTGGGCACAGGTCAGTAATAGAATATAAGGGCCCAAGTTGGGTGTCCAGCCCAGAAAGATCAATTACATTTGAGCCGGGTATTGAAGCATACTCAATAAAGGGGTGTTTGGTGGCTGATATAAGGCAGAGTGGGAGCCAATTTAATTCCCCCCAGTATGAGTCAGTGGACAAGTCAGAGATATAGCTTCTTTCTGTGTATTTTTCATACTCTGCCAGTTCATTCAGTTTCATGCCAATTCTTGTTCCACCTGATTCTGGTTAGTGACTTTCTAAACCCACAAGTCCCCCACTTGAGTTCCAGCGTTCTGTCTGAGTCCGGTGCTGTGATCTCCAAACTAGCAGAGGCCTGCCTTTGCCAAAGTCCTTCCCCGGCATTGTTACTTGGGTCATTGTGCAAAAAAACATTCTGACAAATGAGACGTAAGGGAAGAAGGTCCATTTTGGCTCAGAGTCCGAGGCTATAGTCTGTGCGCTTGAGGTGACCAGTCACACTGTATAGTCAGGAGGCAGAGAGAGTGGGACCCTGGTGCTCAGTTTATTTTCTCTTTTTCATGTGGCCCAGGACCCCAACCCAGGGACTGGGGCTGCCCACAGTTTGGGATGGGTCTTCCTGCCTTAACTAAGCTAATGGATGCAATTCCCCACAGGGACGCCCAGCAGCCTGCATGTTTCTAGGCGGTATCTCCTAGGAAATTCTAGATTCTAGCGAGTTGAAAATATTATCTTCTACGTGAAACTTCTTAAAGACACGACAATTATCATGGGATTTTCCATTGCTTGCAAGAAGCTTCGAGAAAGGAATTAGAATAAAACGATCTCGTATGGACAAGGCGTATCGTTGCCATGGCTAAAATGCTGACCTCACATAACAACTGATTAGTTTGGCTACTCTTGTAGCAGACAGTAACTATTCAATTAGAAGTCTGACTGATAACACAGAGTGATGTATCTGATACCAAGACATAGCACACTTTTAGGCATCTCAATTTTATAAACATATTAATAGCACACTTATATGAAAGTAAGACTAATGGACATTAGGGGGTCCTCTGGAAACCCCAAACTTACTTGCAGCTAATTTTTTTTTCTTAATTTGGTTTTGGGTATTTTGGGTTTATTAAAAACACAAAAATATTGAGCCTGTGAAATAAAGGTTTATAAAGACAACTGAAGGTTGTACCATTTTAAAGAAAACTTTCTCAGGATTGAGAAGTCTCCCTTTCCGTAAGGAATCGGAACCTATTAAAAATAGCACAAAGAGCAAAAAGTTATCTTAAAATACTGAGTCTTTGTTTCCCAGCTTATTTACCTAAAAGTGAGGAAATAGCACAAAACAAGACAAACTTGTTTATGCTTTTCTGCCAAGAGAAAATCAATACTCTAGATAACCGTATTTTAACAGAGAGGATTATATTTTAGTTTTACATTAGTGTGACTTTGATATAAAAGTTTAATCTATAAAATTCCTTTTAATTTTAATCAACTTGATCAAGCATAAAATTGCTTTCCTCAGAGTCTCCTTCTGTGAACCTTTTCCTGTTTTCTCGGGTCCTCCATGGTTTGCTTAAACCATCGATTTTGTCCTAGATTTTCTCCTTGCCATTTTGAATTCAATAAAAACCATTTCCTTATCATTTTCTTTTAAATAAAAATATGCTCTCTCTTCCTTTACCAGAAGTACATACTTAGAACTTTCCATACTTATGAATGTTCATACTTACAACTTTCTTTATAAACTCTATCTCCTTCTCCTCTTACATAGACCTGACCCCTCCCCATTTTCCTGGTGTTGGAGATCAAATCCAGGCCATCTTGCATGAAAGGCAAGCATTCCTCCACTGAGCAATATCTTCAGTTACCCTGTTTTCCTTTTGATGTTTTGTTAATATATATTAACACTCAGCAATTATGACTCAGCACCCTGTAGGCCAGTAACAATTTATAAAAGAAATACATGTTTTTCACTAACCAAGTACTTGAATGTGGAAACAGACTTTATATTATCTTTTTGGTCACATAAAACAAAATGTTAAAATATACAAATTTTAAACTTTCATTTATTAACTGACACTTTAGTACTTTAACTTGTTTAGAATTGACATAGACATCTAATGAAAATTATTTAGTTGGAAGCTGGAGAGATGGCTGAGAGGTTAGGAGGACCTACGGCTGTCACAAGGAACTAGGATTCGGTTCCCAGCATCCTTGGACTTGCTGCTGCTACAGGGAGCTAGGATTCGGTTCTCAGCATCCACAAGTTGGCTCATGATCATTCATAACTTCAGTTCCAGGGGATCCAATGCTGTCTCCTGACCTCCATGGGCACTACACAAATATGGTGCACAGGCATACGTGAGGCAAAAAGCTCTCATTCCCAGAAAATAAATAAAAATCTGACAAAAAGAAAATCACTTGGTTGGTATAACATGACTTTAAGACTTTTCCAAGTCACATAAACTTTGAAAATTGGTTGTATTTAAAGTGATAATCTCTATTTATTTGCTTAGGTTTTCAAGGCAAGCTTTCTCTGTGTAACAGCTCCGGCTATCCTGGAACTCATTCTGTAGACCAGGCAGGCCTCTAATTCACAGAGATCTGCCTGCCTCTGCCTCCAGAGTGCTGGGATTAAATGTGTGTGCCACCACTGCCTGGATCTATTTATTTATTTCTAAGTCAAACTGATACCATGTAGATAATGCACACACTTGTATTAACATAAACATACATGTGGAAATAACATACTATATACACATTTACATATACATAAACATATAAAGAATTTATACCTTTTCTCTAGATTTGTTTGGAAGCTTTTAAATAATTTTGAACCCTTATATTAATGACATTTGTTTTATTGTTGTAAATGATTCTAGATAGGCAACCCTAATTGTGACTTTTTTGGTGAAGCATGCTATACAAATTTCATTGCGAAAAAAATAGGTTACACATGCATAAAATGTCATAATAAAACTCATTATTTGGTAGAATGAATATATGCTAATTTTTAAGTAAGGTAATGCGGTTTAGAACTATGTGCTACTATTTACTAAGATAAAAGAGTCAGATTATCATTCAGAACTTTGGAGGGAACTGCAAGATCTTTTCAGGCCATGACTGAACCTAAAAGTGAGAGAGCATTGAATCCTACGCGGCATGATGGGGTCTTGATGGGCGAGAACCTTCGCTTCAGATCCTGAGAGGAACTGCATCCGAGAGAAAGCTTCCATGTATAGAATGATAGGAGTCCAGAAAGGAGAGAGTGTCTTCCCTTCAAATCACTAGAACACTTAGAACTCTTCGGAGTTTCCAGAGTGGTGGGCAGTTTTCCTGGGATCCAGTCTGGTCTGGCCGATGTGCCAGGAGAAACAGAGACAAGCATAAGGTGGGACTGTAGTTACCTTGAAGCTGCAGCAGGTATAAAGGGGGGGACTAAGACCCCAGCACAGCAGTGTGCCTTTTTATCAACTGTGTGTCCACCAAAGAGAGCTGCAGGGAAGTGGGGGGCGGGGGGGGGGGGGGCTGCACTTGCTTTCCTGCCCCTAGGCTGGAGTCACAGCAGGCGCCCTCAGTTGTTTGCCCTAAGGGATAGACTACCCGGAGTGCAGCCTGATTTCCTAGAGAGAAAGGAAGTGAGGGAGAGGATCTGCTGTCTAATGGGTAGAATAGGAATTTTGGTTTGGGTCCAGTCACAGCTACTTTTTGGTTTACTGCTGTGGGGGAGACTACCTCTTTAAAGTAGTGCACAAATACACTAACTTTGCAGTCTCTTCACTTTGGCCATTTGAGTTTAAGATCATCCTTCAAGTAGACCCCTTTTTGGGTACTGATAAGTGCTGTATGTGAACCTAGTTGGATTTATTTATTTGTTTGTTTATTTGTTTTAGAAACTCTTAAAAGAAAGTTCAGGCTTTATGGACCCATTTCCCATAACTATTAGTCTTTGGGGATATGACTGAGCCTGGGCTGAGTGCCAGGTTAAGTGAGCTTGTGAATTCTAGCCACACCCTCATATAAATGCTCCTCAAGCTGCTGTGATGTGGGTTTGCTCTTTTTACATGTCTCCCAAACCCAATTACTTCATAGCAAGTAAAGGGGTTGAGGTCACAAGTGACTGTCCTTTACACGTCTCTTCTAGGCGAACCCAAATCACCCCCACCTCCATACGTGCAGCCGTTGGGGCTGGAAGTAGCCCTATTTGCTGTGGGATATTTGATCACACTGTATGAAGATGTGTCTGTCCTTCCTCACCTGCCTAAGGCATCCTCCGATTGGTCTAATAAAGAACTGAATAGCCAATAGCTAGGCAGGAGAGGATAGGCAGGACTTCCAGGGAGAGAGAGGAAATTGCAGGAAGAGTCTGAGAGATGGAGATTCACCAATGAGGTGCAGAGGAAATTGGGTACACTGTATGGAAGAGAGGTAATGAGCCACATGGCAGAGCATAGATTAATAATAACAGGTAAGTTTTAACAGCTAGCTGGGAACAAGCCTAAGCCTTGAATCTTACATCCCTGCCCCAATACTGATGAGTATTGAACTCAGGATTGTACACATGCTAGGTAAGTGTTCTATGCTTGAGGTATACAACCCCCAGCCCTTTGACTGAGCTTTTAGAGTCTCATTGATGGGGTCAGTTTCTGATGACAGAAACGATGATTCTAGAAAGAGCTGCCTGTAGAATCTTGAGGTGGGACCTGACTGATGGAAGTCAGTCAGTGGAGGTGGGGTTTTGAGGGCTGTAGCCTGTTCTTGCTTCATGCCACGGTCTGGGCTTCATAGTCTAGTTACCATGTGAACAGTACTGGCACATGGTCAGTGCGGGCACGTGATCCTGCCTTCTCTCCAAGATGGCCTGAAACTTCCCTTAAAAATGAACCCAAACACATTCTTGATCCCTTTGTTTTCTGTCAAGTATTTGGTCAGCATGACCCAAAACAACGAACACCCAGGAGAACACAAACTCACAAGTGCCCCTGAGCTGATCTCCAGGGGAACTGGGTTTTTATAAATTAAAAACAAAAAACAAAGATTGCTTCTCATGTCAGTATTGGTCAACATAAACAACACAGCACACTGATTGGTCATCAATCACTTATATTACATGTCCCAGGTAAGAACTGTGACAAGCAAGGAAAGGCTTTGCTGGTTATAACACCAGGGAGCCTGCAGAATATTGCTGTCTTCCTTCAGAAAGACCCAGATGTCCGAGGTCTCAGTCTTTATGCTTCCCTCAGGCTAAGGAATTTTGCTACCTTTCTCTTATGACATTTGAAATTCTTTCCCTGTTTACTTAGTTGAGGACATTGCTTCTTGAACTTCAGTGGATTTTTTTCTTGTATCTCTTCCACAAACTTTCCATCTCACCCTCTCTGCAATTTAGCCTCTCTTACCGTCCCCAGCACCTTTAAGATGTCTCTCCATCTCTGCATGCCCCACTCTGAAGTCTCTCCTTCCCATCCAGATGTAGGCCTTAGTGTTCTACTTGGGCTTGTAGTTAATGTGGTATCTTTTTCTTTTGGTGCTGTAGAGGAACACTCTTTACCAAAAAATGTAATTGTTTGTTTCTGGCAAAACAATATAATTGTTGTAATGTCTCCCAGCACTCTTTCAGATAAGGATATAGGTGTTGGCTGGAGGGATTCCCAGGTTGGAAGGGAGTCATCTGAGCCCCAAAATGATTTGTACTCTCAAATAAAATCCCCAAAGCCCCCACTTCATAGCTGATCCAGCAACAATAGGGCAATCAGGTCTGAGAGACAAAATAAAGGTTAGGCTCGATGGCCAGGGCTTTAATCCCAGCACTCTTGGCAGTGGGTGGATCTGGTAAATTCTCGATATGCCTGGTCTACATAGAGTGATCTAGGGCAATCAGCTAGGGCAATATAGTGAGACCCTATCTCCAAAGAACAGGTGAGAGTCAACATGTACTCATGTGAATGCCTAGCTGCCTTGGACAGTGACTGTTCTAAAAGTTTATTCTAAATTACTTATATGTTACATGAAACCACAAGAGTCTGTTAAAGGGTCTCAAGAATTTATTTAGGTATAGGCTAGGGACAAACATTCACTGATACAGAACCAATCAGATGCTGCTGCTGATCCAGTTGCCTTCATCCAGCTGTTCTGCGCAGGGGTGAAGAGTACCAATCATAAGCCATCTCTCTGCCGCATGCTCCACTCCAACCAACCACGAGACCACGAGAGTAAGAGAGAGTGCATAACCCTCAGATTTCAAACTGTGTTGTAGGAAGACAAGACCACAACTTAGGGCTTGCTACCACAAAAGTCATTGGCTAAATGGATCAAAATCTTGCCATAATTCCTTTCCCCTTTTTTTCTAAATAAGAAGGTTCTAATCCTAACATAAAACTATTTACAATAAGATCAATTGTCAAGTATTGTGAAGAAGAAAGGAAAGGTAATAACATAAACAATAATGTAGAATCAACAGGAACAACATCACACAAGAAACATATACTAAATGTCCAGGTAACAACCTGTATAGTTTAAGGACTAAAGCTTCACATTATAAAAATAAACTATCTTCAAACATGCATACAGGATAAGGACAATGATCTCAAAATTGTGGCAGTATATAAAATATCTTAATCAAAGGTAGAAGTGCAATAGGACAAAAATATCCTTAATTTGCACATATATAAAATATCTTAAACAGAAGAAACATAAATATAGTATGACAAAAATAATTATACATTTGTATCAGTATACAAAAACAGAGATATGAACATCCCCAATATGACAAATATAATTTTGAATTTGTTTCAATATACAAATTATCTTAGACAGGAATACAAAATTAATTTTACTGTTGTATCAATATACAAGAATCCCTACCAATGCAAATTATTTAGAACTAATAGTTGTTAATGTAGTTTACAAGTAGATACAATAATCCACCTCATTATCCTTTCTATTTCCCTTTATTTTTTTTATATCAAATGAGATTCCTGAGTCAATTTCTTATTTTCCAGCTCCCAATCCTATAACAACTTATAATCAACCCTTCCCTGATGACAATTATCCATAACCCTGAGAAGAACCAAAAACCCATCTGTCCCACCTACTGGGAGAGAGGGCATCGTGTTCTTAGAATTGTTTAACTAAATCTGTGGTTTGGTCTCAAGAGGACTAGCTGTAACATTTGTAGCCAGTCTCTAGTAATGGGTAAGGCTTATGTGAAGTTCTTGTCTGACGTTCCAGCTAGAGTGTTGTAAGAAGGTGGGGCCATCACAGTTAGCCACCTTGGAATTGTCCTGAGTAGCTTGTAGTCCAAAACTGATTTTGAGTGGCATTGATCAGTTTGATGGCAATATTATGAGCCACGGCTTTAATCTTGACAGCAGGTGGATCTTATAAATTCTACAGAGAGTGTTCTAGAGCGGTCAGTCAGGGCTACATAAAGTGAAACCCTGTGTCAAAAGGGCAGGCAAGAGCAGAGAGCCAACATGTATCCGTGCAAGGGCCTACCTGGGAGTGACTTGTCTAAAAGTTTACTCTAAATTAGTTGTATGTGCTAATTATTTTAAGGTTTGCCAACCTTGAAGGGAGGAAGCACTTACATCCCTCAGGTTGCTAAGGATGAGGAGAAGATGACACTTAGACCAGCTGGAGGTGAAGATGGAGGAGAGGTGGGGGAGAAAAAAAGAGGAAAAGAGGGAGGGGGATAGAGCTTTTAACAGAGGCTTAGGAATTTGAGTGGGGACGAAAAGAAAAAAAAAACAAAAAACAAAAAACAACTAGGTTCTCAGGTGAAGTGTTCCAAAATCTGACTAAATAGAAGCAGAACTTAGGTGGCGGCAGTGGGGAACAGTGGGATCCGGTGCTGTGCCAGGCCGTCGGGTTGTGCCCGAGCGTGGGCCCAGAACAGCGGGAGGGCCACTAGGCAGTTTTCATGAAGCTCATCCCCTCGTGAGCACAGGAGAGTGGGCAAGGGACTGCCAAAGGACAAGACGGGAAAGTTCCAGGCTGGGAGTGTGAACCAGCAGACGGGAGGAAAGGAGGTTTTCCATCCCATTGGAAATGCCAACAAGGGCCTCCAAGAGTCAGTGGGAGGCGGTCGGAAAGAACCTGGGTGTGACTGGGAATCCCCAAGCCAGGACCCGTCCTGCCCTGAGTGGGAAGATTCTCCTCATTATAAACTAAGAACTTTAAAGCCATTTAAAAAAGCAAACAAAACCAAAGAGTATTTCTTGGGAAATCTTTTTCTTTCTTTCTTTCTTTCTTTTTTTTTTTTTTTTTGTACGTAACAGAAAGCAGGCAGTCCTCCCTAGCTGCCGCTTGTGGTGCTCAAGAGTCCTCTCTCGAGCTTTGGGTGACACAGCGTTTCAACAGGGCCACAGAACAATGTCAGCACTCGTGTTTTCCACTACACTTTGCCCGCCAAGGCCAAGTCCAGTATGCTCATTGTCCTGTCCCCTGTGTCCCCTCTCCCGGCTCCCACGACCCCCCTCCCCCAGCTACCCATCTTTCTTGTTTATTGCCTTGACTCTAAACAGAAAGTCAGGAAGGCAGGGAGTTTGCCTTGATTGCTGCTGTATTCACAGAACTGAGCTGGGCACTCCGAAGGTGTTACTACAAGTTTGTTGAAAGAATAAATCCTCCACCTTAAGTTCCAAGCACTGGCGCCCAACTCTGGGTACATAGCACTGAGAAAATCTGGAAACGGCCCCCACATTCGCGACTTTTAGAGAGGAGAGCTGCAGTAATTGTTGGTCAACTGTCGGAGAACTGTCCACATTTCAGAACCAGGTGCTCCCTCAATCCCCTACCCCACCTTCGGTGACTCAGCATCAGCGGTCCTCTACTAACAACCAATGAGACAGGTTCGTGCTTTCTTTCCGCGCATGCTCCACACCCTCTGTAAAACTCGTGGCGTCTTAGCCTGCTCCCTTTCTTTTTCCATCCCCGGCAGAGGCAGCCCTTTGCGCCCTCCCTTCCCCAGTGGATCTCCTCTGAGGTCTGTTGAATGGTGTGTTTTCGTGGCATTCCTTGGCCCTCCAATCGCCGAGATACCATTTTACCGCAAACCCCTTTCAGTAATGATATCCCAAGCCGCCCAAGTAAAACTGCCAGTACGACGAACGGACAGATGGACAGGAGCCACCGGCAAGGGACGGTGCGATGCTGGATGAGAATCTGGAGCCCAGAGTTGTGGAGCTGATTGTCTTGAGCTTGGAAGATGGAGGGAGGATTTCTCTGAAGACAGGGCTGCGCATATCACAGCCTGTAGCGCAGTGTTCAGTCTCTCTTGGGAAATACAGGCAGGCCGTAGAACACGGAAAGTGAGAAGGCTCTTGGGAGATTTTGGGGCCAGGATGGAGAGGCAGGCCACTTGGACCTTAAATATTGGAGCCTTAGTGCAGAATTTGGCTGCTTTTCTTAAGAATTATAAGAATTCTTGGAAAGGATTATAGAGAGTATGTATGTCTTGTGTCCTGTGGCTTTGGGAGGGTACTGGGAATTCAGCCCGGGATCTTTGCATGTTTCTACCACTGAGCTACATTTCATACTTTTCTCGTGTTTCAAAGTGAACGTTGTATAAATTACCACGATTCCTCCATCCTAGTGCCTAAATGGTTAAATGGCCTAAATGGTTAAGCTAATCCCGGAAAGGACGATTGAAACATGAAGAATTATAAAAGGTAGTTTGTATGGCTTTATTCTTCTCTGTACTGATGGATTAACCCTGACCGTAAAGGCAGAAGAGCAGAGAGTGGAATTTACGGCTAACGAGTTTTTGAGGAAATCTTTCTAACCATGGTCCGCAATAAAGAATAGGAACGATGAAATGACTGCATTCAAAGCGCCCTTCAAGGTTTTGGGGGAAGATACAAAGGAAGTCACTTGAATGTCCCTCCCCATATTAATCTCACCGTCGGTTGAAAATAAGACCATACCACAATTAAAAGCCAAGCTTGAAGCTGCCTTAATTAAATACTGACCAGGTCGATGGTCTCTCTGAGGTCCATCTCTGGGTTCCCAGAAAATGGGCCCGAGTCACCCCTTATAGAGGCCTGAAAGGGTGTCAGGTCCAATCCAGGGCAAGCATACATCCTGATTCATTGCCTGCCTCCTGACCACATGTGATCAAGCACATCCGGTCCAGATGGGTCAAATAAACTTGTTTAGTGGAGTGAAAGCATGAATAGCCGCCAGCATTTATCTTTGGTTCTCATACCCCTCAGTATGATATTTAATGAGATATTAATATCACTTAGATATTTAATGAGAGGGTATGCAAATGATAGGGGCACAGGACAAAATCCAGGACATGCCTGACAAGTGTTCCTGCCTAGCCATACCCAGCACAAGTTAATGAATGTCCAACCTCCTTGGAGCAAGGCACGTGTCTAAATCGCTTTGATCCTTCCCTGGAAATTAGCTAAATGTCTTGTCTTAAAGATGCGCCAGTGAACTAACGAATGAAGCCGAGCCTGGATGGCCTTGGGAGAGAAAAGCCGTTATGTAGTGGGGAAGCCTCAGTGGTACCACCATCATAAAAGCTACTTCTTAAAGGATGTGAAGCTCCTGGGTACAGAGCTCAGTTCATTTTCTGATTGTTCACAGCTACATCTCCAAAACCTACTTCACCATTATTCAAGAATATCTGTTGAATAAAGGAATCCATTAGATTAATTAGCCCCTGGAGTGATCAGGGGTCTTAAGGAAGGAGTAGGTAAGTAAATGTATGGTGCTTCCAGATGATGGGGGGTCCCAGCTAGCACCTAGAGCGCACAGAAGGCTTAGAGAGCAAGGGCTTGAGGTAGAAACCCCAGTTCTGACCCCCACTGGCTGTGTGACTTTGGGGCAATTACTTACATTCTCTGCAATGCAACGTCTATAAAATGAGTATAATATTAGCATATTCTCCAAAGTTATAAGAATTAGTGTGCTAGTATATAACAATATAATAAATATGTTTGAGTCAGCCCTTGATAAAGAGTCTACTGTCCATGAGTATTTATTCTAAGTGAGTGCTTTGTACACGGTGATCCCTATAATCCCCACAACACCCTTGAGAAGCAGATACTTCAATGAGCCCGATGTATAGTAAGTGATTTTCTCATACTGGACCAGGTAGCTAAGCAGGAGGAAAAGGAGGTGCATATCAGATCCTCAGGGGCCACTTAAGACAACACTTTGTTTCATGTGTCTCTAAACTTAACCCATGGACACGACCTTGTCATTTGTCCCCTTGTCAATGTCATTGATGTCACAGACGAAGGCACTGATATTTAGTTTGCACCGGAATTTGCGCTGGTAATGCCAGTTCACTGATCTTCCCTTGCCTGACAGCTGCTTCCTGCTGGAGGAGGGAGCGCTGCCCTCTCTGTTTTGTTAGATTACTTGTCTCACTCCACAATTTGTGCATACCTGTGAGATAGATGAGCAAAGCCATACTTGGTATAGTGAACTGAACTCCGGGATGCCTGGACCCTGATGAGTGCTTTAGACTTTCCAGGAGAATCTCGAGGTCAAGTCGATGAGCGATGCCTGGTGACTCCATCTGGAGGAAGAGTAGAGGAGTAACAGTATCCGGCTTGGTCCCTTGGTCCTCCAAAGGAGGGTTGCTCTAGGAAAGAGGTTTAGCTACTCTATCATCTCTGTTGTTTTCTACCCTTCAAGTGATGCAGCGTGAACTTGGAACTGTGCAAACAAAAACACGTTAGGCACAGCAGGGGAGATTTCCGGGGCAGCATTAAAGCATCATGTGCTAATTAGATGAATGGAAGAAAGAAACCCAGACCTGCTCCATTCAGAGCAGAACATAGCAACATTCGTGGGCACCACCCTAATGCTAAACTGCCTGTGCGCACGGTGGGGTGGGGGGCGGGGCGCGATGAGGGTCTGTTTGACGAATCTATGGAAGGTAACTACGTGGACCAGTCACCTCAGAAACATGCCTCACTGGGGCTGAGCGACTGAGGAAGACTAGTTCCATAAGCCTCTTCTGAGATGAGGGCCACATGACAGATGACAGACAGACTGTTGTTATGAAACCCAGTGTGAGACCGAGCACGAAATTGCCAGGGAAGGTAACCCAAGAATGTCTCATAAGACATGACTGTTTCCTTAGAGAGGGCACAGCTATCACCCTGTGAAGATTGAGCAATAAATGTAGAAATGTTTGAGACAGCCAAATCCATGTTTTTGTTAATTTGTATACATCTAGTAGTTCAAGTATTTGTAATATTTAAGGGAAATTGGCCCATTAGAGTAATGTGATCATCCTTTTGACACCAATTTCAAATATGTAATTAAGACATTGATTTAGTTTTCTAATTTTAAATTAAAAGACATTCTAAAATTATAATCAGTACTGGAATACTTAAGAGAATTTAAAATTTCCATATTTTAAAGTTTTATATGCTAGTGTTTTAAGATAATTTCAGACAATTGACATAAGAGAAATAAAATGTGTTAAATATGTAAACATGATTTAATAAAGTATCTGAGTAAATTTTTAGGCTAATTCGTAAATGAGATAATACAAAAAGTTTTAAAAATCAAAATAGGTCTGAATAGGTTCTTGAGATTAAGAACAAAAAAAAGCCCTTTTCTTTGTCAAGGACCCCGTGGAGGCTTGGGACAATGTCTCATGCTCCTGGCTGTTGGGTGGGTTAAGGAAGGTTCTCTGTGGGAAGAGGTGCAGGGAAATGCCATTCTCTGGCTCAGGGATGCTCTTATCCTGCGCCCTAGAAGTTGAAAAAAGACCCGAGAGTATAAAAAGCAAAAAGCAAGAAGAGACGACCCGAGTGGGAGAACACGCTAGAAAGCAACAGAAGAACAAACGCGTAAGTCGCACAGTGCGCAGGAGAGCGGCATTAGTCAGGGTGAAAACTATTGCTCAAGTCAGTCCTACCAGTCAGGCCCCCTGGGGCCTCCACAACTCAGGTGTCAGGAACGAAAGTTCGGGGTGTGTGTGTGTGCGTGTGTGCGTGTGTGCGCGCGCGCATGCGCACGTGCTATGGCTTTGAGTCTGACGACAATGTCCAGCAGAGGCAGGTAACCATTTGGATAGAGGGGCACTGTCTGCTTTCCAGGGCTCTGGATGTAGGTTCAGTAAAGTTTTAAACACTTAGCTCTCCCTCTCTGCCTTTCAGTTTTACTTCTCTTGTGTATTCTGAGCCTCATCCCTGGACCTTTCAAAGCAACCTCGCTGTAAGGGGTGGCCCTCATCCTTGTAGGGAGAGTACTCTCCTTGGGAAGCCAGCGTGAGGTGCTAATGTGGTAGCATTCTGCTTTCGCGGAGGCAGAGTGGGAGTGAGCACAAATCAGGGGCTCTGAATGGGGGGGGGGGGTCAGGGTGCCCCTGAAAGTGAGGAAACAAACCACACTAGAAGCAGCCTTGAATTGCAGCCTCCAGGTGGTCCCCTGGGTGAGGAGCAGAGCCTTAACGGGAACTTCTCACCTGTGAATGAACATCACCAGGGACAAAGGAGTGTGATGTTCAGAGACTTCATTCTTACGCCTGTTCCTTCAGAGTTCTAAAATATTGAAGAGCAGCGGTTAAATAAGGCATTTACACAGAGAAGAGGTGTTGGGGAGACAGATAGCTGAGAGGTTGAGGACACTTGCTACTTTTTGTAGAGGGCTCAGGTTTAGTTCCCAGCATCCATAGGGTGCTTCAGAACCATCTGGAAATCCATTTCCAGGATGCCCTCTTTTCACCTCTGTGGGCACCAGATATGCGGGTGTACATGCAGTCAAAACATTCATACATTTATGTTATGCCCAGTCCATGGGGACCCCAAAAGACCATCAGGGACACCTGTGATACCCAGCATCCATCCTTGGAAGCCCCCTTCCCCTGGGAGTTGCTTTGGTTCGAACTCCACCTTTGGAAAGTCCATCAAGCACTGATCCCTCCCAGGGAAGGTCAGGACCACTCCCACAGGCTATTTAGGCTGCCACCCAAAAAAGAACACGTGGTCTTCAGGTTTAGCATGGTTCCCCCCCTCCATGTTCTCCTGGTCATCTGGGAGCGGTGCTGGGCATCTTTTATTTAGTCTAATTTGGTCTGATTGGAATTATTTGCGTCGGCAGAGGGGCTTGTTTTATGAATATTCCTAGCATATGGAGATTCCACCGAATGGGGTCTGTTTTTCCTGTAGGCTCAGTACCACATGCTGGAAGACACCCTTTAGTGTGCTGTCCGCCAGGCTAACATCGGCTTCAACTGGGTGAGTTCCCCTTTTGGAGTACTTGGCCCATAGTGTTCCCAGGGGGACCATTTGTGCATCTTTATTTTGTCGATTTTTGGGCTTTCCATTGAAGTCATGCCTGCATTGAAAGTCTGGCCTACATGGCTAAGTCGGGCTTAGCTGAGATGTGATCTGGGTATTTGGAGATGTCTGCCACTCATTTCTCTTGTACCCCCGTTTTGACTCAAGAGTTGGACCAGTGAATGCACTGTGAGAGACTTGAGTTCCAATAGGCTTGGGCTTCTAGATGGGTCCTTGTGATTCTAAGCCAATTACTCAAACACCCAAGGGCAGCCTTTTACACAATCCTTTTACACTGGGGCCATCTAACATCTAACGTACAATAAACACAGCTATAAAAGCCCAGTTTCTGCTGTGTTCCTGCCCCAGTCCTTCCCCCCTCTTCTCCCTCCTCTGCCTCCCCCCCCCCAGCTGTTTGTCTCATTCTGGGCCTCCTCCCTCTGCTCCTCTAGCTGTTTGCTGAGCTTCTCTGGCTTCTGCCCCCTACTGATGCCAGGATTTTAAATTGGTCAGCTAACAAAGGTTTCTAAAAGTGTTTTATTTGTCTGTCTGTTAGAATAATGTGGCCATAGTATGTCTGTGTAAGTGTGTGGATTTATGTTTCTCTGTGCATGTGTGCTCATTTTAAGATAACTCCAGACTAAAACAGCTCTGGAAAAATACAAACATGTGGGTAACCGCCATTCTTTGACTTATTAAAATATTCCTTTTAATCTTCTTACATTTACTAGCATTGGTAAACTTAACTAGTTGGGTAAAATACAGGTCTAAATTTAGCTTATATGTTCAATTTAAAATAACAGGTAATGGTACCTAATTCTCAAGTGCCTTTGCAGATCTGAGGGTATGGCATTTAACAAAAGAGCCTCAAACAGAGACATGCCAGCTCTTGCAGCATCCTATAGCTCCTCCAAGAAGACACATGGTTACGGAAGACCTTCTGCCTTGAGGCTTGCCTTTAGGTTTGGCAAAGCCACCCCATAGCAAAAAGAGGCCTTCCACCTCTTCAGCTTCCTGGATGCCACCCAGGGAATTGATCTTCTCATCCTGCAGAGACAGACTAAATCTTCCCCCCACAGGAAAGTCTTTGGGCCTCTTGTACTCAGCAGCTAATAGCAAGCACTGCTTCTAGGCTGATGTTCTTCAAAGACTGGAAAGAGACTTGTGATTGCCTGAGTAGCTAAAATGCTGTCTCATTTCTGCTCATTTATCCCTCCCATATCTGTCTAATGACATTTGCTGACTTAAGGTACTGGTAGCTCATTACTTTATTTGTTAAGGTTTCTGCTAAAAATATAAACAAGTGTGCCTCTTTAACAGGCTTCATAGTCCAAGAATAACAGGTTTCAGGTGTATCTTAAAAATCCAGAGTTCCCAATTCCCTTTAATTGTCTTTTAAAATGTTCATACCTTTTAACTTAAAGCAATAGTCTTTTGCTATGACACCAAGATGTACATCTGTTACAGATACCTACAGGTTCCTGGAAAAAAATCTGCTGCTGTATCAAAAATCAGGTCTGGTTAAAAAAAAAATAAAATAAAAACAAAAACAAAAAAACCTAACAGTTTCCAGAGCATGTTTTAACCTCTCCCAGTTTCAAGCATATTTTACAAGTCACTCCTGCTATCTGGACCAAAACCAACTTACAAAGAACTCTCCAGACAATGCCAACACCTGCACCAGCTCCTGGGACTTTACTATTGGTACCAACTCTCCTGGATCAAGGACACCTACCAACTAAAATCTGGTTCTATCTGCTATTGTGTCCTGATTATACACCCGAGCCTCCTCTGTACAACCAGGACACTTCTCTGTCCCATTCTTTCTGGCAGTTAATGACTTACCATGGCTAGCCCCATTTATAGGGCCAATAATAACAATTTTTTTCTCCTAGCCACCTGCCTTCTCATCTCCCCAAAAATAAGCTGCCTGAGGTCTCCAGAATGACAGTAAACCCGATGCTGCTCCAGTCATACCACTGGCTGAGCGTGAGCCCACCAACTCCCAGCTCTCCCCTCGCCCACATCGCCCCACACCCCCAGGAAGTGGCCAGACTTGAGCCCCTTTATCCAAAAAGAGCCTAAAATGTTGGTCATAAGCATCACCTAGCTCCCTGTTACCCCTTATACAAAGAATCTGGAATGTAATACCCGGTATCCATCTTTAGAAGCCCTCTTCCCTAGGGAGTTGCCTTGGTCCAGACTCCACCTTCTGGAAAGCCCACCAAGTACTGACCACTCCCCAGGGAGGGCCAGGACTACTCCCACAGGCTATTTAGGCTGCCGCCCATGAAAGGAACACGTGGTCTTCAGGTTTTGCATGGTCTCCCCCACCACCACCATGTTCTCCCAGCCACCCAGGAGTGCTGCAGTAAACATGGGTATCTTTTGTTTGGAATTATTTGCGTTGGCGGAGAGGCTCATCTTAAGAATTTTTCCTAATAAGACTGACTCACCGAAATGCGAAAGTGAGGTTTATTGGGTGCACAGCTACAAGCCAGCAGGGACCTTGTCAAAGCAACTAACATAGCAGCAGCAAGAGGAGGTACCCTGCCCTTCTAGAGGGCATTATTATAGGCAAAACCCAGAAAAGTTACATTAGCAGGGTGTTACTTTGGTAAACAGCTAGGAAGAGCCCAGATCTGCTTCGCTCAGTTCTGGTGAGGGCCTCATTCTGGCTGGAATTGCTACAGGAAACCGGGGAGTGATACAGGACTCAGGCTCCTGTTTCTGACAGCTCACTTTCCAAATTACTGCCTCTAAGGGCAGGATCCCCATTAGCCCAGGGACTTCACTTCCTTCCCACTAGTACCCTCCTGCCTCAGCTTCATGAGCAGGAGGACTCTGGACTACTGTGGAGGCTTAAATCTGGAAACTTTCTAAACACATGTAACTCCCATTCTCATCCCCTCCTTCCCTCCCTCCCTCTCTCCCTCCAAATGGATCATAGCACTTTTCCATAGTGTGGATGAAATGCACATTAACCTTTTGTGGATATATAACTATATTTCAAAGTGAGTTGTATGCCATACGAAGACCTTTCTTCTTTTTAAGCGAAACTCTTTACCCCTTGCCACAGTTTTCTGATATTATAACAGAAACCCAAGGCTGGTGTTCTTAGGCACATTCTGTCCCCTGAGTCAAGAATGCAGCCCCAGTAAACTGGCTCCTGGTGGACGCTTTGCATTGCTCCAGGCAAGGCAGAAAAGCAGAGGGGCCGGGGCAGAGAAAGGAAAGCACAAAAGAGATGACTCGGTTTTTATAACAGCAACCCACTCCTGCCAGAACCAGTCTAAGCCCTCAGGAAAGACGTCCGTAATCACAAGGGCCAGGAACAGTCTGAAAGGACCACAGCCTCCGCAGTACAGGGATGGAAGCCACACTGGTGTTGGTGGGAACCAACTGCGTACACGCCCTAGCATCCTTAGCGCTGATTGGCTTAGTTTCGTTTTCACCAGGTAGTCATAGCACCCTTCCTCAACACTCCCGTGACTCCTCCTTCTGTAAGTCCTGTTGGCCCGTGTGCAAACAGTCCTCAACAGGCCCTTATCCTGTTGTGAGAATCAGTGGTCCCTGTGGCTGCTATGTGCTTGCCTGTTATCACCCTGGAATCTCCTTGTGCTTCGGTACTGGGACGTCTATCCTTTCTCCTTCCTTCTGGGCTTTCTCCAGATGGCAGCGTACATCCTTTGTAGCATGTTTCTAGGTCCATATACACCATCAATACCAACCCCGCCGTGTGGAGGGGGTCAACAGTTTACTTTGCTGACTTGGAATTGTAGTCAGATTTCTTACCTCCCACCCTATAACCCTGTTTCTATAGCCTTTAGCAAACAAAACAAAAGCCACCACCACCAACAACTGTAACCTGAAAATCTCCGCTATAGTGGTTGTGGGAAACACAGCATAAATTGGTTCCACTGAAAGAAAAGGAGAATTTGAAGTGAGACTCTTAAGCCTACCCAGGGGGACGCCTGAAGATTGACAGGTGAGGCACGAGCTGCCATGTCAGCCTGGCTTCTCCTGCTCTTTGCTCAGGCCTCTCTGTCTGATGCCTTGCCTGCAGGTGGTCAGATGTGACTTCAGTTTCACTTGCCACAGGTCTTTCAGACAGGGACTGAACCTGTGACAGGTGCTGGGACTTCCTGGTGGCTTTTGAAAATGGTTACAGTGACTCATCTCAGGACATGCTTTTGTTTCTCTTCCATTCTTCCCCCAGTTTCCTGCCCATCGGTGTGTGAGCTTTCTCACTTCCCACCACGAGGTTGACTTCTAACTTTGTGAACAAACTGTGGTACTGGAGATAGTGTGGGGTAAGATGGGAATTCCCCGCCCACCCGTGATCCAGAGGCATCAGTCCTTTCTCAGGACCAGGACAGCTCCTCTCTGAGGTGTGGGGCGAGTTCCTTCTCAGGAAGACACTGCAGAGTCGCTTTTTCTCCACATGGCCAGCTAGCCTGGTGCACTGCAAGAGGCAAGCTTGCTCTCTTCGCTCTTGCTTGTGTGCTTGCATCCTTTCTGGAAAGCATACATCGCTCTACATCTAGTAACAGCTATTCAATTGTTTTGATTGATGGGAGCTTCACCAGAGAGGATGCTTAGAACTGCTGACCCGCAGTGCTTCAGACAGAGCCAAGGTCCTCCAAGGATGCATGTTAAAATGAATTATACATTCGGATCCACTTGTGCTGGATAAGAAGGCATCTTAGAGGTCGCCTCCCATGGGCCCGCCTTTTGACAGAGCAAGGATCCCAAGGCCCAAAACAAACTGCATTCTCATGGCAGTCCAGCCAGGTCAGGCTTGCCTGAACACTCCTCATACCTGCCTATGGTGACTGCCAGTTGGACCTTGGCTCCCTGTTTCATCCTCACCTGATCTTTATTCTCTTTCTGCACCACATGGTGTAGCTCTCAGGTTGGCAAAATCCTTCTGTGGGGACTCGGCTTTCCACCACTTCTAGTCTGTCCACGGCGGTGCTTCTCAACCTGTGGGTCACGACCCCTTTGAGGGCGTCGAACGACCCTTTCACAGGGGTCGCCTATCAGACATCCTGTGTATCAGATATTTACATTATCTGATATTACATTTAATACAGCCTTGGTGAATCTCAGTAATGATACTAAGTTAGAGATGTCAGGTTCTCCCTCCCCAGTAGTGCATATACTGCACACTGCTATTTATTAAACCAATTCTGGAAAATGCAGACTCTGATGGTTAGTTTGATATCAACTTGACACAAGCTAGAATTAACTAAAGGAATCTCTATTGAGAAAATGCCTCCACCAGATTGCTTGTAGGCAAATCTGTGGCGCCATTTTCTTGATTAGTGATTGATGTGGGAGGGCCTAGTTCACTGGGATGGTACCAGCCCCGGTAGGTAGTCATGAATTCTGTGAGATAGTAAGCTGGACAAGACTGGGTGAATGAGCCAGGGAGCAGCATTCTTCCATGGTTTTTGTGCCAGTTCTTGCCCCCAGGTTTCTGCCTTGAGTTTCCCTCAGGATGGAATGTGACCTCATAGCTCTAAGGTGAAGAAGACCCTCCCCTCCTCAAGTTGCTTTGGGTCATTTTTGTGTTTTGTCATAGAAAACTCTGACTAAGGTATAAAGTAACCTGTGGTGACAGAAGTTAGCTGTTGACCGACTGGATAGAACATAGAGACATCCCTGGAAACTTCTGGTGCTGAGGGCGTGAGCTACTCACCATTGTGATGTGGAAATGGGCACAAGTGTGTATCAAGGTGTAGCTGTCCCTGGATATTCTTGGGGAATCCAAATACTCAAATCTGTGCCTGATCAAGTCCTCTATTTAAACGAACTATTATCTTCCTTTAACCCATGCACTACCTCCAGGAGACTTGAGATGACCTCTAGATACTTACCACACCTAACACACTGTGGATTGGGAAATAGTTGATACACTGTGCCATTTAGGGAACGATCGCAAGACAACATCTGTACATGTTCAATACCGATGCTGTCGTTTCCAAGTCTCTTCAACCTGTGGTTGAATGAACCCTTGGACACAAAGGCTGACAGCCCAGTGCAAATATGTATGTAGCTTGCTGTGTGCTAGATACAAGCGATGTATGGATAAAGTTGCCCTGAAAACCCCTGGCAGGAAATGGAGCCTGCCTGAGTCAGTCTAGACTTCTAGAACAAACTCCTGGGGACCGGGTGACTTCAACAGCAGATTCCTGACGAGGAGCTAGCAGACACACTGGCTACTGAGGGTGTTCTTGGTGCTCTGGCTGCACCCTCACATGACAGGAAGGACAGAGATCATCCCTAACGCATCGCAGCCCCGTTAGTCCTGGAACTCACTCACGTACCTCAGTCTTGCCTTAAATTTATGACAACCCTCCCGTGGGTTGGAATTCCAGGGTGCTAATTGCTTCTCCTCCTCATCTTCCTTCTGCTCCTCACTATATTCCTACACAGACATGGGCCAGAGTAGCTGTCCATTGAAAAAGCCCAGAGGGACGGACACCCTAGGCAGGTGAAGGCCAAGCACAGGGGATCAGAAAGGAGCTGAACACAGCCTGGCAAGATGGTCTTGACCTAGATTTGTAGCTTAGGGAAAGAGACCCAAGCAGCTGAGGAACAGCTGAAGGCCTTTGCCATCTACCTCCAGCTGCCTGCTCTGGGTTTGTGGTAAATCAGGCCTTGAAACGAGGTGTGGATTCCCAGGGGACAAAAAAACAGAATATTGCGCTCTGTTTGTCTTTGGAGTCGCCAGCCGGCAGCCGCCTCCCCCCCCCCCCCCCCACGGCCGTGTAGTGTTCTGGAGAGGTAGCCTAAGAGATGCTGTCTTCTCCTGTTGACGTTCACGGGTGACTAAGTCTGCCCAGACACTTATGGTGCCAGTGTGCTGGGTAGACTTGGCCATGGAGAGGAGAGGATCAGGTTGTGTGGGTTCAGGCTCTCAAGACAGCAACCTCTGTGGCTTTGCTTGGGGGGATGACAGGGAGCGCCCTGCTTCTTGCCTTCCTGCGAAATTAGAAGGTGTGTTCTTCACTCTGAACTCCGCTGAAGTCGATGTTGGCTGTGACTCGGGTGGTGAGGCTTGTGGCAGATTGTGCTGCACGTGTGGCATGGTTTCTAGTCTGAGGAATCTGGGTTTCGGATGGGGCTGAGATTAGACCTCAGGCCCCGTGTTGGTTGACACCTTCCAGGAGCAAAGGCCTGTGGGTGCTGGGCTGACAGAAAACTGAAGTAGCCTGTTGTGTTGGTAGTGACGGTGTAGTCAGCATGCCTTGGGACCAGTGAGATGGCCGACGGGGTGAAGGGGCTGTCGAGCTCTAGGTTCAAAGCCTGGGGTTCACCAAGAGGAGGGAGGGAAGGAATTTCTGCAGTTTGTCCTCTTACCTCTACCCGTATGCTTTAGTGTGCCCGTGTGTGTATGCCCACGTGTGTGCGTGCATGCACATATGTGTGAGTGTATGTATGTATATGTATGTACACGTGCAAACGTGTGTATGCGTGTGTATGTGTGCTACCCTCCCCAAGGCACACAATATAGTTTTTTTTTTTAAATAAAACAAACCACAAAACCCTTAATTTGGGGGCATCAATTGCAAACCAGTTATAAGAGCTGGCGGAGGAGGACAAGAGGCACATGTGAGTCATTCCCGTTGTGTGACTTCGGGACTTGGAGACGTGTGCTGGCGTTTCTGAGGCATGCAGTGGCAGGCATACCCTGACTGGGGAGACCAGGCCTTCGCTAAAGTCCTTTAGACCTCTCGGTTGCCCTGCCCTGACATACGCAGGAAATAAAATTCCACCCATTGTCGCTGCTCCCCTCCATTAATAATCTGATGAGCCAACACGTGTGTTTTTTTTTGTGATATGGTAGTTCTGACAAGCCACCGATCCATCCGCAAGATGAGAGAAACAGCTATGTGCTAGGTTTTTGTGAGCACTGGATGGTAAAGTGCCTAGTGGAATGAGCAGTCGGTCATGTTGGATCCCCACACTGACCGTTTCCATGACTGTAAGGAGTTGCCGCCACCCCACCCCCACCCCCCCACCGAGAATGGTTACAAAGTGGACACAGGTCCTAGATTCGTATGTCTGCTATGCTCTGCAGCAAGGCAGGGCCATGAATAAAGCTCCAAACAGTAACTGCCTTTCCTGTTAGTGTTCTGGCTCCCGAACTGAGATAAGCTACCTGCTTCTCCACCTTCCCCCAAGGGTGGCTTTGAACTTACAGTCCTCTTCTTAGCCAGCCGAGTGCTAGGATCACAGGCAGGAGGATACCAGTCTCTTTTCAGCCAGACACCTCGTCTTCCGGGTAACTTGGTGCAGAGCTTACACCAAGCAGGGCTCTTGCCCAAGTACTCACTGCTAAAAAGACCAGCTCCTGGGGAGTAAGCACAGCTTACTTAAAACTGACTTAAAACCATTTAAAATCATCCTGACGGCACACAAAACAGAAAGTTCTAAAGTCCTCGAGCTGCCCTTGAGTGCTGGTCACTCCACTGAAGCAGGCCTGGGAACCCAAGGGTGCTTTAGACGGTGATTCATAAGGACGTGGTCACAAATGGGGAGGAAGTGGGAGTATGGATCCCGGAGGTAAGTAAGCAGCCTGGGCTTGCTTCCTTGCTCCACCACTTCCCTGCCTACGTGACTTGGCCCGAGTGTTTTATTATTGCTGTGCCTTGGTTTCCTCACGTGATAACCAAGAAGCTAATGTATACATTCTATGGGGGTTGCTGTGATGAGTGAGGCAGGTTGGGTCTGTAAATGGCATGGTGTGCATTAAAAAGAAACAAGCCGGCCATAATGAATGTCATCATGTCCTGGGGAAATCGGGGGAGGGAAGATCCGGGGCCTTGAGGGAAGCTGTGACCCTAAAGAAGAGGGCACTAAGACAGCTAACAGCAGCCAGGCCTGTGGGAGGGACAGAGAGACACACTTCAAGGGAGGTATAGGACCAGCTGCCAACTCCTAATGGGACAGGAGAGGTTGGCTCATTGACAGGAATCTGCCACTCCAAAGCCCCTTTAGAATCTGACAGTCTCCATGATACCCTGTGGAATTCCTAGATACAGTCTCGGTGCCAGCTGGCCCAAGGTTTGTTCCAATGAGGATGGCATGCCGGTACAGGATCGAATCAGTCACAGATCCTTTGTTCTGTCTCCTGGACTCCCGGGTGCCAGGGCACAGGCAGGTCCAGCCTGGCAGACAGCTGCCATCTGAAGGATTCAGGTTGTTATCAGATGGACACTCGCTAAACAGTGTCCCTCCTGGCCTCCGTGGTGCCTGCAGCCGCGCACGTAGGCCTGCATACTTCCTATCTCTGCCCAGGCAATTGCGTGCCAACCACCCTGCCCCATTCCAAGGCAGCCGGAGCCAGCTGGGGCACAGGGCTTGGGGCAGGAGCCAAGCAGTTTTGCTCTCCCCATCATTTTTGATTCCCCAATAATTTTCTTCTAAGCATAGGCCGGAACAGCGGCAGTCAGTGTGGGGATACAAACCTGTAAGAGCAGGAGGCTAAGCTATGCTTGATCTGAAAGGACGCCAAGGGGCACAGCCCTTCCTCAGGCCAGAGCCTACCCTGAGAACTGTGCCCAGATCTGGATTTAAATACTGCTGTGGGATCAGAGTCTGAGTGGGTAAGGTGTGTGTGTGTGTGTGTGTGTGTGTGTGTGTGTGTGGTATGAGCACGGGTCCTTGGCCAGGATTCAGGTAGCAGCCCATCTGTGCTAGAGAGTTTTATGTTGATACAAACTAAAGTCATCCAGGAGGAGGGAACCTCAGTTGAGAAAACACCTCCATAATATCAGCTGTACTCAAGCCTATAAGGCATTTTCTTAGTTAGTGATTGAGTGGGAAGGACCCAGCCCATTGTGGGTAGTACCATCCCTGGGCTGGTGGTCCTGGGTTCTATAAGAAAGCAGACTGAGCAAGCCACGGGGAGCCATCCAGTAGACAGCGTTGTTCCTCCGTGGCCTCTGCATCAGCTGCTGCCTCCAGGATCCTGCCCTGCTTGAGCTCCTGTCCTGACTTCCTTTGGGGATGAACTGTGAGGGGGAAGCGTGAGCTGAATAAGCCCTTTCTTTCGCAAGTTGCTTTGGTGATGGTGCTTCATCACAGCAATAGTACCCATAACTAAGACACCGCCTGACCCGTCCTCAAAGCTGGCCTTCAGCATCAGAAATGACGTGGGACCGTTCTGTCAGCTTGTGTGACGTCTCCGCATAGTTTGTAGAATCTCCGGTATGTCTTCTCTTATACACACGTAGTTGGGACGCTAGTGGTCAGGACCACTTCCTGATGACTTGCTCTGCCCCAGGCAGTGGTAAGGATAGCTTGAAGTAGTCATTTCCTGCTGTCTCCCCACCAGTGCTCAATGATCCTGTTGTCAGTGATGCTGAGCAAGCGAGGACCCTGAGAGCTGTGCTATAATATTAGGGAACTTGGCCAAGGCCCCCCAGACAGAAAGTGTGTTAGACCAGCAACCAAAGGAGGTGGTGTGTCTCAGAGCAAGCGCCCGGTGCCCTAACTAGCTCACTCATTGGTTGGGAGCAGCACGCAGGGGCGTGGCTTGGCACTGCCCCCCTCTCCTCCACGTACCCCTAACCCCAGCTGAGACAAGGCATTGGCTCCGTGTGGACGGGAGTCCACTCTGGCTTTGCCAAGGAGAAAAGTTACTGACGCCGCGTCTTGTATAAAAGGGAATGGTCCTTTAGGGGCTGCCCAAGTGTTTGTTGAGCAACAAACAGAATTCGAAGTTTAAAAAGTGCTTTTTGGATCCTGAGATTTTTTTTTTTTTCCATTTCAGCGTTTACTGTTCACTGTTTCTTCAACGGAGCCGATTGCATCGCTCAGTTTTCGAAGAAACTTTTGGCTTAGGAAGCACTAGCCTTGTAATTATGCTCGTCAACAGTCCCCTGGGGCTTTTTCTTTAAGCTTATTTCAAGTGAAAGCACCGCCCTTTCAACGTGTGGTCAGCACAGAGGGAAGATTTAGCATCGAGTTACCACACTTCTGGGTAGCAGGGATTTTGGAGTGTGAGCATAGGGAGCCCTGAGGGCTGGTGCTTCGCGGCTCACCCCAGGCTCTGTTCGGTTTGGCCTGTCACAGCCCAGTCGCTTGCACAGGGCTTACTTACTCATGCTACACTTGCACAGTGCTCGACGCCAGGGCGAGTGGAGGATGTGGTGTGTGGTGGGCCTTTCCTTTCCTGAAAGACAGAATCACTTGAGTTTCCGCCCTCCATGCTTGCTTCCCACCTGCTTATCCACTTCAGTGCCGACACGGCACTTGACCATGTAGGGACACCTGTTTAGTTGGTTGGCCCTTTCTGGGACTTGAGTTTCACTCAGCTATTTTCTGAGCAACTGGTAGACACAGATCTTGTGCCTGAGTTTTCAGCAGGACTGATTAAGGCATCAAATGCATACAGGAAATGTAGCCTGCTCTCAAGCATGGAGCCTGTTGAAATGCATGCACGGCTCGGGAGTGGAGAGATGGCTAGGTCGGATTGCTTGCTCTGCAAGCTTGAGGATTTAGCACCCACGTTTAAAAGCAGGGAGGGGCTGGGCTATATACCCAGCACTGGGGGCAGAGACGTGCAGATCCCAGTCAAAACAGTGAGCTTGTCGTTGGTCCAGTCGGGACCCTGTCTCAAGTCAGTAAGGCAGAGTGATAGAGGAAGACATCCAACCTCTTGTTCTGGCCTTAGCATATTACATATGTAAAATGATGCATGCGCCCATGTGCAAACACGAGTGCACACACTCATGCACGCAAACACTCATGAGCACACACAGGCACACACATGCACCCACACACAGGCTCACACACGTACACACCTGTACACACATCTCAAGCAGAACATGGGGAGGAAGCAGATTTCCCAAGACGGAGAGGCAACCTTTGACACAGTGCTAGGTGCCTCCGTGAGGAAGGGGTCTGGGTGGGGCATTTCCACCATCACTCCTTACACAAACAGTCTGTGAAGGCAAAAGCTGGACGACAGACCCAAGGACAAACTAGAGTAGAAAAATGGCATTCCAGGCCAACCACGGCCGCCTGTGTAAAACACATTCAGCAGCTCTCCATGGGTCAGGGAGCAGAGTTAGAGCTACTTAGGAAAGTATCTGGATGAAGGGACAGAAGTGACAGTGGTGACACTGAGTTAATAGGACCAGAGCGCTTCATCACTTAGGTAAGAGGGAGACATGTGTCTTTCGGAATGAACACAGAGACAGGCAACAGAGAGCTCTGCAGGTGACCCAGGTTTCAAGCCTCCTTGTGAGGGGATACCACTGAGAGGAGGAGCTCAAGGGGAGGGGCTGCTTGGCTCAGAAAGGGATCTTCAGTCAGGTGACATTGCACATGGCTGCCAGACACCAGGGATTCAAGGGTGTGGTCAGGGCAGGACTGAGGAACTGGCTCATTTGGTCAATTTCTGTGCAAGCTTGAGGCCTGAGTTCAGATGCCCAATACCCACAGGTGTGGTGGCACACACCTGCCTATAATCCAAGCGCTAATGTGCAGAAACAGGAGCATTGTGGGCACACATTGGCTGGCCAGTGTAGCTAATCCATGAGCTTCAGATTCAGTGAGAGAGTCTGGGTTGAAAATCTAGGTAGACAGAAATAAAAGAAGATATCCAGTATTGATCTCTGCTCTCTGCACAGACACACATGATACACACACACATACTCACATATACATAAACACACACACCACACCATATATATATATGGTCAGGGCTGGAGATGGAGACTTAGGAGTTGTTAGCTCAAGGGCACCAGCTAAATGGTAAGTTATTTAGCTTCTTCATCTGAAGCTAGACTTTTCCGGTTTTATGGGTGGGTGAGTATTTCTGGTGTCTAGGTGGAGCCTTAATTCCCCTAATACAGCTAGTTCTTGGATCCTTAAGATTCCAAGAAAGGGATTCATTCTCTCTGTCTTCCTCCTCCTCAGTTGTCCAGCTTCTAATTCTGCAAACAACAGCTGGAGAGAGGCAGCAAGGGTCAACTCAGCAACTGTGAGGTGGGAGTAAAGAAGGCATCCGGGCTGAGTGGGTGGCTGGGGGTGCCGCAAGCACATGGCGTGGGTAAAACCATTTGTCACTTTTTAAATGCATGACAAGTTTAAATATTCTTTCAAAATCGTTTGAATTGTGTTCCAAAGATTGTTTCATCTTACAGTTCATTCCCAAAGCCTGGCGATTAGAAAATCAGAACTCCAGATTGTAGGATTCTGATGGCAGGCATCACGTGAACACCAAGTCTGAGCCCCACTCATAGTGGATTGTCCACAGAGTAGAAAGTTAAGGAAAGGCTGCTGTCCACAGTCCCTGCTGACGACAGGCCTCTTCCTAGAGAGTGGCGCGGAGTTGTGGGCCGGGTTTTATTTCTGGCCAAGCATAAGCTGGGATTCTAATCAGAACTTGCTTCTTGCTTCACTCTCTGACTAACCAAATGTTTGTCTGTGGGGGACACTGTTGGGGACTGTAAACCCTCAGACCCTGAATTTTCTTGACCCCTTGCCTGCCAGAGTAAACAACTTGTTTTCCTGTGTTTGCAGCTGCTCTGAGCACAAGACCTTCAGGAGTTCCTGATGGCAGGGGAGTGGTTTCTGGTGGGTTTGCAGCTGAAAAATCCCAAAAGCTGGGGCATGGGCATTAGTCAAGGAGAACCCTATATAAGCTGCCCTGGAACACAATAAAATTGGCATTCTTGTTTCAAGGATGTCTCTCTCTCTCTCTCTCTCTCTCTCTCTCTCTCTCTCTCTCTCTTTCCATTTCCATCTCATTACCCAACTTGCAAACTGTCCCATGGGGCAGGTGCTACAGAACACCCCCTAGGGATGAGAGAAGCAGGAAAATGTCCCCAAAAGAACTGAGAACCCCCGACAGTCTATGGCTGCTGGTTTCTTGGGCTAGGAACTGGCAAGACCAAATGGCTCTGCACAGAATCCAGCTTCTTCTAGTGGAGGCTGTCTCCCTGGATTCTGGTCTTCTGTTCTTGTCTGTCCTCAAACAATGACTTTGCCATCATTGCTTCCCAGCCCCAGGCATCTGTCACTGTCTAAAGACAGTGTTCCCATGGGGTAGAGGGACAGTGCTAACTACACGAGGTGGATGGAAACCAGGGATGCCGATCATCCTTTGGGTGCATGCAATGCAAAGCCAGTGTGTCCTGTAGTGAAGCCAGCTTTAGCTTGTGACCCCACCATCGTTTGTTTGTTCCAAAGTGAGGTAAACAAACTTTCCAGGAGGTAGATGCTGGCGTAGCAGCTGTGTGTGTGAGGGTATAATTGAGTGAATACGTGTGAGTGTGTGTGTGTGTGTGACTGAGAGTGTGAGTACATATGTGAGTGTATCACTGGGTGAATAAGGGTGTACAACTGGGTGTGCAAATGAGCAAATGCATGTATGTGTGAGTGTGTAAGTGCGTATATGAGGGCAGATGTATAAGGGAGTGCACAACTGCAGGTGTGAGTGAAAGAATGTATATGAGTGTGTGAGAGTGTGAATGTGATCATATGTAACCTTTACCAGTTCTGCAGACACGTGTGTCACGCTTGTATCAAGCTTCCGAGGTGACATCATTAACACAGATTAATGCAGGGAACTTCCACTAGACATAAACCAGGACCAGATACTCGTACGAGACCCATCAGCCCTCAAACCTTAGGAGAAAAGAAAACCAGGACATGTGATTGTGGCTGTCAGTGTCACCTGAGCCATGTTAGAACCCAGACTGAAGGAAAGATTATTATAACGATCCTGTCTTCATGTACAGTTTTCTTTACAACATTTTTTTTTAGTTTGTTGACAGTTTCATATAAAATTACACTTGCAATTTTCAAAATTTGTTCATTATGGACATTTTTCTGTAGTTTAAAATATTAAATATTATTTCCTTTATTGTTTTACTCTTTCTCCTCCTTTTCTTTCCTTGTTTGCTTTCCCTTCCTCTCCGCCACCATCCTTCCTTCCTTTACCGCTGTTCCTAGTGCGAGGATCTGGTTACCACGCCGAAGGCTTCTCTTTCAGCTGGCATTATCCATCCCAGGAGGGCAAGAAAGCAGGCGCTCCTGTGTGTCCAGTGTCGGGGATATGGCTGTGCTGTTTAGCGTGCTTGCTGCTCCTTTATGAGGATCAAGGTTTGGAGTCTAGTGCCCACATCAGGAAGCCCAAGTACACCTGGGAAGCAAGATTAATAAAAACTCAGAGACCTATACTGGGGTTCAACTTGAAGATCCGAAAGCAAAGCAGCCAGCCACTGGCTCTTACCTCGACCTCCATCCGAAAATGGCGATCCTGTCTCCAGGAATCTCAGAATGAGACTGAGACTGAGAGCTGACTCCTCCCGTTTTATAATCCTCTCTAGTTCTGGGATTAAAGACGTGCACCACTGGGATTAAAGACGTGCACCGGCTGGTCTCTATGGCAGCTAGTGTGGCTACTGGGATTAAAGGTGTGTGTCACCACTGCCTGGTCTGTATGGCTGACCAGTGGGACTGCTTTACTCTCTGATCTTCAGACAAGCTTTATTTATTAAACTACAAATGAAATGCCACTACACACTTGTAACCCAGCCTCAAGGGATCCAGTGTGTCTTCTGACCTCTGTGAGTGCATGAGGGTGCACACATACAGTAAAAGAAGTATTTAAAAAACAAAACAACCCCCCCCCCCAAAAAAAAACTCCAGTGAGGTCATTTTAATGTTTTCTGAGGACAGCTATTTATCTGTAAAAAATTCAAATTTGTTATCAATGAGCTGTGTGTTCAGTCTATAAGCCCCAGTCCTTAGTCACCACAAAGGGTCCCAGAGTTGCGTGACAGGTGTCCCTGCCTCTTGGAATCCCTTGAGACTTTTCTAGGTCATATGGAAGTGCCAATTTAGATGTTTCTCTGCAGCAAAGCCCAGATGACAGCTGCTTCTCTTCTCAGGACCCCTTGAGGCCTGGAAGGGAGCTCAGAGATGCAGGCTCTGGCTGTGGCCCACGCCCGCGGGAGCTCAGGCTCAGGACAGATGGTGTGGCACATGTTCTTGTCCAAGTGTCCTCCATTAGATGTGTCTGTTTTGCTCGCCCTGGCATGTGACCAAAGTCTGCCCTCCGGGGTCTGTTCCCATTTTGTTCATTACCGGGTCTCCAGCTCAAGGACTGGCACACAGTAGGTACATATGGCTGTTAGGAGATGGGTAAATCAAGGACTGGTGGGCACTCAGTAACTCTTACAAGGATGGGTAGACAGAGGACAGACAGTGACACAGATCATGGCCACAAGTAAAGACGCTAGAAGTTCAAAGGCAAGGTTGAGTGAAATCTCAAATTCCCAGGCCCCTTTCCTGGAAAAACCAACAGTAGACATTTCAACACTATGCCCATGGCTGGGTGAAAGAGACATTAAATCATACCTTCCCTGGAAATACAACTGACACACACGAGACCGGATCTTCTATCCCACAACTGACAGAGTCGGCCTCTGCTTTCCAGAATGTTCTGTTCCCTGTGGAGGACAACGAGCTATATGTAATGACTTCTTGAGATGGCAAGCTGCTAGCAGCAGAGTGATGTGCAGTCCTAGGCTCCAAGAGGCCCAGTGACTGTTACCGCCTTCCTTGGGATGAATGCCAGTTCTTCCCCTTTGGGAAAGCCTTGAAAGTCTTGGGGACGCCCCTGGGGCCAGGAGTAGCCTTGAGAGATGAGGAGCCCACCACACATCACTGAGGAAACAGCAGCTTCTGAATCCTTCTTTGTCTCATCTTAACTCGTACTGCAGGTGGGCAAGAAGTGGCGTGGAGGGAGCAGAAGCCGAGCCAGTTTAAAACCGAGGCCTCTTAGACCAGTTGTCCTATGACAACTATGTTTATACCTGTGGGCCAGGCATGTTTCATTCATTTTGTAAATCAGCTTTTAAGAACCAATTTGCCCAATTCTGTTCTTGTAGGGGAAACATGGCATTTGGAGGCTCGGTAACGGACATGGATATAAAGAAAGGGTGGGTTGACCTAAAGGCTGTAACTGTAGGGTGTTGATGGCTTAACCAAGAGGCATGAGGAGTTGGTAATCTACCTCCAGGGAAGTGTTTGTAGTGTACAGATAACATGGTCACTGCCCCGCTGCTGGCTGTGAGCACAGGGAAGGACAGGAAGACCACCTTTGCTTGATACTTGTGACAGTTTGAAGAGGAATGCCCCCCATAGGCTCATGAATGTGAATGCTTGGTCCTTAGAGAGTGGTGCTACTTGAGAGGGATTAGGGGGGTGTGGCCTTGTTGGAGGAGGTGTGTCACTGGGGGTGGGCTTTGAGGCCTAGTGGTTCTCTTTCCCCACTGCTCCTGGATCTGGATGTAGCACTCTCCACTTTCACGTCTGCCTGCATGCCTCCAAGCTCCCTGCCATGAAGATAAAGGACTAAACCTCTGAAACTGGGAGCCAGCCCCACCCAAATGCTTTCTAAGGGTTGCCGTGGTCATGGCGTCTCCTCACAGCAATAGAACACTGACTAAGACACCCCTCTCTGTATGTGTTCCGCATGTGTGTGTGTGCTATGTGTTGACTTAGGGGGTGGAGTGGAAATGCTGGGTTTTCCTTTAGGGGATAAAATCATGTGATCATTGTGTGCCTGCTTGCTGCTCCTAGGAGAAGGTTTTCATGAGAAGAGCTAATTAGTTAGAAAGTCTTCTAATGAAGGGTGGGTGAAAAGTGTTGGACACAGTTCCTGGCTGTGATTACAGTGTCGTTTTAGATTTTGTTTATTTATTTATTTGGTTTTTCGAGACAGGGTTTCTCTCTGTGTAGCTTTGGAGCCTCTAGCTCTTGTAGACCAGGCTGGCCTCAAACGCACAGTTTGACTCCGGCGTGCTGGGATTAAAGGCGTGCACCACCACCACCTGGCTGGTCCTAGACTTTTTAAATGCATCCATCTCTTGTATCGCAAGCAGGAAGTATGTGTTTGGTAGGGAAAGGGGGGGGGAAGAAGTGGAAGGAAGGAGACTCTGGAAAAACGACTGTAGTACAGTTAGCCCTTCATAGCCGTGCACAGAGTATCCAACTACTAACCAAAAGTTTATCTAAAAATTACATCCTGGGGCTAGAGAGACGGCATGTAGGAGCGTCATTCTTCAGAGGAACCAGGTCTGATTCCCAGAACCTATGTGGCACCTACAAACTGAATAGATTTCCAGTTTCAGGCAGTCTGACACACCCTCTCTGGCCTCCACTAGCAATGAATCTGGTGCACACACATACACATAAAGAATAAATCTTAACATACAATTCTCTGATGAACACATACAGATGTCTTTCTTGTGGCTATTGCTTTGCACATAGTATTCATATTCTCTTATCAGAAAGCTAGCGATGACTTGAAGACTATTGGGGGCTGTGCATAGGCGAGACAAAGACTTCCGTTGTTTAGAGACAACGTGTCCCTATGTTGTCAAGGCTTGCTTTGAACTGGAGATTCTCCTGCCTCAGCTTCTTGAGTAATCTGGTTTATTGTGTATAGCACCCGCAGTTTAACAGAAGGGATTTGACTAGTCATAGGTTTTAGCCTTCTTGGGTGCTCTAAAATATCCTTGTGGACATTAAGAGGCCAGTCATATTTCATAAATACCTAGAGAAAAAGCAACGTTGGGACCCTAGAGTCTGGGCACAGTTTGGCAGTCGAGCAAGAACCTTCCCCTGTTGCTGTATGTTGTTTGTTCCCCTGTGAGGGTTCCCAACTTCTGTCGATTTGGGGGTGGTCTGCTTGTTCAAGCTTTGTTCAAGTTGTTAACATATGTCTTACTTACTTTTCCAATGCTATGACCCAATACTGTGACCAAGACAACTTAAAGAAGAAAGGGTTTATTTGAACCTATGATTCCGGAAGATTAGGGTCTATGATGGTGTAGTGACAACCTGGTGGTTGGAACACCAAGCTAAGCGCTCACAACCTGAACTACAAAAGGAAGGAGAAGGGACTGAGCAGGGAACCTGGCCTTAAAGCCTCCATGTGGCATTTGCCCTCCAGCAAGGCTACACCTCCTAATCCTACCCAGAACAGCCCGACCACCAGCTGAGAACCAATCATTCGAACATCTGAGCCACCACTCGTATTTATCACTCTCTGTTTTTTTTTTTTTTTTTTTACAGAGCGGCTCTCCTGACACAGCTTCCCATGGCTCCTTCAACAGAGTCTTCTTTCAGGAGGAGGTGCTCCATCTCATATCGGCCAGAGGTCCCCTCACGGGCTGGCTGCAGTCTCCTGCCCCAGGCACCAACATGGTGGAGTGTGCTGTGAACCCAACTTCACCTCCAGCTGGATCTGCTCCCATCACAAGGGGCAGGGCAAGTTATTCGCATCGCTGGAGTCATAACTTCCTCCTCTCTGAAATGGGATAGGACCAGCACCTGACCGCCTGTGTGACGGCGAGGATTAAGGGTGTGATTAGATGAGACGTTTGCACAGGCTGTGGAATGTGGGAAGCACCAGGTAAGTGCTCCTTGCTGTGCCTGTTGCTTCTGTTGTCACCTCCCAAGAAACTGCAGGCTGACGGCAAGTAAATTGATAAGGTTATCATTTCCACATTGTTCAGAGAACTGCCAAAAATTTTGGCATTGATTTACAGCAAAATGTCCAAGTTGATATAATGAGGTTTAATTCTCTACTTTTTTTTTTGTTTGTTTTCATTATTTAGACTTTCCAAAAATTCTGACAATTTACCAGGACCCAGGGGTTTAAGGGATATCAAACATTGACCGCACTTGTGAATGTGATTGTGGGTTCAGATGCCCACAGGGTTCCATCCACACTTTTCAAGAAGACCAGAAGCTTCAAATTTCCCTGGAAAAAAACAAAGATGTAGTCTGTGTTGGCTTTTTTTTTTTTTTTTTTTTGTAATCTTGACACAAGACCTCAACCGAGAAAATACTTCCATCAGATTGCCCTGTAGCCAAGACTGTGGGAACATTTTCTTGATTAATGATATGGGAGGACCCAGGTCACTGACGGTAGTGCCATCCTGAGCAGGTGGACCTGGATTATATAGGGAAGCAATCCAAGAGAGCGAGGACGAGCAATCCAGTAAGCAGGGTTCCTCTGTGGCCTCTGCTTCCGTTCCTTTCAATGATCACCCAGCTCAGTCCCAGAAATGTTTCATCCTCAGAGACGAAGAGAGCTGGCAGAGGGAGGGCCTGGGAATCTTTGGGTTAAGTTAGATGATTAAGAGCTAGGACCAGGGGCTGGAGAGGTGGGTTAGCAGTGAAGAGCACTGGCTGTTCTTCCAGAGGACCCAGGTTCAATTCCCAGCTCATACACGACAGTTCACAACTGTGTGTATTCCTGCTCCAAGAAATCTGATGCTCTCATATAGACAGACCTCCAGGCAAAACACCAATGTACACAAAATAAAAATAAATAAATAATTTTAAAAGAAGAGCTAAGACCATGTGTCACGGCACCGCTCATTTTGAAAGAATGCTTCTGCTGAGCTGTGCTCTGATCAGTTTCTAGCAAAGCCTGCTGCAAGACTGCCCACCAAAGACATGGCTTTGTCTACAGAAAGGGTGTGGCCAAGGTTGCCATCATGATCCCCTTTATGAACATCCTGGAGGGATGTCCAAACTGACCTATCTCTCGGATCTACGTACTGGACATAGTAGTCACTTCTGGATCAACTGGTTTGTTTGCTTTTAAAAATTTTTATTTATATCTTCAAATAGTATTAACATTATTTTTGATTGACACATATACATATGTAATTTGTTTTTAATGTATAAACACCATAAATGTTAAAAAAATCAAACTACTTATTCTTCTTTGCATTGACTAGGAGAGAACTCAACGATAGACATGCGTTTTTATGTTTTTGACTAAAAGCTAATAGCTACCACAAGTTGCAAAGTCAAATTAGAGCTGAAGTATAGCAAGTTTGTCTAAACTTTCTTCCAGTGGGGAAAAAAAGAGGACGGTGACCTTCGCATTTCATCTTTATGTCTCTCTTGGATCGTCAGAATGTGCACGTTAGCATCTCCAGGCTTCTGAAAGACCGACAGCTCAAAGTCAAAACGACGACAACAGAAAACCTTAAATTGTTTTTAATTACACTGTGTGTGTGTGTCTGTGTCTGTGTCTGTGTGTGTGTGTGTGTGTGTGTAAGTGAGTATCGGGAGGAGTGCACACATCTCAGGGTTTGCATGTGGAGCTCCAAGGTTAACTTCCTGCAGTCAGTTTTACCTAGCAGGTCATGGCTCCTTAACTCCACTCTCTAGCTTGCGGGGATCCAGCTCAAGCGAGGCTTGGTGGTAAGTGCCTTTACCAGCCCCCCCCCCACCCCCGCAAATCTTTCAAGCTTTACTTTCCCTGCACTTACAAAAGTGACATGATTACAGAGTCATTAAAAACATTTTATTGCAATTATTTATTTGTGTGGAGGGGCACAAGCAGAGTTCCACAGAGTACAAGGGAAAGGCGGAGGAGAAATCATGAGAGTCAGTTCTCTCCTTCCCTCTCGAGGATGCCAGGGATCAAATTTGGGTCATCAGACTTGGTAGCAGCTGCTTTTATCTACTGAGCCATCTTGCTGGCCCCAAGAGTCTTTAAAAATAATTAACTGGGGGGGCAGGCAAGAGAGAGTAATATGAGTATGAATAGGATCCAAGTATATTATATGCATACAGGAAAGCATTGAATTGAAATCCATTATTCTGTACAATTGAAATACACTGATAAAAATATTTGAAAGCAAAAGAAAAATATCTCATAAATACCTAGTTCCATATTAAATGTTTTTTGTTTGTTTGTTTGTTTGTTTTTCGAGACAGGGTTTCTCTGTAACTTTGGAGCCTGTCCTGGACCTAGCTGTTGTAGACGAGGCTGGCCTTGAACTCACAGAGATCTGCCTCCCAAGTGCTGGGATTAAAGGCATGCACCACCATCGCCCAGCTATTAAATGTATTTACAAAAATATTATTTTTCAGTAATTTATTATCTGCTTTAAAAATGATGTTTACCGCTGCGCCTGGTGGGGCATGCCTTTAATCCCAGCACTTGAGGGGCAGAGGAAGGAGAATCTGTGTGATTTCTAGGCCAGCCTGATCTGCATAGTAAGATCCATGACAGCTCAGGCTACATAAAGAGACCATGTCTCAAAAAACAGGCAAGAAAAAAAAGTTATTTATAGGAAACAGCCCCCAGGAGAATTTACAAAGATACAGGTTTTCTTTGAAAAGCATCAAAGTGGAAAAGAGGTAAGATTTTCCTGAAATCTGGGTCCTCTACAACATCTCCAGCCTTTCTTCTGACCTTGATAAAGGCATTGGTAACAAGATTTGAAGGGAGCTCTAATAGGCCCAATGTGGTAAAATGGCACTGCTAGGTCTTGCCCTTCCCCCTTCCTCTTGCTTTCCAAACCCTTAGGTTGCTTCCTAAAGTTAGCCCCCAAGGTCGATTCCCTTACTGGGCCACTTCCTCAGACCTGACTAAAACACCAAGGTCCAGCTATCACAAAACCCCACCAAAGCCAGCAATTCAAAGTCATTGTCAACACTGGCTAACAGGTCCAATCAGGACTTACCAACTAGTCCTAGCACAGACACCCACCCCCATTTCCCCTAAAATGCACTCCTACAGAGACCCCTGGTGCTGTCTTTGCCCTATCCCCGAGTTACCCCCACCCCCACCCTGCTCATACCTCCAGAGTAAGAAATCTTTGTGCTGAGAATTTGGTGATCTGGGTGTGTTCTGTGCATCTCCGAGGCCCCTTCCAGGAAGGTGGGTGAGACTTCTTACTTTCTTGTCAGGGATGCACAGGGACCAGATTTGAGTTGAGGAGATGCTCCATTATGTGCCTGCATCCTTCGTTTGAGGCATCTCTGTATATACATACAATCCATTCTCTTCCCGTCTCCATTCAAACTAAACAAAGCAGAGACCTCAGCACAGCCCTTGTTATGCATGGGATAAGCCACACCTACTGCGTTGTCTGGCGTGAGTCTGAGACTTACAGACAGAGCAGCACATCCTACCTCTGGAGATGTTTGTCCACTTGAATCAAAGAACCAGACTCAGAGGAAGCAGCAAAGCTAGCTCATCTTCAAGGAAAAGTGATAGGCGGGTGAGCGGGGGCACTGGCTCTGTGCCAGGTCCTGGGGTGGTATCCAGCTTCTCTATGTCACCAGGACTGGTGGTTTTCATTGCCGTTCTCTCTGTGTACACCACTGTGAGGGTGGGATCACTCCTTTCTGTGGGCTATCTGTGTCCTTCTGACTATATTTCTGAGTCCTCCTCTCCTCTCCCCTCCCCTCCTCTCTTCTCCTCCCCTCTCCATCCCTCCCCTCTCTTCCCCTCTCCTCTTCCTCTTCCTCTCCTCTCTCTTCTTCAGTTCAGAATCTTACCACCCAGGCTTGGATAGCCTCGAACTCATGGCGCTCAGATTAGCCTTGAACTCAGAGTTCTTTTGCCTCTGCCTCCTGAGTGCTAGGGTCGTAGACATGTACTTGTACAACTCATACTTCCAGATTATCATTGTTATAATAATTATTATCTTTTAAAAATTCGCTCTCTTATGCATTACATCCAACGACAGTTTTCCCTCCCTCCAGTCCTCCCAGTCCCCTCCCCCACTTCCTCTCTCCCCCAGATCTACTCCTCCTCTGTTTCCCTTCAAAAAAGAGCAGGCCTCCTGTGGATAGCAGCTGAACATGGCGTAACAAGTTACATATTATTATTATCTTGACAGGGACTCACCTGTGTCTTTGGCTAGCCTCAAACTCTCTATGTAGCCCAGGTTGGCCTCTGACTTTTCCTCCTGAGTACTGGGGTTAAAGGGACCCATACCACACATGACTTATCATTATCATTTGTTCGTTATTTAACTAATTAAGATGGGGGAAAGACTGGATAGCCACCACATGTCACGTGGTATTATGTTCCCGGCATGTGTCCCATCGTTGCCCTGACAGAGCTCCTGAGATATAAGAACACACGGGAGCTGAAAAGAGTTTCCACTTAGTGCAACAAGGACTCCGAAGCACCATGTGTGACGTGTGGGAGGCAGGAATGGAGGGGACTGGGAATGCATTTGACTCTTGTTTTCCATGAATAGAATTGCTTTCTTGACTTAGTAGCAACTGGCCTCCTAGCAGAGAAACTATAAACCAGTAACGCACTTGTGGTTAACTCAGGAGACAACTGACACGTGTGTCAAGCCAAAGCTAGGCCTCCTCAAGCTCTTCAGCAGACACCAGACCTGAGTTGTTTCAGACATGGAAGGCAATACCATCTGGAAGGTAGACCCTGAAACACGCTATCAAGGTTCCCTGAGAGACAAACATTCTGGGAGGGCCTCCTGTTGTGGAATATTACTTTAACTAGGCAAGGAAGTATTACATTTGTTTATGCTGCATTTGTTTAATGATGTCATGTTGTGTTGTTGTTTCACCTTGCCTGCCTAAGGCCCCTGATTGGTCTAATAAAAAGCCAAATGACCAATAGCCAGGCAGGAGAGGCTTAGGTGGGGCTGACCGGCTGAGGGAATAAGTAGGAGAAATCTAGGCTCAAGAGGAGAGAGGAAAGAAGAGAGAGAGACACACCTGGGACCAGTTAGCCAGGCAGCCATTAGCTGACAGACATTGAGGGGAAGAAACAGAGGAAAGAAAGGTAGAAAGTCCTGAGGCAAAACATAGATGAAGAGTAACACATTAGTGGAAGTTATAAGAGATAGTGGAACAAACATAAATTTGGATGTTCATAACTAATAATAAGTCTCCGTGTCATAATTCGGGTTGATGGCCCAAAAGAAAGCCTGCCACATACAGCCTTCAAATTTGGAAATTTCTAGAATTAGGTTTGGCTTCACATTCAGTATACCCAGTTTAGCAAACTTGTAGCAACCTCTTAGAAAATAAGAGTACATTTAAATAGCTATAAAGAAGAAAGCATGATGATTCCTAAAGAAATGGTTTTCATTTCAATTTCAGAAGAAATTTTATAGAGAACAGGTAGGTCATGCTGGTTCCCTGAGAGCTGGCCCTAAAGCTGGCTTGAGATCCTTGTGCCAGGCAGAGATTTGTAGGATTGTAAAAATTACATTGATAGACAGAACTATGGAATATCAACCACATGCTGTGGGGTGGGGGAGGAGGGTGGGTGGGTCATAGCTTCTTAAGGCCACATACCTAAACAACGATGTACTGATGCTACAAACAAGCTTTTCCCTAAACTTGACATTGGCCCCAAGAACCCTTCCTCAATGAATGGACGGTTGAACATCCACCTCCACAGTGGACATTTGTTGGTATTTGTTGGAAGAATCATTGTACCCACAGCTGGTGGGTAGTAAAGCAGATGTCTGGATGAGAGATTTTCAGCCTGTGCTTACTTCCTCCCCAGTTCTCCTTGAACTTGAGATGCATCCAAGCTCCACAGAGGTAGATAACTATTATCAAATGACCTTCGATGTGGAGGTGGCAGTTAGGGGTCTGTCCTATACCTCTTTCTGAACTGGAGTGTACAGGAAGGGGCTGCTAATCGACATCAGGATCAGGGAACACTTGCTCTGCCTGGACAACATTCCGGGTACCTTTCATGGACCATCATGACTACTCTTTCTCAATAAGCCTATAGAAATCTCCCACCTCCTTTCTGGCTATCAACAGGTGAGGAAAGTGTAGCAGTGTAGGGCAGGCAGACGGGTTCAATAGCTTGCCTAAAATCACCACGAAATTAAGTAATGGAATCTGTCTTAGTTACTAATGCTTTAACAAGACAGTACGACCAAGGCAACTTATAAAAGAAAGGATTTAATTTGGGGCTCATGGTTCCAGAGGGTCATAGAGTCCATGACCATTATGGCAAGCAAGCATGGTGCTGGAGCAGTAGCTGAGAGTTCACATATGATCAGTAAGCATGAAGTAGAGAGAGGTAGTAGGGAGAGAGAGGGAAAGAGAGGGAGAGAGAGAGAGAGAGAGAGAGAGAGAGAGAGAGAGAGAGAGAGATCACTAACTGGGAACAGCTTGGATTTTTAAAACCATCTCCAGTGACATACATCTAGCAACAAGGCCACACCTCCCAGTCCTTCCCAAACAGTTCCACCATCCACAGACCAAACATTCAAGTATATGAGCCTATGGAGGCCATTCTCATCAAACCCACCATAGCATCTAAATTCAAATTCATTTAGCTCTATCCCCACATTCTTTTTTTTTAAGACAGGGTTACTTTGTATAGTCTTGGCTGTCCTGGGACTAACTCTGTAGACCAAGTTGGTCTTGAACTCACCAAGATCTGCCTGCCTCTGCCTCCTGAGTGCTGAAATTACCACCCAGCAAATTTTTTTTTACATTTATTTATTTTGTATGTAGCACTTGTGGAGGTCAGAGGACAACTTGGGGGAGTTAGTTTTCTCCTTCCACCTGTGGATTCCTGGGTTTAACTCAGATGTCAGGCTTATGTGGCCAGCACCTTTACTCACTGAGCCAGCTCCTTGGTACTAATGCCATATTTTTTAATCCTTTTGTGTGCTGGCTAGATTTATGTCAACTTGACAAGCTAAAGTCATCTGAGAGGAACGAACCTCAATCAATAAAATGTCTCCATAGGATTGGGCTATGCGCCAGCCTATAGCACATTTCTCCATTGGTGATTGATGCGGGAGAACCCGGTCCATTGTGAGTGGGGTCATCCCTGAGCTGTGGTCCTGGGTTCTATGAGAAAGCAGGCTGAGAAAGCCATGGGGAGCAAACCAGTAAGCACCACCCCTCCATGGCCTCTGCATCTGCTCCTGGTTCCCGGTTCTTGCCCTGCTTGAGTTCCTGTTCTCATTGCTTTTGATGAGGAACTGTTATATGGTACTGTGGGTGAAATATACCCTTTTTTTTAACCCCCAAGTTGCTTTGACTGTAGTGTTTCATCACAACAACAGTGACCCTAACTAAGACTCTTTGCCATCTATCCTTGGCTCACATTGCTCATCTATGGTTGTTGCTTTTGTTTTCATTTTTTCCCTAAAAAGTCCTTTTCTGCTCTGTTCCTTTTTTTTTTCAACCTTCATTCATCTATCTTCTTTATTATCTCCTGGTCCTGCTCATTCCCTTTCTCTCTTTATCACCACTTCGGCTCTTCCTGATTGCATTAGTGATGACAGCCATGACTGTCTGTACCTGCACGTTCCAGCTCTAGGAAGCCTGCTATCAGCACCTAGGTCTTTTGTGCATGTTTTGCAACTTCATGTGACAAATTGTAGGTGACGGTTATAAATTTTCAAGCTGGGATGTTCCTACTTTTATGATCGGGTAAGATAGGCTTTCAAAACCACCTCTGATTGCGAGCTTTGAATTTAGACTGGTAAAGATCGTAAAAACAATATAAAGAAGAAGAACTTCAACCCCCTCCCTGTTTTTTGGTGTGTGAAAAGGCCACATAAACTGCAGAGATGCTTCTCAAATAAAATTCTATTCCCCTGATGTCTGCTGCTTTCTTCTGCATTTTTATCTGGGGTCTTGAAGACTTCAAAGCCCCTCTTGGGACCCTAGGCAATCTGAGGAGGCATGCTGACTTGAATGTCCCCGTCAGCCTGGTTGTGTGTTCATTTAATTTGTCCTAACCCTTGTTTTTCACCATGCTGGCTCTCTGCATGTCTGAGAGCAGGTGATGTGCACAACCCACAGATGGCAAGTGGTCCCGTGCAACCACAAACCTGCATCCACCTACCATCCATCTCCAGGTCTCTTAGCATCCCCGAGGTGCTTCGAGGAGGAACTGGCTAGTGTTTTCTCAGTGCGCAGTCTATTCACATTTAATAAGGTAGCTTAGTGTGTTACTGGGAAGTGAGGGGGTTTGAGGAAATATGTGTCCACATGTGTCATGGTTCTCATCTTCAGTGTAATAAGAAATGCAATGGAGGACCATAGGGACACCTGTCACTCTCATGGGTCTCTGGGATTTGTGTGAAGACTCACAGTGTGTCAGAAAAAGGACATGACTCATACCTAAGATTATAGAATAAGGCCCTTCCCACTGTCTTATTCACACTGTAATTCCCACCACCAGGGATGCAGAATCCCAACAAAATTTAATTACGGGTGCTATGATTAATGTTATACGTCATTAGTTGTTTGTCTGGAATTAGGAGCAGTTGGTTTCAAGCACCGTGTATAAAGTAAACCTGTACTGGGAAACACAAAGGCTGGTGATGAACACAATGTTAAAATGGTTGGGACAAAATGTTGTTTGCTCCAGAGAGGTCTACTCCCATTGCAAAGAATCATTTTATTGCTTTTTCTTCATTATAAAAGTCATAACACAACTGTAAGAAATATATTTCTTTCTTAAAAAGTAACTACATGAGCACTGTAGAAAAGAGGCAAATAGAAGGAAACAACTCACCAATAGTCCCCAATTCGAGGTTAACTGCTGACAGCATAGATTGATTTTTTTTTTGATCTGTGAATACTGTACTAAAGAATTCAATAAATGTTGCCAGAATTTCCCTTTTGCTTGGTGTCTTGTGGACATCAGTACTTCTGCTTCTGCACAGTGCATTGTATGAGTATCTTAAGTATTTAAACAATTCTCTGCTGTGGAGAGTCAGAATCTTTCCAAGTTTTTGATAACTTCTTATCAGGTGTGTATGTATGTGTATGAAAATATATTTGAATCAAACCCCTTCCCTTTTAAAGATTTATTTAATGAACTAATGTATGTATGTATGTATGTATTTGCGTGTGTGTGTGTGTGTTTCTGAGTGCAGATGCCCTCAGAGGCCAGAAGAGAGCATCAGATCCCCCCAAGCTGGAGTTATAGACAGTTGTGAGCTGCCTAATGTGGTGTTGAAAGCTGTGCTCTGGTCCTTTGAAAGAACACCGAGCACTCTTCCTGCTAAGCCGTTGCTCCTGATCCTCAGTACTTTTTTGCCTTTATACTTTTATCTACTTTAGTGAATTTATTCTGGTGCTATATGCCATTATGTATACTTTTATACACATTATTAGTTATTATTACTTATTTTTTTTCCAATTTGAAAGGTAAATGTGCTATCTCATGCTCACAATTCACACACTCACAACTTGCACACTTGTGGCTCTTAATTAAAAGAAAACCCTCCTTATAATGATGATTGGCCATTCAGAGATGACTGTACCGTCTGACCACTTTTCTCATGAGTAGTCTGTCTTTCTGTCCATTTGTAGGATGGTTGTGATCTAACCAGGCTATTGATTTGTTGTTATTACTTTTGAGTTTAAAAATGACTAAAATGAAAGCTATGCAAAACATCCCTTAAGCAGAAGGGTTGCTCAGAACCAGGCACACTGGCAAATACCTAGAATCCCAGGGCTTGGGGTGGGGGTCAGGAGTTCAAGGCCTGCTTAAATTATATCTACAGTTCAAAGCCAACCTGGGCTACTTGAGACCTTGTCTCAAAAAACAAAACAAATAAATAAATAAAAGAAGAGGAGGAGAGAGAATGGAGGAGAAAGAGGAGCAGGAGGAGGGGAAACAATTCCCTAAAGTCAGGTACAGACATTCCCTGTCCCCGACCACTCATGTCCAGTATCTGTTTGCCGCTGCCCGTGTTTTCTTTATTTCTTTTGTGTCATGGTAAATAACTCCAAACAAAAGTCAGCAAATACCATCTTTACAAATAATGGCAGCTTCATCTTGAAATAAATAAATGGTCATTTTTAAGTTAAATAAAAGAAAATTATGGGTTTTGAGCATCAACCCATCTTACATTTGTAGTCTTCATTTCCAAAGAATGTCAATTCAAAACATTTCTGAAGGTCAGTTTGTGCTTTCTTTTAATGCAACTGCTTCGTGGTGGGGCCATTTGTTCTTTCCTCTCTTGCTCTCTCAGCAATGATAAAAACTGGGACAAACACAGGCAAAAATCACAAACTCACTGTTAGTGAAAAGGAACTCTGAAGATGGGGTGATGCTCAGGGCTAGAGAATCATATAGGATTTGGGCTTGGAAATGGAATCCCCACCCCTGTTTTTTCCCCTTCCCCACCCCCCAGCCCATTTGTATGAATTGGTGGCCTGGTCCTAAATGGGCTTTGCTTCTATTTGGAAGGAAGAGTCATAGTGTCCATAGCTGCCTGAAGCCGGGGTGGGGACATTCTCGGACTGCCATTGAGACCTCATAAGAAGTGAAATTGTCCACAAGAGGATGATTAATCTTTCAAAGCATATCTCCCATCCTTAAAAATAGAACTGTGCTTGGGTATGCAGGCACGTCTGTGTGTGTCTCCGTGTGCGTACGTGTGTGTTCATTTGCACACACTTTTTTGTGTCTATTTTAAATCACTCACGTATGCCTTTCAGTTTGCCTTTCAGAATTGTAAAATTATTTTTACGAATCCCAAGACTACCTCTATTTGAAGAGTCTGCAGGCCCTCTTGATAACTAATGGGGATAGTGGCGGCTGCATCTTAACCTGGAGACTGAGTAGTTGGTTGTGAGCATTGTCTCATCCAGAAGAGGCTGTGCGCTCTAAGTGGGCGCACACGGTAACCTGTCTCCAGATTGCAGGGTGGGAATGAGGCTAAGACTTTAAGGGATGGAGTTGGCACGTCCCATCTGTTTGAGCTCAGACAATGCCTCCCTTCTCTCCACCAATCATAAGGATAAAATCTCTGCTGCTAGCACGGCCATCTGGATCTCCCATTGTCTCCCGTGTTCACACCTGGAGAGTCGGAGCAAGTCCTTGATGGATGTTTTTCAAGATTGCCTCGTAAAGCCAAGGACAGATGAACAGTATTTGTCAAAGACTGTAAATGATAGAACAAGAGTCATAGCTTTCATTACCGCTTCGAGAATTAATAATCCCAGCCTCTGGGGCTTGGTACGAGCGCTTCTGTTTTCTTACCTGTGACACCACGGGAGCTCAGATTAAAGTACCGGTGAGAGGCGTCTCCAGAATCTCAAGAGAAAGCAGGGTTGTCTGCGTACGTACTCAGTCATCGTTCACTGGGAGAGTGAAAGGTACCTGGGTTTTGTGGCTGGCAAGCTCTTCTGTTCCGAATAACCATGAAAAGCTGTGCTTTTGAAGGGACCCACACTGTCCTGAGTTATGACCCCAGTCATGCCCACAGGCACATTTTCAGCGTGCTTCGCCAGGACTTCGTCCTCGTCGCTCACGACCCAGCGGCAGTCTGTCTGCTTATGCTGGGAAGACAAAGACTCAAGTTGTGGCTGTGTTCTGGTTCCTATCTGTTTCCCCAAACACAGCAGTCTCTGTCTGCCCCTGTTCTGTCCCTGCTAGGGGTTGTGGGACCCCACTGCCCAGCTGTTGCCTCTCCACTTAGGAGCTACTTGCTTTGAGGGAACTGGGAGCTAATTCCTCCAAGTGCCGCACACTTGGAGACCTTTCAGCACATGCCACAACAGGGCAGGAACAGGAGGGCTTGCTGCTTTCCTGACATCAGACAAAAGGCCAGGCCACTTAATATCCCATTTTCCTTCCTTTCTAGTTCAGATGTGGGAGCAGGTGCAATTACCAAGAAGAATGAGGCTGATCCTTGCTAGGACTGGATTGTCTGCTAGGTCTACCCCAGCGAGGTTAGGCCTCTTAGATAATAATGGACTTGAAATGCCCAGGGCAACAAGGAAACAATGAAACCCAAGATTTAGACGGTCCACCCTGAGTCAGGCAGCGTGCTGTCCGTGAGATTAAACTTTCATCTGCTTAGGAATGTGGTAATGGAACTAGCCTCTCCCCGGACTGGTAGACTACTTCCTTCTTTCGGGAGTAGCCCGGTGAGAAACTGGAACTCGGCGTGGGCAAAGAGACTGGGGGAAGGACAGTCAGGTTATCGAGTTATTACAAGTGATCCGACTGGCGGGTGCGTTCACACGTACGCATTCCGCATTGCAGGAAGCTCTCACGCCTCAGCCGCTGGCCTCTCTCTCCATGGCTCGCCTCTGCAACCCCGGCTTCCAAAAGGCTGGTGAACTGTACAGTGTTAATTGGTTTTCTATAGTGAAGTAGGAATATGGCCAGTTGGACCTCAAAAGTAATAATCTATACAAATCAGGACAATGTAAAGGACAAAAGGTCCTATTTCAGATGACTGTGTTTTTCTACTTCGCTCTGCAATGCTTCCTTTGAACTGGTTTTGGTGGGATTTTTGTGTGTGTGTATGTGTGTGTGTGCGTGAAACCAAAATAGTTTTACCAGTTGGCTCGTGGAAAATTTTGCCAGCTCCATTTGTTCATAGTTCACCATTTCTTTTCTGTGTTTATGTAACAATTTCTTTACTTCCCCTTCTACTACAAAAATTATGAATCTGTGAAGTATAAACTGTGGATAAAAGCTTATAAAATTTCAAAGTAATTATTCCCTGATGACCCCTTCCTCCCCACTTCCGATTCCCCCCACTTTCGAATCTCTACCAGCCTGGCAGCCACATTCACTTTCTACATGTTTCTGTAGCCAGAGTTTGCTAGAATGTCTAGGAACCCTTGACAACATAGAAAAGTAACACAGACAAGGAAGGGTGTATGAGCAAGCAGTGTTTTTCCCCCCAAATGGACCAAGGCAAAAAAGGAATAAAGGTCGGATCAGTTCAGCAGAAGACGAGACACATGCCCGGCTTCTTTCTTGGGAGTCAGTTCCTTGAGGGGAGGGGCTCCTGGCTCAGCAATCTTCATAAACAGCTCTGACCAAAACCAATACTCAGTAAGCAGGTGGTGCAGGTGGATGAAGATTAAAGAGCAGGAACTACCTGGCCGGGGTCAGGCATCTTGCAGAGAAACAACTTGCGGATCTTTTAATTTAGGAATTCCTCCGCGTGCCTGTGCTTTCTGCTTATCGTGGGTTTTTAATCCTCTGCGGCCGGCAAGTGCCACTTTGAAGTGTGACCGCTGCTCCACTGAACTAATATGAAAATGAAAAACCTCCTGGAAGGACCTATACACAAAGGAGGGAGCTTTGAACTGGGTCCCCAGTCGTTTGGGGGCTTGTACTAGAAAAGGCACTAAAACTTGAAGCGGTTTCTAGGTGTGTTTGCTCTCCTTGGGCAGAACAGGGCCACGAGAATTCCCTAGGCTTGGTTGCTCAGTCTCTGAACACATGCAACATGTATGCCTTAGTCACATCTGGTTAGAATCAACGGCTGACCGAAAGGCAGAGACGGCGTTCATGTACTCCGTCAAACAGGCAGCCCCGAGTGGGACATCCGAAAGGGACTGGAGCAATCAAGGCCCTGTCCTTGAGGATTTTGGACTTGAGGCAGAGAAGTAGAGAAAGGTAAACTGATGCAACATCACGCAGAAGCCAAGGACCTTGGAAAGAGACTGCAGCACAGAAACTGCAGAGCAAGGTGGTGACTTCGGTAGAGTCTGGAAAAGAAGACATAAAAAGCCAGTTGTTAGCAAGAGATGAACAAGGAGCAAAGAGAGAAAGGGTAAGGGTACAGGAGATGTTTCTGGAATGGAAAACTGCTGGAGAAATTGCCATGCCGTCCCGAACAGGTCTTGAGGAGGCTTACTGGGTAGCTCTGGAAAAATTCTGCTTCTCCTGCTAGCCTGTGTACGCCTGCCCCTTGGGAAACAACAAGGTCAGAACCCTTTACAATGCATATATGCTTGACACATGCTGGTTGTCAAGAGAGCAAGTAATCTGGTGATGGACCGGAAGCTCCCTTCCTTTGTAGCGTGAGTGCGCAGTAAAAGGCACACATGTGGCCAAGCCAGCTTTGCACATGGATCAGTACTTTGGAGATTGCCACAGCCTGTGTGGGCAGTGCTTTGTGAGGTCACCACCGTCCAAATGCTTGTTTTTCGCGCTGAAGTTTTTTGATCTGCTTTTTGGTCTTTTGGTTTCTACAACTATGAAGCAAAGAAACCTCTTTTTCCTTATAATGTTACCTTGTCTCAGAGATTTCATTATAGTAACAACAAAAGCAGGCTGATACAAAACTCTCTTTTGGGTCTTCCCCTTTTCTCTGAATTATTCTTTCTCATTGTTTTCCTTTTGGGGGACTATTAATGTACATGATCTCTGTCTGCCTTCCCCCTTTATTTGGTGTTTGCCCTCTCTGGTAATGTTCTCCCTTGCAATGATTCTTTGTGCCACTCCATATTGCCATAGCCCTCTGGGACACATTACCTGCAATGTTGTCAGCGCTTCAGATTTATTAAGTTCAAAATGGAAGATTTCTTTTCCTGTAAATTTCTACCCCCTATTTGTCCCTTGCTTATCTGAATGGAATTGCGGTGAGTCAGGGTCAAATTTCAGAAACTGTTATTATGAGGGCCTAGAAATTTTGGATGTGTGCTATCAACTTCTTTTTCTCCTCCCCCTTCTTTTCCTCCTTTTTTTTCTCCTCCTCCTCCCTCTTCACTTCTTCTCTCATATATTATACCTTGACTGCAGTTTCCCCTCCCTCTGTTGGGAATATTATTTTAAGGTGTGGGACTTTTGTTTATGTTGCATTTGTTTAACTCTGTGAAGCTGCGATTCTTTGCCTGTCTGGAACACCTGGTGGTCTGATAAAGATCTGAACGGCCAATAGCAAGGCAGGAGCAAGGATAGGCAGAGAGAGAATATATAGAAGGAGAAAACTGAGAGGAGGGGTTTGGTGAAGTAGCCAGAGGAGGAGGAGGGCTTCAGGGTCAGCAACCCAGCTACACAGCAATCCACGGGCTAAGAGTAAGGTTTAAGGAAGCAAGAGAACGGGGAAAACACAGAGGGCAAAGGGTAGACAGGATAACATAAGTTAAGAAAAGTGGACAAGAAACAAGACAAGCGAATGTTAGGAATGTTTCTTAGGATGAGCCTCTCCGCCAATGCAAATAATTGCAATCAGACCAAATTAGACTGAATAAAAGATGCCCATGTTTAACGCAATGCTCCTGGATGGCACCAGGGAAAGTATGGTGAGGGAAAGAAAGAGAGGGAGAGACCATGTGTTTATTCTCTGGGGGGCTGTTTAAGTAACCTGTGGGAGTAGTCTTGACCTTCCCTGGGAAGGGTTTACCATTTGGTGGGCTTTCTTGACCCTTCCTGGGGAGGGGTCACCATTTGGCAGGCTTTCTCGGAGGTGGAGTTTGGACTAAGGCAACTCCCAGGGGTAGGGACTTGAAATGGAATTCCTGCCCAGTATTTCAAAGATGGCTGCCAGGGGTCTGGGATTATAGACTATAGGCCCCCGACTAGAATATTCCAAACTCTTTGTATAAAGGGGTGTTAGGGAACTTGGGTGATGTTGTTGACCAATCAGCTAAGGCCGGACATTTATAAATAGAAATAAGACTCCATGTGTGATCCATTTAGGCGCTGGGTGGCAGGCCCCCTCAAAGAGTCCAAAGAGCATGACATCAAATTACTACATCCCTCCTCTTCTCCGAATCCCTGTTCCCACCTCCTCTGCGTTGATCGCCACTTCACAAATTATAAAAAGATTTAGCAGCTTCCAGCAACATATTTACTATTTCCCACAGTTTCTGAAGGTCAGGGGTCTGGGTGTGGTATAGCGTGGCTGGGCTCTCATGAGCTTGGAGGAAGCAGCTGTCTGGGCTGCAGTCACCTAGAGCTTGGTCAGGACAGTACCGCTTCAGAGACCAGCCACACCTGTCGCTCAGTGCCTCTGCCAGAAGCCTTCGCTTCCTGCCCGGTGGCTTTCCCCATGCAATTGCTCACATCAGAGTTTTCTGGAGAAAGGGCAGAGATAGGAGAGGGTGGGGGGGTGGAGGTGGGGGGAGGGAGAACGGGGGAGGCGGGGGATAAGGAGGAGCACGTGATCAAGGTGGAAGCCACAGTCCTTTTGTAAGCTACCCTTGGGAGTCATGCAACATCACTTTTCCCTCATCTGCTTGTCAGAAACAAATCAGTAAGTCTGGCTCTACTCAAGAGAAGGGTCAATTACTATGTTATGGGGGGTCGCTCCACGCCATGGGGTCAGCATCACCACCCACCTCCCACGAGCTCTAATATCCTAGGGGTTGAACACAGACGCACACAACACAGATAGAGAGTTCGAGTCATCCTCAAGAAGAGAATGCCCCATTTATTTAGCTTAATCTGGGGTTAATATACCCTTTTGTCCCAGTAAAGAAAAACTCCTCCCACCCAGAGGGGGCTGGGAAAACTGGCGCCTATGAGAGCTTCTCCGCAGGTAGGTGGTCGAGGGTGCAAGGCAGTGTCAGACAGGGTAGATGGACCTTGGTGCCTGGGCTCTTCCAGGCAGGTTGAGAAATTACCATTTTAAAGTGATATAGAGCCCTAGGCTATTATACCAGGCTAGAGCAGAAGCAAGCACGGAATTTAGCAGGAAGCTTAGCTGGTTAGCGTAAACATTTCTTGCATCCTGTGCTTTGGCCTCGAGGAACAGGGAAGACAGGGCCTCACACTATGTAACCGTTTGTGGTACATAGATACATAGTTTATGATCCGTTTGTCTTCCTCATCTCTGCTTCTGTGGCACTCAGTCACACCCTCATTTCCCACCAGTATTTATTCTTAGTGAAGGATCGAGATCTGCTCTGTATGATTTGGTGTGCTTATATTATCACCCAGTTCTCCTCCCTCTCCCTCTTTCTCAAGAGTCTTTGCCTAGATGTCATTCTGCATACTTTAGTGGAGGTAAAAAGCCCAGTGACGCTTCGCTGCTCTTTGTTCAGTGGGGCCCAGGCGCTGGGTGATTTAACTTGCCTAATATTAACTCCCTTACTTACAGGGTCTCCTGCCCTCCTCCCACCCCTACCTGCTGGGCCTCTGTTAGCCTTTTCTCAGGCGATCTGAAGAGCTGTTCCCTCTTCTGACCCTTGTGCTTGTTCATGCTCTGCCTGGCCAACTCTTACCTGCCTTGGTCGGTCCTGCTTAGTGCTACCCCTCAGCCAGGTGCCATCTCTTAAGAACTCACTTCTTGGCCCTTCAGCTCTCCCGGGTTCCCTATGAGGTCTCAAAACCTCATGGGCTTTTCTTCCATAACTTATGTGGTTCTTTGACATTTTCTTCTGTAGACTGTAGCCTTCGTGAGCTAATGCTGGCTCACAGGGTCTAGCACCGGCTATGGACACAGTGATTATTTGTCATATAAGTCTGTTGTAGCAGACTTGGGGGACTTTCCAGTGTTCAGGCACTGGGATCGTTCGGCACCTACAGGGCACAGCCACTTCTCTTCAGTCTAGTATCCAAGGCCCTGTGATCTGGGCTCATCTCTCCTTCCTGGTTCTGCAGCATAGACACCAGGCTTCTAACCACAATGACACTTGCTTTTGACAATGTGTTCTGTAGGTTCCACTCGACTCTACTTTCTCATACTGTTTCCTATACTCTTCCTGGAGACATCTCCTTGAAAGACCTGGTATAAACGACAGTCATATGTTCTCTCTTCTTTGGTCATTGCAATGGTTAGGTTTTGTCAATTTTACACGATCTGGAAACCTCAGCTGGGAAAATGCTTCCATCACTTTGGCTAACAGGCGAGTCTGCAGGCCATTTTCTTGTTTAATGATTGATGTGGGAGATGATGGGGGACAGCCCAGCCCACTGTGGGCATCCCTCCCCTGGGAGGTGGTCCTGGGTGCTTAGGGAAACAAGCCGAGCACTGTGAGGACCAAGACTGTAAGCGATGCTTCTCCATTGCCTCCGCTTCAGTTCCTCCAGGTTTCAGCCATGAGTTCCTGCCCTGACTTCCCTTCATATTAAACTCTAAGCTGTAAGATGAATTAAAACAGTGGCTCTCAACCTGTGGGTCGCAACCCCTTTGTGACCCTTTCACAGGGGGTTGCATATCAGATATCCTGCATATCAGATATTTACATTAGGATTCATAACAGTAGCAAAATTACACTTAACAAATGAAAATAATTTTATGATTGGAGTCACAACAACATGAGGTGCTTTATTAGAGGGTCACAGCATTAGGGAGGTTGAGAACCAATGAAATAAACAAGGTGCTTTTGGTCACAGTCTTTATCACAGCAAAAGAACCAAATTAGAGCAGCCATTAGCGCTCAGCCGTCCCTGCTTGTCCCAAAGGGACAAATGGGAATCCCTTAGCCTAGGCTCCTGGGTCTATGACAATCTGTGAATCCGTACCATGGTGCCACCACAGGGCCCTTCCTGCCACTGGGCTTTGCCCCTCTGTACATTTGGACTCCATTCATGCCTGTGTGGGTCTGCCAGATTTAGCAAGGGAGGGTGAGGGAATGCATATGGGATGCCAGTTTAACTTGATTCCAGACAACCCATTTTTTTAAGGGTAAGTGTGCCCTCAAGATGGCATGGAACACACATGCGCTGAATATTGATTGACTCTCTGAATTTCATGTTTAACTGGGAATTCTGTGTTTCATCTTGCAACTCCATCCTCATGGCTCTCAGGCCTGGGATTCTCCAGCTGGCTGACTGTGGTCGCAGGACCATGACTTCATCTTTGGCACTTCCTAGGAATTTCATGCTGAGCTACTGTTCTGCTCCATTCAGGACGCATCCACTGGGAGTGCCTTGTTCACTGTTTCTGGAATTCTCATTCAGCAGCATCGAGCAGCGGGGCCCCCTCTAGGAATAGAAATCGGCTTTCTTTCCCAAGGGGCACAATCTGAGGGGATGTGGGGGCAAAACAGATGCAGCCGCTATTTCAGAAAACTTAATCGTACAACATTCCTGTTTCTGAACCCTAGGAAACTCTAAGCACAGTCCGTGTGGACAGAGGCCATCGAAGCGTAGTAGGTCTCTGCTGTCTATTGGTCTACGGTTACAGGAAATGGAGCGACCTTTCTCACTGATTTCAGCTCTAAGGTTTTAAGAACGACATTTGTATAAAATGAATCTCCACAGGCCGACATAACAGACACAGACAAGAAACTTCAGAGAAAAAGGTGTATTTTTTTATTTGCATCCTTTGCCTTTGGAGAAATGATCTGTTCTAGGCTTTTAAACTCATTTTAATAGTTTTAAATTATTTATTTACGATTTAATACTTTTTAGCTATTTATTTAGTTTCTAGGAGTGGGGATTAAATCCAGGGTTCTGCAGGGCTTACAGAGGCTCACAGAGACCGAAGCAACAATCAGGGAGCCTGTATAGGTCTGACCTAGGTCTCTGCATATGTGCTATAGCTGTATGGTTTGGTGTTGTTGTAGAACTCCTAACAGTGGGAGTGGGAACTGTCTCTGACTCTTGCCTGCTTTGGGGACCCTTTTCTCCCTACTGGGTTACCTCGTCCAGCCCTGATATGCAGGTGTATGTACCCAGTCTTATCTTAACCTGCTATGCCATGTTTGGTTGATGACCCTGAGAGGCCTGCTCTTTTCTGAAGGGAAACAGAGGTGAATGGTCTAGGGAAGAAAAAAGTGGGAGGCGGTGCTGGGAGGAGATGAGGGAGGGGACACTGCAGGTGGGATGTAAGATATGAGGGAAGAATTTAAAAAACCCATGGTTCTATGCATGCTAGGAAACGATTCTGTTATGGACAGACTGTATTCCTAGCCCTCTCTTTGCTTTTGTATTGAAGCAGGGTATCACTGAGTTGCTCAGACTTGCCTTGAATTTACTCCATATCTCGGGGAAGCCTTGAACTTGCAGTTCTCTTGCATTAGCTTCCCTAGCTGGTATTCTAGGCCAGAGCTATCAGACCTGTCTTAACATTTCCTTATGAGCATTTCCAAACTTGACAGTAGAGTGAGCAGCACGTTCTGTTGGTTACCTTAGACTGTGGGACCAGACACTGTGGGACCAGACACTGCGGGACCAGACAGACACTGTGGGACCAGACAGACACTGTGGGACCAGACAGACATTGTGGGACCAGATAGACACTGTGGGACCAGACAGACACTGTGGGACCAGACACTGCGGGACCAGACAGACATTGTGGGACCAGACAGACATTGTGGGACCAGACAGACACTGTGGGACCAGACACTGTGGGACCAGACACTGTGGGACCAGACAGACACTGTGGGACCAGACAGACATTGTGGGACCAGACACTGTGGGACCAGACACTGTGGGACCAGACATTGTGGGACCAGACAGACATTGTGGGACCAGACACTGTGGAACCAGACACTGAGGGACCAGACAGACACTGTGGGACCAGACAGACACTGTGGGACCAGACACTGACTGAAAGAACTCAAAGGTAGAAGCATATATTTCGGCTCATGGTTCAGAGGATGAAGTTCACCGAGATGGTGGCTGGGGTGTCTCCACCCATAGTGGCAGGAGCATGAGGTGGCAGCTGCCAGCATCTGGTCGCCCAGGAAGCAGAAAATGCAGAATGGAAACAGGAGTGGGCACAATCCTCAAAGACTTGCCTCTGCCAACTCCACCCCCCCCCCCCACACACACAAACAGTGCCACCATCTGGAGTGGGGACCAAATGTTCAAACACATGAGCCTATAGGGACACATTTCACATTCAAACCATACCATCAACACACACATACCTGGCATAACCATTGTTAACATTTTACCCCATGTGTCTTCTCATAAATTTTGCTGAATTAATTTAGCTTGTAGACACCATGCCATGCACCCTTAAATGTTCTTGGGGAAAAATGACATTTTCTTACTCAGCCACAATACCATTGTTCACCTACAAATTAGGAATAATCTCTTTATGCTGTCTACATTGAATCAGAATTACCTTTCCCAGTGTCCCGAGGGCCGCATTCATCCTGTTCCTATCCTAGCACCTAGCGGAGGGCCTGACAAACAGATCAATGGGATGGTAATGAGGGACTAGATGAACACATGGGTGGATGGATGTGGTTGAAGCCGCACGGTTTCGGGGGAAGATTTGAGCAGTGAATTGGCTGGGCTGGTTGATGCTCTGGCCCCTGCCCTCCCCCAGGGTGGGCGGGTCTGGGGAATAGTCCGGGATGGTCTGCTTTGAAAGAAACAACATGAAGGGAGGTTGCAAAGCAAGCTAAAGAGTTCTTTCCATGGCTTTAGCATGGCCAAATGGTGTCTCTACGCTTTTTCCGCTCACGTCAGAGACAAAGATTTCTTCCCGTTGCTCGTCTTCAGTGGCAAATTATAAGGAAATATGGAAGTTCCTAGAATTTGTGGCCCCCTTAAACTTCTTTTAAAGATTTATTTAAGACAGAAGAGGGTTTTGGATCTCGTGGAGCTAGAGTTACAGCTAGCTGTGAGATGGTTATAAGCTGCCCAAACTCAGGTCCGCTTGAAAAGCAGCGAGCACTCTTAACAATTGAACCACCCCTTCCGCGCCCTCAGACTTTTAGGTGCAGCTTAGACCTAGAAGCTTCAAGGTTCCACATAGCAAAGTCTGCTGGAAAAGCAAGGTTAACCTTCTGTAGAGTTTCACTAATAATGTCCTACCGAGATCTCAGCAGTCCCTCCCATAATGTTCTGAACAAATGTGTCGGAGCCACTTAAGCCCAGCATTTTCCTCGCGACGGAAGAGCCCACAGACGATGTTTACACGCACGGCTGCTACTGAAACTTTAACCATAAATTATTGCATGGGGCTTAATAGAAGGAAGACAAGCTCTGGGGAAGACCTCATGCACAAAACCACCGCATATATTTGTGGGTGATAACAGACATAAACATTATGAGAACAAGAGGTGTGGCAGAGATAAAAGACCAGTGAGTGCTCTTTCAATGTCACCAGGAATTCCTGGCGATGGAGCTGCACAGCAGGGGCGCCGGCTTCTTCACTCTGGCAGCAGAAAATCCATGTTAGAGCCATTTGTTTCCTTCCTCTTCCCCCTTGAGCCTTCAAACAGTTCGCTTAATTATCAGCTGAATCCGCTCTGAGATGTGCCTTTGCTGTTAGCGAGGTCTTCCCCCTTCTTCCGAGGAAGTGGCAACTGTTTATGCTGTTCAGGGAAGCTCACCATCCCCCTCCCCCCAAAATCAAATAAAAGTCCGAAGACATCATAAGTGAGAGGGGCAGCTTGCCTTATGCGATGGTCAGGCGTGGTCAGAGTGGGTTTATTTAGTGGCCCTGAGTCTGCCAGTAGTGCTCCTTATTTGCTTTGGAGAACTGCTAGGAACCTAAGATGTTTCTAGTTTATTCTCTATCATTCCCTAACACGAAGAATGGCAGGCACACAGCTCTTTGGGGTGAGTGACGGCTGATTTCCTAGTTTGTCTGATGATTTACTCAGCACAGCAAATGTCTGGGTTTGGTATCTTCAGTTCTTTGCTTCTGAGTTTCAAAGTCCAGACCAGGAGATATTCAGCCCACCCGCTTGACAGCTAGGCAGTTAGCCACGTCAGCACAGGACACCTACCATCTCTTCTCTGGCTTCAGTTGCCAAAATGTGCCCTCGACTGGCTGGTTTCCTGGGTCAGCTTTGTTCCTCATGTGTCCGTGCTGTTCCCACGTGCTCCACATGGGGCTGAATTTCTGGAGGAGGCTTGGCCAGTCCTGCCAGTATCAGTTTAGCAAATGTGAGGAGTTGGATGCTGGTTTATAGCTCAGAGAAGGCGCTCCAGTAGGAAGAGAGAATCCAATCAGACTGGAGGAGTTCAGTGGAGGAGTCATCACAAATCTGGGAACCAGAGAACAACCTGTGGCTCATGCCTCCTCGCTGGGAATGGTAAACCTCCCATGGACTGCTCATGCCTGTGGGACACGAGGTCCTTTCTCTTTCGCTATTGTCAGACCAGAAATAGAGTTACGTGATAGGGTAGATGCAGAGAAACACTTAAGCCAACTTCACTATTTTCTGAATAATCTTTTAGAGTTTAGAAGAGAAATGACTGAACTCTATCAGCTCCAAATAGACTCAAAGTCCTCGGATAAGATTCAGGGATTCAGGAGTTCAGGTATCGAGGACGGCTCTCTGATGGATCTCAGCTTTCACCCCAAATGTTTTGGTTTCTATGACTTCATTTTGGTTCTGATCTCTTTACATTTGTCTGAAAAACTAAAGATTTTAATACTTTCACTTCTTTTTCCTGTAAGGGTCCCATGCTTCATAAAGAAAACCTCCCTTACTTCCCCTCCCTCCCCTTTTTTCCTTTCTCTTTCACTCTCTTCTTCCTTGACTCCACTCTCTCCTTTTTATTTCCTTTGCTTCTTCTCAACCCTTCATGCCTTCATTTCTTTGGTTACCATTTTCCTGTTATCATTATTGTTCCCTTCCATCTGTCTAATATATCTATTCATCCACCCATCCATCCATCCATCCATCCATCCATCCACCCATCCATCCATCTACCCATCCATCCACCCATCCATCCATCCATCCACCCATCCACCCATCCATCCACCCACCCATCCACCCATCCATCCATCCATCCATCCACCCACCCATCCATCCACCCATCCATTCATCTACCCATCCACCTACCTACCCATTCACTCATTCATCCATCCATCCATCCATCCATCCATCCATCCATCCACCCACCCATCCATCCACCCACCCATCCATCCACCCATCCATTCATCTACCCATCCACCTACCTACCCATTCACTCATTCATCCATCCATCCATCCATCCATCCATCCATCCATCCATCCATCCACCCATTCATCCATATACCCACCCATCCATCCATCCATCCACCCGTCCACCCATCTATCCATCCATCCATTCCTAAATTACAGCTCTTAAATTATTAAGAGGAACTCCCTGGTTCCGGCAGTTGGGGATTTAGTGAACGGATTCACTCTCCCTTGTGCTTTTACAGGTTTGACACATTCTGCATTTGTCTTTCTATATTTGTCCTACCACCTGTGAAAACAAAGGTCTCAAATGCTGCTCACACCAAGTAATTTCCCCAAATACCTTTAGTATACATTACTTTCTCTCTGTTATCCAATTAATTTCTGATAATACTCAGTTTAGAATTGTATCACGCAATATACTTATTTTCTATTGCTGTTAAAACAATTTACCACAGACTGTAGCTTAAAAGAACACAAATGCACTATCTTAAAGTTCTGTAAGAAGTTAGAAGCCCAAAGGTCTGGATTGGATGCAGGTAGGCCTTTGGTCCTCTGTTTCCCTACTATTCCTAGCTCCAGAGATTGCCTGCATCCCTTGGCTCATGGCCCTCTTCTTTTATCTTCAAAGCCAACGCAGTAACTCTTTTCTGATCCTGCTTCCTTTGTCCTGGAATGGAACTCTTGGGTCTTTTCTGGAACTCTATTTTTCTGCCTTGTTCTTCCATATCTGAGAGCCATTGTGTTCCTATTAGAACCACAGAATAATCTAGAATAAATCTTTTTGTGTTGTGAACAGTGGACTGGAAATGTTAATTATACTTAAAACTTTAATTCCTCCCTGTGACATCCTTCACACATTCATGGGTCCTAGACCTGGCATATGGTTAGGACCCAGTGTGAATGAGACTGTTTCCCTAATGTCTTTCTCAACGCATGTATTGGTGTACAAAGAAGCTACTGGTTTTGTGTGTTGGTTTGGTATCTTGCTATCTGTATGTATTTATCTGCTCTAAGAGTTTTTTGGTGGAATCTTCAATCTTCTATGTACAGGCTTATAACATCTACAGGCAGGGATAATTTGTCTTCTACCCTTCCTGTTTGTGATTGTTTCATATTTTCTTTTTTCCTTTCTTTCTTTCTTTTTTCCTTCCTTCCTTTCTTTCTTTCCTTCTTCTTTCTTTCTTTCTTTCTTTCTTCTTCCTTTCTTTCTTTCTTTCTTTCTTTCTTTCTTTCTTTCTTTCTTTCTTATTAGTAGGGTCTTCAAGAATCATGAGAAAGTGGATACCCTCCTGTCGGTCCTGATCTTGGTGAAAAAGCTTTGGAATTTTCCTCCTCTAATACAATGCTGGCTAGGGTTTGCCATAGAGAGCCTTTACCATGTTAAGGTGCAGTCCTCTTATTCTTCAGTTCTTTAAGATTTTTTATCACTAAGGAACGTTGGATTTTGTCAAATATCCTTTCTGTGTCTACTGAGATAATCATATGATTTCTGTCCTTGAGTCTATTTTATGGTGGTTCTTCAAAAAACAGAAGTACCATCTGACCCAATTGTCCCACCCCTGGAGCCATGCCAAAGCCGTTTAAGCTAATGTACCTCGGAAATATGGGTGCATCTGTGTTGATATCAGTACCATTCCTGACAGCCAAGTCATGGAACATTAGAATGTAGACACGGTGAACTCTCAGCTATATAAGAAAATGAGATTGTGTTACTTGTGAGCAATGGCTACAATCAGAGAAGATGATATTAAGCAAACTAAGCCATTTCAGAAAGACTAACATGGTGCTTTATTTGTAGATCTGAACTGTATATAGAGGCATATGACTATTTTCATATATGACATGATAATGGAAGGGAAATTGGGGGAAAGAAAGAAAATGGTGATGGGAGGAGAGGAGAAGGAGGGGTGATAAGGAGTAAATATGATGTAAAATGCATGATATGCTTGAAATTGCCTCTGAAACCCACCACTATGCAGAATTAATGTATCAAATAAACACTATGAACATATTTTATAATTTTAATTACTTGCCTATATATTTGTGTATGCACACAGAGATATTTCTTTCTTTTTGAAATTTTCTTTCCCTTTTTGATGTGTGAAAACTTTGATTCAAATAGACTATGGACTTCTTGAAGGCATGACACAGCAAATTCTCCTGCTTTCCTGTAATTTTTGTCTTCCCTAGGGCCTCTTTAATAAAGTGCCAGAACTTAGAATTTTGGCAATTGCCTGCTGATGTCTTTGGTTATTTTGATTCCTTTGGTCGTCTTCCTTTCATTGATTACATTTCTCCTGGAAGTTTGCATGCATCAAGTCTGAAGGGACTTGCATGTGTGTTGGCTGATGTCTTTAGAGCTGCCTTTGGCTGATGTCTTCAGAGCTGCTTTTGGCTGTTGTCTTCAGCGCTGTCTTTGTTCTGCAGTGGATAAATGCTATATTAGGAACCACGGGTGTATGATGAGACAGAGGAAGAGTGCAGTCACACAACTATCTTCCACTCTCCCAGCTCCCAGGGGCAGATGGCTTCCTTCATGTGAAAGCTGAAGCTAGATTGTCGACTAAAGTCAGATACTAGTAGCCCTGACTTCCTGGAAACTCCCAGAACTTCCTATTATAGAAACCCACATGATTTCCAGCAGATTCCAGAGAATTCTGACATTAGTTTGGAATTGACCAAGAATTTCATGCTCTATCTATATGATCAAAGAATTTTGTTTATCCAGAAGTTCAAAGACAAAGGGGAGCGTTTTCCTCTTGTTGATCTGTAGTCCTTTCTTGTTTTGATCCAATTAAAAGCAAATATTTAACCAGCCAGAGAGGTTTCGTACATATAACCCCAGCATTCAAGGGGTAGAGGTAGGAGAACCCTGAGTTAAAGGTCTGACTGAGAGACACAGTAAGGGCCTGTCAAAGACAGACAAACAGACAAACAAGAGATACTTAGTAAGGCTTGTCACAGACAGACAGACAAGCGTTCTAACAGCTCTCAAGGCTGTTTCGTCTTCTGGCTTTGTCGGAACACTGACTCACAACCGAACTGTACGCCAGAGGACCACGTCAGCATTGAGATGCTAACTGAGAAGCTACATCTAGGAAATAGTACGGCAGCCTCCACAGCAGTGGCAGAAATTTGGGAAGAAGAGAGCACTTGTGGAAGTCTGATTTTGTTCTTGTAAAAACAGAAGCCCTCACTAAAATAGCATTGACGTAATACATGATCCAGCCATTGAAAGGATACAACGCGACAGAGAGGTAGATGATCCGAGTTGTGCAATCATTATCCGAGTAATTTTAGAGCATTTTGTCACCCCCAGAAAGACAGCCCGTACCCACTGGCAGTCAAGCCCATGTCCTCCCCTTAGCCCTCTTGGTCTTAGGCAACTGTTAGCCTGCTCTCTAGTTCTATAGCTGTGATTATTCCAAATAGATTTGATGAACGAAATCACACTGCATGTGCTCCTTTGTGATTGGCTTCTGTCACTAGAAATGTTCTTAAAGTTCATTTATATTGTAGCATAGGTCATTGCTTTATTGTTGTTGTTGTTTTGTTTTTGAGACAGGGTTCCTCTGTGTAGCCATGGTTGTCCTGGCACTTGCTCTATAGATCAGGCTGGCCTCGAACTCACAAAGATCCTTCTGCTTCTGCCTCCCAAGTACTGGGACTACCACCCAGTATTACTTCTTTTTTTAATTGCTCAATATTTTATTTTATAAATCTACCTTCCTTCCTTACTAGTTACTAGGCGTTTGGATCATCTCTGGGACTTGACTTTATAAATAACACTGTTAGGAACATTTGTACACAAATGTGTGTGGATGGAAGTCTTTGTTGCTTTGGAGTGTATATCTAGAAGTAGAATTGCTAGATCACATAATAGCCATGTTTAACATTTTGAGGAAATGCCAAACCATTTTCTACGGTGGTGACACCATTTCACATTCTCACCAATAGTGTAAGAAGGTTCCATACAAACATTTGTTATCATGTCATTTAAAAAGATGTCATTCCAACGACTATGAACTAGCTAATTCATATCACTGTGGAATCAATCATTTTTTTCCCTGTTACTTACAAAAATGCCCAAATCTTAAACACCTGATTGATTTAATAAAAAGCTGAACAGCTAATAGCTAGGCAGTAGAGGGGTAGGTGGGGCTGACATGCAGAAAGACAATAGGCAAGAGGAGGAATCTAGGATTGAGAGAGAAAATAAGGGAGAAAGAAAGAGAGATGTCTGGGGCCAGCCAGCTAGCTAGCTGCTGGCCAGTCAGACACGGAGGAAGCAGGGAAAGTAGGACATTAAAAAATAAAATAAAGAATTAAAAAAAAATAAAATAAAGGTTAAAAGCCCCAAGGCAAAATGTAGTTAATTTAAGCTATAAGCTCTAGGTGACTCAACACCCTCTTCTGGCCTCCACTGGTACTGCATACATATGGTGCACATATATGTATGTAGTCAAAACACCATATGCATAAAATAAAATAAAATTAAACTAAAAAAAAGATGGTTTCCATATTTACTTATTCTTGTAAAGGCTAGAGGTTATATAAATGTATAAGTCAGATTCTATACAAACAATGGCATTAACTATTTTTTTTTTACTTACATTGATTGGATGCATGTGTTAAAATTTCTCCCTTCAGCTATAGTTTGAAAATTTCACACAATAAACAAATATTAAATTGTAATGAAAAGTAGCTTATTAAATTGTATCAATGAGTAGAAAAACAGATTTTTTTTCCTCTTGCTTGTGATAAATTATTAGGATGAAAAAAGTAAATTGGGGTGGGAACTCAGACAAAATTACTTTCAAGTTTTGTTCCAAGTCTACGAGACTGTATGAAGTTACCGTCAAAACTGACCAGTGAACCGGGCGACAAACTGAGGTATAAATCATCTTCTCTAGGACCAGACGGGGACTATATAAACCGACTTTAGTGAGACAAGCCATCTTGGAAAGGCCCAGACAGAGCTGGTCCTTGCTCCTACATGTAGCCCTGGTTGTTTCTACTTTGTTCTTGTTGCTGTGAAACTCCCTAGTGCCAGCTCACTGCTCCAACAAGCCCTGCTCAACCCCCATGAACTTCTCAGAACTCCAGGCTCCATCAGAGGATTATGTTCAGAATAACAGTGGGATTCCAGGGCCAAGTGCCAGTTACTTTGTCCCCCTGCTGTTTGTTTGTTTGTTTCCCTTGTGGCATATTAATAGTTTGAAATACCTATTAGAACGCGTGGTATCTTGTGGCATCCAAAGGCATAGATCTAGCTGGAACTGAGGATAGAACTAGACTCATGCCCTTGGATGCTGGCAGACCTCTGCTCATTTCTCCTCTCTGCATCTGCTGCTTTTTCTCTTGCTGCTCTTAGTCTCCCAAGGTCACAGGCCAGAAATCTGATCTTCAATAGCGCCCAGAGCATTCACTTGTTAAGTATGGCTGCTTGGAGAAAGACTGATTCAGCTCCGTCTACTCCCTTTCTCTGTCCCTTCCTTCCCTTCTTCCCCTTTCAGATAGTAAGAGAAAGGACTGAATGGTCCTTCCTAAGTCACGGGCCCATTCCTGGAGAATATGTGGGGGTTTGGAAGGGAAGGGATCGTGTTGTTCCATTTCGTTTCTCCTACTGCAACCGTATGGGTGGAGGGGATAGATGCTCTCCCTCCCTCCCTCTCACCCTCTCTCCCTCTCTTTCCCCACCTCTCCCTCTCCCCCGTCCCCATCTCTCTCTCTCTCTCTCTCTCTCTTTCCCCACCTCTCCCTCTCCCCCTCTCTCCCCCTCTCTCCCCACCTCTCTCTCTCTCTCTCTCTCTCTCTCTCTCTCTCTCTATTTCCCCACCTCTCCCTCTCTCTCTCACTCCACACAGAGAGTTATGCACACAGGTATATGCAAAATATATAATCAAGAATAATGATTCAGAAATGCAAATGAAAAATCTAGGACAATTTCACATAAAAATAAATCAGCATTTAAATAGCCTGAGAAGTCATTATTGTACAAAATCAGTCTGTAACTGGATAGCCCCCTGATAACTAGAACTCTGTATTTCAAGTGACTTTGTGCAACAAGTCTTAAGGAAGACGTGAAGTTTTAGAGAAAAATAATAATCCTGACTACAGACGTAGAGGAACTTGCTGTCTAGGGCACAGACCTCATGGAGCTAAAACATAATATTCAGTAGTGCTAGATCTTGGTTGGGTCTTTACCAGTTCTTCACAAGGAAGTGAAAATTATACCCAATTTCCAGAGTAGAGTAAGAGTCATTACATGTGAAAATCCTTTAATTGAAGGAGTCAAAATGTTACTAAAGAGTTGCATGACATTTCACTTTGGATTTTTTTTTTGAGAACCATTAAAACAAATTTATTTCTGGTGTGAAAAATATGAGGGCAAGCATGTCATCGTACTTCAGGGATTTTTGCTGCAAGCACCATTTCCTTAGATCAGTCCCCTTGATTGATCACTAATCTATAATTTCTATTATTTCATACTTAGTAGTTGGGATTCTCTGTATTTTTATGAATTATATCAACAGCTTTATTTCCTTAACAGCAACATTCAAATCAAGTATTTTACCTCTCATGGTTATAAAACCACCGAACCACGCCTCACAGAATTCAAACTAAATGAACAGTCGTTCAAAGCCCCATTCCCTACACAGCTGTTATAATATTGTATATAAAGGTGTATTTTATGAAATTTTCTGTGGTACTTCTGTTCAATATTGAGCTTACTTATGATTTCATTCATAATCATAAGGGTTAGCTTAGCAATGTGTAAAAATTGTACAAAAATAATGGATATTTAGTTATTTGGGATCTTAAATTCTTCTCTGTCTCTGTCTCTGTCTCTCTGTCTCTCTGTCTCTTTCTCTCTTTCTCTCCCTGTTATCAAAGAAAATATGTCCTTTCCCAGATTGTGTCCATGCAATTTTGAGTGCCCTCTGTACCCATGGCCTTTGACAGAAAATAGCTTCAGATGATTCTTTTTTATGGGGTGTTGCACTCCATCAGGCAAGTCCGTCACTTGTTTTCTACCCCAATAGGAGGGCGCCGCGCTGAATGATATCAAAGTGACCCAGTTACCCTTCCCCTCTTTGTAACTACACAGAGAAAAGGAGATGCTCTACACACCCTTTCGAAGAGAGAAAAGGATGTCTAGAACTCCAAAGCTGAAGGCCCCCTAGAGCCATGACTATACTCTGAACAGGGATGCACTGTGTTTCCAGGTTGGCCTGGAGCCAGTGTCAGAGGCCTGGGACCTGGGGCCAGAGTACAGCTTCTGAGACAGCCTCCACGCCTGCCTCACTTCCCTGTGGAAGTGACCTCCATTAACTAATAAAGTTCTTGTTGTTGTTGATAATTTCTCTGGGACAAATCGCCCCAAATAAGATAAAGGAATCTAAACCTATGTGAATGACTCGAGGTAGACATTGACACATTGTTTGGCAATGCTGTTTCTTAAGATTTTCCTCTGGATTGGCTGTTCATTGTAGGATCTGTTCTCTTTCTGTATAGCTTTACCCCTCCCCGCATCTACAAAGACCATTAAGCTTATGGCATCATTCCATGCAAATTCATCACCATTTAAAAATGGTGGAAATAAGAGCAGTATTAACTTGATGTGATGTTGCTCATTTAAACTCTTTATTCCATAACTATAGAAACACTACTTTTACTGTTGGGCACATCTAAAAAAGAAATACAAATAAAACATGTTGATTATTGAGTTTGTTATGGTTTGGTTGTGGATTGAGTGTCTCCTCAGAGTCCATTGGAATGGAAGACATGGTCCATGAGGCAATGGTAGAACCTTGGGATGTGGTCCTAGCTGAGATCCTCAGGTTATTGGGGCATGCCTTTGGTAGGTACTTCTTGTGGAAGTCATTAGAACTTTTTGGAAGAGTACTGCTGTACAAGATCCGAGGGTGGCCCCAGCCCACCCTCTCTGCTCCTGGTTCAAGTTGTAGTCACCCATTTCCTCCATTTGCGATCTCTCTTTGCTCTTAACAAGTCTTTCTTTGTCAGTCAGCTGCCTCAGATATTTCTCAGCCGTCACGCAAAGTTGGCTAATACAGGATCATTCATTTTCAGAATCCAAATCTTTAGTGGCATTTATTATTTTAAAATTATGCTTATGTGTCTGTCTCTGTGAGGGTATATTCATGTGAGTGCAGGCATCTAAGGAGGTCGGGGGTGATGTGTGCCCTTGATCTGGAGTTACAGGCAGTGCCCAACATGGATGCCAGGACCCAAACTGGGTTCCCGGGCCACTCTTAACTGCTGAGTCATCCCCCAGTCCCTGGAGTTTCTGTTTTCTTTATTCTCAGTATCATCTCTGTTCTTGTTTGCCATCACTCAGGATAGTCTCTTACTCCATCAAGAACGACTGGTAAGTTGGCATTCCTTTACATTTTTCCCTGTTGAGGCTAGCCAGGTGGTTCAGAGCACTCTGCTCCTCCAGAGGACCCAAGCTCAATTCCTAGACCCTACATCAGGCATCTTACAACCAGCTATAACTACAGATTCAGTTCTGATATCCACTTCTGGCCTCCACAGGTACCCACATGCATTTATGTGGGTACACGCACATGCGCGCGTGCGTGCGCGCGCACACACACACACACACACACACAAAGTGAAAAGATTTCTTTGTTAATATTTCTACAATTTCCTTGCAAGCCATTGACAAATTTTAATGCTGACCCCTTTAGATTATCTATAAACATGCTCATAGATGTTTTCAGGCAATGACATTCCACACAATTTACTCAAATGGTCCTTAGTTGTTTTGTAAAGTGAAATTTCCAGAGAGTCACATTTATCCAGTCTGACAAACAGAAGGCACACAAGATACATTAGTCTGTTGTCTGTCAAAAATGACAAGTCAACTGTAAAATACATCACTGTTTCATAGATGCTAAAATGCAATACACCCTGTACACAGCATGCACCAAAGACTGAAATCTGTAATCCTTGTCTAGGTCATTAGACATTTCCCGTGTGTGACTGACGCCCCCATACCTCAAACTCAAACATGTCTATATTGCATTTCGGTTACCATGGTGAAAAGGGTCCTACAAACTTGGTGACTTAAAGCTACACATCTTATCTCTCAGCTCCTGGAGGAAACAGTAAACCCAAGACGCCAGCGGGACTACGTTCCTGCTGGAAGTGCGAGGACAGACTTCGTTGGCTTGCCTTTTCCCACCCGCAGAGACTACCTGTATTCCTGTGGCTCTTTTCATCTTTAAAGTCAGCAATGGTTCATCTTTCTCACTTCTCATTACTCTTGACTCTGTCTTTCACCTACGAGGTTGTCTGTAGCTTTGGTCGACTTGCTGTGGTAGTTTGAATATAACTGGCCCTCTATAAGCTCATAGGGAGTGGCACTATTAGGAGGTGTGGCTTTGTTAGAGTAGGTACAGCCTTGTTGGAGGAAGTGTGTCACTGTGGAGATGGTTTTGAGGTCTCATATATGCTCAAGCTGTGCCCAGTATCTCAGTTCACTTCCTGTTGCCTTTGGATCAAGATAGAGAATCTCTGCTCCTTCTCCAGCATTGTGTTTGCCTGCATGCGGGCATACTCCCAGCTGCCATGCTCCCCACCATGATAATGGACTAAACCTCTGAAACTGTAAGCCAGCCCAATTAAATATTGTCATTTATAAGAGTTGCAGTGGTCATGGTGTCTCTTCACAGCAATAAAATACTGACTAAGACACCTAGCTTGACAGTCAAGAGCCTTCTCTTCCTTTCAAAATTCTTCATTTATTCACCCCCATATAGTACCATTTTCTGTGGAAGGTGATACATTCACAGGTTTGGGGCACTAGGATGTCAAACAACATGGAGTGGGGTCATTATTCTGGCTATTACCATGCCGAAAACTAAATTCATGGTGCTCTTCTTTATTCAAATTCACTTTTCCTTCAGACTTTTCTATCTCAGTGACGTCATCAGCAACCATTCTCCATTACTGGACATCCTCCTAGGATCTTCCCTTTTACTTTTTCCCGTATCAGTCAATCAAGTATTCGACCCACTAGCCAGTCCCTTCTGATTTCTTCCCTCCAAAGAGTGCTTATTTTAGCTGGTGTGGTGCACACCTTTATCCCCAGCACTCAGGAGAATGAGTTCAAAGCCAGCCAACCTCACCTTTGAGGTGAGTTCCAGGACAGCCAGAGCTACACAGTGAGACCCTGTCTCAAAAGACAAAAAAAGAAAAAGAGAAAGAAGAGTCTAGTTAGTTCTGTGGGTGCTGTCAAGCCCTGGTTTGTTCCCAGCATCCTCTCTTACTTTTCAACCCCTGTGACCTCCCCAGCCAACTTCCTGCCATGGTGTCTCAAACATACCATGGTGAAATTTGGGGTCAGGAAGTTTCTGGTTTGTTTTGCCTTTGTTCTTGGTACTGGGCATCGAACCCAGAGTTTTTCATATGTTAGTCACGTGCTAACACTAAGTTATCCCTTCTTCCTTTCAATTTATAGTTTGAGACAGTCACTAGCTGGGTTTCCAGGTCCTGCAGGGGGTTCAGTTTTGATACTAACTGGCATCACACACTGCCAGGGAGGAGATGCAGGCACAGTCAGAACCCAAAGGCTGTGTCTAGGTAGACCTAACTCCTCAACATCGCCCCATAGTTCATCAGCTCCACAGCCGTGTGAGCCCAACACTGCTGGCCTGGTTACTGAGACTAAAGGTACTCTTGGCTCAGAAAAGTGTTTTTCAGTGTCTCCTGAAACTGGCCTTTTCCAGTGTCCCCCTCACACTGCTCCCCGTCATTTCAAACTCACCATCTGCAAAAGCATCTTTCTTCAGCTCTACCGCTCTGCCATTAATTCCTTTGTCCTTACTCTGCCCTTAGTGACTCTCCCCCAACACACACACACACACACACACACACACACACACACACACACACACACACCGCCATCTAGCTAGGAACCGAAACTGACTGGACCTTTCTTGGGGTATTTCTTACCTTTCCCGTACAGCTTCCACCATAGCCAGAAAATCCTATTTCACCTCTCCAGTCGTGAGTAGCCGAGTGCCAGGTTGTCTTACTTCATCCTATATTTCACTGCCAAAGGGAGTCTGGAACTATTGCTGCAATAAAGTCACGCCCTCTGCCAAAATCCCTCAGTCGCTCCTGGTCCTGTGTCACGTTAACTCCAAGCTTCCCTGTGTGGCCTTAAAGGCCCCTGGTAATTTGACTCGTACCTATCAAGTTTATTTGAGTCTCTGTGGTCCCACCACCTGCCCCAGACAGGACAGCTGCCTCCCTGACCTCACTGCCCCTCCCACGACGGCTTTGCCTTCAGGCCTCTCTGTGGATGCCTGTCTGTTCCCTTCTGCTATCTCAGACCTGTCCTTTAACCTGGTCGGCCACCTGCTCCCTCCTCCCTGGTGGCTTGACTCCCTAACGCAACCCTGAGCTCACATTTGCCTCTGAACCTACAGAGGACACGGCAGGACACAGGACATTACTCTCTCTTGCTCAACTAACTCACAGCCAGATCTGCTTTCTAGTTTCTTGTTTCCATGAGTGAGCAGTGCATTTTCCTTCTTTATTGATTCTTAGGATTAAGAAAGCAGAGACTTCTGTCCTAGTTTGGGACTTGTTGACTGACTCGGGTTTTTTTTAGTATTTCAAGTAATAAAGATATCGGGATGTTTGGCAGTTCATGGATTTATGTTGATTAGTGAGTAGCTCCTGAGAGTTGCAAACCCCAGTGAAACCAACCCTCCCCAGCTGCTGAGGAGATAGTAAAAATCACTAATGTAAGCTAAATATGATCGTTATAAAAGTTGACTCCCCGACTTCTTTGTCTATCAGATGCTATTACATAAAACTAAGCAGTTGGGAAGGGTAGGCAGCAGCAGGACTCGATGACTACCCCAGCCTCAGGAAATGTATATTCTGGCTGTGGGGAGAACTGCAGAACCATCTAATGGTCTAACAAGATAACGGGCCCAAAAGGAGGCACATGAGAGTGGGTGAAAGAGAAATAGTTCAGATTCACAGGAGACTGAAGAAACAAGCCCCACACCATTTTCCTAATGGTGATGGCATCCACATGAAGGTGGGCATCTCTTTATGTATGCATAGCTGTAGCACATGTATACATAACACCCATCTGAGAAATGAAGCCTGTGTGCCAATGTGTGACTAATTTTACAGACGTGTGTGCCAATGCATGATCCATTTCATAGACATGTGTGCCTACATGTGATTGATTTCACAGACACATAGACATGTGTGCCAATGCATGTTTGGCTTCACAAATGTGTGCCAAGGTGTGATCAGTTTCACAGGTATGTGTGCCTACATGTGATTGATTTCACAGACACATAGACATGTGTGCCAATGCATGTTTGGCTTCACAAATGTGTGCCAATGTGTGATCAATTTCACAGGTATGTGTGCCTACATGTGATTTATTTCACAGACACATGTGCCAGCGCATGACCGGATGACTGATTTTGACACCTTTACAATCTGGTCAGTTAAAAGATTTTCAGATCTCTCCAGTGAGACGAAGCCATATTCATGCACACTGCGATTCTCAGGCCACAGCCACCAAGCTGGCTCCATGCACGGACACACGCTCTCACACACAACATGCCCAAGTCATTAGCTGTTTGTGCCCTAAACATAAAACAAGGAATTCCCCAGATGAGTTTTAAATTCCAGAGCAATTACTACATCCAATTTGAAGAGCCAGCAGGAAGACTCCTTCTGCCAAGTAGCTATTAGTGATGGGATTGCTTCTGCTTCAAGGTCTGTGCTGGATTAACTCCTAAAGTACTCAATTACTTCTCAGATCAGGCCGCGGTGTCACATGGCCTAAAGAGAAGCCACCATCTTCGAAACCCAAGGAGGTGGAAGAAAGGAAGGCTATATCTTCTTTTATATGGGAGCCTATGCCGAATGAGCTGGCTGAAAAGTAAAGACATCAAGAGCTTTTTTTTTTCCTCCCTAGACAAAACAGTATTACATATCAAATTTCTTCAAATAGATGAGACATTTAGATCAATGCACTCATAGTTATTTGGCCATTATAAAGACATAATATGCATGGAAGCTGCTTATTGGAGACTCACTAGTTATGCTTTTGTTGTTGAATTGTTTTCAGAGCCGATACTGCCTTGACAGCGTGTTTTCACAGGGGAGAGTGGCAGGAAGCAGAATCTCTCTTCAGAAGTACTAATGGGAGATGAAGGGACACTGGTCTGGGCGAAAATCCTGTGGAGAAGGAAGAGACACAGAGGTCTTTTTACTTCTTCCCAGGCCCAAGGCAATCTGAGTCTGTCAGGTGCTCTGAACCCTGAGCAAGTTGGAACCGGTCCCAAAAGCATTCTCAACACAATGCCAGGAGATCACTATTGTCCCATAGGTGACACCTGGGGTCAAACTCACTTGTAACTTCTCACCTAGAAGGAATAGAAACTCAAAAACAAAAAACAAAACAAAAAAAAAACAAACAAAAAGCAATCTTACCTTCTGAATTTGTCAGTCAGTACCCACCAAACTAGGGGAAAGAATCAGAGTTCAGTTCATTAACCATCTGTGGTTCCAGTTTCATGACCCCCACCCCCTTTTTTAAATACAGGATTTCTTCTGTAGCATCCCTGGCTGTCCTGGAACTCCCTGTGTAGACCAGGCTAGTCTCAAACTTAATAGAGATCTACTTGCCTCTGCCTCCTCACCTCCCCAGTGCCACAATTAAAGGCATGTGCCACCACTGTCCTAACGTCAATGGGACCAAAGTCTCATCTTGTCCTCTGGCCTTGCTTTTATAGATCAGGAAACTGAGTCAGACTTCTACTGTGTCCACTCTGTACTGCCCTTCTCCTGGGCTGGCCACAGCCTGCCCTCAGCAGATCCTTGTGATCCTGATTCTGTCATCTGTGAACTTTGGGACTGACATTTGAATTGCTCTGTGAAATATTTTGCACACACACACACACACACACACACACACACACACACACACACACACAATGATTCAATAGTAATGTAGCAATTTTATCAATTGGTAATATTTTAAATACAAAGTATTTCAGGGATTAACTTCGTGCCACAAAAGTACAAAATGACCCTGCGGTTGGTTTCCCCAGGACATGGCTTGTCCCTTGCACATGGGATGTGCTATGATTTCCCCAAACATACGAAATGTAACGGCATAAGCTGTGTTAGTCGGGGGCGGCTTTTGTGCTCTCTCTGGTTAAGAGAAAAAGCGGTGCAAATCTAACATGAGTGGAAACCGCTGGACTAGCTGCCACGTCGATAATACCAGCCCCACTCAGTTCAAAATACAGCCGGGATTAAGTTGTCTGCAACTGCTTCTTAGGAACTTGGTTTCCACGCTCATTTAAATGACCGAGTAAAGGGAAACTCGCAAGCATCTGTAATTCTAGCATTTGGAGGTGGAGACAGGAGGATCTGGAGCTGAATCCCAGTCTGTGCTACAGGAGGAATTCCAAAGGAGAGAAACAGGGAGGAGGACAAGGAGCACGAGGGAGGAGGAGGAGGAGGAATGACTGGTGCCCCCCCACCACTGGTGCCTCCCCACCACCACCCATCATTGGTGCCTTTTAAGGACTCAAAAAACTATGTGGGCTTCTTTTCTGGACCCCTTCAGTAGACAGAGTGCACTTTCCCCCACTTTGACTTTTCATCAGTGGGATTGGTCTAGCCTGGCCTCTCCGCTCTTCCCCTTGAGAATAGCCACGTAGATTCGCCTGAAAGTGACAGCACCATCACCACCCACTGGCTATGTAAGTGGGAGATGGTTTTACTCGGTTGCCGTCTTAGTCTGCATTCTGTTGCTGTGAAGAGACACCATGACCATGGCAACCCTCATAAAGGAAGACATTTAATGGGGTAGCTTACAGTTTCAGAGGTTTAGTCCATTGCCATCCCGGAAGGATATGCAGTATGCAGGCAGACATGGTGCTGGAGAGGTAACTGAGAGTTGTCCATCCAGATCAGCAGGCAGAGAGAGACGCTGGGTCTGACTTGAGCATTTGAAACCTGGAAGCTCTCCCCTAGGGACACACTTCCTCCAAGGAGGACACAGTACCTGCTCCTCCGACTCCCTGTCAAGTAATGCCACTCCCTAATGACCCAGCATTCAAATGCATAAGCCTGTGGGGACCGTTCCTATTCAAAGCACCACAGTTGCCTATTAAAAATCATCTGCTTTCAAATGTTCCCAAACTCTGATACTTGAATGATAATCTCTGAGGCTCCAAACCCAAGCATCTTAAAAACCCAAGTTCTTAAAATCCCCCAGGCGTCTGAGAGGTGCTGGCGAGTTTAGCACTGCCTTGAAGGAGAGGAGGAACTGCTTATTGGAGGGTTGCCCCAGTTCTGCTGAAGGTAAAGCCGCTGCTGCCGTTCGAAGGTCATTGGGGGCACCACACAGTCTCCCACGTCCTTAAATAACTTCACTGTAAACGTAGTGTGCTCCTGGAGTGGAGCTGTGATAACAAAAGGGCTGATCTCCACGCTTTGGGAAGCACTGGCTTACAAGAGAAGATTTGTGTATACCTGTTCAGTGCCATGATAGTGCTAATTCAGCCATGGTTAAGTATTTATACCATAGAGACTGCCAAACACTACAACTCAGAGCTGTTTCTTAAACTTCCCAGTCGAGTTTCCCACATTTGGGGAAATCGCAGGGGTCAGCACATCCGGAGTGCAATGGATAAGCCTCGCCCTAGGAAAACCACCTTCGTGTTCATGGTATCTCCCCTGCCAGGTAAAGTCAAATTTACCTCTTCTTAGTAGCAGATAAGTAAAATAATTTTATTCAGAAATCAATAGAAAATGTTATAGTACTGGAGAGAACTGAAGTCCCTGGCCTTGGTCAGATCTAAGAGGTAGACATTTGAGTCATGAGTGAGCCAGAGCTTGGTTCTCTCACCCCTCTGGAGATAAGTAAGGAGCAAGCAAAAATCCAAATAGTTAACATACGAAGAGTCCGCTGTTGCCATGGTGATCCTGGTAGCACTGCACATAAGCAGGAAAGGATAGTAAGATTTGACACAAAACAACTGTGGTGGTTTGAGTTCGGCCTTGTTGGAGGAAGTGTGTCACTGTGGAGGCTTTGAGGTCTCATATGCTCAAGCCATGCCCAGGGTCTCAGACCATTTCCTGTTGCCTGTGGGACAAAATGTAAGACTTTCAGCTCCTTCTCCAGCACCATGTGTGCCTGCAGGTCACCATGTCCCACCATGATGATAATGGACTGAACCTCTGAACTGTAAGCCATCCCAATAAAATGTTTTCCTTTATAAGGATTGCAGTAGTCATGGTGTCTCCTCACGACAATAGAAACCCTAAGTAAGACAACACCACTCCACTTGTCCCTTATGATTTTTGCCTAGGCATCTGTCTGCATTTCTTTGGTTAAAGAACCAAGATGAAGGAAGGTTGGACGCCTATTGATGTAGTTAGCTACAGAGATGGCTCTTAGTGAGACTCCCCAAATTTAATGACTTAATGGGTATGGTGCTACACGTCTGTAATCTCAGCACTTGGGAGGAGGACGCAGGAGAATAATTTCCAAGGTCAACCCTTGTAAGGAGCAGTCAGGACATCGCCATTACAAAATGGCGCTGGAGGTACTGCAGCTTGGAGGTAAACAAATCCTTTTGAAGTTGCTGCGTGGGGCTGAGTACCATTTGCCTGTATTTGCATAACTGAGCCTTGTCCCTAGCCAATCCCGAAGCCCCGGGCTTCAGCGGAATGAAGGACAGTATCCGAGTACCTGCACGCTAGAAAAGCAGCTGCCGCTTGGCTTTTTCTCCCTCTCTCGCTCCCCGCTTTTCTTCAACCAAGAGTCTCCAATAAAGTGTGATTTGGGAAGAATCCTCAACTTGTGGTCGTTCTTGCTTGCTGGTCAAGGAGTGCGCCACAAACCCTGGCTGTAAGAAACTCTCTCAGAGACAACAATGACAGCAACAATAGTTGCTCAACAGGGATGTGAGGGAGTTTGGAAGCTTAGTTCCCCTTGGTACAGCCTAAAAATGACAGGGTTCAGCTGATATTTTGGTGACAGCCTTCTGGGAGACCCTGAGGCTTCTGAGAGGCCCTGAGTCTTATTGGAGGTCTTGCTGGATCAATTCCTAGCAAAGATGGTCACAGATTCCTGAGCTCCAGACACTATGGAGGAGGTGGGGAAAATGCAGTTCTCTAAGTCACTAAATTTTGAGATAATTTGTTATACAGAAACAGATAATTAATTATCAATGCTAAAAAATCATGTATCATTGAAGAAGAAGGGAGCATAGAGAAAATCATATCTAGAAGTCAAAGCTATTAGCAGTGGGAAAGTGAGTACTGAACTAAATCTGGGTTTTGAAAATTAAAAGCATATTAAAAGTAAATTTAAGATTTGCCAGGAAGTGATGGTGCATGCCTTTAATCCTGTCACTCAGGAGGCAGAAGTAGGTGGGTCTTTGGAAATTCTAGGTCATCCTGGTCTACAGAGTGAGTTCCAGAACAGCCAGGGCTTTACTAAGAGAAACCCTGTCTTGAAAAACCAAAAATAAATAAATAAAATTAAACTTAAAATTAGATAAATATGTCTGGGTCCAAGAACTAAGATTAATAATCAACACTCAGTCTGCAGAAGAAAACACTTGAATTTCCAGAGAATGACAGCACTGGCATAATACACAATCCTGGCTCATCAAGAACATGGAGGAAGGCCACTGATGGGAAATATTGATTGTAAACTAAAATAATCAGTCTGAGCTGATTTTCCAGTAATTGTGATGAGAAAAATGAAAGGTTTCATTTTTTGGCAATATTGTAGTGCAGTAGCTATGGTTACATGTGCCTACTTAAATGTCAGCTAAAATCAACGAAAATAAAACAAAAGTTAAAATGAAATTCCTCGGTTAAATTCCTTGGTATCTTTCAGGGACTTACTCACCGAAGCTTGAAATATTGGGCAGCACAACCTTTCTGGAGTATAATGCAAATAGACCTTCCCACTGGGAAAACCTTCTCTGTGGTGTGTTCTCGTGAGTACCAACACCAACGTTTTCTCAATTTGCTTTGCTACATGTGATCGTTCATCCCGATTGCCAGCTTGATTGGCTGAGAAGTGCCTAGAACATTAGCAAAGTGCTAAAAGGGGGGTTTCAAGGGAAGACTGAATGGGGAGACCTGCGCTGAACTCAGTGACAATATGCAGCAGGCTGTGTGGTACTCTGAACAAGAATGACTCCCATAGGCTCATATATCTGAATGCTTAGCACCAGGGAGTGGAACTGTTTAATAGGATTGAAGAATTAGGAGATGTGGCTTTATAGGAAGAAATGTGTCACTGGAGGTGGGCCCTGAAGTTTCTAAAACCTATGACAGATCAGCACCTCTCTCTCTCTCTCTCTCTCTCTCTCTCTCTCTCTCTCTCTCTCTCTCTCCTTATGGATCAGGATATAGCTCTCAGCTACTGCTCCAGACTCTGCCTATGTGCTGCCATGCTACCCCCATGATAATAATGGTCGAAACTTTTGAAACTGTAATCTAAATGCTTTTGTTTATAAGAGTTGCCTTAGTCATGGTGTCTCTTCATAACAATAGAAGCCCTAAGACAGAAGTTGGTACAAAGGACTCGATTTGATAATGTTGTTTGTTAGAGGAATGTGGGAGACTTTGGAACTTTGCACTAGAAAAAATGGTTGGATTGCTTTAAGCAGGGCTTAATAATCCATCCTGGTAGAAGCATGGAAGACAGTGGTGCTGAGAGTGAGATCAAATGTGGGGTCCCAGCTCAAGAACTTTCTGAGGGGAAGAATATTAGTAAGTGGCCTAGAGACAGAGACCAATTTTGTGGTATTTTGGCAAAGAACATGGCTGCTTTTTGCAAGTCCAGAAAAATCTACCTAAGGCTAAATTCAAGGGTTTTTGATTAATAGCACTGGCAGAGGAGATTTCAAGACAGCCTAGTATTGACTGTGTCATGGGGTTAGTGGTGGCCAGTCTTATCCGGATCTATGAGGAAAGGGAGCAAGTTAAGCAAAGAATTTTTTAATGTACAGTTTGAGAAGAAAAGGGCTATCAGAAAGTGTAAAAAAGCTAAGTCCTGTGCTCAAGGAGATTAAAAGTTTAAAGAAAAGCCTAAGGAGAAATGAAATAAAGGAATGGTAACTTCATGGCTAAGCTTTCAACTTGAAAATGAATTAATGAAAACTTAGGCAGTAAAGGAAATCACTGAAAACAGAAAGCTGATAAAAATGTATTTGAATGGAGGGGCCAAGTTCCAGGCCCAGAAAAACAACAGAATTTAGTGGCTTCATTCACAAGGTTCTGGTTTTAGAGTCAAGAATTCAAGACAGGGGTTATGGAATCTCCCTCTTTGACCAAGGGAAACTTTTGAGGCCAAGCATGTGTTGTGGGTGTCTCTGAATGGAAGTCCAGAGAAGTCATTGCATGAATCTGGATTGCCTTGGAGAAGCCAAGAAGTTGGAGATACCAAAGCTGATGGATACCTGCGGAGGAGATCTGCTAACAGGGACTGAAACTAGCCAAAGAGAGAAGTGTGTTACAGTCAACAAAGTTGAAAGGAGTTGGAGATCTAAAGAGTGCTTTGACATTGGACATGAGAATGCAGAATTTGAAGTTTAACCAGCTGATTTTTTGTTCTTGTTTTAGTCCAATATGTCTTCATATGTTCCTTTTTTTCTATTTTGGAATGGTAATATATATATTCTGTGCCACTGTATTTTGGAAGTGTGTGATCTGCTTTTAGCTATTGATTTTATAGGGGATCACAGTTAAGAGATGGCCATTAGTCTCAGAAGAGACTTTGGACTGTGAACTTTTAAACAGTGTTGAGACTGTGATAGACTATGTGGACTTTTGAAGCTGGAGTGAATTCATTTTTGTACTATGATATGGCTACAAGCTTATGGGGGCCAGGGAGTGGAATGTGGTGGTTTGAACAGGAATGGTCCCCATAGGCTCATTTATTTGAATACTTAGTCATCACAAAGTGAAATTACTTGACAAAGATTAGGAGATGTGGCCTTGTTGGAGGAAGAGTGTTGCTGAGGATGGGCTTTGAGGTTTCAAAAGCCCAAACCAGGCCCAATGGATCTCTCTTCTTGCTGCCTGTAGATCCAGATATAGAACTCTCAGCTACTTCTCCAGCAGCATAGGCTGGCACCTACCACATCAATCATTAATCAAGAAGATGACCCATAGACTTGTCCATAGGCCAATCTGATGAAATTGTTTTCTTAATTGAGGTTTCCTCTTCCCAGATGACTGTAGCTTGTGTCAAGCTGATAAAAAAAACCTACACCAACACAGTATCTCTCCATCTTATCCTGCCTCTCTGCTCTGTGCCCTTTAGTAAACTTATTCTTCCTTCAAACTCTGTGGTGGGATAAACTTTTAGTGCACTGTGAAGATGTGTCTCCGCCAAGGCACCTTCTGATTGGTTTAAGAAAGAGCTGAATGGTCAGTAAGTAGGCAGGAGAGGATAGGTAAGACTTCTAGAAAGAGATAGGAACTCTGGGAAGAAGGGAGATGAAATGTGCCAGCCGGGCACAGAGGAAGTAGGATGCACAGTACTGAGCAGAAGTAATGGGCCATGTGGCAGAATGTAGGTTAATACAAATGGGTTAATTTAAGTTTTAAGAGCTAGTTGGGAACAAACCTAAGCTAAGGTCAAGCTTTCATAATAAATCTCTATGTCTTTATGTTGGAGCTGGTAGTTGAAAGAAAATCCACCTGCATTTGTTGCCTAACGTTAGCTAGGCAGCTGGTGTGCTACTCACTTGGAGACTAGGTAGAAATGGCTGCCACAGTGTGGGCCCAGCAACTTCCCAGAGCTGGGGTGGGTGAATGGGGCTCCCAACTGATGCCCCTGGGAATGAGACTAGGCTCTCACAGAAAGGCAAGCAATAGTTGCAGCCCAGGACCAGTGGACTAGCCTTCTGAATTGACACAAGGGGAGGGGGCGTGTGAAACCAGCTGCCAGTGCCATGTGCCAAGCAGAGCTGTGTAATGGGTGGTCTTGCCATTTAAACTGGGTCATATGGCCAGAGAAGGCTGCAAGTGTGTAGAAAGCCATGTGCAGACTGAAGAGAAAAAAAAAAAAAACCTCTGAACAGGTACAGTGTGCTGGAAAATGTGCTTACATACTAAAGAAAGAAAAGAAAGTGAGTATAAACAGTAATAGAAAAGACAGTTAAAAAATAATAAAATCTTTAAAGAGTAATTTTAAAGAAGAATAAACCGTGTAAGGATGGAAAATACACAGGGCATCCTATATGGTACTTTATTAACTTTAAATTTTTTAAATGCTAATGAACAAAAACCAACATCCACTGAGAGACTTTGGATTATGGAGAAAAAACTATTAAATTAAACCAGCCTATATATTTTAAGAATGCCTTCAGATGGGCAGTGGTGGCACATGCTTTTAATCCCAACACTCGTGAGGCAGAGGCATGTGGATCTCTGTGAGTTCAACACCAGCTTGGTCTACAAGAGCTAGTTCCAGGACAGGCTCCAAAGCTACAGAGAAACCCTGTCTCAAAAAATCAAAACAAAACAAAACAACAAGAACAACAACAACAACAAAAGAATGCCTTAACTTCAGAATGGAAGTCAGGAAATGTGCTGCATTGGAGGAAAGGCTATGCCTTTGTTTCCACAGGAAACAAAAGTTATGGATTCCTTCAAAATTAGTAAAGATCAAATTTGACCAGGGAAGAACTTCTGAAAATCTTGGCTACAGACATGAAGGAAGAAACCAAGAGAAACTACAACACATGTGACATGTATGTTACTCCTTCTACATGGGAACAGCTTGGAGAGTGGATAGGACTTGATAAACCTTGTTGGCTACAGAGTCCTCATGACCTTATTACATGCTATCCTTGCATATGGCATGGATAGAGATTTGCATTACAGTTTCATTATGCAGTCTAAATGGACTTATAAAATTGATAGATATAGATGCCTTTTACCTACTCAGAGATAGAGCAGAGAAAAATCTTGAGCTGATTTGTGCACATCACATATTCCACACTTGTGCTAATGCAGATATGTATGTTACCAGTTTGTGTGTTTTTAGAAAAACAGGATAAGACATCAGTGAAGACAAGGCAAATACCCTAGGTAATCCAGCCTCTTAGATGCTCTGTTGTAGTTTGCTCAAAAATATTTATCCAGAACAAGTTCAAAGTGGCCAATTAAAATGGTTCAGTCTCATAGTCTACTCTAGTCAGGACTTCAGATAAGCTCTGCACTTTCCCATCACACGAGGCAACAAATGATACCACTAGTTCTCCCAGGACTTGATCATTGATCCCAGAAATTGATCAATTTTCTCAGGGTCCCTTAAAGATTTGTCACTCTCAGACAACAGGAAGTAATTTTAAGAATACAACTCCTATATTTCCAAGAGGTGGGGTAGGTAGGTTTTGGTTGCTTGGTGAATTATGAATGTTTGTTATTGTTTAGGGGGGGGTTAGTAGCAAATTATTATTGGTCATGGTCAAAGAAAGAACTTGCAAAGGAGGTTAGATTCAAGGATCTCTTTCTGGAAAGAAAAAAGGAGATATAGAAATGATAAGATAAAAATAAATTATTGAATCTGCTTTTAAACTAAAAAGCAACTACTAGACTCAAATACTTTACACTGGTATGGATTTTTGTATATTGATACAAATTTTTGATTATTTGTGTTATACTATATATTTATTTCTATTCTTGTTTAAGGTATTTTTGTATAGTGATACAAATTTTAGGTTACTTTTGCTATAACATACTGTATATATGTTTCTACTCTTGTTTAAGGTAGTGTACCTATGCAGCTCATTAAAAAAAAGACAAAGTTCTAGTCATTAAAAGCCATTACTACAAACTATTTAGAATAATTAAAAAATGCAGGCTAGTAGTTAGTCATCTATAGCAATCAAATTTGTAGTCATTTTAGGTATATTTACAAGGTCAAACATATATTTTAGATAGATAGGTGGCCTTCAAACACTTCAGAGAGCTACAGAATATGGTATTTAAAATGCCTTAATCACATAAGGCTTTTTATGACAGTGAGATATGTCTGCTTCTGGTAGCACCAATCTACTTCAAAGAAGATGATGGGCATTGAAGAACCTCCGTATGGAGTTTGCTTTCATTGCAACAAAGCTAGCCACTGGGCAAAAAATTGTCCTTGTCTCAACTGCTGACACTATGGTATCCAAATTGGACAAGCAGGACACAAAGAAAGTTGACTACCAAATTTTGTCAAGATAAAGTAAGCCAGTCCTTCAAAATTACTGCTTCAAAGAAAAGTTTTTCAGGTATTCTAGGCCTGTAGGCTGAAGATGAATGCCCCAACATTACAGAGGACCCTCGGATGACTGTTCAGACAGCCAACTGTCTCTGTTGTTTCCATAGTTTTAGAAATTTGCTTTGCACTTCCTGATTACTCAGGTCATATTTTATCCTTCTCAGGTCTCTGATGGGAGTTGAAGACTAGATAGTTATACTATTTCCTTTCTTACCAAATTAAAAAGAGAAACTTATAAAAGAAATGTCAACTTTATAAGACTGAGAAACATAAAAGTTTAAGTTGTTTATCTAAGAAAATGTTTTAAGGTCTAAAAAGACATTTTTAGGTTGGTAATACAAATCATGATAGAAAGTCATGTAGCTATAAAACTTTGAATTCAGAGTGATAGGATAGATAGTACTTTCTCCAAATTTGTCAAATACAAATGGACTGGACATTGTGAATGTAATTCTTTCCTGGTAATTGTTCTTATTGTATATAATTTTACTGTGTTAGAGTTAAAACCTTTCCTTTTTATTTTGACAAAAAGGGGCAAATGTTGTGGGATAATCTTTTCATACTCTGTGAAGTTATACCTCTGCCAAAGCACCTTCTGATTGGATTAATAAAGAGTTGAATGACCAATAGCTAGGCAGGAGAGGGTAGGTGGAACTTCTGGGCAGAGATTGGAACTCTGAAAAGAAGAGAGGTGAGATTCGCCAACCAGACATGGAAGGAGTAGAAACCATAAAGGGTACTGAGCACAGGCAACGAGCCATGTGGCAGGACATAGACTAATACAGGCAGGTTAATTTAAGTTTTAAGAGCTAGTTGGGAACAAGCCTAAGCTAAGGACAAGCTTTCATAATTAATAAGAAGTCTCCATGTCATTATCTGGGAGCTGACAGTCCAAAGAAAATCTTACTATATAACTCTTTAAAGAATTCTGGAAAACTTTTACATCCATCAAATCAACCTCTGCATGTTTTTTTTTTTGTTGTTGTTGTTATAGGTTTCATAGTTGCAAAAGCCTGTGGTATATTTTATATTGTGTGTGCCCTTTGGTTGGAACCTGTAAACATTAGATTTACGGATCCTATGTTTTTTCAGTGGAATGTTTTCATATTCAGCCTTAAGTCCTCATTGTCCAGCTGGCCAGCTAACCAGCCTATGCCTTTGGTTAAAGGAAGCCTTGATTTAATTTTCCGGCTGAAGTGTTTCCATGTGAGTCCTCATGGCAGCCATGGCGCATGTGAATTCCAAACTATAGAAACAAAGGTAAGCAGATGCTGCCCTTACCGAGTTCTGTGAGCCTGCCTGGCATTCCTCCCGGGGCTGTGTCGTTCCTCAAACAGCCAAGCATTCAGTGCCCTGGGGGCTTTTGTCTCCTGGGGCCATGCGCCACTGTAGGAATTCAGATGGTGGGGAGTATGACTTTTTTATGTATAAAATTGAAAAAGTGCTGGCTGGAAAAGGCAGCCTGAGATGAGGGCAGAAAACCAGTAAATGACAGCAGATCCCCGGGGCAGCTAATTTTAAGAAAGAATATATAAGTTGACAATTTTAAAGCCTCTCTTTGCCATCATCAGAGAGTACGTAGCCCTCAGAGAGCCGCTTCACACGGGCCATTGGAAAACCTCAGCCTTGCAGTAAACTGCTCTGAACCCCTGGCATGGCTTCGAAGATGTTGAAAAAGAAAACTTTTTGGATTTAGGCAAAACCCTTTTCCTCTTAACAAAGCCTGGAATTATCTTGCTGTGAACTTAAGAAATTTAGCTTGACACTCTAAGCCGAGTAATGGCTTTGTTCTAGTTATGCATTCAGCCTTCCCCTGGAATGGTAGAGCCCATTGATTCACTGAGAGAAGGGTCATAGGGCACCGCCACTTATGGGGAATGAAAATTACTGTGGCTTAATATTTCAAGGGTAGCATGCTGCTTTTATCTTTCATTTGGAACAGGGATTAAACTAACTCTGGGTTCCAGGGCTGGTGGACTGGTGAGACACAGAAACAGATTTTGATGTAAGAAAAGGGAACTATGAAACAACGGGAGGCTCTCCGTCATGGAGCCAGATGTCACCTGCCGCCTCTCTCTGCCTGCTGACATCTAAGTCTGACTCCCTCTGACACCCCTGTTTCTACCAAGTAACTGTTCAGACCTGGCTCTTTTCTTAGGGGTTAATACTGACTCCAGGTGCCTGGTACATGACATTTATTAATCATCCCTGACACACAAATTCTTTTAATTTAAAATATGTTTTCATAACAATATAGTCTGATCACAGTTTCCCTCCCTCATATGTTCCATGATCCTCCCCATCTCCCCACCCACCCAGCACTATGCTTTCTCTCTCTCTCTTTCTTTAGAAAACAAACAGGCAAGTTAAAACAAAACAACCTCCCAAAATTTAAAAAAGACAAAGAAAAAAAAAGAACCACACACACATACATATCCATACATACACACATATATACACATATACATACATATACAGATATTCATACATACACACATACATATACACACATTCGTATATACGTATGCATATGTACACATACACATGTATGCATACACACATATACACAGCCATATACACACATACACATATGTACATATATAAACACACACCATAAAAACACAAAATAGAAAACTATAATATGTAAACAATGACCAGTAATGTGAACAAAATTCCCAAACAAAGCGATATGAGAAAAAAAGGTCTCCAAAAACACCCCTGAGTTCATTTTGTGTTGGCCATCTCCTGCTGAGCATGGGGCCTGCCCTTAAACGTGATTTATATATCCAGAGAAACTCCATTGGAGAAAAGTGTTTCTTTCCTTCTCAGCTGTTGTCAGTTGGAAATAGATTCTTGGTGAGGAGTAAAAGCTTGTGTCCACTTCTCTCCCCACTGGACCCCATCTGGCGTGAACCTCTGCAGGCCCTAAGCTTGCTGCCGCTGTCTCTGGAGTTCACGTGTGTGTTGCTACTGCCCTGTCTGGAAGACACCATTTCCTTGGTGTCTTCCATCCTGTCTGGTTCTCAGAATCTTTCCCCCTCATTTTCTACAGAGTTTCCTGAGTAACTTTAGATTTGCATTTCCCAGATGACCAGGGTATTGACCATTTCTTTAAGTGACCATTGCTTCTTTCAGACCCTGTCTCAAAACATAAGGTGGGAAATGATAAAGGGACTGGCAGAGTGGTAACGTGATGAGGTGAGAGAGCGGTATTGAGCTCTGGACTCCACCACATACACACACACAGGCTCCCACAAGCATGCACACATGCACACATGCATGCATGCACATGCGTGTGCACTCACACATACACTCACAGGCTCCCACGAGCACGCACGCACGCATGCACATACGCGCACACACTCACAGAGAAACAGAGAGATTTCTGGGAAAACGTCTAGCCAGCCCCACTAAAAGACGAACGAGGTCATGGCAGTCTCTCTCCATCCAGTGAATGCCCTCTGATCTTGTTTCTCTCTGCAGCCATCTCCCTCGTTCCTTTTATGAAGAACTTGCTTTATTCTCTTCATACTTCTGGGGTACCATCATGCCCCCTGAGTGCCAAAGTATTCTGTAGTTCTCCAAATGTGATTCCTTTTCTCAGTGGAATGTTGCTAACACAATTATCAGTCCAAATTAAATGCTATCAGAATTACCGTGAACTTGAGAAGCAGTGAGTTCCCTATTAATTACAGGTGGCCATCTGCCAGACATCCAGAAGGGTGTCCTTGGAAGGGGATGTTGGAGGGGAGCAGGAGTTGGATAAGGGAATCTTCTAGTAACCTTTTACACTACAATCCTTGAGATTACCCTTCAGAGGCAAAGATTTCTTTCTTTTTTTTTTAATAAAAAGCCCTACTACCGATGATTCGAGATGTGAAATGATAAGTATGCGTTGGTTTTAAAAATCCAGAAAAGCTGAGGTTGTTAGTCATGAGAACAGTTGCTGAACATTTGTTCGATCTCTAGCATGTCTGAAAAAGCAGAGTTAATAAAAAAAGGTAATGTAGGGATCAAAATAGCTTGTTCATATTTCCATAGTTCTACCCAAAGAAAAGTCTTATTATTTATATTACATACACATCATGTGAGATTCAGATTCATTCAGTATTTATTTTACTTACTCTATACAGCTTTGTGATTCTCTTCTCCTATGGAATAAATTTCCATATGGACAATTACAAACCTACATCATTATTTTTAATAATTACGTAGACTTCCATAATTCACCGAACCAGCATCCTATTAGTTGGGTGTGTGGAACATTTGCAGTTAAAAAAAAATAATAATGCTGCAATGGATACACTACCATGTGTGTCTTATAAAAAAGAGCTTAAAAAGTTTCCCTTTCTCCAAAAACTTTTGAAGTTCTCCAGCCTTCTATACATTATTACACTTCTGACACTTCTCTTTCACATTCTTAAAAACCTGTATGTGTGTCTGTGTTTGTGTGTATGTGTGTAGAGCTGCCAAAGGAAGTCAGAAGGGGGTGTCCAGCCCCGTGGAACTGGAGTCCCAGGTGACTGGGAGCTGCCTTATGGGTGCTGGAAACTGAACTGGCCCTCTGTCAGAGCAGCAGGGGTTTAGCAGCTGAGCCACCTACCTTGCACTCCCTTCACGGTCTTAAATTCTCTCCTGCGGAGCTGAATGGTCCTTCTGGACACGATGACGAGGACAATAACACTTTGCGCCATTAGGTGAGGTCAGTTCCTAAGATTTTAAATAAAGGCTTTATTTGCCTATAGTCAATGAAATGCACCTGTTAGAAAAAAATATTTCTCACAATTATTATTAGTAGACCCCCATAAGGATAATTTTTATCAATTTGCAACTCATTCTAACACTCCAGGAAATACAGCATAATCTAAATCTCCTATAGAGAAATCCAATTTACATCAAGTTATATCTCCATAAAAAAAACAGCTGGACTGTGATCTGAATGACCATAATGAAGCCCACGTGATGCCTCACAATGTCATTTTCTATAATCAAGTTGAAGTGAGTGCCAAAACTCTTCCCTTAGGAAAACCCTCCGATTCCAGAGTCCTTGTTTGCAAAAGAGAAGGCTCTTCATCAGATGTGCCACTTACAAGGGCCTAATAACTGTCCGCAACAGTTAGGCAGATTTTTCTGGGTAAAAGTGCAGTGAATTAGCTCTGGTTTGCAGTATGGTCCAAGGAGAAGTTTCTCACGGTAGTACAGAGATGTTTGGGGTCCTGCGAGGGTAGGAATGGGTTTCTGACACCAAGACCTATAAAGTTAGCACTTTAGACAGCTCATCCTTCACTTTCCTGCGCACCAGCCAGGCTGTGGGGGAGGCTCGCCCCGCAGCTCAAACTTAACACACAGCCAGCTCTCTGCAGAGGGTACATGGATGGGGTCTTTGCCCTTCTCTCTCACTTGTACATTCATAGAGAAGGAACTGGCAGGCTGCGTCTTCATCCAACTGGGGTCTGGAGGCAGGACACCAAATGACCACAAGGCTTGCCTGCCTTGACAGAAGGATGGGGTTAGAAGTTATGGTGTGCTCGTGCCTCAGAAAGCCACTAGTGAGAAAGATGTCTGGGAGAAGTGGGTCCTGCTAAGAGTATGAAAATTCATTAGACTTTAGGTGCTGATTGAAAACCATGAGGACACTGGGAGCAGTCTGCTGGGGCAGGAGAGATGGCTCAGGGAATGAAAACAAGACAGGAAGGACATGGCTGCTCCTAGGCGTGGTGGAGAAGGTTTAATTATAGATAAATGGGAGCCAGTGGCAGGGACGTCTGGGAAGAGTCCAGAGTGAACATGGCTCTGAGCTGGGCCACATGAGGAGGAAGGGGAGGAGATGGGAGTAGGGGTGGGGAGGAAGGAGATGGGAGAGCTGGGAGACCAGGAGGCCAAGAGGCCAGGGGGTAAAGGGTAGGCAAAAGAGCTGGGTGACCAAAATGGTTGGATTATATACAGAAGGGCAGTCCCCGGGCTGGAGAAGTTTAGGGTATAGAGTGGGGTATGCCAGCCATACTCTGTAACAGTAGGAACTGAGGGATGCTGGGAGAATCTGGTGGCCTGGTCTGATGTTGAATAGGCACCTAAACTAGCCATTTGTCCTGGGTTTGAGACCCAACACTCAGCAGTTAAGAATACTGACTGCTCTTCTAGAGGACCCAGATTTGACTCCTGGTGTGGGAGAATTATCTGTATTCTGTCAATCATGTATTTTACTAAAACGCTGATTGGCCAGGCAGGAAGTATAGGCGGGTCAACCAGACAGGAAGTAGAGGCAGGGCAATGAGAACAGGAGAAGGCTAGGAAGGAGGAAGCCCATTCCTCCATTCCTGCCCAGATCACCGAAGAAGCAACATGTGAACTGACAGCTGAAAAAGGTACCAAGCCATGTGGCTAACATAGACAAGAATTATGGGTTACTGTAAGATGTAAGAATTAGTTAACAAGAAGCCAGAGCTAATGGGCCAATCAGTTTATAATATTATGGAGTCCTGTGTGTGATTTTCTTTGGGGCTTGCCGGCTGTGGGGTACTGGGTGGGACAGATACCCCAACAAGCCAGCCTTCATGTTACAGACTCCAAGCACCTACATGGTGCCTCGCAATTGTCTGTAAATCCACTCCCAGGGAATCCAGTGACTTCTTCTGGCCTCTGAGAGTCCTGCATGCATGCACTGAGCAGACACACATGCAGGTAACGCATCCTCACACATAAAATGAAGTGAGAAACCAATAAAAGCAAAGCAAAAGTGAAGGAGCATATTGTTATTGCCCTGCAGAACGTGGCGTGGAAACAGCAAACGAAAAGGAGCCCCTTCTCTCGAAATGGCACACCCAGGGGACGTGCAAAGGGGCTGCCAAAGACCGGTGCTGCTCTCTGGATTCTGTCAAGTTCACTTCTCGTCTCCCCACCAAAGAACATCTGGATCTTTGACCTAGAAAATCGGCTTGCCACCTTGTGTGGGCTTTCAGCATCTAACCTGGTGGGGCCTCCGCTTCTCACTTAGTCACTTTATTTTCTATTCTACCCTTTTCCAAATCTGGAGGAATTCCAGTCTAGATAATACCTTTAAGGTCATGTAAAGATGGAAACTGTTATAATTATGCTAGCCTTCCCTGTCACCTGCCTACCCTGCCTACCTTGTCCCTTTAAGAGACAAGCTCTGCCCATCCCCAATCTCCCCCAGGCAAGCTGGTCTAGGTGCTCTTTCCTCTTTTGCTCTCTCTCTCTCTCTCTCTCTCTCTCTCTCTCTCTCTCTCTGTCTGCTCTTCTTCTGACTCCCTCCTCCCCCTCCTTCCCTCTATTTTTCTCTCTCTCTCTTTCTCTTCTCCCTCCCCATACCCCCTACTTCCCATACCCTTCTAATACCCACTAAATAAATTCTCCATACCCAAGTTCTTTCTACATGGTGTATTCATTTTCCCACATGGTCCCTCCCCTGCCATGCAGGGTCACTGGCGCTGTAAATCATAATATTGGTGTGTGGCTTGGCCAGGCTCTCTTAATGTTCCCTCCCACTCACAGGCGGGAGGATGGGCTGAGGCATGAGGGGATCCTGGACCTGGACCACTTTTCAATTTCCTGTCTGCTCTACCACTGCCCACAACACCCACTACAAATGATAAGGTCTCCAGGTCAGCTTTTCTTTACATTCACCTCTGACAATTCCCTCAGGACTGAAGGCTAAGATCTCATTTCTTATCTCCTATTATTGTCCCTCGGGCTATTCTGCCCTAGTTCCCATCCTTTGTGCTTATGGGCCTGGGCCCTCACTCTCAGGGTAGGCCAGCATAATTATAATAGAAACCGTTTAAGAAGAGTACAGGGCCAGGAAGGATGATTCCATGGTTAAAGTTGCTTGCTATGCATGCCTGATGAACTGAGATCAATCTGGCTGCCACACATGGGTCACAAAATGAGCCCCCTCATTAACGTATTTTTTAGTAATATATTAAAAAAAGAAATCAAAGCCATACATAAAAGAGTTAGGCAAACAGGCTGTGCGGTGGTGGCTCAGGCCTTTAATCCCAGCACTTGGGAAACAGAGGCAGGCAGATCTCTGTGAGTTTGAGGCCAGCCTGGTCTATAGAACTAGTTCCAGGACAGGCTACAAAGCTACACAAAGAAACCCTGTCTTAAAAAACAGAGAGAGAGAGAGAGAAAGAGAGAGAGAGAAAACAAATGACAAGAATTACACATTTTCAAAAGTCAGTGAGTAACACGAGCTTCACAAACACCAGAAACAGTTTAACAAAGCCGGAAGAACCGGCTTTAAATACTTCTGAGATAGTCAACAGATTTGTGTCTACAGTTTTGGCTTGATGGTTCTTAACCACAGCTTTTGACAGGGGTTTTGAAATGTAATTTTCCACAGAGTAAACAGAAAGTAACTTAATCTCTCTTGTAGCTTGCTAATTTAAACATTTGAAAGTATCTAGTTAAAAACATTTCTTGGCTGCGTGTGGTGGCACATGCCTTTTGTCTCAGCACAGGTGAGGCAGAGCTAGGTGGATCTACTTAGTAAGTTCCAGAACAGCCAAGATTTCAGAGTGAAAGCCCATGAAGACCAAAAACAACCAACAAGTGCCTGCAACTACAACTAAATGCTTTCAGCACCATATCGATAATGGAAGTGACTGAGGAGACATACAGAACACACCCAGTTCAAAGATTCTCAGCCCAAAGACTTTGTTATTTGGGGGGGAGAAGGGATTAAAAACACTTCTGGATCCGTAGAGACAGAGATGGCTGATTGGCTCATGATAGTTTTAAGGGCTCTAGTTGGACAGGACCCCCACCCCAGAGAGGGTTGAGGTGGCTGTCTCTGATTGGCTAGGAGAACAAAGGAGAAGACCTAGCAGCTTTTTGCCATATGGCCTGTTTTGTGAGGTAGAATGTCTTTGGTCACAAGTCACAAGAGAGACTATATCAGGACCAACAATAATGATATTGTAAGTGTCTAATATTGCCTGAGAAAGCGAGCAAATTTCTTTCTCTCTCTCTCTCTCTCTCTCTCTCTCTCTCTCTCTCTCTCTCTCTCTCTCTTTCTTTTCCAGCTTTTGTTTTATTTGCATTTTTGTTTTGTTTTGTTTGAGACAGGGTCTCACTATATAGCCCAAGTCAGGCTTACCTTGAAACCTTCAACCTCTGCCTTTAACTGCCCCAATGCTGGAGTTACAGGTTTCTTTCTTATACAAGTTATAAAATTCAGGAGAGCTTTCCAAGCCTGATGTTTGGCTCTATACATTTTTAGGTTCACCTTTCCTTCATGGTGCATATCCATCCATCCATCCCTCCCTCCATCCATCCCTCCATCCCAGGCCAGATGTTACAACACTGTTCATATTGAGGTGTAGCCTGTGCTTTTGCACAGGCTTGGGTCGGAATATTCAATAAAGAAGGAATGGGGTGACCAAGCCCTCAGGAGGGAGTAATTTATGTGGCTAGTAACTGGAGTGAGGAAGGCAGGTTAGGGTGTATCTCCAAATGTAACATTTTGTAAAAGAGATGAGCAGGGAGCAGAGAAAGTTTCTACTAATGATCTCCATATTTACTCTGAGAGAAAGAGACCTTAGGAAACAGGGGTCCCAGATTTAGCAAGTAAAAATACAGGACACAGTAAATGTCACATGGATCACCTGGCAAAAAGGCAAAAATTATCTGAAACACACACTTAACTGGGGTGTCCTGAATTCTGACTCAATAATCCTAGATGCCTCTTGAAGAGAAAGGGGCCACTGTGTGAGAGCTAACCAAACACTCGACAGAGGTTCAGAAACAGAAGACCCAGTGGGGAGGGCTTTGTAATGAAATTCAGGTTTGCAGGTGGACGGGCTTACACACAGCCTGTGACTTCAGAAACAAGGTCACAGAACCACGATTAATGACACTGGTCAGACAGCTCCCCTGCTTTCCGTCCTCCCCATTTGTGCTTTCAAGAGAACCCAGACAGAAATTTGTAAAAGAAAGATGTACTGATTATGGATTGGAATCCCAATCACAGGATGCGTTAGCATAACAATATTTCATTCCGCACTTCTCAAATATGCCATAATGTATTCACCCGAAGCAATGAATCCTGCGTCGCACGAGCGAATTATAAACAAATGATAGATGCGGGTGCTTGGCTCTCTGAAGAGGCAACGAGCAGATAATTCAAAAAGAACAGATTTTACTGGAACGTCAATAGTTTTCACGACACAGACACTTAGACTCCTCGCTTCCAGCAGACCCACACAAAAAAAGTGATGAAAAGTTTTGTTTTTTAAGGAAAAGATAATTTGACAGATGGAGCCTTTTTATGGGATCAGTAGAAGTGATAAAATTGAATAAATTACCAAGATTTTTATCTCCGTTCCTGTAATTCTCCCTAAAGATTTAGCGATGGCAGATTGAATCAACTAGGAAATAAATTTTCAAGCTTATAATGTGTCTAAAACAGAAATTAAAGACCAACTTCTAGCCTTTTCCAGAGTGCTGCCTCTTTCAGAGACCTGTGGGAGTCCATCAAGTGGACACGCACCCCAGTCACCAGGGACGCTGCCCAAGTCCTGCAGGTGGGTCACTGTCTACTACGGTCATTCGTGCCAAAGAGTAAAAACAAACAGTTGTGAACTTTAAAAATAGGGCAACTAAAAAACAAAGACCGACACTCTAGGTGATTTTTATATGAAATGATATCATGAGGCTGGATTAGATTTCAATTAGATCATCAAATTGGACCACAGTCTTTTGGTTAAGAATTTGACTCTTTTGACATCAGAGTCACGTGATCATGTTACACATCAGTGTGTGTGTGTGTGTGTGTGTGTGTGTGTGTGTGTGTGTGTGTGCTGGTGAGAGGAAGGACTGGAGTCAGAGACTTCGCCATAGGCAGGCAGATGCGGGGCCAAGACTAGGACTAGGTGGTCAAGGGAAACTTCCACAGAGTTGGCTTCTCCCTCATCCTCAGACTTGAGACAAAAGCCTGGCAGCTGCAAACAAAGGCCTTGTACCTTTTCCCAGCAGCAGGCCAGTCTGCCGTCCTCTTTCTTGAAACCTACCAATCCTAAATGACGGACCCTTCAGAGACTTTAGATAGTGCCAGCCTTCAAGAAGGGTGTGTAGGCTCCCTAAGACTCAGAGAGTCTTTATCTCTGTGTGTCTGTGACATGCATCTCAATCTCACCCTTTAAAATAGCTTTTTTTTTTTTTTTTTTTTTTTAGGACAGGGTTTCTTTGTGTAGTTTTGGTGCCTATCCTGGAACTAGCTCTTGTAGACCAGGCTGGCCTCAAACTCCCAGAGATCCGCCTGACTCTGCCTCGCTAGTGCTGGGATTAAAGGCGTGGGCCAACACCACCTGGCTAAAACAGCCTCTCTTAACTGCTGACTCTGTCTACTCCTGTTTGCCCTTTGCAGTTCCTCCACCCGTTATCTATGTGCTCAAGATCTTTCCTGTGTTTTAATCCTTCAACTGACAAAACGAACGAGATGAAGACCCCCGTCCAGTAGCACCAGGAGGACCCCCGCTTGGGCGACAGTGGGCTGTTCTATCGGCAGGGCGTGTGAGCCTGATTTGAAAACAAGCAGCGATAGAGCCGTCGTTCTTTCTTCCCATATAATATCCGACCACAGCCTGTGCCTCAGTTCATTCCCTGCGGCCACAGCAAAATGCTGGAAGCTGGGCATTTTATAAAGGAAAGATTATTTCGCTCACGGTTTTGGAGGCTCAGTGTTGAAGATTGGGGAGCCCCGTTTAGCTTCTGGTGAGAACACTCATTGGTGGGACGAATCGCAATAGCTGGGGTACTTATCAAGGAAGTCCGAGGGATTGAAGGGAAAGGCTGGTGATTTATACAGTTATGCTTGAGGGCTCTGACTCGCGTTCCCGAAAGCAGCATTAGCCACTTCAAAGGGCAACTTCCTTCATGATCTTTCTCACTATCCATCACGTCTTCAAGCTTCTGTCACCTCAACACAGCCGCACTGAGAACCAAGCTTCTAGCGTGTGAATCTTTGATGAGACACCTCAATCAAAGTCGCTTGTTCAGCGGAAACAGGAGCGGACCGGGGTGAAATATAAAGTTTGCAAAGAACCAGCAGCAGTGTTACTGAGCAGAGTCCATCAGATCCTGCACCCGCCTCACAGAGAGGTGAGAACCTTGAGACCCAGAGAAGGGAATTTTTCAAATTGCACTCACCAACTGTGTGGCAGAACTGGAGGGTCGCGTTGATTAGCAGGGAATGAGCAAAGGCTGACATTGAAAGACACAGAAAACAGAACCTTCAAGGACTGGGTACAAGTCAGCCTGCGCTGTTGTTTCTGTGCTGGCTTTTATTGCACTCTAGATTCAGATTTACGCAGGGTGTTGTGGTGTGAGCCTTTAACCCCAGCACTTGGAAGGCAGAGGCAAGTGGATCTCTGTGAGTTTAAAACCAGTCTGGTCTACATAGCGAGTTCCAGGCCAGGCAAGGTTACATAGCAAGGGATTCTGTGTTGAGAAGAAAAGAAAGGAAAAGAAATAAACTTACATTGGCAATGTTTATTGTGCTGTGTGATTTTACTTTTGTGTAGATCATGTTCGATAGTCACAGCTTTGTAGGTCTACTTCACTGAAACTGGGCCAATTAATAAGAATACATGGTGAGCAGGCTGTAAAAACAAGTTAGCTGTCGTGTGGAATGAATGTATTGATTTTCTTAGAATAAAAGAAACCAGCTCTTGTTCCTGATATGGTTTAGGTTGTTAGGGTCTCCTCTCCCTTGCAAACGCTTCCCTTTGTTCATGTGTGCAAACTCTACATAATTGGTGAGAAAATCACGGGATTCAGATTCTCAGTGCTGGGCACTGAATTGTGCGGCCGTGTGTTTGAGCAGGTCCACTTCATCTCTAGATTGCAGAAGATTATGTTGTGATCTTGTTTTAGTTCTTTAGAAGATACAACTCCACTGTGTAGTCTTGACTGACCTGGAACTCAGTATTTAACCCAGGTTGACCTCCGACTTTCTAAGATGTCCTGGTTAGTTATGTTAGAGTTATCTGGGAAAAAGAAACCTCAACGGAGAAAATGCCTCCACCAAACTGTCCGTAGGCAAATCTGTGGAGACATTTTCTTGGATTAACGATTGATGTGGGAAGGCCCAGACTACTGGGAAGGATGCCCCCCCTGGGAAGGTGGTTCTGGGTGTTATAAGAAAGCAGGCTGAGCAGCCCTGGGGAGTAAGTCAGTAAGCAGCGTGGTCTCTGTATCAGCTCCTGTTGCTGCCTCAAGTTCCTGTCCTGAGTTTCTGACGGACTGTGGAGGGCAAGCTGAAATAAATCCTTTCTTCCCCAGGTTGCTTTTGGTCATGGACACAAACGCTGGGCTAGCAGACCGCCACGCCTGGCCTTATGGTAATCCTTGTGTAGGATTTCAGATCCCTGAGTGAGAACAGCTGTGTATAGAAGCGACGTAGCGGCAGATAAACAGAAAACTGCAAAGAAATCGCATGTCAATATCTTCCTTTGAGGAAACCAGGAGATCGCTGGATAAATCCTGGCGTTAGAACAAGCATCATACCTTGGTCAGGGTGGGGTCAGGTGGAGAAACTGTAGTGACCCCGGTTTTCCTCTCCTGCCTTCTGAGCCCAGAGCTCTTTCCTAATGCAACGCGTGTGCCTGAGATCACACTGGGGCTCCCCAGGGACCTCTCAGGCTCTCTGCATTACCAGCCAGTGGTTTGTGATAACAGAGGCACCTCCTTTCTTCTCTGGGGGAGTGGAGGAGTGATGCCACCTAAATCCCAGCTCTGCTGTGCACTGGCTTTGCGCCTTAGAAGCCACTTGAATTTCCCAAGCCTTCATTTCCACAGCTGTGAAACTAAGATGAAAACTGTATGTATGTATGTATATGGATGATATATGTACACATGTGTCCCGCGCTACCTTCTCGCCAGCAAGAACGACGCAGGGCACTTAGGATACTTCTGCAGTAAAGCTTTAATGCGTCTTGAGAGGGAGAGCATCAGCTTCCAAAGCGGAGACCCAGAATGAGGGGAACCCAGCCCTCATAAAGGAAACAGTCCTCGCTTCTGATGTGTCACTCTTGGATTGGTCCGCTGCCCATTATCCCAGATGATGCCTCGGGAGTAGGCAGGGACGCAGCAGTAGAGAGTTACCAAGCACGTGCGCTGGGATTAAAGGCGTGTGCTACATCACCTTGAACTCACAGAGGTCTGCCTGTCTCTGCTTCCCAGGCATCGGGACCAAAGGCGTGTACTACCACGCCTTGAGGTTGCAGAGGTCAATCTGCCTCTGCCGCCCAGGCATCAGGACTAAAGGCGTGTACCGCCACACCTTGAGGTCACAGAGGTCAATCTCTACCTTTGTTCCTAGAAGCAATGGAGAATGTGGTCGGGCCCTCTACACACATGTGTACAGAGGCATGCACCTGTGGGCGTGCATGTGGAGACCAGAGGAGGTCATTGTATGCAGCCATGCCTAGCTTTTTGATGTGGGGGCTGGGAATAGAACGCAGGTGTTCATGCTTGTGAGAAACTTTTTCCCTCCTAAACAAAGGTGGTTATCCACCCAGGATCAATATTCTGTATATCTCCCCCATCTTCTTTTCCAACAGTAGCTACTGCTCTTACCCACCGAGCCATTTCACTAGGAGTTTCTTAGCTTGCAAGGTTGTTTTGAAGTTAAAAGAGACGGGAGTCTGTAACACTCTTAGTTTCTGGCCTTTGGGGGGTGCTCAGTGCACATCACCTGTTTGCTGTCTCTCTCCCCAGTCCCTCACTCGGCTGCTTCAGCTCCAGTCTACAGCTCTGCCTGACCTCCTTTTCTTCTTTCTTTTGTCTTTCCACCTCAATGTCAGATTCTAGCTGACTTTTCCCTAGCTCTGGTCTCAGTGATGGTTTTTCAGGATTCCTAAGCTCGCAACTGCGCATCCATGGTATTTTTATGGCCCTCAACGCCTTTCCCGCTGCACTCTACCTTCAAGAGGAGAGGCTCCCAAATAATTCTGATTTTGACCAATCTTATGCTCACTCTCCACTAACAAGTAGCCATTAGTCTTGCCTGTCTGTGAGGATCTTATAGATCTGTGACTGTGTACCAGAATATAGCCCACAAGGGAGAAGAGGTGGCCTTGTTCTTAAATATTCCTACGTCAAAGAGGGATCATTGTCAGGTGCATGTAAGTGCTAGGTAGAGACAGGAAACATATTTGTATGCAACCACTATATAGCCATGGCCTTTACTGCAATCAGTGGAACCAAGAATAAATCATTGGCAGAGTTATCAAACTTAGAAAGCACAGCCTAGATCCCTTCCAGGTTTGTCACCCGTGCTCGCTAAACCAATTAAAGGAGCCAAATTAATAGTGAAAAAACAGAAAAATGAGATTTCAATATGGCCACACTAGGAAGATGGACAAAGAAAATCAGCAACTTCCAGTCCATCTGGGGTGGGGCGGATGAGCATGGAGGGTGGGGCGGATGAGCATGGAGGGTGGGGCGGATGAGCATGGAGGGTGAGGGCGGATGAGCATGGAGGGTGAGGGCGGATGAGCATGGAGGGTGAGGGCGGATGAGCATGGAGGGTGAGGATGGGCTTTAAATAGAAGGAAGAAACCCGGGTAACAAAACATGTCAGTTGTGTCTCCTGCCCACCATTGTCCAAGCTCCTAGTCCGTCCTGCGAAGCCATCTAACAAGTTGTAAGTCTTTTTCTCCAGGAGACAATCTCCTTCTCTGGCTGGTCCCAGGGCTTCAGCCATTTCCTCTTCCCAGCAGGAGATTCCTGGGGAAATACTAATTTCTTGGGGGTTCATTCTTTCGAGAGTCTGACAGCCAAAGAGAGAGCACAAGCCAGTGTGAATGAATATTCAGTGCTGTCAGACAGGCCAGCTACAGCAGCAGCAGCAGCAGCAGCAGCAAGTGGGAGCAGATAATGGGGGGGGGGGGGAGAGAGAGAGAGAGAGAGAGAGAGAGAGAGAGAGGAGAGAGACCTCGTGAGGAAAGAGAGACTCCAAAGCACCAGTATCACAGAGAATCTCAACATCTTGATATGCTAGAAAGGTGACAGCTGTCAACCAATCCAACCTCAAGGACAGGTTACCATCCTGTCTGTGTCTGACCAAGCTGTGGCACCTCTGTCTAGAAACTCCCAGCAACAGGAAACTCGCTGGTGAACACCGGAGCTCATTCCCACCCTGGACAAGAGACAGTCACTATAATAATGTTTAAAATCTCTGAATGCTTTCATTTTTAGTGCTTGGCTCTTAACCCTTCCTGATGTGCCCTGCCTAGACCCGTGGCCTTTTCTTCTGAATTTGCATCAAGGGCTTCTTTCAAGGCCTCTGATACATCCAGCACGGTCCAGCCCAGTGCCCTCTGAATAGAGTTTGTTTCTGCTCTTTGCATGAAATGAAGGTTTCCACTGGCGAGAAGTCTCTTTAGTCTCCCATGGTTGGCCATTGCGGTGGCCCACTATTCAAAGAGTACAGTTTGGTGCTGCTACAAGTTTGTGCCTGCATTGGAGAGTCACCCTGTTTTCATCAGCCCAGTTCCCCCAGTTCTTAACGTGGGGAGAAGCAAGGCTAGTCAGCCTTGCCCCTGCCTCAGTTCCTCTCCCTTGCTTCTGACCTTGTCTAAAGTTTACCAAGACAACAGCAGAACACTGTCTGAGTCCTTCCCTTCCCTAAGCTCCCAGTTCTCTCAGAGGAGGTGGGCCACTAGGGGTGGGCTTTGAGGTTTCAAAAGACTCTGGCCATTCCCACATTCCCAGCCGCCCTCTCCTTCCCCCTCCCTGCCTCGTAGTTTCGTCTCAAGATGTGAGCTCTAAGATACTGCTCCAGTGCCAGGTCATCCTGCCTGTTGCTTGCCCTGTCATGATGATTATAGACTTGAACCCTCTGAAACCATAAGCCCAAATAAACTCTTCGTTTTATGTGTTGCCTTGGTCATGGTGTCTTATCGCAGTGAGAGATAAGTAGCTAAGACAGGGCAGTAGATTTGGTCTTTGTTCATGGTTTCTGTCATCAGTTTCTAAAACCCTGGGAATTTCAGCAGTCAAGTCATAAAGTGTCTTTTGCCAATCCTAAAAAGCCCATTGGCTGACACTTGAATTTATCCTAATATACTGCCTTAGCCTCAGCTGGGCTAGGACCCGCCTCCAATCTCCAGGAAAGGAGAGGAGCAGGATGGAGATTAAGGTCTATAGTAATCCTGGAGACACCTGGCAGCTCACACCTGTCTGGAACTCCAGTTCCGGGGGATCTGGCATCCTCATACATGCAGGTAAAACACCAATGCCCATAAAATAAAAACAAAGTTTTATTGTTTAGAGAGGGAAGGGAGGAGAGACCTTAACTTCACCATTCCTTCTGGGGAATTCTAGCCTCTGGGCAAAGGTAGCCTTTTCAAGGAAGACTTTGAAGATACTATGGGCTTGATGTGACCCCCCACCACCACCTCCATTCACCTGCCTTTGTTCTCTTGCCACATTCAACAGCTACTCACAGTTCTGTGCTTATCTGGGGACTTCCTGATATACTGCCTGTCTTCTTGTAGGCAGCCCACAGACATACAGGAATCCTGTCGTCTTGTCTTTGGCTCTGCTACTGGGTGCCTGACATATTGAGACATCAAGAAACTTGTTGTCCATTGAATAAATGGATGACTGAGTGTGTGATTGGATGCCTCGTTGAAAGCACTGGAGGAAATAAGAGCCAAAGGTGTTGATGTCCATGCATGAATATGGAAACAGTAAAGTAAACAATGTTTGCCAGTTTGTAGCAAACAGTGGTGTTATGTCAGGCTCAGTGCTTGGCAGTAGGAATACTGTGACTGGCATCCTCCTGCCCCCGTAGTCCTGGATAGACAGAAAGAAGGTCGACCCAGAAAAACAAACCAACAATATAATGTCAGTTGTCTGTTGTTTCTTTTTTAAACGGCCTCACCACGCAGCCCAGACCGATCAAACTTTTGATCCTCCTGCTTCGGGCTCCTGAGTGCTCAGACCACAAACACTCAGGTTTCTGTAGGGAAGAGACAAGGATGGACGCATTGCAGAGGTGGTAAGAGATTAGACTTGCTCGGGCAACTATGGGAGACGTGGTGAGACTGGGTCCCAGTGAATGAAGAAGACAAAGTGACGGCACTGATCCTGGGCCACTCATCTTCCTGAGCTGTTTCATTTTATTTTCCTCATATATGCACAAGTGTTTATATCCGTGTTGATGTGTGTTTGCACTGGTATGTATGTGCGCTTATAGTATTCAGAGACCAACATCGGATCTTTTTCAAAAAATGCCTTTTTCAGTTGAATCTTCACCTTGTATTTGGAAACAGAGTCTCTCACTGAGCCCAGAGTTAGATAGGCCAGCCAGAAACCATGCAGGACCTTTTATCTGCCTCCCCAGTGCAGGGATTATACAGTTATGTCTGCCTGGCTTTCTGTGTGGGCATCAGGGTTCAGATCTCAGACCTTCATGCTTGAGGTCAATCTTCTCAGCCCCTGTTATGGCTTTTTGTCACCTGTAGCCCAGGTGACTCTCATATGCATCTCTTGTCAAGGGTTGACAATACCAGCAAGTACTCACAAAAAGAGGGTGACTCCATCCAACCTATTCCTTGGGAAGCAGGCTGGGGGATTGCACAGCGTTGGAAGTGGTCCAAGTGTGGAAGCTGGGAGGTCTGAGGAGTCTATGGTCCTCACTGTGGAAAGTAGTGATGGACATGGATTGGCAAAGGCAGTGGAGATTGGGAGAAGAGAGGAGATGGAGGTGCCAGTGGCAGTATTCACAGACAGACTCCCTGTGACCTGGAAGGGTGTTCGGGCATATCAGTTGGTGTTTAGCTAAGATAGTAGAACATGTAGAAGGTATTTCCACAAGGAAACAGTCATAAATATGTTGGACAACTGGAGGATCCTGAGGGTCCAGGTAACCTAGGAATAAATATCTTCAGAAAGTTACGGTGACTTCCACAGCTGAAGGCAAAATGGAAGGCATGATGCTCTGGGTACCCAGGAGTGGCTGGCCCCTGACTACATGGGAAGCCACCAGCACAGTTGGAGCTAGGCATGGGGTCCTTGAAACTGCTAAAAAGTGGCGGGAACCCCACTGCTGCAAGTGTACCCTACCCTAGCCACTTGCAGGAGCTTAAGATAAGGGCAAAATTACTTCCTCATTTAGTGCAGTTTCCCACCTCGGGCAGCAACTTGCCCAGCTGGCTGGCAAAGGCCTCTGGGAAATGCAGTTTGCAGGACTTAAGGCCCCTGCCAACACAGCAGTGCCGTCAGAACATACTCCTAGTGCCAAGAAGCCAAGGGCCAGGACTGGAGAATAGAGACTTGTTTTTAAGCAGGGCAAAGAAAAGTGTATCCTTAATTGTATTTCTTTCTAAAACTGTAACACAAACCCATTAGGGAGAAAAACGTAAACAACTGAATATAAGTCTCACCCCACACCCCCTATCTCCCCACAGTCCTCAATACCATCTAGACTATCTATTCCCTCTCCCTCTCTCCCTTACCTGCTATTCTGTTTTGTAATCCAGTATACTAAATGCATGCCATAAACCACTGGACAACCATTTCCTTTGTTCTGTCTCCCAGTGTTGAGAATTAAATGCACTACCATATTTTCTAACTGGAAATTTTTAAAAAAGAGAAGAATTACTGCCTAAGAATAAACTGCAATTCAAGAAAGCAGCTCATGCAGAAAACGGTCAGAACATAACCTCCTATTGGACTAGTATTTAGTATTTCCTTAGGTAAAAGTAGAAAACACAGGAAAGACAGGGCTTGACTGTTCTCTTCATTTTCTCTGCAGAGGGGGAAGTCCTTAGAACTCCCAGGCAGAGCTAAGCAGGGTGTAGGCGGGGAGGAGCTCTGCCCTTGGTCTGCCTTAGGCCCACCCCATCCTTGCATTAGACCCGCCTCTGTGCTAGTCTGTCTGGCCTCTTCTGAGTCACATTTCTGCAGAGGATTCGAGGCAAAGACTTGAGTTCAGGGCTTCAAGAATACAGGTCTAGCCAGGCATGGCAGCATATACCTTTAATCTCAGCACTTGGGAGGCAGAGACAGACAGATTTCTCAGAGTTCAAGAGAAATCTTGAACTGGTCAACACAGTGAGTTCCAAGCCAGTCAGGGCTACACAGTGAGACCTTGTCTCAATTAAATTAAATTTAATTAGTAAAAATTAAATTAAAATGAAATAGATACATTTGCATATATTTATTCAAGACTGGATTCTGCCATATAGTCCCGGCTGACCTAAAACTTGCTATGTGGACCAGTTTACAGAGATCCTCATGCTCTGTCTCCCAAGTACTGGGATTAAAAGCATGCATCACTACACCCTCACTTTAAATAGATACTGTCTCTTAAGATTACAGGGTGGCCGTATTTCTCAGTATCTGTTAGGATGATCTTGAAGGCTGGTCACTAAGAATTGTGACATACGTTGACTTACAGAATGAGGAAACATATTATCTCCCATAACCAGAAGTCCCAAGGTAGAAGAGGCTCTAAGTACTGAGGGATGAACAACTCGGAGACGTTCCTCAATTCCCCGTGTTCCTCAACACTCTGCCTTGCCCTGTGTGGCCTCCGTCCTGAGAATAGACTCCTCTGTGGTACCCAGTTAGCTGCTACAGGGTTGCATTCCCTTTTCCTGGACAGCATAAAAGGAACGATGATTTCTCTAATGTAAACCTTCCGCTCAAGCAGCTTGTTCTTGCTCCCACAAGAAAGCTTTACGGATTTGCTTATTTTTATTATGTTTACATAATGATTTACTATATCTAACATCATTTATTTAAACTCTTAACAAGCTGCCCATACCCAGCCTGGGGAGGGGCCTCAGTGTAGGCCATTTCTTTCATAGCTCTTAGGAATTTCTACTGAGTCGCAGGATTTGGTTGGTGCAGTGTAGTCCCTTGGTCACCACAAACCAGTAACATTCCCTCACTGGGGTAATGGTGTTCTGATTGGATGGGGACAGTGGCTTAATGCAACACTGCAGACCAGCAGAAGCAGCTTCTGGGAACTGATCAGGGGTTCATCTGCTGAAATCCCAGGGATGGGGACCATCAGGGACACCATTGGAACAAGTTTGCCAAGGACTCTGATGGATACTCAAGTTTTAGACTCTCTGTCTTAGAGCATGCAATGCTTTCTCTGTAGCAAGGCAAAGGCAATAACAGGTCAAGTAAGGCAAAGCTCTAGTAGGACAGTAAGCCAAGGGCTGCTGGGCCTGGCATGCTCTTCCCACTGCCAGGCAAGGAGAAAAAACATGGCAAAGTCAGCTACCTGAGATCCCTGGATGTACAAAGGAGAGCTTCCAACCATCCCACTAACTCCCAGTCACACAAAGGGGCACACAGAAAGGAGACAGGCATGTCTGGTGGCTTTCTATGGCTCTCCACCACAGAGCTCTTCCGATTGGTTTATCCAGGAGCTCCAGGTCCAGGGAAGTGTGGGCATCTTTCCACCTTTCCACGATGTCAACAGGATCCTGGGAAAGACAACTTGTCACTGCATGAAAGTAAAGAAAATCTGAGCGAAATCAGGGCTTTCGTTATTAAAAATATATCAGAGCCATTTGGAAGTCACCACAACTCTATCAAATAATACAAGATGTTAACCGTGGGGGAACAGCCTGTGAGGTGTTTGGAGACTCTGCATAAAGTCTTCACAGCTTCTCTGTGCATCTCTGATTATTTTAGGATACGTTTATTTTTAAAAATATACAGCATGGTGTAAAATTCTAAGGAATAGACACACTTACGGAAAACCCTTTGTGAAATTAAGCAAAAAGGCTCTTAAAATACTGTCTTAAAAGTTGATCCAGCTGTATCTTTGCAGCTAATGCAAAAGCATTTTAGACACTTAAAACATAAACGAGGGGAAACTGGGGCATATTAACGGGGATTCTTAATGTCACATTTCCCAGAACCAGAACCTGACAGAATAATCACAGCACAGTCGCGATGGATGGAGATGTGCCCGTCTGCTGAGAAGTCATTAAGGATTGACTCAAGGCCACTGTCCCAGCTCTCCAGCATGACCTGGGAAAGACCAGGAGGGCTCACGTCCACAGGGAAAACGATGTAATCAAACACTTCCTCCTCGGAACCCAATTTATGCCCATGGTCTCACAACCATAAATTCCCTTTGGTCTTGTTTCACTAGCCGCCTTGAAATGAACTCACTTCCCGTGTTCTATGAATGCACCCTCCGTAGCTCATGGCTAGGGATTGTTCTCAACAGGCCAATACATCACTGCAATTTATGTTTTGCATCCTGGAATGCTGGGCTATAATTAGGATGGAGCAAGAAGCAGACTCTAATTTGCAGTTTGAAAAGTGACTGGCATCTAAACAGTGTATGGTATATTTGGCTTATGTCCCATTGGCAAAAGGTATTACTAAGGAAGCAAAAATTTTACACACTTAAGTGTCCTAACTAAGAACAGCAGAAAAAAAAAGTGCTCAGGAGTAAAGGATCACTATGCTCAGCACCTGGCCTAACATGTCCCACAGTCTCAGCGTACTGGAAGACCCTACACTGTTGTATGTTCAATGTAAACTTCAGCGAATTATTTACCATCCCCATGCCCCACTTTTTAAAAATATAGTCACAAAAATAGTAACTCATAGTTTTTTTTATAGTCACTCATAATTGAAGTTAAGTCCTAGTGTTATAAAGGTTAACTGAAGTAGCGGTTGTAAAGTCTATGACACCATACGAAATGATAGGAGAGTATTTTAGTCAGTAGGTATCATTTGTATATTCATTCAGTATAAATCTGTAAGTCATTCAGTATAAAGCCATTCAATATAATGGTAAATCTCAATGACCTCTCTCTCTCTCTCTCTGTCTCTGTTTCTCTCTCTCTGTCTCTCTCTCTCTGTCTCTGTTTCTCTCTCTCTGTCTCTCTCTCTCTCTCTTTCACACACACACACACACACGATATCCATACACTTACTAGGATGGAAGGAAACTCAGACAGCAGGAGTTTGATGGAAAATGATACATTACACAAGGATTAAACAAGGATTTGAGGGGCTGCAGTGACAGGCCAGCAGTTAAAAGCATGGATGGACCGAAAGACCGAGCCCATCACTCACACAGGGGCTCACAACCGTCTGGAACTCTAGTTCCAAGAGCTCCAACTCCCTCTTCTGACCACATGTTGTACAGATGTTGTACAGAAATACATGCAGGCCAAACCCTGCTACACATAAAATTAAGAATTTGAGACGAACATGATGACAAGTACCTTTAATTCCAGCACTCAAGAGGCAGACAGATCTCTGTGGGTTTGCAAATAGCTTGGTCTTCTAATGAGTTCCAAACCAGTCAGAGCTGTAAAGCGAGACCCTTCCTTGAAAAAAACTGATAGATTCCTTCCACATGGTGGGTAGAGTGGTATATTATTTGTGTTTTAATAATCAAAGCTTGACTGAAGATCAGGGAGCAAAGCAGCCATACTAGTCAGCCATACAGGTAAGGGAATGGTGGCACATACCTTTAATCCCAGCACTCAGAAGACGGACCTCTGTGAGTTCAAGAGATTCTCTGAAAGTTCCTCTGAAAGGTCCTTGAACTTGAAAGTTCAAGTTCACTCTGACCTACACAAGATTGAATCTGTCTAAAAGTGAAACAGAGCTCACACAAAGGTGATCCCAGCAGTTGGGATCACATGTCTTTAATCCCAGCACTAGGGAGGTGAAGACAGGAGCTATATGACTGGGTGGAGAGAGGAATGTAAGGGAGAGGAATAAAAGGAAAAGAAACAGGAAGTCAGTGGCGTGTGGAGTTTTCACAATTCATTGAGACAGGATCTTGCCCATTTTCAGTCTTAGGTAGAGGTAAGAGCCAATGGCTGGCTGCTTTGCTTTTCTGATCTTCAGCTGGAGCACCAATATCTGTCTCTGGGTTTTATTATTCATACTACAAGTGGGAATGGAAAAGAGTAAGTTGTTGTAGAAAATTGTTTGGTGGCTTTTCAAAATGTGACTCCAAAATTTCATTCCTAGGTGGAGTGAGGAGTTGCGGGGCAGGCCTGCTTTTCGTCCTGCCCGGCTCCCGCACGGCTAGCTTAGTCCCAGAAATAACAACACACAAATTGTATTCATTTAAGCACTGCCTGGCTCATTATCTCTAGAGAGTTAGTTACTGACTAACTCTCATATCTTGATATTAACCCATTTCTAATAATCTGTAGCACCACGAGGTGGTGGCTTACCGGAAAAGATTCAGCATGTCTGACCTGGTGGCTGGCTCCATGGCTTCTGCCTCACTGCCCTCTTCCCAGCATTCTATTCTGTTTACTCCGCCTACCTAATTTTCTGTCCCATCAAAGGGCCAAGGCAGTCTCTTTATTGACCAATGAAAATAACACAATAGACAGATAACCCTCCTCCATCATTTCCCCTTTTTCTGTTTAAACAAAAAAGAAAGGCTTTCATTTTAACATAGTAAAATTACACATAGCAAAACAATTATCAAGCAAGAATTACAGTCACAATATTTATAACTATATCTTTATCATAATAATGGAAAACTATAACTATGACTATCCATTCTTCAACTCCATCAAAGACTCCAGAAGGATATTACCTAAGTAAACAAGAAGTAAGCAACTTCCAAAACTCTAGAAATGACAGAGACATCTCGCTGCCTGGACAGTCACCCAAAGTTCCTCTGTATCGTTGGGGCATCCATTTTCGGCCTTCAGGCCCATAATATCCAGAGACATTTCCATGAAGCAGGAAATTTCAAAGGCAGTTCAGTCACTATCTGTTGTGTCCTGCAGAATGTCTCGCAGACTCTTTCATGAATCAGGAACCCTGAAAGATCATCTCACCTTTAGGCAAGTTCAGCAGTCCTCTCTCTGCGGGTTCTGTGTCCAGTTTATATAACAGTCCAGGCAAGAGCAGTTTCTTGCCCAAAATGGCTATCAAACTCCATAAGGAGCCTCTTCGATGCCCATCTTCCTCTTGAAGTAGATTGGTGCTGCCAGGAGCAGACGTGTCTCATTGTCATGAAAAGTCCTAAGTTATTAAAACATTAAATGCCATGTTCTGTAGTCTTTGAAAGATATGAATGTCTATCTGAAATATATCTATGCACTTCTAGAAAATCAGACTAACATTACTACAAGCTTGACTATTATCGATGATTATCCATTAACAATCTATATTTTTAATTATACATTGCATTTTTAAATAAACTACACAATCACAATACCTCAATCAAGATCAGAAACATATATACATATAACAAAATTGACCTTAAAATCCATAACAAAGCAAATTATTCATATCTATATCATATCCCCCTTTAAATGTAAAAGAACATTTATAAACAATATTTGGGAATATGGACGTAGTTATTTCTCTCCAAACTTCTTCCTGCTGTATAGGGGCGCAGTTAATCAGGTCTTTCATGGTATAACCTGTCTGCCAGGTTCATCTCAGTCGGCAGTTGAGTGAAGAAATTTTTTGAGGGTGTTCACAGAAACCTTTCAGGAGGGCGTGGTCTATCATACCATATTGGGATAGAAGCAATCCACAGGGTCTCATCCTCTGTGAAAACAAAAGAAGAACCTCCTTTCCAAAGTATCATATTCTTAGACCCAAATTTAGAAGTCAAGGTATTTTCAACATATCTATCTTGGATTAGTTCAGCAGCATTTATAAATAAATATCTTTTAGTAGCTGTTGCTCCTTCCTCAGCATTCAAACAATTCAAAGAGAGCATAATAGCATACAGTATCAAGATTCTCTGTGCATTTTCCATCTTTATGCAGCTTTATTTTTAACCTCTATTTCTTTTATTTTTACTTTTACTTTTTGACACAGGTTCTCTGTATATCTTTGTCCTGGAATAACTCTGTAGACCAGGCTGTCCTTGAACTCACAGAGATCTGTCTGTCTCTGCCTCCCCAGTGCTGGGATTAAAGGCGTGTGCTACCACACCTTGAACTCAGAGATCCTCTGTCTCTGCCTCTCAGGCATTGGGATTAAAGGTGTGTGTTACCACACCTTGAAGTCATAGAGGTCAATCTACCTCTACCCCTTGAAGTCAGAGGTCAATATGCCTCTACCTCCCGGGCATTGGGATTAAAGGTGTGTACCACCACACATAACCACTCTCTTTTTACTTTAAGAACTTTAACTTTTATCCTGCATTTATTTGTAACACACTATAAACCATTTAGAGGTTTTCTTCGTCTTTGAATCTCTCTTTACTGTATATCTCTCCTTTTTTTCTGACCACATGAGCCTAAAACCGTGGCTTTGACGGCTGGATCTAGGCCATTTCTTAGCTTTCCAGCTTCATGGCAGAGGTACCATTTTTTATTGTCACAACTCTGTGGCATTTCAAAGTCCGTGTCAGCAAGCAAGCTGCAGCATTCTACTCACAAACCACACTCAAGTGCTTCAGGCTGCCTGCCTGAAAGAGCCAGAGTTTGTCCTGGCAGGTCGACCCAGAAAGTCGGCATTTTAAAACGACGGAGCTTTTTTCCTGCTACGGCTGAAAACCCGAAAAGCATGCGTTCAGGTTTTCATCAACACCGTTTAAGTGTTTCATGACAGGACCTCTTAAAGAGCTGCAAAGTTTTGCAGCTAAAGCTGAGTCAGGAAGCCTCTCTTAGATGAGAGCATTTGCTTGCCTCTAGCAAGCAGAGCAGACCCGAGAAATTGCTGCTACCAAGAAAACATGCTTTACTCTATTCTTTCCCAAGCTTTCTCAGGCTTTCTGTGGATTCAGTTATCCATGTGGGCGCCATCTGGAGTGAGGAGTTGCGGGGCAGGCCTGCTTTTCGTCCTGCCCGGCTCCCGCACGGCTAGCTTAGTCCCAGAAATAACAACACACAAATTGTATTCATTTAAGCACTGCCTGGCTCATTATCTCTAGAGAGTTAGTTACTGACTAACTCTCATATCTTGATATTAACCCATTTCTAATAATCTGTAGCACCACGAGGTGGTGGCTTACCGGAAAAGATTCAGCATGTCTGACCTGGTGGCTGGCTCCATGGCTTCTGCCTCACTGCCCTCTTCCCAGCATTCTATTCTGTTTACTCCGCCTACCTAATTTTCTGTCCCATCAAAGGGCCAAGGCAGTCTCTTTATTGACCAATGAAAATAACACAATAGACAGATAACCCTCCTCCATCACCTAGGTACATACCTTTACCTCCCAAATTAAAAATGGACACTCAGATTCTTAGATACATATATTCACAAAGGCTCTACTCATAACAGCTCAAAGGTGGAAAGAACCTAGATACCCATTGTGCTGTCTTGTCCTAGGTCAACTTGACACCCAAAGAGCTATCTGAAAAGGGGAACCACAATCGAGAAAATGTATTCACAAGATCAGGTTTTGGGCATTTTCTTAGTTAGTGATTGATGTGAGAAGGCCCAGCCCATTGTGGATGCTGTCCTCTCTCTCTCAGGCTGGTGGTCCTGAGCTATATAAGAAAGCAGGTTGGGCAAACCAGGGGAAGCAAGGCAGTAAACAGCACCCCTCCATGACCTCTGCATCATCTCCTGCCTCTAGGTTCCTGACCTGTTTGAGTTCCTGTCCTGACTTCCTTCAGTGATGAACAGTGATGTGGAAGTGCAAGCCGAATAAACCCTTTCCCCTCCAACTGGCCTTTTGGTCCTGGTACCCATTAGCTGTTAAGTAGACATACGAATTGTTATTCAGCCATAAAAAATGAAGCTTTGATAAATGATACAATGTGGATGAACCTGAAAAACAGCTTCATGTGCTATGAAAGAAGCCAGTTGGAAGAAGTCTCATATAGTATGCATGATTCACTTACAGGAAGTATCTGGTATAAGTAACTCCGTGAAAGCAGAAGCAGATCAATGGTTTCCAGGGATTGGTGAAAGGTGGGAATAGAAAATTACTGCTCAAGGGGTCTAGAATTTCCTTTTGGGGCTGTGCAAATGTTTCTGTCCTAGAGAGAGGTGGTGGCTGGAACACACTGTGATTGTACTAAATGCCCCTGAAATGTTCACTTTGGAATAGTGTGATGTCTAGTTTTGCTAACTTGACAAACTCTAGAGACCTGGAGACACCTGGGAAGGGAGCCTCAGTGAGGAGTTATCTATACTTCATTTATTTATTATTTTACATATATGGGTGTTTTGCCTGCATTTACATATATGCCCTACACATGTGTCTGGTTCTCTTGTGGATCAGAAAGCGGTGTTGGATTCCTGGGAACTGGAGTTCTAGAGGGTTGCAAATCATCATGTGGCTTCTGAGAATGGAATCCTGGTCTCCTGGAAGAGAAGCAAGTGCTCTTAACTGCTGATCCGTCTCTCTAGTCCCTCTGTGATGAGTCGCATAGACAGGTTGGCCTGTGAGGAGTCTGTGAGGGTGTTATATGGATTAAGTTAATGCCTGGGAAGGACCTGCCCACTCTGGGTGGCACCATTCCCCAGGCAGAGGATCCTAGATGTGTAAGAGCGGAGATGGTGAAGCAAGCATGCATGCATTCACCCCTTGCTCTCTACTCTTGACTGTGGATTTAATGTGTCTCGCTGCTTTTCATCCCTGGCAGCTTGACTTCCCTGCGACTTCTGAGCTAAAAGAAATCCCTTTTCCTCTGTGCTGCTTTTATCAGGGTATTTTGTCAGAATCAAAAATAAGGAAGATGGCTTTATGTTTTTTGAAAAGTTATTTTGATGCTTGCTATAGTTTGGCTCTCAGAGGTCTGCTGCAGGTTCATATGTTAAGATTTGATTGGTAGCCCATGGTGCCACTGGGAAATGGTAGAACTCTAGGAGAGTGGTCTACTAGAAAGAAATTAGGTTACTGAACCATATACCAGAACCCGGAACTCTGTCGCTCTTCCTGGCTCCCCAGACAGGATAGGCCTTGCCAGGTCCCTAAAGACTATGGAGTGACACCTCAAAACCATTTTAGAGGGTTGCTCCAGGCATTTTGCTATATCCATGGAAATATGATTAATATAATATTGATTTTTAAAATACAAGTTATGGACAAGTGTCTGAATGAAATATACTTAAAAGGTAACTTGGGTTTTGCCTATCTGATGTTCAGTCTTAGAGCCTGATTGGCTCCTGCTCGTCTGTGCCCTTGATGTAGTCATCAACTTTGATTTCTACCAGTTACAGTATCTCTGAATCCCTTACTGTACTCAGTGCTGGCAGCCCTGAGGTGATTGGCAGGTCTGCAGTTGATTAGTAAATGCTCTTGCTGGGCAGGGATGGTGCTTCAGGACTGAGTCCCTTCCTTAACAGCCTGCGTTTTGGAACCAATGTCATCTAGAATAACTTCAGTCTTGAACCTGCTGAACCATTGTTCTAGTTGTGACTACAGTCGAAGCTACTGTGCTCTGAACTTAAGGAAATATTAATTGAAAACTAAGTTAAATGACTTAATCCCGGCATTTAAAGTTACAGGTAATTTAAAGTTACAGGTAAACTTGGTCATCCGGGGATGTGGATATGTACTTTTGTGTGTTTTATTAACTAACCCCTCCACAAGAACCATAGGTTTTCAGGTCTTTATGAATCCCCTTCTATCAGCCTCAGGAACATGGGTGCTGTGGAATAATCCTTTTGTACATTGTGAAGATGTGTTGCTCTCATGGTTAATAAAGAGCTGACTGGCCAATACCTAGGCAGAAAGAGGTTAGGTGTGAGAGCCAAACTGAGAGAATGCTGAGAAGAAGGAGTGTGGATTTGCCAGCCAGATACAGAGGAAGTAGGAGATAAATATGCCATGCTGAAAAAAGGTATCACCATGTGGTAGAGTGTAGATTTAAAAAATGGGTTAATTTAAGTTTAAAGAGCTAGTTAGTAATAAGCCTGAGCTATTGGCTGAGCATTTATAATTAATAAAAAGTCTCCAGTGGGTTACTGGGGAGCCAGAGGTCCTGACGAAAAACTCTGCCTACATATGGATGGGCTGGACCTAAATGGAACCATAGGTTAGAAGAATTTTGGCCAGTTTCTAAGAACTATCTGCTTCTCTGACCCCTCTTCAGAGCTATCTACTCTGAGGTCTACTACAGTCTCCATGCTGCAAAAGCCCCAAGGCACTCCCTACCTTACCTGGTTAGCCACAGTGTTCCGGCAGAAGGGCATACCTGGGCTCAGAGTGGCTCCTAGAGACTGGGGATTCAGATAACAGCGGGGAGATGGCCCTTCCTTCTCTTTGAGAGTCATTTCCATCCCGCTCCCAATGGAGATAAATAACCCTCGAGCCTTTTCTTTATTTGCTAATACTGGGACAAGACAGGGCCAGCTGGTGAGACCAGCATCTAACAGAAGTTCTCACTGTCCCCCTCCAGTGGCCACAAAGGTCTTGTTCTTGACACTCCATCCCAGCGAATGCCCTGGGAGGCTCCTCAGTCCTTCTTGCAAAAGGACCTGTCCTGCTGGCTCCCTGTCTAAAATCTTAAGTGAGGTTGCAGGGCAGGCCCAGGTTCCAGGTCTCAAGAAACTATTTTCCAACCATTTATCCTGTGCTGGCATCAGCGTTCCAAGGGCGTGGGCTCCTATCACCCCGTGCTGCTGTGGGCTTTCTGTTGACAACTTCTTGAGCTCAGGCCAATTTGGACTTTTATGCTAAGGAAGGACACTTCCTCCAGGACAAACATATCCAAGAGGCCAACCAGGCACCCACAGGGCCCGTTCTCCATAGAGCTAGCCAGGTTTCCTCAAACCTGCTTCATCCTCCACCGTTGCTGCCACTCCCCGGCGGCCTGCTTGCCCTCACCTGCCCCAGGCTTCTTCTAGCCCATCAACACTCTCTCTTCTTCTGCCTCTCTTTCTCGGTATGAACTGCACCCCGCTTCTGCCCTCAGAGGAGGAGAGGAGAGGGGCTATTGGGAAGAGGTGGAAAGTGAAAAGGCTGTAGGGACTTTAGGTCCAAAATAAAGGAAGCCCGAAAGACTGGGGCAGTTTTTCATTCAACTTAAGTGAAAATCCAAATGTACAAAGATGTGAAAATCAGAAAATGGAAATAGCTTTGCATGTCAGCTTCAATACTTCCCTCCCTCCCTCCTTCCCTTCCTGCCATCTCTCCCTCCTTCCCTTCTGATCTCTAGTATTTGGAAGGAAAGGACGTCAGAAATCAATACAGTCACCAGTTTATCGGTAGATATTTAAGTCTTGCACTCCCTGGCGAGTCCAGTTGCTTGTGGCTAAAGTCAGAGAGATCTGGAACACAGTGTATCTCTTGGGGAGCATGTGAGTGGTTTGAGATAGACTCTCAGAGCCTTTTAGTAAGGAGCTTGGGTAGTAAGTGGGGCATGAACATCTCCCGCAGGGCAAAATACAAACATTTGCAGGGTTTGGCAACGCCCCTCCTTCCCGTAAAGTCTCTACCCTCCCCTCAGTTATGCACACCAGACTGGCCTGTGGGGGGTGTCAAGGGGAATATTTGTTAATGTATCAGTTTCTATTAAAACTGAATTCATCTTACACTCACTCTCAGAGGTTGGAACTGCCAGACCCGAGTCAAACAGAAGAGGGAAAAGGAGGACGGAAAGACACCAGGTAAAGCTAGCGCTAGGTCAACAGTTAAGAAATACAGTCATCAGAGAGGTGACTCCCAGAAAGTGACTGTAAACTGTGCGGCTAACTTCACGGACATCTCAGATCTGGGATACAGGTTCTCAAATTTGTTAGGAAATTTTATGCAAAACAATATGTAAATAGAGAGCATTTTTTAAAAAAAGATTCCAGCCCTTTCTTGGGTCACACACAGGTTAGTGAAGGACTCGCCCTGTCACTCCGCAGCACCAGTTCACGAGGAAGGGCTCAGAGGAGGGCTGTGCCGGGGGCGGGACCATGACGTTAAGGTCAAGGCGGGGCCTCCTCTTGTTCCTCCCTTGGCTGCGGCCGCCGCGGCGGTGCCTTTGCATCGCCAAAAGGGGCCCTCTGACTTCTCACTGGGCCAGTCCGGTGCTGGGTGGCGGAGCCGCACACTGCTCCAGCCGGTCTTGGAGCGGGACTCCCTTCTTCCCCGAGTTGCGAGCAACTTTCCCTGCCCCTGGCGTTAAAGTGGCTCGGGGACCGTGGCCGCCGCAGGTGGGTGAGCCCCGGGCCCGGCTCTCCGCGTCCCGGTTGTAAGCTCGAGCAGGTCAAGTCTTTGGCGCGTGCACCGTGGGGGTCCCCCGCGTCGGCTCTGCAGGCGAGATGCCTCTGGGACACATCATGAGGCTGGATCTGGAGAAGATCGCCTTGGAGTACATCGTGCCCTGTCTGCACGAGGTTGGCTTCTGCTACCTGGACAACTTCCTAGGCGAGGTGGTGGGCGACTGCGTGCTGGAGCGAGTCAAGCAACTGCACTACAACGGGGCCCTGCGTGACGGCCAGCTGGCGGGGCCGCGCGCCGGCGTCTCCAAGCGGCACCTGCGGGGCGACCAGATCACGTGGATCGGGGGCAATGAGGAGGGCTGCGAGGCCATCAACTTCCTCCTGTCCCTCATCGACAGGCTGGTCCTGTACTGCGGGAGCCGACTGGGCAAATACTATGTCAAGGAGAGGTCCAAGGTAGGATGCGTGCGGGCGCTACAGCTGCCAGGGACGGGAAACCTTCCTTCGGAGTGTTGTGTCTCCTTCGCTGGGCTGCAGCGAACTTTGGTTTATGACCAAGAAATCAGCTTGCCTTATCTGCTCCCTCGCGTCCCCTCCACCTCCCGGCCCACCTCCTTAAGCAAAAGTCCACGTTAAGGGGCTCAGGTGTGTCGTGGTGATGAGCTTCTGCCGACTCTGAAAGAATTACTCTGGTTTTGGTGATGTTCGCAGGACAACTGGCTTGTGGAGGGAAAAGATTCCAAACACTGCAACACACATGTCCGTGATCCGAAGTGCCTGCTTTAAAGCCAACCCGGCATTGCCCTTCACTGTGCAGAGGCACTCACTCTTAACCCTACTAGAGGCAAGTGCACTTTTTGCCTTGTGTGAGTTGGTTTGTAGAGTCTGGTAGGGTGGGAAGGAAGAGTTTGATATGTGGACCGGTTAAGACGCCACTTCTGCGTGCAGCCTTTGACCCCTGGCACCCAGGATTCTCTTAGACCCATCGACCCAACTGAAAAGTCTCACCTGGTGCCGAGCCCTACGGCCGTCGCCTTTCTTTTCCTATAAACTCATGGCAAAGTCCACTCAAACAATCTGATAAGGACCTTGGAGAGAGTGGTGAAGTATCTCTAGGTAGAAACCTTGTTTTTCTTCACAGAGCCGGGTATGGTGCGGTGGGTGGTGGTGATTTATGTTGGAAACGTTTCCAGGTAGAGATTGGCAGGCAGGCCAATGGGAGGTGGAGGGGCTGAGACGGTGCACACCCATTGCTTTGTTGCTTTGGGTCAGTCTTGGCTAGCTACCTTGGCCTCTTCTTCCTTTAACGATAGTCAAACCCTCTTTCCAGGAGCAATTCAGAGTGATTTGTCCTGACATTGCTGTCTGGTCAAGAGACTCTCAGAATCATTGAAACTTGTCAAGTCTAGCGAGGCAGAGCCTACTAGCAACTGAGGGACCATGAGCCTCCGCACCACTCTTTGATATTAAATGTGAGGTTTCCCAGTAGAGGTTTGGTCTTAGGATGAACTTTTGTAGTCTTATTTGTCCCCCAAACTGGAAAGAGTATTCTTATTAAAAAGCAAGCAGTCCACTAGAAATGTCTGGAGATGAAGGGCTGAGATGGATGAGTTGTGTGGGGAGCTGAAAACTGCCATCAAGCTAGGAGGATGTGTCCTGCCTGACTGCCTGACAAGTGTCCTCATGGACGCTTGGACTCAAAGTCAATCTTGGAAGAAAGTTTTGGCGTCCACATTTTAGTTTGATTTGGGAGTAGTTTGGAGTTAGCAGGACTCTGTTGAAGCATGATGGTAGAGTGTGGTTTTTTCTTCTTCCGTGAGTTTGGTGGTAGACTCGAAGGTCATCTGTGTTTTGATCAGTGTTGTTTCTGCCCTAAATAACCTTGCAGATAACCCTAGGGTTAGCCTCCAAGTCTGCTTTGACCTGGAAGGACAAATGGCTCCTTATCAAGTCGGTAAAGTTTCTAACAAACTTGGGTGTTAAAGAATTTTCCCTCGGTGGTTTAGGAATAAATTTCCCTCCTCTGAGGGAGACTGAAATTAATTGATAAGTCATGTCACGAATAGAGTTTAAAATTTACATTACTTTGACTTGATGGATGACAGGGATCCCGAGCAAAAGTTTAATTCAAAGGGAATGACAACGAAACAAAACAAAAAACCTTAGTCACCCAGGGTAAGGTGGCAGGCTGGGTGGATTTTTCAATCCCAGGTTCTCTCCTGGGCGGACGAAGTCTCTTGTCAGCTGTGTCAGAAGGTGACTATGCATTGGAAAGGGAAGTTGGTCTTACCCCCCTGAAGAGGCGTCTTTCCTTACCCAGATTTCGGCTCTCTCCACTTTTCCTGGCACAAAGCTTCATTCATACCCTGTAGAAAGTCCACCTCTACATTGGACTATTCCCTGGCTAATTAGAACCAAAAAAACAAAAACAAAAACCAAAAACAACAAAAACACCAAACAAGCAAAAACCAAGCTTAACAATCACTGTAGCTGTTTTCGTTTGTTTGTTTGTTTTTTAAACTGTAGCACTTTGATTTACATCTGTGAGACAGCAACCTCCCGTCCCTTACTCCGAGTTCGCCGATGATGCATTGTAAGGAACATCCTGTCTATAGGGCCACACTGCTTCCTTTCAGTTGGCCTGTTTTCTTCCTTACGTGCCTTTCCTCCCTCCGCGTCCTCATTCTGTACAGCTTCCCACAGTACTGATATAGACAGACCTAGTTTCCTGCTTATAGTTTCAGGGGAAATTTTTTTCATAGAGAGAATTTGTACAAATCTTAAACTTATTTATAACTTTTGATGGAGGGAATTTCTAATATTTACAAATATAGATGGGCTAATATGAACTTCCACCAGGCAGTTCTAGCAGACTTTTTTTTTTTTTTGCTCTAAAGTACACTTTAAATTTCTATGCATTGTGCTTATGAGTGCGTACATCCTCGTTGCATTTTATTTTTTTTAACTGGACTTGTAAAGGTCATTGAATACTGTGAGTGGAATTGCAAAGACACTGGGAATAAACAAGAGTATTTACTGGACCCCAAACTGAAACTGTGGGAGAGCTGTTAGGTGGTACCTTTCCCTGTCAAAAGTAAAAGTTGCTATTGGTTAGACTTTGTCTGCTTTTCTTTTGTTGAAGCCAAGTGGGGTTTGGAGTTCCCCTGGGGAAAGCAGAATCCCCTTGTGCCCAGGAGTGTGGCATGGCGCCCCCTACCCTCAAGTGTGGTCATTGCTTCCAGCTAGCATGGGTTATCTGTTCGTCCCTCCTGGAGATGGAGACCATAGCCAAGACAAATACCGCTTATAATTTGCTCCTTTTCTTTGGCTGCCCAGAGTTTGGAAATGGCTGTTTTCCAGAGAACGTGTAATTTATAGAACCGAATGTCCCTTTGCCTGAAGCACTCACTGTAGACCCAGAGTTGGGAACGCTAGCAATAATAAATACCTTTTACCGAGCAGTGTGCTGCTGCCTGGCTCCTTTCTCAGCACTGTGCTAATGTGCTGGCTTTACTTACTCTTCTCCGCAGCGGTCCTGAAGGAACTGAGCACCTAAATAATAGACCCAGGGCCTCTCCCAGTGAGGGCAAGAGGCAATTTCCGAAAGAGTTCGGGAGTGAGGCTTGGCATTGCTAAGCCTGTGGCTTTTGAGAAGTCGTTTAGGTCTTATTCAGTGTAAAATAATAACAACACAAAGACTTTGGGGGAAAAGACTTTATAATCCATGTAAAATTCTTAGAATTTTCAGTCTCTGTCCTTGCTTAAAGGCTCCGAGTGAAGTGTGAGATTCTAGTCTAGATTTGTCTGACTGAGTGTGTGTGCTTAACCATTAAGCTTTTCAGTTTAATACCCCAAGTGCACATGTGTGTCTGTGGGTTTCTGTGCAGAACCCTTGTGAGCCAGCTTACACTCACACATACAAGTGAACTGTAGAATAGTCTAGTTCATAGTTAACTATATCTCAGGCTATAACACACACACACACACACACACACACACACACACACACACACGTTGAATGAAGTGGATCAGTCAAATGCCTTTGAAGGGATGAAGTTCCGGGTTGGATTTTCCAGTGCTGTTTTTAGGAAAGTATTGCTAGGGCAGTTATTAGGACCCTAACCAGAGCATCTGTGGACTGTGGTGGTGACAGGGTTTGTTAAGTGCAGACAGGCCAGCCCTTCCCTGGAGACAATGCAGAGGGCCAATGAAGCAGCAGGAAGTTGATGAATTAGAGAAAGCTCAGCACGCGGTGGTGGGCTTGCTCCCCGTTGTGGAGCAGCTGTTTGGCCCACCCTTCTGGTTGTATCCAGAGCGCCCACCCGTTACTTAATGGAACTCACCCTAGCTGGACATGACTCTAAGCAAACATGGGATGAGGTACGGTGCCGATCAGATATCTCTCAGCACACAAGCACAGGAAATGCAATCAGGAGTCTCAGAGGACTGGAGCCGTGAACATGGACCCTTCGTATCCAGCTGTGCTCACTTGCTGAGTTTTAAGGCCTTTCTCTTTGCTCCTCTGCTTGTGCTCTCTCTCTTCCCCCTCTCCTTCTAGTCCAGCGTTTGCTGCTGCTGTACACACATGGCGTAAGGTTATGCCTCACAATGGCCGCTTCAGCCTTGAGGCCAAGATGGACGGAGGCTTGAACACAAGCCCAGAATTCAAGTTTCCATTGCCCTGGAGAAAGCCTGCTTGTCTTCACCTTAGCTAACTTTGGGGCCCCATGAGCCCTGGTTGGGGTGACGGAAGCCTATCGAAGCAAGTATCACAAATGTGGTTGCCAGAGCCCACGGCAGGCAGGCGTGATTCTTAGAGAGCAGAGGTTTGCCTGTACCGTCTCTACAGTTATCGTCTTCACCTGTTTGAAGAGATCATTTCTGCAACACAGCCTCAGTGAGAGGGAAGCCTGTCGTTGGTGAGGGAGCAAGCATTCACTGCGCTGTGTGGCTACTCAGGCGTCTTCCCTGCTCATGACCGAGCTAGAAATCAGTGGGCATCGGGTTAGTGTTTTCTCCAGAGGGTAGCTGGTGTCTGGTTGCTCTGTGGCAGATCTTAGTGAGAATGGGTAGGTGGAAGAAGGAGGGGAGTACTTAGAAAGCCCAAGGACTAAGGTGAGCGTGGATGTAGCAGTCAGCACAAGTGTAACTGATGTCACCCCGACCATCTTTAGTCTGGTTTTCTGATTGGAAAACCCACCCTTGCATTCTTTAGTCTTGCTTTCTTTGGACTGTTATCCGAGGCAGAGGTGGGTGGACCTCTGTGATTTTAAGGCCAGCCCGGTCTACAGAGCGAGTTCCAGAATAGCCAGTGCTACCCAGTGAGATGTCTCAAAAGTATTTTTATTATTTTTAATTATGTGTGTGCGCATATCTGTGTGGGGGTGTGTGCAGGTGCCTGTAGGTCAGGAGTGCCATTATCTCCTGAAGTTGGAGTTACAGGTAGTTGTAAGCTGTCTTATGTGGGTGACAGAAACTGATCTCGGGTCCTCTGCATGAGCAGTATATGCTCTTAACAGCTGTGCCAACTCTCTAGCCCCTAGTGTGTGTGTGTGTGTGTGTGTGTGTGTGTGTGTGTCTGGCCTCTGATTCAGCAAGAAAGTTTTTAGGCGAGGGAGGACACCTTGAGCAGCTCCTAGACAAGGGGCTTAGGGGAACAGGTGTCTCACAGAGAGGCCTTAGCTGGTTGGTCCTGGGGTCATGTGGCCCAGGACTAGCTGGTGAATGCTACCACATGAATTCAGTATTTCATTTGAGATTTTTAAATATGCTCCAGACTGAAAGCGATAATCCCCTGTAAGGCAGAATTACGTTGCTTATCTCTGTGACAGGCTTTTGGATGTCAGGAGCAGTTCCTCTTTCTGGCGGCTTAAGCGAAATCTGCACATTCTCTTCCGATTCCCGACACTGGTTAGGAAAACTAGTTTTTCATGATGACAAAGTTAGCTTTGCATCCTAGAAAGGTATCCTATGAGCCCACCATATATGGGAGACACTGCCATGAGGCCTGAAGACTTGCCCTGAGCAGAGCTGTCTGGTGAGCATCTTGAGGTCCGTCGGTAGGATGTGTCCTCTAGGGCAAGGCTCGGAAGGCTTGGTCAGCTCCGCAGTGCAGCTCTTGGCTGAATTCTCTGGTGCTGGGTCAACAAATGACATTTGACTCGGGCCTATCGAAGACCAAAGAGTAGTGGACAAGTTAGTACTGTGGACAAGGCCATTAGGTTTTTTGGTTTTTTGGTTTTAGTTATGTTAGCCACAGACTGGATGATTCCCTTGTAGCAGGACTTTGTGGCCGTTGACTAATGCTGGTCTGCGAGATACGTGCCACTTCTCTCTGGTGTTTGTCAAATGCACATGTTCTGACGGTAATGATAGCTCTGATGTGTTCTGCTGGGCATCTGCCAGGGGTGCCTGCCCAGTGGGTGGCTGAATCCAGAAGCGCTGGAATTGCAAACACAACAGACAGATCATTTTATGATGCCAGACGAAAGAATTCATCTTTGGCAGATGGCCAGGAACCATTGATTTGGGCTTGCATTCGTGGCTCCGTGGGTGCTTGCCAAGTAAGATCACTGAGCTCGGTTAATTATACATAGGATTTGTACCCCCTTTCTCTCAGTTATTTCTGTCCTAAGCCAGTGCCGCGTTTGCTTCACTTTGCCTCCTCTTGTGATACCGAGGTATGGATGAGTTTCTGCCCATAGTTTTGGTGAGCTGGGAGCCACTTCCGTGCCTCTCTTTTATACCCCCTGCCCCATCTCAGCCTTACTGACCCCCCGTGCTACACTGTAAAACGTAGCCTCTCAGGTTTTAAAGTGGGACTTATTTGGCTCCTTGCCCAAGGTTCCCTATGCTCAGAACGGTGTTGGGACATCCTTGTTTTAAGTCAAGACAGTTTTTGATTCTTTAGAAGGCACGTTAGTAACGTTACCCGCGTTTTAGAGTAAATGCGTGCTGTGGCTTGGCGGACCGCCCCCCTCCATAGATGCGGGTGTGAGCACTTGGCCCTGAGCTGGCATTGCTTTGCAAAGCTGTAGAGCCCTCGGAAAGGGGAGCCTGGCTGGAGGTAGTGGGTCACTGTGGGTCACTGGAGGAGGCTCTTGGGAGCTGCTAGCCCAGCCTCAGCTGCTATGTGCTCCCAGCTTCCTGGCAGCAGGCAATGGAGCAGCAGCCACACACGCAGGCCTGCTTCCTTCCCTGGCCAGGCTGGACTGCATCCCCTCAGGTTTTAATCCAACATAAACCCTGCCTACGTTAAGTTGCTTCTTGTCGGGTATTTGGTCGCCCCAAGAAGAAAACTAACCAAAGCAGTGCATCGTTCTCATTGAAACAAAAATAGCCCCAGATGTGTATAATTAAAGGACGTGACAGAAGTCTTGATTTTATGCCAGTTGGAAGACAATGGGACACTCAGCTCTGAGTGTCCCTACAATCCAGGGCTGGTTTTAATGGAGAACTTGAAGGGTTTCAGGATGCCGCTTGGAGGTGTAGTCTGTGTATCACCTAAGCTTGCCCCTGGTATTCACTGGTGAACAGCAAAGATGGCATCCAAGTACCTCCCTTCAGCTCCCCTGCCTTCTATCCATCATCATCAGTGACTGTGTGTGAAACCAACCCCTCCCCTCTCGGCAGTTAGATGAGTTTTTAAAAAACACACAAACAAAAACGTACCTTTCATATTCACGCTGTTTTATGGAATAATTTGAGTGGCCTGAACGGACCATTGCACTCCTTTCAACCACGCAGGCAGGAGGCACGCGCAAGATCCAGGATCAAAACTGGGTCCGCTTTGCTTCTCAACTTCACTGTGGGTGGAACCTCAAGTTTCGTGACTTCCTTTTCAACTAGAATTTTCTTTCTTTAAGGAAGGAAATCAGCTGCCTTGGATTCTCACCTTCTTCGTAACCTCCCTTCCCTGCTTTGGCTAGAATCTGGTCATGTAGGCCCCCACCAATCGTGTCGTCCCCGTTTGTAGAAGCGTGGGAGTCGCCGGTGCTATTCCCTCCCCATTGACCACTGTCACAACCCTTTGGACTTCTTGCTGAGTCAGAGAGGTCTTTCTGTCTGTCCTTGTCTGACCCTTTTACACTTCTCCCCGCACTGCCTTCTTCCTCCACCCTGACATGCTAGAAGGGGATTTGCCAGGCACCTAGCCTACTCTTCACCCCCCATGCCATGCAGTGCCTGTCTTAGGAAGCCGGCTCTCTGTCCCCTGGAAGTCAATGCGCGGCACAGTCTAGATTGCCCCGGGATGTTTATTTGGTTGTTTGTTCTGCCTCCCTTCAATTTAGAAGTTCCTGAATTCAGAGGCCACTGCACTTTGTATATGTATTTTCTTAAGATTCTAGGTGGTTGGCTTCATTTCATCTTTGAAAGGAATTTTGAACTCAATGAATGTCAGGGTGTTTAAAAGAAGAAGGAGGAGGAGAAGAAGCACATATATTTGTAAGGAGTAAAAAGGGTTTGTATCACAGTCTTTCATTGGACAAGCTATGCGGGGGCCATTCCGAAGGAGAACCTTACCTTTATAAGTTATTTTCTCTCGTTGGGAAATCCTGTGCCACACCTAGAACCTGGCAGGTTCTCCACAGGTTTGCCTCAGAGATGCGAGTTGCCCAGACTGAAACTTAGATTCCTCAAGTTCTGGTCCTAGCTCGGCCCCTTGCAAGGCAGCCTCTCGGAACGTCTCCCACTCCTTTATGAGTGAGTTAGGTATTAATTTGTACATTTTAAATTAAACTTGGGTGTTATCTGTTATTAGATACTAGAAAGGAAACCTTACACTTTATTTCATCTCACTGGGCTCTTGGGCAAATCTATTCTCCGAGCCCATTCTCTGCATCTGTAAGACGGGTGCGATATTACATCTCCTTCCAAGAGTATAAGGAGTTAGATGAAAGTGGGGACTAGATTTCCCACGGGAATGGAAACTAGTTGATTTCTGAGGCCACCCCACTTGTTCCTAGAGGCAGACCCCAGCCTGGCATGACAGCCTTGGCTGGAAAGAAACAACTGGGTGCTTCCTGCCTGCTGTGGGACTGACAGAGCAAACCCTTGCAGAAACACCCTGGGGGCCCTCCCACTTCCTGCTCTCCACCCAGGTTCCCTAACTACTGCACCGCTGGCTGCATTTCACCTTTGAACACTTAGAACGAGGCTTTACACACTCACGGTTCTGGCACAGAATAGTCGTGGCTCTCAGAGGTTCAGGGCTGCTAGCACCCTTGGCTCTAAGCACACATTCTTGGGTTTCTGTAAACCTCCTGAATCAGAAATGCCTCCCTCTCTGGGTGACTCCCTGACATGCAGAAGTTTGAAAGTTACCATGGGAGGTTCATGAGGTATGGTCCTGGTAATTTCCTGGTCCCTCTGTTAGCAAGAAAGCTAGAGTTCAGTTGACGAAACACACGCTGATTGGTTTGTTGCTACAGCCGATAGGGACCAAGTATTCTTAATTTATTTGTGAGATTTGGGAGGGAGGCAACCATGCCTCACATGCCTATAGCTTTTCTATTATTTGTGCCAATAAACTCCATTTTCCAGAGCTATAGTGGGGATGAAGCTTGGAGCTGCTGACTCCTTCCTTTTGTAGTGAGTCAAGGGGAAAGCTGATCTTAGTGAGCACAGGTTAGGAGAGTGAGCGAGAAGAAAGATTCATGGTCACGTTGATGATTGCAAGTCTGAGAATTGCGACTTGTAAGCAGTTGAGTCCCCCCAAAAATGAACATCCATATATTCCAACTTTGGATACCACTTCAGAGCCTGGAGTCCCTGGTCCTCTAGCTATAGACGGCAGGAGAGAGCCAAAGTTTGGGACTCTCTGCCCCTTGCCTGGGATCGAAGGTATGATTCAGTAGAAATCAGGGTGTGGCTGCCATTTTGCTTCTTCCTGCTTAGGTAAGGATGTCCGCGATTTTTCCATTTGGGGGTTGGAGACTGTGTTTTTGGAATTCCGAAGAACTTTAATTGTTTTTTTTTGTTTTTTTTTTGGTCTTGTTTTGTTTTGTTTGTTTGGAGACAGTCCAGTTGCCTAGGCTGTCTTGAACTCACTGCTAGCTAAGGAGGCTGCCATTGAACTCCGGATCCTCTCCACTTCCAAAGGGCTAAGATTACAGGCTTGGCCCACCATAGCCTGCTTCTTCATTGCTTATCTTGGAACTGAAGGAAGGCAGTTCCATTCCTGGATCCTCTAGAAACACTAGCACCTATTTCAGAAAAACAATTTTTCTTGTATTTTGGAAGCGGTGTTGAGTGGTGGGAAGACGACCATGCTTTGGAACGTGGGCTCACCTACCTTGCTTCGAACTATCCAACACCTCCCTGCAATGTCTCCAACTCTCAGTTATCACATTTGTTTTGGGTTTTGTTGTTTTAAGACAGATCTTGCTATGAAGCCCAGGTTGGCCTTGAACTTGTGACCCTGCACCTCATACTTCTGCTAAGTACGAGTGTGTGGGATCATACCTGACCATTCCCTTCTCTTGTCAGATGGGGCCCAGAGTCGACTCTGAGGAGCTTCGGGACAATTGAATTAATTGCTTGATGCGGAGCTAGGCACACTTATCTCTACTTCCCTGGCTCCTCATTTGTGGAGGCATCTTTCCTCCTTTCTACTCCCTACCCCTGCCCTGCCACAGATCCTCTGGCTGTCCATCCTTCTCAGAAGCCCCTTCAGCCCCCCCCCCACTTCTACCCCAGTGGAAGATCATCTGGATGCCCGCCCTCCTTTAAACCAGCAGTCTGCATCGGGTGAATTCTAATTAATGTGACTGTGGACGGACGTCCTGCATCTTGTGAATTCTAATTAATGCAGTAGTGGCAGAGTTCAACTGTCTCCGGCACTAGCTTTGTGCCCGCCGAGTAGGGAAACTTGATCTCTTCCCTGGGACTCCTTTACTGGGTGTTTCTTGTTTTCTTACCAGGCGAAAATGAACTTCTGTATTTCCTTTAAATTTAATTTTTTTTTTCTGGATTGACCATTTATCATCTGACTCTGAAGCCAGTCTGGGACCCATAGCTTGTATTGACGTGACCTGAGAAAGGAAGGTGCTAGAAAGAAGGCCTCAGCATCACAGAATGTGGAAGGACACAGCCTGTAGACTGAATCTGGGCTAGGATGGGCACTGGGGCATTTGGAATGGAGGCTGGGGGGGAGGGGGATGTGTGGGTCTAGTGTGGAAGAGGCTGAGGGGGAGCAGTGACCTGATGGTGAGGTTGGCTCTGCTGTAAGGGTGGCACAAGCCAAGAAAACAACTTGACCAGTGCTGTTTTGCTACAAGATTTCAGGAATTTTCCTTTGCCTTGGGCTCTGTCTTCAGCTTGCAGTTCACAGACAACTTCAAGCACACTCATTCCTTGGTATCTTTTGTAAAAAATTTTTTTTATCGTTTGGTTGTGGCCTCTTTTGACTATCTGACTATCTATCAATCGATTGATCGATCTCTATGGAAAAGGGTGAAATGAATACAGTTGACTTCTCTGGATCTTCATATTCAGTAGGCTGGATAGGACATATTGGGAAAGATTGGTCCTGCACGTAACATATCTTGATCTTTTTGCCATTTCCTAAGCCATAGTCTGTGAGCTATTTGCATAGTATTTACATTTTAGCAGGTGTCCGGAAAGGTTTTGGGTAGTCCATATGCGAATATCCCACCATTTTATATGGAGGACTTTGGGGTACTGAGATCCTGAGGGGTGGCTGTACTTTATATAGAACTGAAGACTTCAGTTCCCTTCAAAAGCCTGGGGACAAGCTGGTTAGTCTTTCACCTTCGAGAACATTCTTGCTGGGCTTTGGATTTCAGCTTCACTGTCTTCAGCCAGACTGACCCAGCTCAAACACAAATCACTAAACTCCTGTGTGCCCCCATTTCTTCTTCTGTGAGGATGAGTGCCCTCCTGATGGGTTCACACGAGAATGCTTTAGCACTTGGCAGGGAGATGGTGAGAGCTCAGTCTGGGCGGCTGCGCAGTAGCTGAGTGTGAGCACGGAGTTTCCTGACTCCCATGCCTTTTGGAGCGGAGTGTGGTTTCTTTCACTTAGCAATTGCATTTTCCTAATCACTGAAATGTGAATGGAGGTCTCTCCTGTCTAGTAAATGTTGCTTCAAAGTGTGGTTTTCTTTTTCAGGACATTTTTGATCATGCTTTTCTGTGTTATCTATTAATAAAGTCTTTTCTTACAGGTTGCATTTAAATCACCGTGAATCCCTTCACAAATGCTGGAATTAATTTAAGACAAAAGCATAAAGAGGCCCTCACACAATTTTCTGGGCAATCAGCCGTCACAGGTTCCCGTATTGTGTGTGGTCTCTGGGGCGCTACGTTTGATCCCCCCCCCATAAGTCTTTTTCTCATGTTAAGGAAGTTAAATGAGTCCCGTTCCCCACCCCCCACCCGTGCATTGCCTGCAGGATGACTAATGTATTTGTTCTCCGGGGAGACGTGGTAGCCTCTAGGTACATAGGATAACCAGGGTTAATGACTCCCTCTGCGACCGTGTGAGTGGCGTGACCGAGACACAGCTTCCCAGGAGTCAGGCGGTGAAACAGGTCCCATAGGAGTGCCACCTGGAAGTGGCCACTGCTAGCATCTGGGCAAAGGCCTTGGGAAGGAAATGGTTAACAGCCTGGCCTGTCCGACTGTCCTCCAGCCTGCTAGACTGGCTGATTTTGTGATTGCCAAGGAGGAAGCCCCTGCCGCCGAAAGCCTTTCTCTGGTGGCTGGAGCGCGATGGGGGAGGAGCCAGGGCTCCCCAGAGTCTGTTCCCTCCTCTGGCTGCCTGGCGGTGTGCTTGGGTGTGGGCTGGCTGCCACCCTCACGAAGCGCACGTAGCCCTGTCACTCAGTCATCTCTCAGCTGGCCTGAAGCCAGGCCTCCACGGGAAGGGCTGCTTTCCCAAACCCAAGCAGCCTGCTTCGATATGTGGATGTTGCCAGGCCTGTTTACTGCACCTAATTGCAGGACTTAGATGAATCCCCTTCAAGCCAAGGAATTAGCTACAACCGAGAAAGGAATGACAATGGTCTCTTAAAGTCCTGGCCTTCTGAGAGTTTCATTCATTTCTTGGAGGGGCGGGGAGTGACTCACTCAAAACTTTGTGCATATCTTGGGGACCCTCTGGAATGGAATCTTGACCGAATACTGTTCGATTTTATAGTCCTGTGGTCGTCTGTGCTTTTGTGCAGACTTGTGGGCATATGTGTGTTGTGTGGTGGATGTCTATGTGTTTGCCTGAATGCTTCATCTCAGGGCATGGGATGCGAGCTCATTCTTTAACATAAAGCTCTCAGAAGACTCTGGTACCTGGGACGCTATCATCAGTATCTCAGAACAACTAAGTAGAAGATTATCTTCTGCATAGTCCCTGGTGTTTACTCGTATGACCTGGAAGCTGGGGCCAAGTTCACCCAGGAGAGGCTGGGAGGTGAAGATGGTGAGTTCTCTGCCCGATCCAGAACAGGAAGGACAGGCAAACCCACTTTGCCAAAGTAACTCCGCCGCCGTTTATAAATCCCATTTGCAGAAGTGCTCAAGTTCCTTCTTGGTTGTGCAATTCAGGTGGAAGGGCACGCACACCATCACGGTGCCCTGGCCGCGAGGTTAATGTGTAGCACAGTACCCTGGGTGTGTGTGTGTGTGTGCAGGGAATGACATCTGCATTGGTGTGAACGTGGAGACTGTGAGGAAGGCAGGTGTTGCTTTCCTTGTGAAGCTAGACCAGTGGGGAACAGGGGGGATTCGGGGTTGGTTGAAAGGATTAGAAACCTGGCATGCTTTGGGCTCTGTCATCTTGAAACTTTGGGAAGGAAAGTGGGGGAGCTAGAACCATGCTACTGCCCACCAAAACCACACTTCCTTTTCTCCCCTCCTTCCATTCTGTCACAATGGTCTCTAACCAGAGGCTCTCAAAGACGGGGAAATAGTAGGGCTTGATCTTAACCATTGATACAGATAACAAGAAAGATGCTGAGACAACTCAGGACAGCAGGAGCCTTTGCCTACCTTTGTTCTCTAAGTGCTTGAGTTACCTACAGCTCCTTTCTTTACCCTGCTAGGTGGTTAGAATAAATTTGTAATAATTCTAAAGCTGGCTCAGCTGGTAAAGGAGCTGGCTGTCGCCAGGCTTGGCCATTGGGGTTCAGTCCTTGAGAGCCCACAGAGTGGAAGGAAAGAATTCCCACAGTTGTCATCTGGCCTGGCTGTGGGGGTACAGGCATGTGTGGATACATGCCTGCCCCCCAAACACACACACTCATATTATAATAAAAAAGTTTAAAACCCCACCCTCCAATGCTAAAAATACTAAAAAAGATAAAAAAAAATAATCTAAAACACTTTCAAATCCTGTTTCTCCATCGCACCCAGACTTTTTTTTTTTTTTTTTGCTTAGTTTTATGCTAGCTCATTTGGCAGCTCTTGTGGACTTTATGCTCGTGACATTTTCTTGAACTTAGAAAAAGTTTTGCATGACTTTTGGCATCTTATGAAGAAGCCTTTGTGCCCCTCCCTCTCTCTCCTCTCTCTCTCTCTCTCTCTCTCTCTCTCTCTCTCTCTCTCTCATGTGGACACATTCATGCCATGGCGTGCCTTGTGGAGAGGTCAGAGGACCACTTTCGAGAGTTCGATCTCCCCATTCTCCATGTGTGTCCCCAGGATTGAGCTTGGGTAGCCTGGATTGGTGGTAGGCGCCTTTTCCCACCGTGTCATCTCATTGGTCTGTGAAGCAGTCTTGAGCCATTTATGTTGTGGGAACTCAATCTTGGTCTCCTTGAAGCACACAGACCCTTGCTGGAGGAGGAAGGGGGCTGGGGGCTAAAGCCGCAGTTCAGTCAGCTTTTTTATGCCTCTGCATTTAATTTGCCATGGATATTTGGAGTTCTACTCATTGTCAGAGCCAAATAGAGAACATAATTTGACATGCTGGCTTCAGCTGTCTCTAACTTTAAAAAAAAAATACATTTAAGAACGAAACTTGCAAAAGACTCCGTCTCTTCTAGTGTGTTGGTTTGTTTTCCTCGCCTTCACTCTGGTCTTTGTGTTCGTATGCTTGCATGAGGCATTTCGATATCTAGAGATTTTAATTTTTCTTTTTAAAATGGGAGCAATTCCAGCTCAGAGCTGTTGGTAGACTCTGTAGGCCCCGGTGCAATCACTTGTCACCCTTCCCCACCTTCGTGTGTCACCTCATGGGTCCTGCCCAAGCACGGTGTCTTTACCAGCATGAAGTGTTCCAAAGGTAACTGGCTGTTCACTGTTCACATTCATTGCGTGAGTTAAAACATGGGCTGAGCATAAACCACTCTAAAGCATTCTCCCCAAGTATTGACTTCCACTCTGCCACCCTCAGACCCCACAAACACTACTGCTACCTGAATACTGATGAGACTGCTTCAAGCCAGAAAACTCAGCTGTGACTTTCTCCCACTGGGCTTTTTTCCAGGCTAATGAAGATGTGTGCTCTCCTGTTTCTCTCCTGATTCTTGACACATCAAGTTCTCCGTGTGGCTGTGCCTTAGGGTAGAGAGGGAAAGAGGGAAAGGGCCTCCATTGTCCTCGATCCAAACGGAAGCAATCCCAGATCTTCCGCGATGCGTTTGACTTGGATTATCTACTTCAGTCTGCATAAACCCGTTTTTACAGATGAGTTAGCTGAGGTACAAAGAGATTTAAGCACTGGTGATCCTATTTCTAGGCTGTGCTGCATTCCCAGAATTCTGTACCTCCCTCTCCTTCTTTCAGACAGGGTCTCCTTAACAAAACCACTCTTAATTGAACAAATCCTAGGGCCAGGAAAAAAAAATGCTTCAGGACTTACAGGTGTGTAGCTCTCGCGGCGGACCTGCATTTGATTCCTAGCACCCAGGTCTGGCTGCTCACAGCAGCCTGGAAACTTCAGCTCCAACGGCATCCAGCGCCTCCTGTTCTCTGCAAGTGCTGCTCCCGTCACCCCCATGTACACATAACTAAACAATAACATCGAATCCCCCAGAGGGAAGAATGAAAAGGGCAAATTCTTAAAAAGTTTTCTACTATTTCTGTGTGGCGATCAAGAGGTCAAATTTGCTAGTAGCTGAAAATTGAAAGCCTATTCAGTCAATGTCTTTAACGTTCTGCCCTTCTTGGCTTGGCATTTCGTTTTTAAGGCTGTCCAGACTGATATAAAACGCGGGATCCTCCTGCTTCAGCCTCCCTAGGAACGGAGTAACAGGTATGAGATACCACGTCAGGCTTCTTGACTAATCAGAAACAATATGTGTACACCAGTGATAAATTTTAAACATGAAATGATCAATTTTTAAAAACTTTCACAAAACACCACTTTGCGTTTTGTAAAGCTCAAGGTATACTAAGGAATCTGATTCCAAAGTCCCAAACAATAAACTACATTTTCACAAACTGCACGCTATGACTTCTTTTGTTTTCTTTTCGAGGGGCTGGGCATCAAACCTCCGCAGTCATGCATGCTGGGTGTGGCTTGACTGCCTGGCTGCACCCGCTCCCCCCAAGTGCAGTCTGCAGTGTGCCCTATGGGGAAATGCCAAGTTTTCTGTAATCTGCAAGTGATCTGAAGACGGTTGCGATTGCTGCACGGTCAGACAGCGAGGCGGTTGGTGCCGGTTAGAAGGTTAGAACGCTGGACCGCGTTTACAATCTGGCTGCGGTTCAAGCTTTCCAGCAGCCAGATGGGGTCTTGGAGTGGAAATCCAAGGCTTGACCTCTGAACTCGGTTCCTTGTTTGTTTCTAAAGTCCTCCTGCAGCCCTCACAAAAGCATGATTTTCCTTTCTGCTATCGGCGTTTGTAAAGCAGATTTTATACTTGGATTCTGCTGTAGGGTTTCTGTGTTTGTTCTCTTCTTCTTGCTTGAACGTGACTGTGGAGGTGTCTGAAGCACATATCTCTGGTGCGGAGCCAGCTCGGAACACCTGGTTCGTTCCTCTCATTTCCTGTTGCAACAGAGCTGTGGAGAGGCCTCTGGGGATGGGGGTTTGTGCAGGGGGCCAGTGCAAGGAACAAGGATGCATGAGACAGTGTGCGGAATCAGAGGGCGATTTGATTTATCTGCAAACCCAGGACTAGAACCAGGTGACAGTGACTGCCGCTGAAGGGAGACTGATGTGCTTGCTATAAAACTGCTGTGGATTTCAAGTATTGGTCAGGCCAGGAAGGTTTTGCCAATAAAAAGCCTATAATAAATAAGATGCCTTCCTGGTGAATGTCAGTGTTGATAATCATTAAACTACTCCAGCTCTGTTCCCATAAAACAATAAAGTGTTGGAGCGTTTCCCTCCGTTCGGCACTCTGGATCCTTCTACAGACTTGATGAGGCTTAGATAACAGATCCGATAAACCCATTAGTTTCCGGAGCCCGTTACTACCCTGTGCACAAATTGGCACAGACTTGATGACCCGTCACTGAGGTTTGCCTCAGCGCATCCTTAGCTTCATGATTTGAGATCCTGGCAAGGACCTGCAGACAGTTGGGAATGTGTCCGAGCCAAAACCCGTCTCCTGTCTCCTCTGGCACTCAGCCAGAAACCTCAGTGGTACAATTGGTTAGCAAGGTTGCGGCGGGACCTTTGAGCTCCCCGTGGTTTCCTTCCATTGTTTCGAACGTGATTCACATGGTTTCTGGAACCAGAGAGAGGGTGAATTTCACTCTGGCCAGAAAAATGATCTCTTCCTTCCCTTAAACACATGGATGCTCATGGTTCGAGGGGCGTCTTAATGGTAAGTCCTTAAGGGATTGTGCCAGCACATTCTCTTCGTATGTTCCATACCTGTTACAGTTAGTGGAGGATGTGTTCCTGGGAACTGGCATTATTTTCTGCTTGTATTTTATTTCAAGCTGATGTTCTAAAACGGGTTAGTGCTTCTTGATGCTCTAGAAGACACTGTTGTTCTTCTGGGCAGTGAACTTAGATCAAGCCTTTGCTCTTCTTGGCCGCTGGAGGACTGTGTTAATCACTTATCTCACTGCTGTGAAAACACCTGACAAAAGCCACACAAGGAAGGGAGGATTTACTTTGTCTCAAGTCCCAGGGCAGAGTCCATTGTGGCACGAGGCAGCTGGTCACATTGCAGCCCCAGGCAGAGACAGAACAGAGGGATGCTGATGCTCAGCTCCTCTTTAGTTAGCCTGGTACTTAGGACAGTCTCCCCTCCTGAGCTAACTACTCTACAAACTCCATCCCAGACTTGCTCAGAGACCCATCTCCAGGGTGATCCTCCATCCTGCCAAATTGACAGTCAGTATAAACCATGTAACCTGTGCTCCTCGTCCCAGGAAGGAGCCCGGGCTTACACAGTCGGTTCCAGACCACTGACCTCTCCTGGGAGCAGAGCTGTTGTGGAGTATGAAGCTATAGCACCAGCTGAAGGCAGCTTTGTTTTCTTCCTCTTTTCTTTTCTCTCTCTCTCTTTCTTTCTCTCTCTCACTTTTTCTTTCCTTCCTTCATTTCTTCTTTAAGGTCCACTCAGTAGGGAGAGACTGGGATGGTGGGGAAATCAGCAAGTAATTGTGCCTAAATGACTTTCAGTGTTGGCCCTTACACATCTGACAGCTGCCAGAACACATAGCAATTCCCTGTGTGTTCTAAGGGACTTCATTTGTCTCCTCCTCTCCAGCCAGGCCGTTCTGTCTGCTCCCAATCACCTTCCCTCAAACCACCATCTACTCTGGTGGTGCCATCACTTGTTAAATCCTTATTACAGTCACCTCCAAATCCCACCTTCAGGGAGATGCCCAGGCTAACAGACTAACTTCAGCTCTGCACAGGACATCACAGTGACCCTTGCAAGCAGCTTGTGGGATTGCTAGCTGCGCAGAGAAGTGTGGGACATCCTCTGATCTAAACTTCAAGTTCCTTGCAAAGCCAGGCCGCTACTCACCAGCTAGCTTGCAACGTGTGTGAGGCCCAGCTTGGCTCTGTGTTTTCAGGCTCGGTTGGGAATCAACTCACTCACTGACCCATCGGTGGCTTAGTTTGGGGCTGTACTCGACTAGTCTAGTCTGTCACCTTACTCATGAAGTAACCTTGCCTATTTATCAGGGAATATTAAACCGGATCCCTAAAGTATACCTGAAGGTAGATTTTCAAAACAGAAGAAAGAGCTATTTATCTAGGTAGCATGGGATTGGGCTTCAACAAAGAACCATTCATAAGTTCGTTGATATACTTGTCAGCTTTCAGCGGGCAACATCTGTGTGCTCCTTAGGCGCTAAGATCACACTGGTAAACAAGATAGGGAAAAGCTTTCGACCCTCATTTATATCACCAGTTCCAATATTTTCCTTAGATATCCCGAATCCCTATAAAATATTTTTAAATTATAGTGGTGTCTTGCGATGAGAATATGTTTTATATTTTGTTTCTTTCCCCCCATCTCCATTATATTTCCATCATGAAACTAAAGGTATATAAGTCTGTAATTATAATTCTCAGGATTTTTTCTACGTGGCTTTCTACTTTCTTCATTCAGTTTGTGAGTGTAGAGGTATTGCTTAGACCAAAGAAGAGGACCTCAGGTTATCGCCTGGTTGGATAATCATCAAGAAGAACATAAGAGGGGGCTAGAGAGATGGCTCAGTGGTTAAAAGCACTGGCTGCTCTTCCAGAGGTCCTGAGTTCAATTCCCAGCAACCACGTGGTGGCTCACAGCCATCTATAGTGGCATCTGATGCCCTCTTCTGGCAAAAATCTTCTATGCAGATAGAACATTCAAATACATAAATAAATCAATCTTTAACAGAAAAAAAGAACATAAGAATTATGGAATATACTTAATATACATATATTTATTTTTCCCCCTCAAAGACATCTCCCTGTGTTATCGGTGTTGAGTGATTAAGGCCTAGCTTCCCACTGACCCCCTTACTCCCTTTGGAATTAGGCATAACCTTTTTGTAAGAAAACAAGCATAGTTCCACAGTTCAGGGCGCTGCTAACCAAGCACCGTTCCTAAGCCGCACACCAAAGGTTCTTTCTTTTATCTTTCCCCTCTCTCCCCAGCCTCTTCTTTCCTTCCTCTTAGAGGTCTAAGTGTAAGACAGGCACCTCCCTCTTCCCTCCTTCTTGCTCCAGCTTGAGTTCTGACATTTCATCCATGTGTGCACTGTGCCAGCCTCTCTCATCTTGGGATGCTGATCTTGTGGGGCTCAGACGGGGACTTGGAACCTGTGTTTTCAAAAATGCTAGAGGAAGGCAAACATCTTGTTGATGACATAGATGAGTGCCTTTAGAAGGTTCTCGATGTTCTAAAGTGTTCTTGCCCCACACCTAGTCCTAAGGCACGGCCTGCCTGATAAGCTTTCATACCAAAGGTTGCCTCGTGCTAATTTTATGTTCTGACGGTAATCCAAAGTTATGTACTATATACGTCTGTGTACAATGAGGGTATTTAAACTTTTTTTGTAAAAAACAGTATCCTTGCAATGTCTCCACAGGCAATGGTGGCTTGCTATCCAGGAAATGGAACAGGTTATGTCCGCCATGTGGACAACCCCAATGGCGATGGCCGCTGTATCACCTGTATCTACTACCTGAATAAGAACTGGGATGCCAAGGTACTGTGGAATAATGGGGAAGGGTTGGAGTGGGTTATATATGCCATAAAAAGTGCAGATAGGCGTGTCCTGAGAGGAGTATGCCACTTCCAGTTAGATAAAAATATTCAGGTTAGAGTTTCTAATAGTCCGTCTCCACTGTTTTATTTTTTTTAACCTTTCCCCTACTTGTGGAATTAGTACCAAAGTTGATGAGATTAAGGACAGTGACTATAAAGTTAATTAGGTGGAGGAGGGGGAAGTGATCATGAAGGTCAAGGGTTAGTGAGGGAAGTAATTTAACACTGGGGTGCAGAGCTGATGTGGTTCTCAGCTCAGCATATAATGTACACCTCCCAGCAGCAACACTGAGAGAACTCCACAGAAACGGAGGAGTGGAGTACCAAACTGTCCCTGACACAGATTTCCCACATTGTCCTCTTTCTTGGGATGATGTGTCCCAAAGGGAACCGTTTGTCATAGCTTGTGAATGGCAGAGGTTGTGTGGCTTATTTTTGAATGGTAGGTGGTAGAGATGGAATGGATTGAGATGTGACGTTGGTGTAGCGTGGTCTGCCCCTTGTATACTCTCTGAAAGTTAAGAATGATTTAGGGGTCTGGGTAACCAGGGAACTTAGAAGCTTGTTTAGACTGGAATTCTGTGCATGTGTTTGCTGTTCATTAGTGCAGGCTCGGCTGTGGTAATGTCTGTAACAATGACTGTCTCATATTCAGTAGTAAGACTGGAACAGTTCCTCTAGGGCTTAAAAGTATCTTTGGGGATGCTATGGTGTGCAGAGTTATTGCTCCAAAAATAATAAACAAGGAAGAACGAAATCAGCGAATGTTTGATCTTCTGCCAGTGTTGGAGCGGTGTGGTGTAGAAACATCGATGTGTGAGGCCTGATTTCTACTCTAATGCCTGTTCCAGGAGGGCAGTCGGTTGTTTGTGTGACAAAGGAAAAGCCAGTGAAGAAAGTGTCAGGTGTCCAAAAAGGTGTAGACGGCGTGGTGTGAGATCTAGGGAGTGGTCCAGTCAAGGAGGTCAGATGGCATTTGAAGAAGACACAGGAGCACTATAAACTGTTAATGCAGGGGCAGCTGTCTGTGATGAGCGCTTAGACTCAGTATTTGACGGCTCTATGAAATTGTTTAGGATTTGTTTGCTTGCTTTTTGGGGTTGAAGCATCCTGACACGGACAGTTTTGTGTGAGGCCCTCTGACTGTCTGCTGTTTTGTGTTGTGGCCGTCATGGCTGTGTGAGATGCTGGTCTGAAGTGAGTGAGGAGCTGATGTAACTAAGTCTGAGATAAGTTTCACTGTAAAGTACGAGGGGAGTAAATATCTGGGGGGTAGAACCCACTTAAAATGAGGCAGATGAGATGTTTGTCTTTGATAGTGCGAATGTAATCTTGCTGGTACACTTCCTATGAGAGCAGGAAATAACCATTCCTCTTCTTGGCCTTCAGTTACATGGAGGGGTTCTGCGGATATTTCCAGAAGGGAAATCGTTCGTAGCAGATGTAGAGCCCATTTTTGACAGACTCCTGTTCTTCTGGTCGGACCGCAGGAACCCACACGAAGTCCAGCCCTCCTATGCAACCAGGTAAGAGTCAGGGTCACAGTTCTTCTTCTAGAGCGTGTGTGAACCCCCAGTTCCCTGAGAACTCTTAGAACTTATATCCCATACTAGGAAGTGCTGGTCACACCCCAAAACTGATAGGTAAGCCTGTTTGGAATGATAGAAATTGAAGGGACTCTTTAGGATTCAGTAATCTACAAATATAACCATTTTAAAATAACTATTAACTTATTTTCTGTGAGTTGTGCATACTGGTCTCTGTTCCTTAGATACCTTTCCCTTTCCTTCTGTCCCTTCCTCCGTCCGCTTAGGGAAAAAAAAAAAAGTTGCTTGGGCACATCACACTCCTGTAATACCAGCAGTCAGAGTGTAAGCAGGAGGACTGAGAGTCCAAGACAATGCGAGCGAAGTGAGACCTAGGCTTGGAAACATCGAGGACCAAACAGCAGCAACAAAGCCTAATGTTGAACTAAGCCCTGGTCATTGAAAGTTCTGCTTCTTTGAGTGAACTTGGTTTGTCAATTTAAGCAAAGAAAGAACCTTGGGAAAGGAAAGAATAATTTGTTCTAAATTCATTTCCTTTTCACTCTTTCTGTTTGCCTGAGTTAACCTTAAAGTTTGCCTGGGCTAACATTACCTGTGTCATAACAATTGGATTTTTTTAGTTTTTGCTTGCGCCACCTGTTCATCATTTCATCCATTCATCTATTTTTGAGACAAGGTCTCATGTCAGGATGACCTGGAACTCACTCTGTAGCAGAAAATGACCTTGAGTTTCTGATCCTCCTGCCTCTACCTTCTGAGTGCTGAGATTATAGACATGTGCCATTGCACGTGGCTTTTGTGGGGCTAGGGCATTATGCACGCTGTGCACACACTCTGTTAACTGAGCGACAGCCCCAGACCTACAGCTGAATGTCTTTAAATCTTTCCTTCCTCCCTCCCTGTCTTCCTTCTTTCCTTCCTTCCTCTCTCCTTCCCTCCCTCTCTCCCTCCCTCCGTCCCTCTCTTCTTTCTTTCCTGCCTCTCCTCCTCCTTGGCACATGGACGTACAGGTTTTAAGAGTCACTGAATATCTTAGAATTATCTAATCTTAATCTAGAAAACTCTGATAAAAAATACTTATGTCTGCTTCTACCTCCAGTTCTCCCTTATCTCCCACCAAGCGCTGGGGGCCAGGCAGAGCACAGAGCCCTGCAGAGTGAGGCTTGTACTGGGAGTAGCAGCGAGGTAGGGGAGAGAACCTTGTAGGAGGACAGTGGTGAGCCTTAAAAAGCTTCACTTCTGCCGTAGGCACAGCCCTCTAGACTCTCCAACCCGAGCCCAGCGACACAGGTTTGGTCACACTGTAGCGTGCTCTGCACAAACAGGCCACTCGTTCTCTCCGCTGAAATCCACTCGTGGCTTGTTTTGTGGGGCTCAATAATTGGACCCTGTTTTGTGGCAGGGTTCTCTTATTTCCCAGCCCCATTGTGATCAACTTTAGAGGGAAAATATCAGCAAGAGTGATTAGAAGCCCTTGGGATTTTTGCTGGAAATCTTAATGGAAATTTTATGACTAAGAATGAGTATAAAAGTCAAAGTTTTAAAAGTCCAAGCATGAGATAGCTCCGATTACAATTTGTCCCGTGGATAGGACAAAGCCAAGGCGTCAGTACTGAACTGCACCGTTTTACCGAGGTCTAAAACTAAAGAGAGCAGGCCTCGTGTTGGACTTGTGAATCTGCGACTTGTGAAAGCGCCACTGAGATGTTACCTCCCCTGCGCTGGTCCCTTCCCATGTCTTGAGCCTCTCTCCCCAGTCCTTCCTATGCAAACTGCGCTTCCCCTTGGCATCTTTCCTGCAGAGTCGCCCACTGGGCACTGAGAGCCTAAAGAGGGGGAAATAGTGACCGCATCATTGCATTCCCAGCACCTGGCATGTGCCCGGAACCCACGTGCTAGATGACACTTAGGTAGAATTGAGCCCAGAGGAAATGCTTTGAAATTAAAATAAGAGCGAACTTCTGATAAGAGGTGGTTTTACAAATGGTTTTAGTGTGAGCTTCACAGAGTAAGTTTGAAGACTTTGGTGTTTTCTAATTACATGGGCTTGTCTTTCACAGGTACGCTATGACTGTCTGGTACTTTGATGCTGAAGAAAGGGCAGAAGCCAAAAAGAAATTTAGAAATTTAACTAGTATGTATCTGATCATTTTCTATGACTTTGCTTTTTTCTATTTTGCAATACACTGTTTAATCTCAGTTGTAACTTAGCTTCATATATATAATGATATCTGAAATATTGGCCTTCATGCTCTTTAAAAAAAAGAAGGAAATGTGGGGGTCCTTTCCCCTCGCAATATCAAATTTTGTTCATGAATTTAGCATTTATACAGAAAATAAAATGGATCCTAGCTCCAATAGCTAATTTACATTGATACGGGATTTGATTCAGTCTAAAATATAAATACATATATGAAAGTGGGCTCTTGCCAAACTGCCGTGACAATATCATTCCTGTCACCTCCATTCCGTATTTATAAACCACACTTCCCAAACTCGGCGGCACTAAGCTGAACATTGCTGAACAGCGCTTTAGAGGCTGAGACGGGCGGAGCGTGAGTGTGAGGCCAGCCTGATCCCTCTACTAAGACCATGTCTCTGACTCCCCCAGGGACGGTCTCCCCAAAACGTTGTACAAGTGTAGTAATTCTGCCAGGTTGGTTTATGGAAAAGGTAAAGCCCTGACCCTCTGAATGAGGGAAATGCTGCACCTGTATTCTCCTTGCTAGTGACTACATGCCTTAGACGTCTTCCAGTAAGACCCGGAGATGCAGCTCAGAGGTAGAGGGCTTGTCAAACGCACAGGGTGTCCTGGGTGCAGTCTTCTGCACTGACAGATAAATAAAAGTATGTTTTCATAAAGACATGGGTGTAACTTCACCTCACACATGGGTATAGAGATACCTATCAGATGCCAAGGGAGACACCTTTTCAAAGTTCTGTCAGGAATCTCAATTTGCTTATAAAATGGGACATTGTTTAATAGAGGGGTGTGTGCTTAAGTGTGTGTGCATGTGTAAGAGAGGGAGTGTATATATGTTTCTGTGTGTGTGTGTGTGTGTGTATGTGTGTGTGAAAGAGAGAGAAGGAGAGAGAGAGAGAGAGAGAGAGAGAGAGAGAGAGAGAGAGAGAGAAAGAGAGACTTGGTGACATAATTCATCAAATTGACTTTCTAATCTTTCTCTCTTTTTTTCTTCTTTTCTCTCTTGCCCCCAACCCAGGGAAAACTGAAGACTGACTGTAGCTGGGAAATCCGCTGGCCTCGTTCACTTAGTAATGGTTCCTGAAACTTTAAGGATCCAGAGCCAAAGAGTCTGTAAAATCCCCTACTGCCTCCATCATTCACATCCCTGTCTTGTTTGTGGTACTTCGTGTTTTCTTGCCAGGACTGAGTTGACCTTCAGACACTCTTTGCCAGATGAACTCGTTAGCTAACTCTAGAAATACCTGCCAACGTCCGCATTGGCCAGCGGTTTAACGGATAGGTTTGGGGATCCGGCTGCTGAGATGAGACCCAGGAGACCCAGGAGTGACTCTTATTTGCACTTTATGTATATTTCCTGTTTGAAAGGAGGAGGATTGCAAAACACATTGGTGACAGATGCCACAAAGAGGCACCCTTGAAACCTTAGCAGCAAGAAACAGAGATACATATCATCTCAACAATTTCCAGATGTTAACCCGAGACTGGACAGTTACAACAACCTAATGGCGTTATTACCTCTAGGAAGGGTTGCTATCATCGTGATCCATTTATAAATGTCCCACGGTGGACACAACTTTTTCCTGGCCCTACAACCTGGACTTTCTAAATCGATGGCTTTCTTGTTGAAGATGACAACTCCATTACTCTCTATTTTGACTTCTTACTTGGAGAACCTAATTATGCAGAGAATAAAACTGGCCATGTAGTTTGGGTTGTTTTTCTGGCATCGAAATTGGAAGTGAAATCAAAGGACAGAAAAACTTCCTGGTAATTCAGCATAATTCTTCTGCCCACTGTCTGGGCAGAGTAAAGCCTAGCGCTACCCAATACTCTTGTGCGCGGTGAACAGGTCGAAAAGGAAGACGTGTTTGGAAGCGCAGGCAACCCCTTCGCCAGTGCGCCTTCCCACCGTTATCATTAGCAACGACGAAGAACAGTGCGCTGTATTCTTGAAAGAGATTGGAAATAAAAAGATCTCAAAGCCGTTAGAGTTCTGCCAAGTTGTCTGCCCCCACCAACTGTTCTTTAGCCGCCTTGAAGCTTGAGAGCCACCGGCTGGTAGTGCGGCCAGACTTGTGGATGCTGCTTCCTCCAGAACTCCGCACTAAGCACCTGCTTTGTAAAAGCTATCCGTCCTCGTTTTGGCTTCTACCTCCCCATCTCTGAGATCTCTATAATTTCTTGCTAGAATCCCACGAGCATCACAGACCCGGAAATGTTTTGTTTCATCGTGTTCAGATGTACAGACTTTCCAAGAAAGAAGCTGGTCTTTTTCCTTCGATCATTTTGGAAGGTGTCAAGAAAGAACTGCCGTTCCTTCCCACCATGGCTCTATTTTATTTTATTTAGTATTTTTCACCTTCTAACTTACGATGTCATTTCCTTATTTATTATGTCTATTGTCTTGTAGCCTATGGTGTCTAGAGTGTTAAGTACAACAAAGACAGGGACTTTGTACATGTTTGATCAATGCAACATACTCCCAGCACCTGGCCCATAGCAAGGGCTTAGTAAACATGTGTTCAATAAACTCAGCCTCCTCGGTAATGGTTTGATGTATTTTCTTTGTCTTTGTCTTTGGCTTGTTGGATTTTTTTTATTTATGTTTCCAGCATTGAGACTATGTTTCTTTCTTGCTTGGATCTAGGACAATAGTTCTCAACCTGTGGGTCATGACCTCTTTGGGGGTCAAACTACCATTTCATAAAGGTCTTAATATCAGACATCCTGCATATCAGATATTTAGATTACAATTCATAACATCATCAAAATTACAGTTATGAAGTAGTGATGAAAATAATTTATGGCTGGGGGTCACCACAACATGAGGAACTATATTAAAGAGCCATAGCATTAGGAGGATTGAGAACCATGACCTGGGGCCTCATAACGCCCTAGCAAGCACTCTTCCACTGACCTGTACCGTCATGGCCCCTGTCATTGCTATGAATTCAGGCTGAGAGTTTTACAGAGCTCTGGTTACAATGTCATTTCTTGTCTGCTTATCAAGTGAGTAGGTCATTCCCAGGTGCTATGTCCCACACAGCTGGGTCTTGATCTGACTGAGACAGGAAAGAGAATGAAAACTGGACAGACAGACAAACAGACTGGGATCAGCTAGACCGAGCTGTGCCTCCTACCCAACAGCGCAACCTTACTACTCACAGCACTGGAGGAGTTAACTGGTTTCAGGAGGAGATCTTTCAAGGGGAGCTGTCTCAGGCTGCAGTCTCCTGAGAAGAAACTGCAGGTACTATTACCAGTAGGGCTTTGGCGTCCTCCTGAGCCTCACCCATACAGGGCGGGCTTTGCTGTCCTGTGGGTCTGAGGCATTGACTCTTGACATGGCCGTGGCTGTATCAACAATATTCCTTCACTCCAGACTTCATCCACTCTATACACACATACCCAGGGCTGCCCCCCACTGTCCTTCACCCCACCCCACCCTGCTGCCTGGAGTAGTGTTTCCTCAGCACTTTAATGGCTGTAAAGTGGGTGAGAGTGTCAGAAAGAACCTTCACACACAGTGTTTCAAAGTTCAGTGGCGGAGGAATGTCGATAGGTGATAGATCAAGCACCTCAGGTTCTGTAAAGCGGCAAATACCTTTCCAGGATTACTCACGTCTCTGAGTGACCATGGCAGTATTCTGAAAGAAAGGCATACCATCCAATCTCCAGCTGTGACTGCTGATATTTTAGCGTTTGTTTCTTATCTTAAAACTGTTTGTAGCTGGCTGATGACAGGGCACACCTCTAATCCCAGCACTTGGGGAGGCAGAGGCAGGCGGGTCTTTGCGACAGAGTGAGTTCCAGGTCAGCCAGGGCTACACAGAGAAGCCCTGTCTAGAAACACAAACAACAGAAAGAATTTTCGTTAGTAAATGTTAACAGGGCACAAGCTCCTGGACCCTTCCTGTAGTTGCTGCATCTGAGCTAACAGCTGGCCACTCCTTCACTGTTAGCCCAATACTGTAGCGCGCCACGCCTGTTCTACGTGAACTACGTGCTACACGCTATGATATGCTTGCCCATGCTACACACTATGGTATGCTTCGGGAATCGGGTAAGGCACTGGAGACCGAAACACAGAGACACTCAGACAGACAGAGACATGGGTCATCCTTGAAATCCCCAAGAATGCCAACTTGAATCAAGAATGCCCACTTTATTGTGTTCCAGGGTAGCTATATTATATAAGTGCCTTCCCTGGCCAATGGCCACACCCAACCCTCAACTGCAAGCCCACCAGAAACCACTCCCCTGTCTCGTGCTCAGAGCAGCTGCAAGCACAGGAGGACAAGTTGTTTACAGGAAATTCAGGGTCCGGGGGTCCACATTCCCCAACACAGTACCACTGACTGGAGAGAGATATGTGATCCACGTAGCTTCCATCTTAAGCTACAGGCCTCCACACTTCCCACGAAGAGTAGAGTGGGAGGCTGCAGGGCACAGCCAGCCATGAGGAGAAGAGGGCCTGTTACCAGTAGAAGCCGGCTTGTGCCAGTTGCACAAGGGAGCTGCTGTCTTAAGCCATCTCCCAGGGCATCAGTTAATGCACAGCCAACAACCATGCTACTCCTTTGTATATGGTACCCACATTGGGGCCAAGAGTAGCAGGAAGCCATGATGGCCATAGGGCTGCAGTTGTGAGCTGTAGGGTTGTGGATGGGCCCTGCTAGGTGAGGTGTCTGTAGGAGTCTCCTGGGCACGTTCTAGGCTGAGAGCCGCTTCCTGGAATATGCAGTCCTTCCACCTTGTGCTAGATGGAGGAGGATAATTTCTGGTTGCATTGCCGAGGGTGACGCTGAATGCACTAAGTATGGGATGTGGCAGAAGAAAGTCTCTGATACCTCGCAGTGTTCTGAGTTGGAAAAAGAAAAACATCAGACAGCTGGAGCAAGTCTCCAAACTCCCAGGTGTCATTGCTGAAGGCCAAAGGCTGCTTGAGAGATTGCAGAGGTGTGACTTGGGAGGATTCCTGGTCTCTGTTTTAACGGATAGCAGATCTGCACTCTGACACTCTGTCCCCACAGTGTGGAGCGCCAGGTCTTACCGACCAAATAATGGGAGTGGCCAAATTATCTTCCACCAGTATAGCATGACATCCCTGCTGTCATAGGCCTGCCGCTGTACCACGTCATACTCTGGAACCAATATCACCAGGTAAATGCCACACGGCCCCACATGGAAAACAGGGTCAGAGACACCAAGCACCTCGCTTGGGGAAACAGAGCAAGTTTGGGCAAGCAGGTGACAACCGAGTCAGTCCTTTGACTTATAAAGCCAGCAGGTGGGGAAGGAGTTTGCATCCTCAGGGAAGGAGTCAGTAGGGAGAAGCCATGCTAATCAGTGGCTCTAAGTGGGAGTGGCTGTCCAAAAGACACTGAGTCTTTGGGATGTACAAAGGTGCTGACCTAGAGCTGATAGGCTTTCCTGTGGAGGGCCACATCCATGTGGCTCAGGAGACACCGCCAGTTCCTTTGGACTCTTACCCAAGAAAAGTGGTGTTGAGCTGCCAAAGCCAACCTGCTCACCCACTGCTTGCCTAAACCGACCCTCACCCTCTCAGCATGGAGAGAATTCTGTCACTAGGCGCCACAATGTACCAGGCTCAGCAGGGAGAGGATTCTGTCGCTAGGAGCCACAATGTACCAGGCTCTTGACATCTTCATGCAGCCCACAGACATCGGCATCACAGAGGACACATTGTGGACTCTCTAAGAGATACTAAGTAGCTGTTCTTGGGCACAAAAAGTTTGGTCAAGCAATCTTCCAGCTTCATAGCCAGACCTTTGGTTCCAGGCATAATGCTCTTTGTGGCCAGAGGCTAGGAATTTAAGAGTTCAGAGGTTAAGTCAAGAACTCTCAGGAACCATCTTTCTTTCCTTGATTCTGAGGAACCATATTGTGTGATGTTTTACTCTTTTGGCTTTTTGAGGAGCCCACCACCCAACTCCCTAATAAATCCCTTGGAGGCTGATTCTTAATTATAAGCTTAATAACAAGCCTTAGCTTGGCTTGTTTCTAACCAGTTTTTCTTATCTTAGATTAATCCATCTACCCTTTCCCTCTGGGCTTTTTTATCTTTCTCTATTTCTGCGTGTCTTACTTTCCTTCTTACTCCATAACTGACTGGGTGGCTGGGTCCCTGGCCCCTGACGCCCTCCTCTCCTCTCATTGCTTCTCTTCTTCTTCGATTCTTCTTCTGCTTATCCTCTCTGCCTGCCAGCCCTGCCTGTCCTTGCTCCTGCCTCGCTAGTCACCATTCATCGCTTTATTAGTCCATCAGGTGTTTTAGACAGGCACATCAACACAGCTTCACGGAGTTCACGGAGTTAAACAAATGCCGCGTAAACAAAAGTCACACACCTGAAAATAACATTCCCTGGCAGAATCTTGTGTTCTGTGTGGAGGCTTCTCCTGAGAGAAGGGTGAGAAAGCTGGGGTGATGGAGGGCAGAATGCCCAGAACCAGACACTTTAGGGGGGTCTTTGTAGGCTGGTCATGCTGTGAACACTAGGAGGAAGAAGTCACAGTTGCTAGTTTTTGCAGGCACTGGGTAAGGGTTGGAAATTCTAGTACTTGGACAGAAGGAAGGCTTTGCTTACTCCCATGCATCTGAGGCATTGGTCTTTGGCAGTAGACGTCCACTCAGGATGGCGTTCACTCTTTGCACGTTCACTGATGGCTTCCTTGGCTCCCCATAGGTCTAGTACCAAATGCAGTACCTATCTGCTTATTTGACTTTATTGTTTTCTTTCAGGGCCCGGGTTTTCATTTCTCTTGGACAGATTTCAGCACGTGGAACTGTCCTGTGGTGAGACTGTGAAGCTTGTGTTTAGGATTTTATAACCAACTGACCGATTTTCCAGCGTGTGGGGGTTCACTTTCTCCCCATTCTTCTCAATACACGGTGATGTCTGTTTAACAGGCATTGCAGTGCTAGCGTGGTAGTTTTGACTTGGATCTCCCTAATAGTTAATGAACTACCATTTATATATCATTTTCCCACCACATGCCTACTCTGAATCTTCCTTTCGTTTAAATTGTCTTTCCACAGAGGCTTTAAAGTCACATATTCTGAACACATGTCATTTATTAGGGATGTGAGCTTCAGACTTTTCTTCACATCTGTGGCTTATCCTTCCATTCTTTGAACCCTGTCTTTGTAAAAGCAAAATATTTGAATTTTGATGCAAGTCAAATTTATCAAGGTTTTCATTTTTATTTTATTTCATATTTAAGGCGGTTATGGAGATTTTTCCTCTGCGCTTTCTTTGAGAATTTCACCTTACAGCTACAAGGACTGAAATTAGGACCCCACGCACGCTAGTCCCATGCTCTACCACTGACTTGCAGCCCCATTCATCCTTTGGAAACTATTAAGGCTCTTACATTCCAGTATATAATTAACTATGTGTTCGTGTTTATGAAGCATTAGATATGTTAACTGATTTTTATTATGTCTGTACATCATTTAGGGGTGAAAATAAAAGAAATGAAGACAGCAGTGTAAGGAGAGGTTGGGGGAGGAAGTTAGCCTTTCTCACATGGAATTAGATCGGGACTTTGTTTAATACAAATGGACAACGGCATAGGGATTTGTTCTGAACACTTTCCCCACGTACTGTCCCATGCCTAGACTTACCGACGCAAAAGATACAACTTGTGAGGAAAATGCGAAACGCAGAGTGTAAAATGAAGTAATTTTAGAGAGTCAAAATGTCAGAGACTGGTGGATAGACCAACATTAACTGTAGAAAGTGCCTCTGAGCCTGAGCTTCTCGGTCTTCAGAGAGAGGTGGCAGGGCTGATTGTGATGTTAGATGTAAAGTCACTGGGACTGGCAGCAGCCAAGCTTCCCAGCAAAGTTGGAGCCCAGTGGTCCTAGCTAGAGAGCTCTCTGGACCATACTGGTGCCTAGTCCTAGTCCTGGCCAAAGGTTTTTCTGTTCATTCAGGCCAAAGGTTTGTTTTACACTGGTACTGAACCAGCATGGAACTGTCCCTCTCGAAGTAGGGGACCCCTTACTGCTCTCCTGGTCCAGAGAGGAGGATCATTAAAAAATATCATCTTAGGGGTCTCCTTGGAGAACCTGGCTTCCAAGTAGATCGTGTAAGAGGCAGCTTGGATCCCGAGGTTTGTTAGCAGCATGGGCTCGCAGTCTAAAGCTTTGGGGAAGCCGCCAGGTGGCTGAGCCAGGACAGCTGGCCAGCCTCGCATAACAGGTGTTCCATCCGGTTCATGAGCTCACGGCTCTCCCCGCACGGGGAGGGCGTGGTTCAGTGTCAGGATTTCCTGCACCATCTCCACCAGCGCACCCATCCTCGCTGTGCGCTGCACTGTGCTGTGGCACCACCAGCTGCCATCCCCACCCCCATCCCAGCAGGCTGAGTTAGGTCATTTTAGCTGTGGACAGGATTAGGGATGTAGAGGCGTGGAAAGGCACAGTTTGAGGTATGTCCGTTGAGGGTAATTCTACAGGTCAGCATGGGACTGAGTGGGCAAGACAGTGAGTCAGGTGCATGAACACAGGGCGGGACACAGACCAATGCAGAACGTGACTTAAGTCCCCTCAAGAGTCCCCAAGCAGTGTAACTAAAGTGTCTAGGATGTAATCAAATCGACTAGTCAGTCATATCAAGGCTCGGAAAATCATACATTTCACGAGAAAAGAACAGCAAACAAACACAAACAGAGACGCCTGGTGTGAGTACCGAAGTGAATCCCGCTGACAGTATTTCACAAGGATTAAAAGGTTCACCATACGAATGCTTCAACAGATTCCCTTGACACCATGAAAAATAAGCTCAGCAAAGAAATAGGTGCTGTAAAATACGAAAATTGTAGAACTGAAAAATAAAAGATAATTGTAACACAAGGGCCGGCTTGTTGGGGTTTCTGTCCGTCCCGGTACCCCACAGCTGGCAAGTCCCAGAGAATCAATCACACAGAGATCTCTATAAGTTATAAGCTGATTGATCCATTAGGTCAGGCTGCTTATTAGCTCTTATAACTTATGTTACCCCATTATCCTTATCTACGTTAGCCACATGGCTCAGTGCCTTTTCCAGTGGGGCAGCTTACATCTTTCCTCTCCGGTGGTCTGGGCAGAACTGGCAGAGGGAGCTTCCTAGAATATTCCCAGTCTCTTTGCCCCACCCCTACTTCCTATCTGGCTTTCCTGCCTATACTGCCTGCCTGGCCAATCAGCATTTTATTAAAATATGATTGACAGAATACAGATAATTCTCCCACACCAGATAATTAAAATGCTAATGGTCAGGGCTGAGGATCTTGCTGCTCTCTCAGAGAACTCGGGCCAATTCCCGGCGCCCACAGGATGGCCTGTAACATTAGTTTCATAGCATTTGGTGCCTTCTTCCGGCTTCCTCAGGCATCGAGCGTGCACACAGTGCACATACATACATGCAAACAAAACACTCATACGCATAAAATAAAATTCAATCTTAAGGAAAAACAACAAAAGCCCCTCATTGGACAGGCTCAGCACTGCAGCAAAGACTACGGGAGCTTGACCCTAAGAATGTAAAGATATCAGGGTGCACTCAACATGAAAACCAGAGGTCAGTAAACTGAAAACAAAGAGACCACTCAGAGCCTCAGTGGGAGACACATGCACTTGAACACCTAAGTACCCAAGATCCTATCATCAGTGTTCCAGAAGCTAACAAGGAAAAAGGGTGGGGCCCAAAGTCCTCACATAGTACCTAGCAATCTCCTCAAATAGGCCAGAGGCAAGAAAACCCTCTAAATCCTATAGGTAATGGTAGCTAAAGGCTAAGCCAGAGCAAATTAACAGTAAAAAACATCATAACTAAACGTTCAAAAGGAGTAAAGAGAAAAAAAAAATCCTAAACTTGCCTGAGAAGAAAACACTACCTGTTCAGGAAGACCAGCTGCTGAGTGACAGCAGGGCTGAAGTCATCAGGACCAGAAGCTGAGTGACAGCAGGGCTGAAGTCATCAGGACCTGAAGCTAGCGGCGCTGCTATCCAGAGGAATGGGGAGGGGAGGAGAAGACTTATTAACCACGAGTCCAATATCTGAGAAAACAATACCGCAGAAATGGAGGGTGTGTAGTGAGGTAATTAGTGGAGAAAGGAGCTTGCTGCCAAGCCTGGTAAATCCAGGCTGGCCTGGAACTCAGAGATCTGCCTGCTTATGCCTCTTGAGTGCTGGGATTAAAGGCATGTGCCACCACTGCCTGGCTCAGAGAGAGAGTTGTCCTCCGTTCTCCACACACCAATGCCATAGCAAGAGTGTATACACACACACACACACACAGAGAGAGAGAGAGAGAGAGAGAGAGAGAGAGAGAGAGAGAATAAATAAATTAATTAAAAAAAACAAAACAAAAATAGAGGGTTGAAGAGATGGTTCAATGGGTAAAACACTCGCTGTGTAAGTTTGAAAACCCAAGTTCAAATCCTCAGAACCCCTGTAAAACCAGATACAGCAAAAACATACCTGTAATCTCATTGTTTCTATAGAGACGTGGGAGGTGAAGATGATAGGATCTCAGAAGCATTCCGACCAGGTGGCCTGTTAATAAAGAAACTCTTCCTCGAACAAGGGGAAAGCTGTCCTCTGCTCTCCACTGACCGGCACTCACAGCGGACACACAGATGACAAAGGTACGTAAGACATTGTCAGAAGAAAGAACTAAGAATGTGCTCTTAGGTCGGCTCCCTTAAAGACTGGTCTCCGAGCCAATGAGAAGAGTGTGCACAGATGTTTCATTTGCAGCTGAGCACTCCACAGGCCCTTATTCTCTATGCTTTGTCCAGTTTTGAGTAAGAAAATTAAACTTTTCCGCACAGAAAATGGACATGAATATCAGAATACATCTTACAATCTTAAAAACTAACTTATAAAGGGGGTGAGAGGGACTCTATCGCAGCTCAGTCCTTGAAGAACCTGCTGTGCCAGCAGGATGACCAGTGTGCCAAGCCCAGGATCTGGGCAAAAGCAAACCCGCCAGGGAGGCTGAGACAGGATTGTCTTGGAGGCCCCATTAGAATGAGGAGCAGGGGACCTGGGGAGTCAACTCGGGTGGTCATGACCTGCAGCAAATACCTTATCACAAGCCCATCTCCCAGGGCCTATTTGAATGTTTCAGGAGAACACACATCTCTTGTGTAATTTAAAAAATTGGAAAGGGAAATATAAGGCTGCTCATCTCCAGGAAATGCAAAGGTCCTTGCAGGTCAGATGGTCACACAGGTACCGGGTGACAAGACAGAGGTGGAGGCGTGGCAGCCTAGCTACAAGCCCCTCACCTGAAGTCAGCTCTAGGGTAGTGAAGAGTCTTCTCTGGAAGAAAAAAGACTGGCGACAGCCACTACCCAGACCCTGGGAGTCTGGGGTGATGCTGTAACCCAAAGTCACTCAGCAGTGACCCAGGATGCCCACCTGAAGTAGACTGTTTTATGCAGGCAATGGAAGAAGCCTTGTAGACGCTACGTGAATGCTGTGTTCTGGGCTGAGGCACAAACATAACCCTGATTTTTGTAGAAGAAGCTGGAGCCTGGGCCTTCTTCCCACTTCCTCGGGGATGGGGGTCCCCTCTACAGAAGATACTGTTGAAGTTTTCTCAGAACTTGGGCCTCAGAAGCTTCTGTGTTGCAGGGACTGTTGGAAGGCACTACCAGAGCTTTGGGCTTCTGGGAGCTGCTGAGGCCTACGGAGAAGGTCAGCCCTTCCCTAGGAGAACCCAACTATTTGTGGGTTACTCAAGTTGGGGATACTGACAGCATGTGCCCACGTATGGCCTGCCCGGTACACTTTTAAGTGGTGTCCAGCTCTCCTAGCTGTCGCAGCAGCCCCGGGACAGAGGGCTTGACAACTGCTTAGCACTGTCTGATCTCTATATTTTGTAGCTTTCATTTTAGCATTATTTTGACCCCGCAAGGGACATGATTCTTTAGCCTTTCCAGACAAAGGTCCCCTAAATTAATGAGCCACACAAAAAAATCACTTTTCGTGCACACTAATTTTTCATGGCTGCTCCGAGGCCTGCACAGTCACACGGGAAAATGCGATTCTCAGGGTCTGCTCTCTGGTCCCTCGCTTCCACAGCCCACTTAGGGGAGGACTTGGGCCTGCTGAAGAAACATTATTTGGCAAATAATCTGATCAATTTCATTTATATTCCTGGCAATGAAATGTTAAGCGCCTACCTCACCGTTACATCATCTGAATAGAGCAGAGTCCGCAGGAGGAGATTAAATTTTGGAAGCAAAGATCCAATTTCATGGAAATAAAACGCCTTACCTAAGTGCATTTAAAAACTCTTTAGTAGAGTAGTTAATACCAATTAAATTGTGGGCTGTCTGAATCAATTCAGACATGTTTTGTTTTTCTTCTGTAATAAGTAACTCAGGTTGGCTTTATTATTATTTTTATTTTTGCTGTTTTTTTTTCATCTGAATTCAGCCATTCAGTCTTGATATTTCCTGTGTTGCTTAGAAAGCAGTACTGGGAAATGCCATAAAGCTATGCCAGGTTAACACTTTGTGTAAGATAGGAGCTGGCATGCCAGGTACATCTAGGCTTGATTAAGTGCAAAGGTCATACTCAACAAAGCTATTTCCAATAAAAATAATTGAAATTAACTCAACTTCTGGCCCAAAGCTTTTGAGTGGCATGGAAAGAACATAGGCCAGCAGGGTGGTTTGAGACTTAGCAGACAGAGTGGAAACCAACAGTTCCCCTCAAGCCAAAGCTGTCCACACTTGAACTCAGTAGAGCAATGATGCCCTGGTTTGCACTCAAGAGCCAGACTAGTTAATCCTGTCCCATCCAAGCGTCACTTCTAATGTGTTATTTCTCACTGCATCCATGGCTGGGTCCTATGCATCATCTTTACATTTGTAAGGGCAAACACAGAGCGAAAGAGTCCTGTACGGAAGCCTACAACAATGGGGGAGCCACAGTCCTCAGGGGATACCTGTGTGCATGGGGCCTGTGCTACGTGACACACTGTTGTTCTTTGCAGCCGCAGCGAGGCAGCTCTTCCTCCCTCCCGGCTGGGGAAACTACCCAGAACAGTGAGGTGGCCCTGCCAAGGTTACAGTGATGGAGCAGCACAGCAGGACCGGACCCCAGACCTCCAGTTCCTTGGCGTTTCTTTTCCTTCCTGCAGAACAGACGGCAAACAAAGAGCGGGAGAGAATGCGAACTTTAAATGCTCAACGCCGTCTCTTTTTTCCTCTCCCCATAATGGGTTATTCACAAATGTTCCGGGCCTAGCCTTCTGGAGGAGTCCTTATTCAGTAAAAACCACACAGGCAGAAGCCCCAGCTTCACTCTTGAATTCTTTCTTGCCTCTTAAATAGGATCTTAAATAGTACCTGCCTCATAAGACTGGGGTGGCAGGGTTGGGTTTGCACCCAACATTGGCCTCTTGGGCATGAGTTGTTTGGGGTACATCCTCACCCTTAAGATAGGAGTAAGCAACACTGGTCGTTTGGAACAGAGAACGCTGGGGTGCAGCCTGGAGCGTTTGGGCAGTGTGCCTGCTGCCTCCCCTGTGTTCCTACGTCAGGAACCCTCCAGGGAAGTGAGGGAGCTCTACCTTTTCTTCTTGACACAGCTAGATTCCTACCTTGTGACCCATGGCCTTCAGTCTACTTATATAGTATGAAATAAGACTAAAATTAAAAAAAAAGAATATTTGGGGGAACTTTGATCTTTGGTTGTTCTCTCACTTAAGACAGACAGCCTTTCTGAAAGGAGTTGCATATGTTCCTGAGTGCAAGCTCTTTTGGGAAATCTCCACACCCCCTCACCCCAGGGTTTCTCTATGTAGCTCTGTCTGTCCAGGAACCAGCCTGGTCTACACATAGTGAGTTCCTGGACAGACAGAGCTACACAGAGAAACAGGATTTAAGAGGTGAGGGGATGTACTTGGTAATAGGGGAAAAAATCATTAAAATGCCCATATTTTATTAAATGCAGCACTCTCGGGTGACCAAGAGCCTGGCATGGAGACAGGAAACTCGGGAGCACATGCAAAACCCGGAACCATGTGTTCCTACTCTGGCTGCCCACTTAAATACCCTGTGGGAGTGGTCCTCATCCTCCCCTGGGGAGGGGTCAGGACCCGGCATGCTGGGATTTGGAGTCCAGACCAAAGCAACTCCCAGGCCAGGGGGCTGGGATGGATGCCCAGGGCTGGGGTGATGCTCCCAACTTAACACTGTGGGCGTCAGCCATGATAAACTAAGTCTGGGCAGATCACCCAAAGGAATCTTTATTTCCAACCATTATCACCTGGGACTCTAGCTATCGATGAATTTAAATGGAGTCTGGAGTCTCAATAGTTTACCCTGAGACAATGCCTGGCAGGCTGACATTGCCCGACCACCACCCAAGAGCAGACCATTCAAAGGAAAAGCCTGGTATTCTAAGAGTTGTAGATGAGACACCTGTCAGCACACCTCAACAGGACATCCCTAGACAAATATCAGCCAATCAGGGGCCCTAAACCCCAGAGACCCCTCACCCCCACCTCTACTACTATAAAAACCCTATTCTAATTGAACTTGGGGCTCTCTGGATATTCCAATACGTTGGACATGTGGAGAGACTGAGTTTGCAAACTTGATTAAAATAAAGGCTCTTTGCTTTTACATATGGGACTGGGTCTCCTTTGTTGACTTTTGTGGGGACCCTGCAGATTTGGGCATAACAATATTACATTTGGTGTGCTGGTATTTTAGTGTCTTGGAGTAGCCACCTGGTGGCTCTAGGAAGCCTCTTGCCTTCCCAGCTGTGGGTGGCCAAGAAAGGAGCAGGGGCTGGGGGAAGGACCTGGGATTCACCAACTATCTGGATTCTGGAAATTTAACTGCATGTGTGCCATAACATGCTGGAAGTGGGAATTTCCCAAGAAACCATCTCCGCAGACTTGACTTTTTGCAAACAGAGGGGATGCACAATTCTGGAAAGGCGGGAAGGGGCAAACTGTTTCCTTCCCCCACACAGGGTGTCTGCCGGTGTGTGGAGAGCTCTGCCAGAGCGAATTCTGGTCCTGGGCTCTGACCCTGCTGTCTCAGTCAGCGCTCCAGCAGTCCGCCACTGCCACTGCGCACGCCTGACGTATTTGCATGGTCATTTCCTCCCATTTTTCTGCTTATTCATCCTGTGGTCTGTGTTCCTTTGGGCAGCACCTCCCCCCCCCCCCCCCCCCCCCCCCCCCCCGCTGTGGTGAGAGATAACATTTTCAGGACTTAAATCTATCTGATAAGTTCTAATTTTAGCCAAGCCCCGTGACCTTTCCTCCTGGCTTCTTGCTTTGTTAGGCCCACACACTCCTCAGCCCTGTGCCGCTTTCTCACTGGTCACCCAACCCGCGACTGACGCTCTTGTGCCAGGGTTTTCCTGACTGGCTGGAGTCAAGTTGAGCATTTCCAGAGCAGGGACATTTTCTCCTGGGTGTGGGGTGCTGGTTTTAGCGGGGACATTTGCTCCCACCTCCTGCTTCCCCTGCCCGCTGTCTGTCATTTCCTTTTGTCGGTCAATTTATGTTATCTTGATGAAGGATACCCACTTTAAAACACACACACACACACACACACACACACACACACACACAGACATCTGTGAGTTCTGATGATTAGCAAGGCCGCCTGGCAGCAGCAATGTCCTGTAGCCACTAAGACTTCCAAAGTATGACAACTTATCCCTGCAGCCTTTGAATTGAGATTTGATCAAAGCAGCCAGTTGTTCTCCCAAATGGAGGAAGAGGGTTTGGTTTTGGATCTGGTGTTATATGATCTCGGCCTATTGCTTTCCCAGACAGTATGCGGGAACTAAACTTCTCACTACTTTATATACGCATAGTTTCTCCTTTAGGCCTTTGGCCCAGCATGCCCCTTCCTCAAATATAACCAAATATGGGTCCAACTAAAGCTCTCGGAGTAAGGAGTTTGGGAAGGAGGACGGGGCCTGACTGGAAACGTTCCCTGGAGAGGGGTGTGCATGGGAACGCTGCTGCCCGGCCACTTGCACTGCAGGGCCTCTGACATCATCTGGCTCACAATGGACGGGCTGTGTCACTAACTGCTGTCACCCATCCTGCATATGACCACTCTAACTAACACTGTAAGGGCGCTGGGAAATGGGATAGCTTCATAAGGTGGAACACTCTCACCAAATGACTTCCTACTGATAAAACCTGTGTAACTGATGGTGTGGTGGACTCAATGGCATGGTTTGAGCTTTTGGGCTGTTTCGGTAGGGGCTGGGGCAGGTCAGGCAATGGGAGCTGTTTCTTTCCTAGAGATAGACCATGGTAGAAAAGATGTACAAGAAGTATTCTAGGTCTGGGAATGTACCTCTGAGCATGCAGAAGGCCCTGGGCTGAATCCTCAACTCTGCTGGGGTGGAGAGGTGGAGTCCTGTGTTTGTCCAGAACTCTAGAGGTGTTAGTAGTTTAGGGGGTCAGATCAAGACTTAGTATGTCAGCCTATTTTATCCCATCCAGATCCCACAGAGGCACTGTCTTAGCCCATTTTTCATTCTTATAATGCAATACCTGAAGGAGGTTGATAGTGTTCCCAGCCCAAGATTATATGGCTCCACAGGTGTAGTCAGAGGCTGCTTGTTCGTTTCCTAGCCGCCCAGACCTGAAATAATCACACAGAAAATGTATTCATTGCAAAACTGTTTGGCCAATAGCTTAAGTGTATTTCTAGCTTGTTCTTACATCTTAAATGAACTCATCTCCATTCATCTGTGCATCACCAGGAAGTAGTGGTCTACCAGCAAAGTTGCAGCAGGATCTGGCAGGCTTCTTTCTCCTCCAGGAGCTACATGACTTCTCGACTCGGCCGACTCTCTCCTTAGCATTCCCACCTTGCCCTACTCTGTGCTGCAATAGGCCCAAAGTAGCTTCTTTATCAACCAATGGTTTTCATAGCCTACAGAGGGGAATCCCTAATCACATGGGTGATACATTCCACATAGTGCTGGAAACCATTGTGGCGGGAGTTAGCCTGTGAGCCAGCGAGCGACTCAGGAGCCATGACCACTCATCCTCCAGCAGACCAGCGTTTGTTTCTCAGCCCCGTGACCTCAAGCACACCTACAAGGCCTTACCTTTTAAGGGTCCCACCAGCTCTGTGTGGCCACACAGGAAACAGGCTTCAACCAACCAGATCCTACCAAGCATTTCCGTTCCTTGATAGGAGGGACAGAAGCGTGTCCCAGTGGCCTGCCTCCTGAGGCAGAGAGCCTGTTCCACTAAAAATACATTCATCATTTTACACGTGTTACACACTTTGGCGAAGACTCGGTCTGTCATGGCAGCTTGTGGAGAGTCAGTCGAGGGTCAGAGTCCTTCAGTCCCCTTTTGCCACTGGTCTCTAAAGCTAGCTGACTGTGGCTGTAGAGAGCAGAGAGAAAATGTCTCAGGCTTTCTATTGCTGTGAGGAGACACGATGACCTCATTAACTCTTTTTAAGGCAGACACTGAATTGGGACCGACTTACCGTTCAGAGGTTTCGTCCACTGTCATCACGGCGGGAAGCTTGCTAGCATGTGGCCGACAAGGAGCTGCAGAAGTAATTAAGAGTTCTCCGTTCAGATGTGAAGGCAGTGGGCAGAGAGACATTCACACTAGAACTGGCTTAAGCATCTGAAACCTTAAAGCCAGCCTGCCCCCAGTGGCAGTGGTACACTTCCTCCAACAAGGCCACACCTCCTAATAATGCCACTTCCTATGAGCCTATATGGGCCATTTCTATTCAAACCACCACAGAAAAGAATCCCAGTGGCCAGCACTCTGGCCAAGGAGGAGGTGGCAGGGCAGTCCCACAGACTGGAGCCTACATTGCTTCCCTCTCACCCCACTTCCAATCAGGTCTCTCATTTGAACTGGAGGGATAACCATTTTAGACACTGCCCCTTCCTGCTAGTTCGCAGCAAGAGGAGGTGCCTGACATTGGAAGAGTCTCGGGTCCATTCCTATCACTGTTACTTTGGAAGAAAAACAACAGAATAGAAAGACCTTTGACTGGTGAGATGGGCCCAGTGGGTAAACACACAATCCTGATGACCAGAACGCATGTCTTAAAAAGTCAGATCTGATAGTTAGTGTCTGTAGTTTTAGAACTACCACCTCTATGGAGAGATGGGAGGTAGGGACAAGAGAATCAAGGCAGAGACAGGAGGATGGGTTGGAAGCTCAGATACACAACATAGTGCCAGAAATAACAAGAGAGACCCTGCCTCAAAAGCAAGGTGGGAGGAGAGCTCCAACTCCCAAAACGGTGTTCTCTAACCCATACATAAAAGTTATGGCACACACACCTGCACACACAGAGAACAAAAAAGGACTTACAGTAAGGACAGCACTCCTCTGGTTTCTTACATCTCTTGTGATGGCAATATGGTCCTTTTCTCTATTACTTGGTGCCCAAACTGACCTCAAACTCACAGAAACTCTCCTGCCTCTACCTTCCAAATACTGGAATTATAGGTGTAATTAAAGGCATGCTGCTGTTTTCTCTAATTCCAGATACACAGTTGGCATGCCATTCTGAGTGCCTGGGTGTGTGGACGTGGGTAAAAACCACGAGCCTTTGAAATAGGCCATGGGGGCTGTGATCTTGGGTAAGCTCTACCCTCTGTGTACATCTTTTTCTTCAGCTGTAAAACGAAGCACTCTTCTTGAAGGCTTTTCTAAGGTTTATTCATTGAATATTTGTAGAATCTTAGTGTGAAAGACATTATGGTCAAGATTCCATAGCGTCTGCCCAATTGCCACGTCCACGGGTGCTGGATTCACATCTACTAAAGTAGAAGGTGAGACAGTCACTTGTTACCAGTCACAGGAGTGGTGGACACTGCCTACCTGCTTCTCTGACAGCTACAGGTCTGTGACGCTGGTTCTCCAGACTGGAGCATTGGGATCAGAAGATACAGATGTCAGGTCTCCTCCATGCAAGCATAAGAATGGCTTCAGGTTCTCATCTCAGAGCTTGGATGGAGGAGCATGGGAGAGGGTGCAGCCTGCTGGGTGACAGTTGCAGCCGCGTCCCTTCCACAGTCCTCCCGACTTAGTGGTGAGCGGCCTAAGCAGATGAAGAAGACCTGACCCACTTGATCGCTTAGAGCCACACAAATCCATCAGGGGCCTGGAAACTCCTGAAGAAGCCTGGCCTCGGTAATGAACTGTACACATGAAAATAATGTTGTTATGAAGCTTCCTCTTCCCGGGGAGGAATTACATCATGGCCATTTCTTATCCTATTAGATTACGGCCAGCTGCCTCTAAAACTAAAAGCTCTTTGCATTTACTATAGGTCAGAGTTAATGCTTTCCCCAGATTCCAGCCATGTGTTTCCCTGCTGTCCCATGAGTAAGCTGTGAAGGTAGAGATGAACACACACACACGCGCATGCACACACACACACACACACACACACACACACAAACTTCAAGGCTGCAAAGTGGAGACACTGGTGACATTTAACCACCCGTGACTCTCTCAAAGTCACCAGCCTGAAGGGTTCTGCCAATGCCAGCCAGAGTCTCCTTCCCCGTACCAGGCAGACTTCTTGCTATGAAACCACTACCGTCACACTATAGTCAGATTGCGTGCCTCTGCCACAGGACAGGAAGTGAGGGAACTCGACTGCCAGATTCTGGACTCAGGAATTCGCTTCTGCTGCAGTATTTTTGGGCTTGAAAAAGGCTCAACTCTGACAGAGGGAAGGACAATGGCCCTGAGAGTGAGACGACTCAGTTTGCCGAAGTCTTGTACCTAATTCGCTTTCTGTCACAGCTTGCTGGCTGCATCAGGCAAACAAGGAAAACTCTGACTCTCTAGTGTTGTGTGAGAAACAAGTGGAATTTGGAGGAACTTTATTTCGAAATTCCAAGCCAGCTACTCTAACTCCACAATTCAAGTTATCCTTTCGTGCCTTAATTTCCTCCTTTGTTTTTCATTCAGCTTTTTTTCTTTACTGTCTCACTCTTTAGCGTTGGCTGATTTAGAACTCGCTACAGAGAGTAGACTGACCTTGAACTCACAGTGAACCTCTGCCTTTGCTTCTGCCCCTACCCAGTCTTCTTCTTTGTAACCTTGCTCACCTTCCTCCCCTCTAATGAGAACTCAATTACTCGCTTTACTGACTTCTTCCAACTAAAATGTGTGTGTGTGTAGGGGTGGTTTTTGTTGTTGTTGTTTTTGTGCATGTGTACCAAAGGATAAATGTCCCCACCAAAAGGGACAGTCACACAGTCTACATGTAGCTTCAGAAGTTATTGTTAAGTAAATCATCAAAAATGAGGGACAGGAAGACCCAGAGTCACTTGGGTGACAGATGGAACTGTGTGGAGGCAGGGGAGGTAGTTAAAATCACTAGTATGAAGATTTGAGGAATGTGGGTGGTAGATACCAGCCAATTTCCTGCCCGTCCTGGGCTACTGTATCCCATAATAACAGCTAAGAGCCCTCTGGTTACACTCCCTGGGCAGCTCCAGGGTTCAGCCTCATTGGCAGTGAAGGCCTGGTGGCTGATTCCAGGCCTGGAAGGAAAGGGACGCGAAGTTGGTGCCAACTGACTACTTGTCAGCCCCAAAGCTGTTCCTCCATATGCAATCACACAGATTTACGGTCAACCTTTCTCCTTTGACTTACAGTAGGGATCATCTCTGTCAGTGGAGGATGCTAGGAGACACCACAGAGCTTCCCTGCTTCCGCGCACACCCTTTGCCACTCGCACGCCTACCTGCTCTCTTGGGGGTAACCTGTAGCGTAGATGGTCACAGCTGTCGCGTCCAGGAGGTACCAGCCCTCTAGAAGTCCTATCTCTACGGGCCCATCCTGGGTGCTGTGCTGGCTACACCCAGTGTGTGACAGGCTACAGCCTAATCCTCTCCAAGGGGTCCGTAAGCTGACCCCATGCTGGAACAGCCCATCCAACTTTGCTCTCCACTCTCCTTCTAATGCTTCCCTTCCTCAGCTCCAGGGTTGTCTTGACTCTCCTTCTAATGGCTTCTCTTCCTTTGGCCCAGAGTGTCCTTATTTACTAACGTGTGTCCATTCACAGTTTTGCATGTAAAACCTTTCTTGTTCAAGTCACCATTCCCATCTGACAGAGAACTGTCCTAGGAATTAGTTCCAGAAGACAGGTCCCGCCTCCTGAGTGCACAGGCACCTACAGATGGCACTTGGGGTGCTGGGGTTAAGTGCAGCACTCCCCGCTGTGGCAGGTAGCTGGGTTCAGTGGACCGAGCAATCACCTGTGGGCAACTGTGACTAAACGCCAATGGTTGCACATTCTCTGCTTCTCCCCTACCCCGCAGGCGCTTGACTGCTGTGACCGTTGTGTGGACTGCGACTCTGCGCGAACTTTCTGGCCATTACCAGAGTATTTGCTGAGTGAAAATGGCAAGGTTGCGTCCTTTACCCTCAGTCTGGGTTGCCGTCTGAGAACCTGAGCTCCGATTTCGGCTCCAAGGGAGTTATTTCTACTGGCTACTGAGCTGATACTGCTAGGGGTAAGCTGTAAAGAGTAACTGTGTGAGCTCTTGAATCACAACACCTTCGCTGCATTCCAAATCTCGCACAGTAGAATGTAGGGTGTGAAATGAGAAAGGACGGAATTCTGCAACATGGAACGCTGTCAGGCTCTGATAAAAGGGACAGTCGCTATAAAGATTTTACTTTTACATTAACGTCGTACGAGCAAACGCACGTCAGCATGAAGGCGTGTGAGTACTGCGGCCTGAGTGTGGTGGTCAGAGGACAACTGGAGGGAGCTGGTTGTCTCCTACTGTATGGGTCCTGGGGGCTAGAACTCAGGGAGTCAGGCTGAACGGCAAGTATCTTTACCTGATGAACCATCTCATTGACCCACAAACTGACCATCTTGGAGCCCCAAGTTACATCCCTTGACTCTGGTGTCTGAAGACACTAGTTTTCTTTCGCATGGGAATCCCGTGCCTCAAGAGGGAAGTCTCCTTCTCCCCCAGGCCCTTCTCCAGCTGTCCTTAGCTGCTGTTTCCCTCCCAGCTACATCCTCAGTGCGCTCCAAGGACGCTCATCTGATGTGATCTGAGAGGACACAGGTTAGATGGAGCCCAGGTGAGCTTAGAGACATCGCTAACACATTACAACTGCCCTAGGGAACATGCATGGGTGAGGAGCGACTGCTGGACCTTGAAGATCTGGGATTAATGTCCAAGTCACTGTGACTCTCACAGTTCTGTGGGCTGTAATTAAAGCTGTCCCTTTCACTTTCTTTTAGTGACAGCAGAGAGCATAGAGTTCAACCAGCTATTAATACCGCCACACTCACTATGATCATTATTCTTTGTGTAACTATTCTCAGGATATGTTATATTTAAAAAGAAATCTGTCTCCAGGATCTGGGAGATGGCTGAGTCAGTTACGTGAGTACTTGGGTTTTGTTACCAGCATCCTCATAAAGGCCAGGTGGGACAGCAGAGTATGACTCTAAGCCCAGAGTCGGGGAGGTGAAGACTGGGTATTGCCAGTCAGTCCAGCTGAACCGTCGGGTTCCAGGTTCCTTGAGAGGGACTGTGGCAAAAGCTGAGGTAACAAGCCATTAAGAAGGATACATGTGAGTCAACTTCCGGGAGCCAGACATGCATGTGCACGCCAGAACATGCACATATGAACACACACAAACACACACACTCACTAACTCCATTCCAGTGTTTATGTAAATCTTATTTTAGGACTATCTTTTGGAAACAACTCTAAGTTTTGTTCCCTCCCACGAAAGCTTCCTGTGTTTGAGTTTGACTCTTTTTCCTTATTTCCATGTTTATTTTGTCCCAGTTCTTTGTTTTGTTCGTTTGTTAGTTGGTTGGTTGGTTTTTCGAGGGAGGGTTCTCTGTAACTTTGGAGCCTGTCCTGGAACTTGCTCTATAGACCAGGCCAGCCTCGAACTCACAGAGATCCGCCTGCCTCTGCCTCCGGAGTGCTGGGATTAAGGGAGTGCACCACCACTGCTGGCTTTGTTTTTATTTTTGTTTTTGTTTGTTAAATGGTGGGGATGAGGAGGAGTGGTTGCCTGAGGCAGCACTTCAGTGTGCTGACGGGGCAGGCCCATTGCCTCAGGCTCCTCGGTCTCCCGGTTCCAGGATTGTGAGCAAGTGCTACCACACCCAGCCAGATAGCGTTCATCCTTGCTCCTGTTTTCACTTTGGTTTTCTAAAACAAAACTCTGCTTTTTGATGTACCCAAGTTTTTTTTTTCTATCTCCTAGATTTAGCCAGTATAAATAAGCACTTTCATAAATAAGAATATTTGAATTTCTTCCTGTAGCCTACTCACTTCTCACATGAAGGTAACCTAAGATAATCTCTTACATTTTGTTTTCTGTAATAAAGACTCTCTCAGTCAGGCACGGTGGTTCAGTCCTATAAGCCCAGTGCTATAGGCAGAGGACTCTTAGCTACAGAGCAAGTTCGAGGCTACCCTGGGTTATGTGAGACCCCACATCAACACAACAAAACAAGAGAAACAAACAAAACAAAAAAGAAGGTCATTGTTCTTCAGTCCCCTCCCCCACTTTAGTACTGAGCCCAGGTAAGGCTGCATTCCCAGCCTGATGCCGTATTTTCCATTTCAGCTTCCCTTTGGATTCACATCTTTCACCTGAGCAGGAGAACCCACTTCCTGTTTCAGGAGGTGCATGTGTTCCTAGGTACGGTGGCCTTCTTCTCATTGGAATGCTTCTTTGATGCTGTCTAAACATAACTGAGATTAGGTTACAATCGGTCACTATGGATGTAGGCTTTGCTTTTATGTCAGTGTCATTTGTGTTTTAGATTAATTTTCAATTTTAACATAAAAGCAATGACTTTCAACACGGTGTTTATATATATATATGGATATATATATGTGTATACACACATACATATATGTATATATATACACACACATATATGTATATATATACACACACACACACATATATATGTATACACACACACACACACACACACACATATATATATATATACGCGCCATTGCTTTATCTCCTCCCCACTATCCTCTCCTGTCTCCTGTCCACTACCTGTTCGCCTTCTCCTTCCTCCCACATAGTCCTCCTTTCCTCAACTTCAACTTTTGTGTTTCCTGTGTTCCATTTTCCCTCTCTCTCCCCACCCCTGACCTTAAATCTCATCCTCTATAACAAGTTTTTTTTACTAGTCTTTCTTTGAACTACCAGCCCCCAAATAATGACCCAGAGACTTGTTATTAATGTGAAAGCCTGGCCTTAGCTTAGGTTTGTTCCCAACGAGCTCTTAAAACTTAAATTAATCCAGTTCTAGTCATCTACTCTCTGTGGTCCAACTCCCTCCGTGTCTGACTGGTGAATCCCACCTCCCTTCTCTGCAGAGTTTCCATCTCTGCCCAGGAGTTTCCTGCTTAACTATTGGCCGTTCAGCTCTTTATTAAACCAATCAGGTACCTTAGGCAGGTGAGGCAAAACATAGACACATTTCATCATACAGTGTAAACAAATACCCTACAACAGTCCTCTCCCGTTTCTACTCAACACATACACACACACACACACACACACACACACACACACACACACACCATAACTTTAGATTTCATATATCAGACAAAACATCACAGTTGACATTCTGAGTTTGGTTTGTTTCCTTGAACATGAAGGCTTCAAATTCAATCAATTTTTTCCCCTGAAAGTAGACAATTTTAATTTTTTTCCAATTTGGATAAAATTCTACTGTGTTTATGTGCCACATTTTCTTGTTTTTTCACTTATTGATAAATGCCTGGGTTGGTTCCGTTTCCTCGTCACTGTGACTACCATAGCAGTAAACATCTGCTATGGATGTGCAGGCATCTCTGTGGTGTGTTGACATTAGCATATATCCAGAAATGGTGCACCCAGATCATGTGGTAGTCCTATTTTTAGCTTTTTGAGGAACTGTCTTACTGACATATGCAGTGGCTGGACCATGTTCCCTGCCTAAAAGCAGTGTCTAGGAACACCTTCCTCTTGCACTTTGACAAAATGTGCTGATGGTAGCCATTCTGGTTGGGGGTTTTCTGTTTACATTTCTCTGGTAGCCAAGACCACTGAATACCTTTTCAAATATCTATTGGTCACTTGTATTTCTTCTTTCAAAAACTATTTAATTTATTAGTCCATTTATTGATGGAATGTTTTGAATTTCTTTGGTGTTTAATTTTTCCAGCTCTTTATATATTCTAACTACTAATCTCTTGTCTTTGAAAAAGGTGTGTGGAGATATGTATGTCTTCACTATGGTGGGATTTTTTCTTTAGTTGTGTAGAAGCCTTTTAGTTTTATAGAATTTCATTTTTCAATTTTTAGAATTATTTCCTGTACTAGAATTCTTTCTGAGAGTCCTTGCCTACACACATACCCTGAAGCATTTCACCTGTGCTTTCTCCTAACAGTTTCAATGTTTCAGGCTCTTACATTTTTTACATTATTATCTTTTAGCTCAGGGTGAGAGATACTGACCTAGCTTGTTTTTCTCCATGTGGGTATGTAGCTTTCTCAAGCTATTTGTTCAAGAGGCTAACTTATTGTTGACAACCTTGTCAAAAGTTGGCTGCAGTTGAGAGAACTTGTTTCTGATTCTCTGCTCCATTGGTCTGTCTGTATCTTTGTGTGCCAGTACCGTGCAGTTTTGCTACTGTGGCTTTATAGCGTAGTTTGAGATCAGGAATTGTGATACTTCCAGCACTGTTTTTCTGCTTAGCATTGTTTTGCTGTGTCGGATAAATGTAAATTTTCAAGTTTTCTCTATAGTTGTGTCTATTTTATTTTATATACTAAAGTCATTTTATTAGACATATGCAATTTTAGAATTTCTCAATATATTCTTTGTGAATTGAACTTTTTGAAAAACATAACATGATCCTCTTTTTTCGGGTAATGCTCTGTATTTAAGACCTCTCTTATATGTTATTTATAGAGCCATCCGAGCTTGCTTTCTTTAATCTTATTTTGTATAAAGTAAAATAATTAGTAGTTAATTGTATATGTAAATGTCTGATGAGAGTAAGCTATAGATGTGAGCTGTGTGTGTGTGTGTGTGCGTGTGCGTGTGCGTGTGTGTGTGTGTGTGTGTGTGTGTGACCAGCCATTGTTGGGGACCGGCAGCCATCTCTGCCAGGGATTGGCTGCTCCCAGAGCCCACTGGCTGCCGCCACATGACCTGCTACCACCATTTGGGACCTACAGCATTTCTGCTGCCTACTGCCACTGGGGATCTTACAGCATTTTTTTAAAAATCATAAAAAACAGTGTTTGGTCTTGCCACCAAGCCGCCTCTCTCTCTCTCTCTCTCTCTCTCTCTCTCTCTCTCTCTCTCTCTCTTTACTTTGGCTCTGAGACCTTCACAATGTTGGGTTTACTGGCACGCCTCTTTGAGGGTGGGGGAAGGGTGCATGCAGTTACAAATGCCATTCCACCCCTCCTTGAGGCTACAAATCTGTCAATAATTTCTCGGGAAAGACCCTTCTTAGGTAAGTTACCAGGTTCTGGTAAACAACCCCGATTAGATTCAGTGGTTTGTCAGGCTAGACCTGGGTGGAATCATTTCTTTCGTCTGTGCCTATCCGAAGAGAACAGGTATTTGTTTATATCTATCTCCAGGAAAAGTAACACAACCGCCCTTTTCTGTAGAAAGAAGAAACTGACTGTATTTACTCTGCTGATGTCTCAGTTCCGTCACCTTCCTCCCCTGGAGGACAGTCCGCCCTTTTCCCTTTCTTCTCACAATGAAAGCCTAGGTTCCCAGCCACGTTTTTGCTCAGCCAGGAACTTCTGAAAGTTCATACGTGGCCCATTACATGAAGAAGTTATTTATCGATTTGTGCCCCGTGTTTCAGGCCGGACAGGTAGTGGCATCCATATGAACAAACAGGATGTGAGGTCGTTCTGCCTTTGATGGAATCAACCCTGGGCAAGGCACCCCTTGAGAGCTCTTGTTTCTCCCAGTATCTAACCATAGAGCAGGGCAGAACCTGATCACACGGATACAACTACAGGGAAGGAAGATAGCGCCGTAATTTCTGTGCCATATTCTGACAATCCACTATTGGTGACACACTTTCATCTAGGGACAAAAAGCAAATTGCAGAGAAACTTCAAACTTTACGCTGTGTGTTTGTGTGTGTCTCTGTCTCCCAGTTGCTGGGATGGGAGGCATGGGCCACGACTCTGTGCTGACTCCCATGGTTCTGACAACTTTTAACTATGTGTTTAGTACCTCTTATTTTTTAGAAGGGCGGGACTTCCCTTTCCGAACACCTTCATCAGACTTGAGGTTTGTTTTTGCTTGTTTTCTTTTTATGAGGGCGTGCCCACAGCCCCAGGCCACTGTTGTGAGAATCTGCTGTTTTATGGTCTCCTCTGGAAACTTATTTCTCTTTGATTTCTGACTTTGGAATACACGGACGCTTTTGTTTTGCGTTGTTAATTGCAATTTTTCATCAACACTATATAGATATCTTATGTATCTAAATGATAAAAGCAGCTAGCCTTCACCACGTACATTCTAAATGTTTTATAATCTGTCTTCACGATAGCCTAGAAAACTATGGAGCTGAAAGGTTAAGTGACTTCATCAAGAGCTGAAAGCCATCTGGTGTCCAAGCCATAGCTCCAAGCTAAAGCCTGACACCATAGCCTCAGCCCTCACCTGTGGTACCCCAGTAGTCTCCATTTACAGAGATTTACCGGGTTGCTATAATTAAAGTCATTAGAGAGGCAATCACTGAGAACTCAATTTTGATTCAATGTGATGTTCTAACATGCCATTGCTTGTGAAAGCCAGGAGGATTGCAGCAACTCAACCATCTACCTATGTACACAGTTCTAGTATTCCCTCCATACTAACAGACTCTGGGTGCATCCCCCGTCAGGGCAGAGCTGCTGCCATGTCTGTTCTGGCTTTCCCCTCTCTCCATGTTTCAGAAACATGCAGAAAGAAGCAGGCTTTTTGCTGCCACTGTCTGCAGTCTGTGTTTCCAATATGGATCATGAATATGGGTGGGTTTTCTTCAAGGTTTTGGTCATTCCCGTGGAGTTTGCAGGGCACTGACAGCAGCAGCAGATCAGACTGTGGAATTTACAACCAAGCTCCACGCCGTGTACTTGGCTGTGAGTCCACAGAAAGATCACTTGATCGCCTCGTGCCTCAGTTTCCACATTTGAGAGAATGTGAAGCATTTATTGCATTGAGTCCTGAGGACTGTATGAATTTGAGGTGAGAGATTCAGATCTTGCTGAGGGTCTTCTGGACTAACCTGCTGATTGCTTTTCAGATGTACTCTAGAAGTTGTTAGATAAAGAGCAGGTAAAAATGGAACTTTGGCCACCATGGCACAAACAGTTCAAAAGCAAACTCAGTTGATATGGACCCCGCTTGACATATGGGGAACAACTGCACGTTCGAGTTTAGTAATTAGCGTTTTTATTTACTTCTGAGGATTTTCTAACTCCATTTGTATTCTGTTTTCTGAATCAAGAGTTCGTGGTTGCTGCCGAGGGACTATCGACAGTGGTTGTTGAGGGACTATTATTGGTGGTCAATGGTTGCCGGCCGGGGAAAGGTCATTTTCTTCAGTGATGTAGCCATGGATAAATTGTCCATGCGTCAATAAATAACCCTCAACCCATGCTCACAACAAGAAACTCTAATTAAATTAAGTGTGGAAGAAAAACAAAAGACACAATGTAGGGAGGAGATTCGAGAGGAAGAGGAAGGGGCTCATCCTTCTGCCGGAGATGGACGGTGGAGAGGTAGAGGAAATGGGGGTAAAAATTACCCCAATTCATCTGTTTCTGAAGAGAAATAGTAGAGGAGGAGTAGATGGGGTGAGGTGGGTGCCTGGGAAAAGGGGAGAGGGGAAACTTTGATTGGGATGTAAGAACAAGCCAAACAATAAACAAAAACCAAGCAAACAAAAAATTGTCCCAGTTCATTATATATACATGTATGAAATTATCAAATACAAAATAGCGTTTTTTATTGTTGAAAATTCCGAAGTGGCTAATGTGTTTGCTTTTGTTTTCACTTATTTCCAGGGTGGGTGTATACTTTGAGCAGAACACAATTAAAAACTTAAAGCTGAGTGTCTCAAAAGGAGTAATCTAATATCTAAATGGGTTTTGCTCCAGAAACATAAAAGCATGTCTGTGTTTGAAAGAAGGCATTATTGTCTGCTCGCATACAAATGTCTATCAAGCCATCCTCACTAATGTTCACTTCCTAATACTCTGCAGGGCTTAGTCTAGCAGACCTGAAAACCAGAAATTCTCGACAATACCTCTAAGTACGTGAGGAATAGTTTTAGATCTTCAAAGTACAAAACCCTTCTCTGTAGTTGGTGGATTCCTGTACACCCTGACGAGGGCAGTATTTCCTGTCCTGTTACGCCTTCCCTTGACTTTAGTGTTAGACTAGAGGTTTAGGGACAAAAAGGTCTCATCTCCTCCTGCCTCCTCCCACCCCCAGTCAGAAGCTGGTGCTTGCAGAAGTCGGTAAACGAGACATAGTGATTCCCACCAGAAGCTGGATCTTAAACAAAACAAAACAAAAACACGCAAAACACTGGACAAAATGTGCACTTAGTTCCAGATTCCAGAGTCAGGACACACCTACCAGATCCACAAAACAAGGGGATGCACCACTACCCTATTAAGCACCCAACCACTTCCGACAAAAAGACCCTAACCCAGTCCAGCCATGCTACTTCATCCCTGAATAAATCTGCCTTTTACTTTTAAATTTGGCTCAACTGGATTTGTTGCAAAGTAGCCATTTAGTAAGGATCCCCAAGAACCAAGTTTAGGGTTAAGTTTTGAGTGTTCTTCGTGGGCAAGAGAAAAATCACGGAGGGGTACTGACATGGTACCAGGAGAAACGTGTTTTGTCATGATGAAATATAGGAATGAGAACACATGATGTTGTCAGGCTTGTTTATTTAATGTGTGTGTGTGTGTATTCTTTATCTAATTTTTTGTGTGTATGAATATTTTGCCTGCATGTTTGTATGTGCAGCCTGTGTGGTGCCTGTGGTAGTCTGAAGAGGACTTTGGATCCCTGAAACTGGAGTTAGGAGCCACTGTTTGGGGCTGGGAATCAAATCTGGGTCCTCTGCATGGTTAGTAAGAACTCCTAACCGCTGAGCCATCTCCAGTCCTGTTCGCTCATTTCCACCACGTTCTTCCTTTGGCTTCAGCTACCCTTTATTGCCTTTCCCTGGTGGTAGACTGTGAACCGCACTCAGAAGCAAGCCCAAAGCCCAAGTAATCAACCCCCTAATCAGATTCTGCACCAGGACCTGAATGAGCACAAACTCTGGTGTCTTCCTGGCCATGGGCTGAGCTCCACAGGGCAGCTCCTCTGAGGTTGTTTCAGTAGCTCTTGTATGAGATGACACCACACACCTGGTGCCTTCTTAGGTTTCTGTGAGGATTTCCCTCTCCACACTCTACCTTTGGATGTTGCTAGGCAGCAAGGAGATAAAAGCATCAGATGTGACCGTTTGCCTGCAACTCTTTGTCTATTTCTACCTGCACAGCGCAAAGCAGCTGTCCTGTGGGGATTCACATTCAAAAGCAAAGGATTCCTGTCTTTGTTTCTCTGCCTACATCATTAGTAATGATGGCCCAGTTTTCCAAGGCTGCCAAGTCAAGGGAGCACCACCTCTGCCTCTAACTGCCAGAGTCACACTCCTGCTGGGAATACCCGCCCACCCCATCCCTGCCACCCTGACTTTGAAGGTTGCTCAGGGCTGGCTTTGTGACTGCCCTGCTGGAAGGAGTTGATTTACTGTTAGACACACGGGTGTGCAGCTTCCTGCCACAGTTCCCTTGCGGACTCTATTCTTTGTGCCACTGTGACACTCTTGGTGTGCGACAGCAGGATTTGTCTTTTGAATTCTTCATCCCATGGTGGCCACAGTTCCCTTCTTACCTGTTCTTTATCTAGCAGTTTCTAGAGTACATCGGAAAAACAACCAGCTAATCTGGAGGGAAAACCTTAGCGAAACTCTTCTGTATTTTACCCGTCCAAAGTGTGTGTGTGTGTGTGTGTGTGTGTGTGTGTGTGTGTGTGTGTGTGTAATCAGATGATAGCCTCGGCTGTCATTCCTCAAATGCTATCCATCCTGATTTTTGAGCAAGCAGACAGGCTGGCTGGTCAGCAATCCCTGGGACTCTGCCATTTTACATTTCTAGTGTGATTTGGTCAAAGGGCTTGGGTTGCCAGTACACTATGGGCCTCTCAGATTACAGCAGACATCAGATTACAGGTGACATCTGAGCGCCGTGGTGGGACACCAGCTTCCTATAGTGTGTGGGGAGAAGACAACAGCAAGCTGGACCCAAGGGCATGAGCGCTCTGACCCTGAGCACCTACAAGGCTCCTGGGGGTGGGGGAGGATGAGAACGAATAGGGGAGAGGAGTGGGAGGGAGCAAACCTGCCTCCACCCAGCACCGGAAGGGGACGATGTGGGGGAATTGAGTGCTAGTGATGCCTCAGTATTAACTGAGCCGCAGTCACGACTGATGGCGTGTGGGTCAAGTTCATCTAAAGTACATCCTCAGCTATCCTTTCTGTTCTTGTTGCTATCATAAAATGTAGGCTCTACCGTTCCCCTTCTGGGCTGTTGTCTGAGTAACAGGCTCTTCATCAGTCTCCTTTCCCGTCCCAAGTCAGCGCCAATCTATTTTGAACAGTTGATAAGTTAATCTCTTTAAAACATTGATTTTGACATATGACCTAGAACTTTAGGAAGGTTTTTAAAAGGAGAGTATGTGAGGTGGAGAGAAGGCATGTTGGGGGTACTTGGGGAAAGTGAAAGTGGGGAGCTGGGGTACATATGACCAAGATATTGTTTGGGTTAAGGCTTCATCTCAGCCCCTGGCATCCATGTATCCAAAAAGTCTGCAGTGTTTGGGTGGAAAGTTCCATCCCAAGTCCCCTCCCTTGAGAGTTGACTAAGTCCAGACTCCACCGCTGAGAAAGCCTGCCAAATGATGACCCCTCCCCAGAGATGCTCAAGATCACTTCCACAGGCTATTTAAACTGCCCCCCTACCAGAGAACAAACATATGGTTTCCCGGTCTTCCTTCCCCATCTCCTCTCTGAAGACCTGGAAGATCACCCAGGAATGCTGGCGTCCATTAAACTGGGCCGTTTCTAATTCAATTTGCTTTGGTCTGATTTGGATTATTGTGTCAATGGAGAGGTTTATTGGACTGCAAAACTTTTCAGATACATTGTGCACATGTATGAAATTGTCAAAGAACAAAACACGTTCTATTATAATTTTTTAAACTTGCATTTATTTATTTCTCTTGTGTGTGTGTGTGTGTTTGTGTGTGCACTCATGTACCGTGCACATATGAGTTCAGAAGATGACTTTCAGGAGTCCCCTCTCTCCTTTGACTATGTGACAGTCCAGAGGTTGAACTGAGGTCATCAGGCTTGGTGGCAAACATCTTTTCCTGGTGAACCATCTTGCCATCCCACAGAGAACTTTGAAGAACAAGGAGATGCACATACTTTTAAAATGGGGCTTCGGGGAAAGGGTGAGTAGGTGGTGCCAGGCCTCCTTAGCCTTATTCTCCAGGGAAAGGTGAGTGTGCTATCTGTCTGTTCCACCGCCCCACCAGGCAGGACAATTAGATCTGCAACCCCATGATGCAGGACAATCAGACGTGACAGGGAGTCAAGTCAAAGCAGAAACTCATTTACCACTGTGAGCATCAGCTTATATAGGTCAAGTGACATCGTGTGATGGGGGAGTAACTCCAGCCAATAAGAGACAGCCAAGCCCTCCTTCTGGCTGGAGGGGTGTCTACCTAGATTTTGCTGTCTCATCCTCACTGGGTAGCTTTGAGACTGTTCTTCAAACTCGAGCCAGGGTTTTCTCTGTCCTACAGGCCTTGAGGTACAAGCCCTGAGATAATTTTGTCCCAACAAAGTGACAGAGGGTGGGAATGAAGGGCCTGTGAGTCCTCTCAGTCCTTTTCTCTGGTTCTCCCCTTAGCATCACCTCACTGCAGACAAAAAGAAGTGAGACTCACCTGAGAAGCCTACAAGTCATTAGGGACCAATCACACCTTTAACTGCCCCACCCCCACACCCCGTCTTGTTTTAAGACCATTAAAATATTCTTAGTGTACCAGGGGAAAGCAAGGCAAAGTGCTGCTCCATCAGGAAGGCCTTCTCAGATTGGTAACAAACACTCCCCCTGATACACAGATCCTCAGAATTCCAGCCACATTCATATATGCCTGTCGTCTGCCTGGCTTCCTCGGAATAACATTCTGAGACAGGTATTCAGGTGCACACACTCTATCAAAGACATGTTTTGTCATGGGAAATCTGTAGATGAGCAATGGAGTGGAATAAGGAAGGGGGAGGCAAATCAAGGAATGAAGTCCTAGGTAGATTAGAGCTCGTTCCAGGAGGGGTGGGGGAGAGGATCTTGGAGTGTAAGTCACGCTGCCTTTGGTACTCCAGACTCCGTTCATGTGGTGATGATAGGGGTGAGGTGGTGGGAGCTGTAGCCTTTTGGATAATATAGGGTTTTCAATGGCTTGTCAACCAGTTGTTAGCTACCCATGTTGTCGTGGAGGGAACTGATGCTCCCCCTACCACAGGAGTCCCACCATAGTGGGAAACTAAGAACATCAACGCCAGCTTGCCCGGTTCAGTGTCTCACATTTGATATATTTTACTATATAATAATAATTTGTTATAATTTTTATTTTATTAAGGTCTAGATTCTGCTGTTCTACCAGGCAGTATTCTGGTGAGTCATGGCCTCAGGGACAACACACGAGGAGGATTTGTGGGAACAGGGCAGCCGTCCTGCTGCAGGTGGCCCTAAGGTCAGTCACAACGAATGCTCACCATCTCTGTCCTTAACTTCACATTCTAGATTCTTCTCAAACTTAGTTGCTATTTCTGAAAGTATGGGTGACCTGTCTGATGGGATGGTCCACCCTTTCATCCTGGGGTTGGGGGTTCTGGGCTCAAGAATTGTGTTTTCTTCCCTTTTGTATCTTAATCTGTTTTCTATAGCTAAAACAAAATACCCGAGGTTGGATATTTCACAAAGAAAGGGTATTCACTTAATTTATGCTTTTGGAGGCAGAAAGTTCAAGATTGAGTGGCCTCATCCTTTGGCATCCCAGGGCCTTGTGGAGAAGGACATCACAATGGTGAGGGTACATGCAGAAGAGATTGCATGGGTAAACAGAGAGATGTATCGCCAGGACTGCTCATAACAACTTGCTTTTTCAGTAACTAACAAGGATCCTGTGAGAATGGCAGGATTCCTTTCCATGGGCAGTGATGCCAATGACCTAAGGGAACCTTCCACTAGGTCTGACCTCTAACGGATTCTACTACATCTTATCCTTGTTGTACTGAGGTCCATGCTTCTGACACGTAAATCTTTGGAGGCCACACTTGAACTATAGCCAAATCAAAGTTCTCTGAGAAGGTTGTAGGCATGCACTCCAGAGAAAGCACTGATACAGTAGTTAGGCATTGGTTACAAAGTTCTCTCGGAAGGTCTAGGGGTGAGCTCCGGAGAAAGCATTGGTTTGGCAGGCAGGATCTTGGGAATGGGGATACTAGTGTCTGCTGTTTATTGTGATGCGCATAAGCCAGATGCACTACTTTAATGTGATGGTATATTTCTTCTTAGTCAACGTGACCTTATGGTTTCATTGCTCTTAATAGGCAATTGTGGTCACTTGATAACTCATAAATAACTCCAAACATACTATAGATGTTTTCAAAGGGTGTATAATTCCTTCCACATGAATCTTAAGAGTCTGTACTGTACTGAGTGGTGGTGGCACACGCCTTTAATCTCAGCACTCCGGAGGCAGAGACATGCAGGTCTCTGAGTTTGAGGCCAGACAGTCTACAGAATGAGATCCAGACAGCCAGGGCTACATAGAGAAACACTGTTTCCAAAAACAAAACAAAACAAAAAGTCTGTACTCTGAGTCTCCACTGGGGCTTGCCTGAGACCTTGTGAGACACATTTTCTACTTCTGATACCACTGAATTCGCCAGAGAGTGTGGTCCATCCAGAGTGGTCCACCCGGAGAGTGCAGTCCACCCAGAGAGTGATCCATCTGGAGTGTGGTCCACCTAGAGTGAGGACCACCCGAGTAGAAGAGTTGCTTGCTCTCCAGTCTGAAGCTGCCACTTACCATTTTCTCACTTTCAAAGTTCTCTCTCTTGTAATGATGGATTCTGGATCTGAGGACTTGCTCAGACCTCGATACTAAGAAAGGGCATATGTCATTTTCTAAGGGGCATGGAAGGCCAACATTACTTCTGTACGTTCCTGGCCTTTTAGAGGGGTTGGAGACACTGCTTTAATGGAGTTAAGAACATCACTGCTCTTGCAAGAGGACTCCATTTCTCAGCACTCACATAGGGAGGCTCACAAACTGCCTATAATTCTAGCCCCAGGGGCCTCTGGTGCCCTCTCCCAGCCTCCATGGGTGCCTATACACATCTGACCTATACTCAGACATACACATATACATAAAAACAAATCTCTAAAATAATAAGTGATATCCGCTTGGCTGTGTACACACACTGTTTCTAGGACTAAACACCTCTATAGGTATGGATGAGCCTTGGCCACCATTCTGACCTTCCCTTTAGAGAACTTACGATCATTTAGCTTCAGGCAACTAAGTGCTACTACCAGATCTCTGCTACTTTAGGCTCTGTTGTCCCCACAACTAGTGACAAACCCACTTCTCAGTTTCTCTGTGATGCCAGCAAAACTCCCAAACCAGCACACTTCTTACTGTTTCGATGACCAGAGTGCCTCCTGGCCTCTTCCGAGAGAGCTGGTCAGCTAACAGGCTTTCTGGTACGAAGCAATGAATTCATTCTAGCATGCCCGTTTCTCTGAGCTCTTTAATCTTGCATCCACAGCCAGCCGTGATAGTTCTTGCTCTCCTCTTCACTTAATGGGAGTCATAATAACTCCCAGGATTCCACCAGCAACTGAAGAAAATGTCTGGAGCCTTTGCAAGGCCCCACAGTGATACATTTCCCTCCTCCTGCCATGTAATTCCTGCCCCTCCCCCCACCATCCTTGATTCAGGACCTTGAATCCATGTCCAGGCAACTTGCCTTTCCTGTTGGGACACCTTTGTCAGGTCCTTCAGTGTGTGATCTTGCCATCCCCGAGCAGATGTGAACTTCTCTGTTTGGTCTATGCAGACAGGAGCAGGTCCTGAGGAGAGATATTTGTTCTGGAAAACTTGCCTCCATCAAAGATGCTACATTATCTTCTACTAAGCAGTTAGAGATGACCTTCTAAGAGTGAGAATATTCCCCACATCAAAGGAGTCAGGATAATTTCGAGGTTCAGTGTTACCAAATGGTCTCATCCCAAGTGTCATAGGTCATTGCCTTCTCTACCATGGCTCGGAATTTGGGATAGAATTGCTAAGGTTCAGAATTCTTTCTGTTGACATTCATTTTGATAGATTTAGTTATTAATACTTAACTTGGTTCCGAGTTTGGTTATCCCTCTGGTTGTCAAGATATGAGGATTTCTTTAAATCCAGCGGAGAGGTAAAGAGAACTCTGCCTTTCTTACTCAGATGACTATTGCCCTGGATTTCCATTGTGTTTAAAGTGTTAGCAGCGACAGTCCCAAATCAGCCAGACACTAACTGCCCTGTCTCACACTTGAGTTATCGCAGAAGCCGCTCACAGCCCTGCCCAACCCAGTCAGCTGCAAGTTCAAATACTTTTAGTTTGCTAATAATTATTTTATTCAATTTTACAGTTCAAAATAATAGAGCAAGTGTCCCTGCCCCACCCAGATGAAGTTTCCTTTGTCATTAACCTTTTATATTTTATGGTAATTTGTTTTCTGTAGTTTCTATTAAGGTTTACTCATGATATACCTTTCTATGGATTTTGAAATGTACCCTAGAGAAGGAGGGGGAGAGGCCTTTAGAAAATGGTCTCACAAAAACAAAACAAAACTAAAAAACCACAACACACACACACACACACACACACACACGAAAAGAAAAGAAAAGAAAAAAAGTTTAGTGGGGCACACACCTTTAATCCCAGCACTCTGGAGGCAGTGCCCAGCAGATCTCTGAGTTCAAGGCCAGCCTGGTCTACAAGAGCTAGTTCCAGAACAGCTAGGGCTGTTATACAGAGAAACCTTGTCTTGAAAACAAACAAAAAAACAAAACAAAACAAAAAAGGTATTACTTAGAGCTGTTGAAAAGAGACAGTAGACATATGCTTACACTGTGTGAAATGGACCTCTAGGACTTTTTCATCTTGCTTGGTGGTTGATCTTTAGTGTTAAGTTGACAGGGTTTATAATTTCTATGGAAGGGGGCTGGAGAGATGGCTCAGAGGTTAAAAGTACTGACTGCTCTTCAGAGGACCTGAGTTCAATTCCCAGCAACCACATGGTGGCTCACAACCATCTATAATGGGATCTGGCGCCCTCTTCTGGCATGGAAACATACATGGAAGGAATGTTGTATACATAATAAATAAATAAATCTTAAAAATAAAAAATAAAAAGCCAGGCGGTGGTGGCGCACACCTTTAATCCCAGCACATGGGAGGCAGAGGCAGGCGGATCTCTGTGAGTTCCAGGCCAGCTGGGTCTACAAGAGCTAGTTCCAGGACAGGCTCCAAAGCAACACAGAGAAACCCTGTCTTGAAAAACAAAAACAACAACAACAACAAAAAATGTAAACAAATAATTTATATGGAATTGAGGCTCATCTCAAGGTGTGTGTCTCAGTATGTTTGCAGAGGATTTAACAGAGAAGATTCTCTCTGAATGTGGTGGGTAATTCCATCTGATGCGCTGGGAGCCCAGATAAAGTAAAAGGGAAAGGAGAGAGTCAGCACACTGGCATTGTCCTTTCCTCAGCTTCCTGTCCACCATGAAAAGGTTCCCCTGTCAAACACACTCCTGCTGTTGTCATGTTCCATCTCTCAATGGGTCCAGTGGAGCCAAGTGACCACAGTCTGAACTCTCGCAAACCATGATGTAAAGTAAATGATTCATCTTTAAATTGTTTCTGTTACATATTTCAGTTACAACAAGAAGACAAGTAAGCAATACAATCTTTGAAATTCCACAGCCATTAAGACACCTCTCCCTTTCCCTCTACCCCAACCTGGTAACCATCAGGTTGTTTGGTGTCTCTGTGACTCTTGTTGCTTTAGGTACTTTATATGAGTGGAATCGTTCTCATGTGATTCGTCTCTTTATGAACAACTCATTTTGTTTAATTTTGTATTGATGGCTATTTGAATTTGTTTCTCTTGGGAACTGTGAATCACATACTGTGAATGCAGGCGTGAAAAGGTACCTTTGAGCAGCATGCTCTCAATTCATTTGGGTGAATACCCATTACTGAGATTCTTGGATTACATGGAAATTCTATTTTTAACTTTTCAAGAAACCTTTATACTGTTTGTTATAGCAACTACACGAATTTAAAGTCCCACCAGTAATATGAAAGGATTCCAAACCATTTAACCTATAATATATAACAACATTTGAAATGTTCACTTTCAGTGTTTTTGCTTTTATTAAGTAGCCATTCTAATTAGGGAACTATTTGTGCTGCTGCTGCTGCTGTTACTGCTGTTTCTGTTGCTGCTGTTGCTTTTGCTGTTGTTGGTGTTGCTGTTGACATCATTGCTGTTGAGAAAGAATCTCAATGTATTGTCCAGGTGAATGTGACATTCACTATGGAGTCCATGCTGATTTCAGACAGTCCTCCTGCTTCTTCCGCCCAAGGGCTGGAGTTCCAGGCTCCTACTACCATGTCTGATCTCATTTCAGTTTTGATTTGCATTCTTCCCCTGACTAGTTACACTGAACATCTTCTCAAATACTTTATTCTGACCATTAACAGATTATCCTTTAGAGAAATTTTTATTCATATCCTATGCTCATTTCAAATGAGGTTTCCTGATTTTGTTGTTGTTTTGCTGAGTTTTAAGAGTGCTCACATTTTATTATATATATGATTTGCAATACTTTTTTTTCCCTATTCTGTAGATTGCCTTTTCATGTCATTAGCTGTATCCTCTGCTGCACAAAATTTGGAAGTTTTGGTCCTATCTCACATTTCCTTTTACATTGTTCATTGCTGGTGTATAAAAACAGAACTGAAATTGGATGTGGAGATGCCTACCTGCAACCCCACCCCAACCGGGATGGTCAGGAGGATCTTAAGTTTGATGTCAGCCTGGGCTACATTTTGAGCTTCATGCCAGCCTGGGATGCACAATGAGAACCGTTTTCAAGAAAGCATAAGCCAGTCCAACCAAAATTCTGCATTAGACCTTAAATTCTACAATTCTGATTACTGGGATTATTATGAGAGATTTTAGTGAAATCTTTAGTGTAATATATATATATATATACACACATATATATATATACACATGCATACATATATATGTGTGTGTATATATATACACACATATATATCTGTTCATTCTATTGGTGAGCAAAAACACTTTTACTGTTTTCTAATTTGAATGTCTTTTATTTCTTTTCTTATGGCCAGGACTTCAAATATTATTTGAAAAGGAGTGGTGAGAATGGATTCCTCCAGGAGAAGGCATTAGAGGAAAAGGCTTTTAGTCTTTTGCTGTTAAGAATGTTGCCTGCAGCCTTTTTACACAGGCTACTCTTGGGTTGAGCCGGGTTTGTTTCAGTCCTAGTTCAGTGAGAGCACTCTAGCTTGTTTCTCATCTTGAAATGGTGTTCAATTTTGTCGAGTGCTCTTTTTCTTTTTTTTTTTTTTGTCAACGGAAATAATGTGTTTTCTTTTCCTCTTTGGTGGGGGGATGAAGCGCTGGGTGTGGAACTCAGGACCTTACATATGCTGGGCAAGTGTTCTACCACTGAACAGCATGCTCAGCCAATCATCTGGGTTTGTCCTTAATTCTATTATGTAGTATTTTACATTGACTTTCATATGCCAGGGCACAGCTGCATTCCATGACCAAATTACACTTAGTCCAGTGTGTACTCCTGCTGTTGAATTTCTGATAATATTAGTAGCTACTGCGTTCTGCCCAGATATTTGCTGCTGTTACAGCAATCTCATCTTTTCTGTTTGCTTCATGATGCTGACAGGTGTCTCCCATTTGAGCCTGAAAGATGTTGTTTAGCATTTCCTAGAGATGTAGTCTAAGTGGTAATGAACTGCTTTAGTTTTTATCTAAAAGTCTTAATTCTCCATTGTGCAGGTGTGTGACGCATCTGTGCGTGTACATGTGCAGACTCGCGTGGGCTGTCAGGTGTCTGCTATCTCTACCTCACTGTCTTGGACAGGGTCTTTCACAGAGACTGGGTGGCCAACAAGCTCTTGGGGGATCTGCCTGGCTCTACCATGCCTGGCCATGTGCAGGCTGGAGACTCAAGTTCTGGTCACCATGCTTATTTGGCAAGCATTCTTACACCCTGAGCCATCTCCCTAAACCCTTTCCTTCATTTTTTTTTTTTTTTTTGGAAGGACAGTTTTTCTGAATGCAGTGTGTTCAGCTGACAGCTTTTTCTTTCACTGGTTTGCACAGTTCTGCCAAGAGAGTCATTGTTACCCTCCCTTCCTTACTGAGGAGTTATTGGCAATTGATAGCTACTAGAGAAGGAGAATCATTTGTTTGTGAAGGATTTCCCACTGGTAGGTCTTCCATGTTCCTGTGGGAGGCTTCATGCCCATGCCCATGTGAGCAGCACTAATTGGACTTTGTGGGTTATCATCACATGGGGAAAAAGACATGAAGTTGGGGGTGGGAGAAGAATGTGTGGGTAATGCAGTAGGAGCTGCAGGCAAGTGGAGGAAGATAGAATCATATTTCATTGCACATGAATGAAATTCTCAAGAATAAAGAAAAATAATTAAAATCTTGAAGAAACTGCCTGATACTTGATGCATGATCGATTTTTTTGAGTGGCTTCTGAAATTTTCTCTTCTACTTTTGATGGTTTGTATCATTCTCTGGACTTACAGAGTTTGAAGTTCGTTGAGTCTTTTGAACTTGTTTTTTGTTTTCAGCAGGTTTAGGAACATTCTAGTTTTTCTCTTGTTCTGTTTTTGTTGTTGTTTTGTTATTCAAGTAAGCTCTTTGTTTCTACACTTTGTTTTTGACCCCCTCCCCCCCATAAGGTGTAAGTTCTCTTTTCTCCATTCCTCCCCCTCTTCTGACTAGGTTACCAATGACCTTACAGGTCTCTGATTCCGTCTTTTGCCCAGTCTGCTGCTGAATTCCTTGAGGCAATTGTTTAGTCTTATTTACTCCATTGGTGGTGACACAGGCCATAGATATCAACACAGACCCAGCCACGGTCCTCAGCAGCAGCCTGGGTCTGGATAGCACCATGGCCTTTAGTGGCGGCACAGGCCACTCAGATTGACATCTCCCAGCTTCAGGGTGACCCTTGGACACCAACATGGCCCCAGGAGGGGGCCAGACCCTGGGCACTCACTCAGTCCTTGGTGGCAACAGGCAACGTGGATGTCAACACAAACCCTGGCTGCAGCAGGGCCATGCACCAAGACATGGCCCTTGGCAGCGGCACAGAACCAGATGGCATCAGATGGCAGAGCAGGCACCACACACCAGCCTGTTCCTCACCACCTTCACCTTTACAGATCCTCCTCTCTCTACAAGACATGAACATCTCCCTCTCTCTCCCTCCCATACCCTTCTATGCATTTGCTCACCATAATGGCGCCCAACACTGCCACAGCAAGCAGGCCTTTAGCTTTTTACTGCCTGCCTAGGCCAAACTACCCTGGACAGCATGTGTGTTGACATTTAAATCTTTTTAGTTTTTATATATGTGCATGGTTATTTTGGCTTGGATGCATGTCTATGCACCATGTGGATGCCTGGTGCCCATGAAGGCAAGAAAGGGGCATTGGAGCCTCTGGGACTGAAGTTACAGAAGTGTGTGGGCCACTATATGGGACCTGGGAATTGAACCCTAAACCTCTGGAAGATCAGCAAGTGCTCTAACAACTGAGCATGTGTCCAGTCCTATTATATTTAGGTTTTTTTTTAAGCCATTTGATAAGAATGCTATGTGAACAGAGCCATTGGGTATTCTGTGACAGTATTTTCCACACTGAGTGACATCTTGTATTCCTTTGAGCTAAATAATCGTTCTTTTTTATTTTCTATGAATCTCTAAACACCCCCATTAACAGGAAAAATCTGCTCTCAACATCCTCTAACGCATTTAAATCTTTTTCCCCTTGCCAACATAGCTCCCTTAAGTGTCTCGTCCTTTGGCTCACAATCCACCTACGCCAGCAGCCCAGGGGTCTTCCTCTGATGAGGAGCAGCTTCAGGCTTCTCCCCTGAGAAGCACCTCATTTCCTGGTTGCTCTTTTGTTTTGCTAAGGCACAAACTCTACTGGTTTCTTGAAAATTTTCCAGGAGGTCACCTTTCTGAGTCCTCAGTTACCAGAAAAAAATGGTTTCATTCTGCAATCAGACTTGATTGATTATTTTTCTGGGCAAAGAATTCTTGTCGGGGAAATCGCTTTTACTTAGAACTTAAAGACATTGTTCCATTTTATTTTAACTTGCATCATTGCCAGAAGTTTGGATGATGCTTTCATTTCTGACTCTTCTTCTGGCCTTCCCTCCCACCTTTGGAAGCTTTTAATTATGTGCACTGCCTCTTTAAAACAAAGCAAAACTTGACATTTATTCTGTTTTCATTTCTACAGGTTTGCGCACGCCCACAACCTGAGCGCGACAGTGTCTTGCACATCGAGAGCGGTCTCACTCCTGACGTCACTTCCCTTTTTTCCTTCTCGTGACTCCTTTTATTTGGATGATTGACCTTTGAAACTAATTTCAAGTTTCATTTTTCTCATTTTCCACCTCATTTAATTTTGCTCTAGTTCCTGGGACAGCTTTTCCATTTCATCTTCCAAGCCTCCTACTGGACTCCCAATGTACCTCCAACTGTTTTAATTTGTTTTGCTTTTCCTCTGAGTATTCCTTATTTTTTTAAAAATAGCATCTTGTTTATAGCATAATGGATGTGCAGTATTTTCTGAGATTGTCTGAGGATATTAATTATACCATTCTAGATTTTTCCCCCCTAGCTCCCTGAACTGTCTCCTGCTCTTCCAAGCGTCCATTTGATTGTTTCTCTCCATCCTTCTGTCAAAGGGAGAAGCTGCCTATAAATTCCTGGTGTTTTTTGAGCTGTCTCTTATTATCTAAGAGGAAGGTCATGGGCTGGGGATGGATGTAGGTTAGTAGAGTGCCTGGCTAGCATGCATGAAGCCACCACCACCTCTGCACTTGTGTCGTGTGGTGGGGCGGGGACTTGGCGTGTGTGGGGGGGTGCTTATCCACTGCACGTGTGCAGAAGTCAGAATATGATTTCCAGGAGTTGGTTTTGTCCTTTCACCTCAGTGAGGCGGGGTGCCTCTCATTTCTGCCGCTGCGCTGGCTCAGGAGCTTTCTGCTGAGATTCCTGTCTTTCTTTCCACCTCACAGTCGGAGTGCTGGGATTATGGGTTGACGGCCCTGGCTTCTCACACCGGTGTGGGGATAGAACTAGGGTCATCAGGCTTGCCCAGCAAGGACCTTTACCTGCTGAGCTAGCCCTAGCCCTTGCTTTCTTTGGGGGCAATCGTTAACCTCTTTCTAGCTTTAAAATGCGTGTTTCCTTGTTAAGTGACCTTGGAAAGGAGGAAAAGGCGGGGTTGTGGAATGTCTGATTTCACCTAAGACTTCATGAACCACCCCCACCTGGTTATTAGAAGGTCACCTGTGATCTCAGCTGTAACAGGCATGCTGGACTTCAGCTCTTCAGAGACTTGCACTGTGGGGTTGGGCTGCTGTTTATATAAACATTCAACTTGTTGACCAGTTTTTGTGCCCTCCCCCCCACCTCGACGTTTTTAACTCTACCTGCTCCACTCTCCTTCTGGGGAGACTTGCAACTGCCAAACTCCCTGACTAAAGATTTGAGGATCATGTCCTGAAAAAATGAGCTGGCTTGTTTCCGACTTGCCTTTCCCCTCTCTGTGCTCTGCCAAGTCAGATGTTATTTATGCATTTTGTCGCTATTGTCTGAATATCGGAGTTTCCCACCCCTTCCCCTTGCAATTCGGATACTGAAACTTTATAACCAGCAGGATAGTATAAAAGGAGGACCCCTGGGAAGTGACTGAGTCAGAAGAGCTCCAACCTTGCGAATAGCATTCTTGCCCTTCCTGGAGAGCTTCCTGGAGCTCCTTTGCCTCTTCTCTCTCCTGCAGCTTCCGGAAGAAGGCAGGCAACCCCTCCACCCGCGGCAGATGCTGATGTTCTGGCCCCGTGATCTTGGACTTGTCAGCCTTCAGTGAATAAGTTTCTACTGCTTGTCAAGGGTGCAATCACACTTATTCTATTATAGCAGCACAGACAATCGAAAACCTCTCTCTCTCTCTCTCTCTGCCATTTTTTGCTCAAAAAATCTTAAGGCAACGCGAGGAAAGAATGTGTTCTGCTCTAAGATGTTTCCCAAACAGTCCCACCCAACTTGGCTTCTCCCTTTTTAAAACCTATAGAGCGTTTTGTGCCTCTGCTTACTAATCAAATTTTAAATCATCATTTATGTCTATGGATGTTTTGTATGCGTGTATGTCAGTGCACCATGTCCATGCATGGTGCCTGTGGAGGCCAGAAGCAGGTGTCTCATCCCTGAGAACGAGTTACAGACAGTTGTCGGCTCCCATGTGAGTGCTGGAAATTGAGCCCGGATCTTCTGGAAGAACAGCCAACGTTCTTGGTTTACTGCTCTAGTCAGAGGCATGAACCTGGGAGAGCAGGGCCTAAAACGGGGGCTGACTAACGTCTCTGCAATAGCCAACTTTAGTCAGAGTGCCAGGGGATTTGTGCTTTGAGGGTTAAAGAATCACTCGAGTAAAGTGTCCAATGACAAGGACAAGCTGCATGTGGCAAAAACATGTTTTTCCATAGAGGCATATAAACAAGTAATGAAATTTGGAAATGAAATTTATGCCCTGGCAATGCTGAAGCTTGCATGGGCAGCCCGTATATGGCGGTTCTATTGAACTTGTTCACATTGGATTTCATTGTCTAAGTTGATGAGGACGACTGACCAGGTCTCTTCCTCAAGAGGGCATCAGATCGCATGATAGATGATTGTGAGCTACCATGTGGTTGCGGGGAATTGAACTCAGGACCTTTGGAAGAGCAGGCAGTGCTCTTAACCACAGAACCATCTCTCTAGCCCTGTAAACAAGTAACAGCCAGCTGTAATGAATAATCTAAAGTGAACTTATTCCTATCTGCTACATGTTGGAGGGGCACGAAAGCACACTTCAAGAACAACCCAAGTAATGGAGGAACAGAGATCACAAGACTCTTGTTTTCTTGGAGTTTCCTCACAAGCTCTCAGAATTCTCACATGACTCCGTTCTTGGCTTGTGTTTGACACTGAAACCACCAACCCCCTCCCCATCCCTTCTGCTCACTGATTTTGCAGTTGCTGTATATTTTACTTCTCTGACAAGGAAGAGAGACAAAATCCCCAAACACAGAAGCATAGATCTCCTATGACTAAATATTAAGTTGATTGCTATGTGTTTTTAGATGTTGAAAAAGTAAGTTTTTTTTTTGTCTCATAAACACAATTTTTAAATAATTTGAGGTAAAGATCTGGCCAAGTTGCTTTTGGCCTAGCAGCTCATATGGGTTGTAGACTGAGTGCTGGTATCTACCTCAGGTAGCGAAGGTGCTGTGCAAAAATTAGCTACAAAAGAGCTTCGGACCCAGAATCAGAGGCGCAGTATTAGAAGAAATACAGCAGCCAATCAACATTAGCTGATATTAACATTTCTAGTTAGAATATCATTCTTGGTGAATTAATGAAGGCCTGATTTAAAACATCTACCCTGCTGTGCTGGTCCTGATGAGACGCGAAGAAGTGTAAAAGCCTGCGAGGGCAGGAGACAGCGCCACTTTGCCCTTCTTCTCTTGCTTCATAGCACAGCATCCTAATCCCAGTGACTTTAAGAATGTGCATCTCCTAGTCTCTCGCCTCTCTAGGAAGCTCTGTCAATGTTCTTATCTGGCCTCACTCATGGTGTCTGTGTTGTGCTGATGGGGACAGTTGGGCATCAAAACAAGTTCTTTCCCATGTTCTGGGCTCCCTCACTGTGTGTGCTGGTCTTGGGGTAGTAAGAGGGCATGCTTCAGTGCCCAAGCACTTAGCTAGCCTCTGTATTTGCTAGTTGAGAGGACCAGGCAAATATCATGACAGGCCACTCAGATCTCAGTTCTTACATGCAATAGGCCTGGGCCAAAGCCCTCCCTGCACACAGGTAATAACCAAATAAAAGCAAAGTCTGGGACTTGTCCAGGCCTGCCCCAAAATGGAAGAACTGTAGCCCTAGTCAGTCCCTAACTAGCCCTGGCCAATTAGAATGCACTTACTAACATGACTGCTGTATACATAAGTGGATCATATCTAAAATGACCTAACTGCCCCAGGAACTCCCGCTCAGCTATGCTTGAAAAGAACCCCACGTCCCTCTTAGGTCGCCATTTTGTACAGGTGTGACAGAATGTGTGTGCAATAATAAATGCTTCACTGGTAGCATCACGGCTGGTGGTCTTTTGGGGACCTTTAGCAGACCCTAACACTAGTGTTCCTTTGGCTAAAGCAAGTCATGTGACCAAGACCAGCATTAAGGTGGTGCTTTCATAGCTGTTGTATTGCTGCGAAGAGACACCATGACCAAGGCAACTCTTACAAAAGAAAACATTTAATTGGGGGCTTCCTTACAACCTTAGAGGTTTAGTTCATTACCGTCGTGGCGGGGAGCACACAAGCAGACATGGTGCTGGAGAAGTTGCTGAGAGCAACATCCTGACCCACAAACAGAGGGACACAGACTGGGTCCTGCATGGATTGTGAAGCTTCAGAGCCCACCCCCAGCAGCACACTTCCTCCAACAAGGCCACGCCTCCGAATCATTCTAATCCTTTCCAAAGTTTCCACTCCCTGCTGAGTAAACTGTGGGCAGAGACTGCTTGGGCCTTTTGGATGACAAGCCTGTAGGGAATTTTCTTAATTAGTGCTCCTTTGTGGGCGGAGCCATTGTTGGGCTGGTTGTATAAGAAAGCAGGGTGAGTAAATCACAGGGAGTAAGCCTGAGAGAAGCACCCTCCATGGTCTCTGCATCAGCTGCTGCCTCCAGGTTCTTACTCCGCCTGAGTTCCTGTCCTGACTTCCTTTGGTGATGAACTGTGATGTGGAAGTGCAGGCTGGACAATAGCTTTCCTCCCCCAGTTGCTTTGGCTATGGCGTGCCATCACTGCTGTAGTAACGCTAAGGAAGACAACTTGGTACCAGGGTCACGGGGTATTGCTGTGAGAGATCTGACCATGTTGTCTTTGGGAGGATTGTGGAAAGACTTTGGAACTTTGGACTAGGAAAGCCACTGAGTGTTGAAATCTCAGTAAGCTGTTCTGTAGGGGCCTGGAAGACAAGAATGTTGAGGGCAGTGCAGACAGACGGTGGAGGCCTGACTTGAGAAGCTTCAGAAGGAAGCAAAGACTCTCCTGGGCCTTCTGTATAAAGAATCTGTGGTGTCTGGTCTTTTGGAACTGAAGGGTTGACTTTGCTTAGCAAGAGACTGGAACTGCTAGACTAAAACCTTTGCTTTGTTGGGACAATGGATGCTGGTCAGGTGGGACTGAAGAGTCAGCTGTGAGTAAGAGGAGACCATCATCACTGAGGTGGAAAGTGTTTCCTCAGGGTCAGCACACGCAAGCTGTGTTCCAGAAGCGGTCAAGGTTGTGCTTTCTGTCGGCACCCAAACTTGGTAGTGTAAGAGTCTTCCAGGGGTCACAGAGAACAGCCGATGCTTGGCATTGCGTGGCACGGCCGCAGTCCCTGAAGACAGTCCAGGAGAGGATATTGGTGAGAATGCAACCCGTTTGCAGCAGAAGACCCCAGGGTTTTGGCAGGGCCATTGGCTGAACACAGCTGCAGCATCCGTCGAGCGGAGTCAGCTGGAGCCTAGGAGACAGGCTGTGCTGCAGAGGGCAGAGTTGGGGAAGTGACCCGAGCCCTTGGAGGAGCCCAGAAGATGGTGAGTGAATCCCAGTTACTGGACGCTGAGCTGTTTGCATTGTTGGAGTTTGATTTTGCTTTGATCTGTTTGTGCCCTGCTTCTTCCTTCTTGAACGGAGCGAGTATTTAAATCTTGGTTTTCCCAGGAGTCCACAACTGAGAGATTTTGGACTTTTCGGGGAGATTTTGGATTCTTAAAGAGACTGGATATTTTAAAGGGACTGCACCTCGATGTGTCTGAATTCGTAAAGACGGTGAGGACGTTTAATGTGAGGTTTGGAGGGATGAATGAGAAAGGAAAGGTTGTGGCTTTAATGGTGATGTATTTGTGTCAAGCTGACAAGGGATCAGTTGTGCTGGGTAATTTTATGTCCACTTGATACAAGCTAAAGTTATCAGAGAGGAGGGAACCTTAGTTAAGAAAACGCTTCCTTAAGATCGGGCTGTAGGCAAGTTTGCAGGGCATTTTCTTAATTAGTGATTGCTGCGGCTGGTACCGCTGTGGGTAGTGCCATTCTGGGATGGTGCTCCTGGCTTCTATCAGAGAAGAAGACGGAGTAAATCATGGAGAACAAACCAGTGGTGAGAAGCGTTCCTCCGTGGCCTCTGCATCAGCCGCTGCCTCCAGGATCCTGCCCTGCTTGAGCTCTTGTCCTGACTTCCTTTCATGATGAACTGTGAGGGGGAAGCGTAAGCTGAATAAGCCCTTTCCTTCCCAAGTTGCTTTGGTCATGGTGCTTCATCACAGCAATAGTAACCCTAAAACAATTCCCCACATGGAAAATTCCACATATGTATGCCATATTTATGCAGAAAACTATTAAACATATTATACAAAAGTAAGTACCTTCACATTATATGTAGATGTTACATATGAGTCATAATGGGTCTCACCCTAGGATACCACACTATGTGTCTTCAAATACTCCCAAATCTGGGAAATAGAAAAGTCCAAAGATTTCTGATAAGGGATTTTTCATTCAACACCGTTGACTTAATTGTTCAATTACTATCCTAATGAGAACCCAATTTGATAGTGGGGCAGTGGTGGCGCATGCTCTTAATCCCAGGGCTCGGGAATCAGAGGCAGGTGGATCTCTGAGTTCGAGGTCAATGTGGTCTACAAAGCAAGTTCCATCCAGGACAGCCAGGTATATACAAACTCTATCTTGAAGAAGAACAAAAGAAGAAGGAAAGAAATTAAAAGGAAAGAAAACAGAACCTCATTTGTGCAATGATTGGCTTACTAAATGTCTAATGCTGATGGGAAAGGTCCAGAAAAGCTGCGGTCGCTATTCCAGACTCCTAGTGTTTTTGCTGAGATGTTTGTCCGACACCTAAACCACGTGTCCCCAATCATTGCAATTAAGTGTTTTCAGCCTCTAAGCCTTAAAGAGACACATTTGGGACAAGATGTAACATAACCACATGGCATGTGTGGGAAAACATGGTATTTTAAAAGTAATTCAGCATTATCCTTTGGGAAATTTGCTCTAAACAGCTATGAGAGTAGAGAAAAGTCAAAATCATATAGGTAACACAAACATTGTATTATTCCAGTGTGAAGTATGTGTGTGCGCACATGTGTGTGCATGTGTGCCCAAACACAGAAGGTGACTATTATAAATAAGTTAGAGTAGGTGTCTTGCTAAAGATCTTTTCAGTTGTTCTTTAAAAATTTAATACGATAGCATCAGGGAGCCAGAGGCAGCAAGAGCCTGTGCTAGGGAGGCTGAGGAGTGTTTGGAGATCCTCGGTTGAATTTGTTTGCTGAATATTTCATTCCTCTCCTGAATTCTAATTAGGAAACTCTTCCCCTAATCTTTTTTGCCTGAGGAATTTTTGCAGGACCAAAAACCAGAAGCTGCTTGAAGTCAGTACCTCTTCTTTTTTTCTTAACATGTCAGCCCTTTTGGAAAGACGGTCCTGTGGACTCCAGACGCGGGGGACTCCAGGTGCTGGGGTACAGGGGCCTCTCAAAAGACCTGGAAGAGAGCAGAAGGTTGGCAGATGGAGGTGTGACCTGCAGGGATGGAGGCCATGCTTGCTAGCATTCCACAGGAAATTAGCTGGGCCTCTGCGACAACTTAGGAAGACGGATCCTCAGAACAGAAGAATTTCTAGCCTCATCAAAGACTGGTACAAACCAGTATGGAAGAATAGGTAGGGCGACATTAAGAAAGCTTCTGTGGCTCATGAGTCACCCAAGAACTTGGCCCAGCCGTGGGGTTAGAGTCAGCACTATGAATCCTCAGTGGTTATTAAGACTGAATAAGAGCTCTGTACTAGAATATCTCACAGGGTTTAAAGAGGATACGGAGTTGCCTTTCTCTTTCCCTATTGTGGTATGGATTAAGTCATCCTAGACACACAGAAAGGCTTAGTCCTAAGAGGAAGAGTTTGCCGTGCTCTTAGCCCCTCATCCAGGGGGTCATACACGAATCACGGGCAATTACCAATTATTAAAATGAACTCAATGCTGCTTCGAGATGCCGGAAGCCATGACTTGCAAGTCATGGTTCTTCCTTAGGAAAATCCCATCACTTTTCTGGATCTCCATTTCTTATAAGGCCCAGAGATCCCATGAGACCTTTCCATACTATGGAGAGCACTATTAGGAGGTACAACTGCTGGGGAATTGGCATGCGCAGAAGGACAGGGGCCCAGGAGGAGCGCCAGTCTCCCTCACGTGTTTCTAATCATCTCAGAAACAAGACTTAAGCTGTTTAACCAGGACAGAAAGTCAGCTCAGTCATTAGAAGCGAGCCTGGGACTCTGTGCAGACACGTCAGCTATGAGGTTCTGGCCTCTGGACGATAAGAATCTCCCTACAGGATCACCTTTGACCCTTTCTGACAGGCAGTTTCTCCTTGTGCCTGGAGTGCTCAGGGTTCCGAACAAGCTTCTCTTATCCTGAGAATGGCTGTTTGTTCTCATTTGAAACTTACAGTGTGTTTGCCATAACTTGGAAAAAAATGGTCAGGACCTGACCTATAGCCCAGTTTGGGTCCAAAAGAGACTGTTGGGTCATGAATAATCTTGACTTGGTGCAAAGGGCTCCATGGGCAGCCAGACCTCTGGGGCTTGATGTTCACTGATATATTTTCCATCATGTGGTTCTTGTTTTATTTATGTGTGAATGTTTTATTTGCATGTTTATGTATGTTTGGAAGTCAGAAGAGGGTGTCAGCTCCCCTGGAACTGGAGCCATGGATGGCTGTGAGCCACCAGATGGATGCTCAACATAGGCTCCTAACTACTGAGTCATCTCTCCAGCCCCCGTTAGTGGTTCTTAAGGGGTGTGTTTTTATAATGTTTATGGGTAATTATAATAGTTTATAATATTTTGAATGCATCCTAACTTTTACAATCCCATTTTGAAATGCCATCCAAAGAATTACTTGCAGTAGACCTAGTACAGCCTTCAACTTGGGTAAAGTACAGGACCACTTTTAGTGGCTATCGATCATTGCAAGAGAAAGAGATGGCTTATTTCTTAAAGTTTTATCATTTTACGTATATATGTGCCTGTGTGTGTGTGTGTGTGTGTGTGTGTGTGTGCAAATGTATATGGATGCTTGCAGAGGTTGGAAAAGGCAACTTAATCCTCCCCTGTTGATAATTGGAACCAATTCCTTGTCCTCTGCAAGAAGAGTCATTTCTTTTTAAATTAATTATGTTTTTTAATTTTTTAATGTTTATGTATGCTTTGCCTGCATGTATGTCTGTGTACCACATGTATGCTGTGCCCATGCAGGTCAGAAGTGGGCATTAGATTTCCTAGGACTGCAGCTATAGATGATTGTGAGCCACCATGTGAGTTCTAAGGAATTTGATGCTCTCTGCAAGAACAACAAATGTTCTTAACCATTGAGCTCTCTCTCCACCACCTATATCCAAATAAGTAGACAACGAGTCTATGAAGTGGGTGTTAGGTTTAGAGTGAACCCCTGGGAGGCAGCCTAACATGTGGTTCAAGGGGCAAGTGGATATGTTCAAGAGAAAAGGCCAGGCTGGCAGGAGCAGAGGTCCAGGAAGAGTGAAGAGAGGGAGTGGTGTCCCTGGGGTCAGCAGGCCCAGATCCTGGAAGGCCTGAGATTCTTAGGTTTTGAAAATAACAAAGAACTGAGAACCCTAATAACCCAAGATAACACAGGTGGTTGGGACAGAGGTTCACACATTAGTCCAACGAGCCTGGGAAAACAGACTTTTCCACACTTTAGAAAGACAGGTCAACTGTGAACATTGAGCCTGTCAGTCATCTCGCATCTTTTTCAGCATTGTGAGGATGACTGCACAGTCCTGGTGCTTGGGTTGCCTCCCTAGTGACAGCGGCATTCCTTAGTCTCATTGTTTAACCCTAGAGCGCAGGCTTCACTGGTCTCTTCTGTCTAGTCAGTTGACGTGCATAAGCACAATATCTTCTCGTGGGCAACAACATTCTCTTCACTGATCATCCTTGTGGTCTCCTGTAACATAAGGACAGAGACTTTTCTTTTGATATCTGGTTTATTTCCATTGGCTATAAGAGGCCCCACCACAAAGGAGGCTGGGAATTGGGAGGCTGGGCCAGGCAGGGAGACTCCGAAATCAGAGGGTAAAAAGAGCTCAGCTGAGCATCTAGAATAGCATTAAAGGCAGGGCACACATTAGAAGCCAGGCCCCATAGAACCCAAACTCCTCACATGGCCTCAGCATGAAAGCTGGCCACATCCTCCTAGAAGTTGCCCTGGGCTGGGACGACCACATCTGGATGCAGCTGTGCCTTGGGTGGTTGCAGTTATTGACCTAACAGGAATGCCTCCAGATTTCCTCATGCTGGCCGTCTGGAGAAGGAAACAGAAGGGGAGGAATGGCAGGCTGTTCCCGCGCAGTGTTGGGATATGAGGTGGCGTTCCAATCCTTGTGCCAGTTGCTCTTGCAGGTCGAAGGCATGTCACCTGCCCTGATAGTCCTTTTTGCACAGACTCCTTCAAGAACTTGCGCTTTCCTGGTTCAGTGGCTAGACCTAGGGTCTTGAGTTGGTGGAGCACTCATACAGGCTGATGTACTGACTGAATCCTCATTTGCTTTCTAATGCCGTTTCTGCGCAGTGGTCCAGCTGGATCATATGGGTAGGAAATGTCCTTGTGTCTTTCCTGGCTGGTGCTGATAGAGCAGCTGGGATCGTTCCAGGGACTGTGTTGGTCACTTCAATTGTTCCCAGGGTTTGCTTTTTTCCCTTGATGCTTGCTTAGTCAGGATGCAGTGACATCAGTACTGGCCCCAGGAGTCCCAAGCTGGCATCCCATTGGCCAGCCACAGCAGAAGGAGCAATGGCTATATTGTCATCAGGCAAGCCATGCCAGATCTCACTAGTCTCCAAGTCCAGGTTAAGGAAATTGGTCCTGCTGGAGCTCCCAGTGACCCTTCAGCACCAGTTCTAGGGTACAACAGAACCTCACGGCTGTGTGTTGTCAGGAAAGAGACCAAGTTGGACACAGACGTGGGAACTACAAGCTTACGTGTCTGAGGAAAAGTTTAGAGAAGAAAAAAGCCAAGGCCTAGGTGAATGCTAGACATTAGGGAGAAGGGGAGGAGTCTTATTTTGCATTGAATTTGTGTTCCCTGTTCAAGCCACTGGTTGACATAATTTTGTGTTCCCATAGGGACTTTACCAGGAAGTCAGAAGTCTATTGCTCGAGCCTTTGTTGGTTTATCATGCTTACAGCCACACTGTTGCCCCGGCCCCAGCTTACTCTTCTCCTAGCGTTCATTTTCAAGTCTCGCTCAAACTTATAGCATGGAGAATTTAGTACTAAGAGTTAAATAAGTTTGTTTGCCATTTTGCTCAGTCACTTCCCTGCAGTATGACTTGGGGTAACCGGTAGAGCCTCTCTGTACCCGAGATTAGCTGGATCTTTCAGGTCGTTATAGATGTTAAACCTAACATAGAAATGGATTTATGATTTAAGGTTTCCCTCCGGTTCCCTGCTCTCCTTTCTCCCTCCCAAGTAGTGTCTATTCTTCCTGTCTCCAGTTCATCTTCAGTCCCTCTTGGACTCATCCCACACAGGCCTCATCTTTGCGTGGAAAGGATGCTCATCAAGAGGAGACACCACCACCTCCCGTCCTTCGGGAATCAGGGTCAGTTCTGTCTGTCAGCGCGCTGGGCTCTTAAGCTTCTTCGGAGTCTCTGGCTTTCATCTCTGGGACATTGTTCTCCCAGGGTCCCCTCTTCACACTTTTTTCTTCTCAGCACGCATGTGGGCTTCCTGTGGCTTCTGTCACATGACGAAGACAGCAGCAGTGAGTCCTCCACACAGTTCTGGACGTCAAAAAGACACAATCAGTTCCTCTGGGCTGAGATGGTTGTTTTTTTTTTTGTTGTTTGTTTTTTGTTTTTTTTTTTTGCCTTTTTCAGCTTCCGGTGGGTGACTGTAGGCATTCCTTGCTGTAGCCGTGTTACACTGGTTTTGCCTTGGTGGTCATGGTGCCAGTTCTGCTGTGTGTCTCTCTTAGACTGTCCACTGTCTTCTCTCTACAAGAACACACAGCATCGTGTTCCAGGAGAGGTGAAGATGCTTCCCTGCTCAGGTTCTGGACCACATCCGGAATCTCTTGTTATAGGACATGATAATATTGGTTGGTTTCAGAGCTGAGGGGTGGATATCTGGGGGAAGGGGAATATTCTTCAGCTAAATATCACACATTTATTTACCTTTACATGTGTTTGTGTGTGCCTGTGTATACACATGTGCATTCCCATGTGGCGGCCAGAGGATGATGGCAGGTGTCTCCTGCTATTGCTCTCTGCCCTATTCTCTTGAGCAGGGTCTCTCTCAATGGGAGATTGGACAGTTTTAGGCTAGGCTAGGGACCATACGTCTACATGATTCTCTTGTCTCTGCCGGGTACACAAAGCCACATGCAACTTTTTCCATGGGTGTTGGGGATCTAAACTCAAGTCTTCTTGCTTGCACAGTGAACTGTCCTGCTCCTTCAGCCACCTAGCCGGGCCTTAGTAGGGCATCCACGCTCTTCAGGATTCTAAAGTTCACGTGGGGAGGGGCTTTTGTTTCGCTCACTGTAAGAATGTGAAGAAATATTTTATCTTTACGAGAGTTGTGGATTGAGGATGCACACTGAAGGTCTTTTTGGTTTAAGGTGGGGTTTAGTATGCATGAAGAATGTTTTTTGGTGCATTTGTGTACAGCTTTTCTGTTTTCCTGGTTTCCCGGGAGTTACAGAAGTGTAGTGGCTTGTGAGTCTCTTTAATTTGGAAGACTTGTTATATAATTGCAGATGACACCGTTCATACCTCATACTCCAATAAACTATATCCATCTGTTGCTTTCTAAGGAAGCAGGGGCATTGAACCACTTGGCATTATATAGTTACCATGTAATGGAGGTTTCATTGTCACATACCCAGAGGAGCAAGCCCATTAATATTGTGTAGAATGCTTAACATATTAAGCTTTCAAGATGGAAGGCCTTGCCGTAGGTTTGTTTCCTATTTATGATTCTCAATTGTTTTGTTTTTGGATAGGAGGGTCTAAATGTTAAATGTGTTCTCCAGGCTGGTCTTGCACCCCTAGGCTCAAGTTGATCCTCCTGCTTCAGTCTCTTGAGTAGTCATGACTATAGGTAGTCCCAACTGTGACTTGAGGATGCTACCGCAAGAGTCTCTGTTTACACGTGACTTCTCGGCACTCGTTGCAGAGGTTCATGTTTAATAAGGACTCTCAGTTGTGTCTCCCCATGGAGAGATGAGAGTGGTCCACAGAGATGTGAGTGTTTCCAAGCTAGAACAAACATCTGCAGTACCCTTCATCCCCTCCTTGGTTGACACTTTGACCTAATTGTGGGATGATGTTGCCAGGGCATTTCTTTCAATGTGACAAGACACCTGATAGACAACCTGGAGTAGGAAAGGTTCTTTTTGGGTCACAGTTTCAAGGTTTTATAGCTGCTCTAGTCTGTCATGGAGGAGAGGAATGGGGCGGGGCGGGGGGCTGCTTATCTGTTGACAGCCAGGGGAGAAGCGGGAAGGGAAGAGGAGGAGGAGGAGGAGGAGGAGAAGAAGGGAAGAAAGAGATTCGCTAAAGATCCAGCATTCTCTCACTGGCATATCCCAACAGCCCAGCTTCTCCTGCTGGCCTCACCTCTAAAGATTCCTCTGAACAGTGCCAGAGGCTGCTGGCCAGATACACAAGCCTTTGGGAGATATTTGTAATACAAATGATAACAGCCTTTCTGTGAGTTAGAGAATGTTTGAGAAACTTGGGCCCCACAGAAGTTTATTCTCGACAAACGGACTTCAACTAAAATGTCACCACCTAAGTAGGAATATTTACCAGAACGCGTGATTTGTGAGCATGCATTCTGGGAATATGCCTCCATTCAAGCGTTGAGATGGGCGGGGCAGTTCCAGGTCTTCTCTAAACCTCCTGAGACAAAGATGACACTTCGGGAAGATAATCATGTAGAAAATCCCCAGTAGTTCGAGCGGTTTTATTAAACTACACATCCTTAGGCCAATCCATTGGTGTACTGTGTCACAAATTTGTACTGAGGGAACTCGATGATGGACATTAGATTGGCAACAAAACCCTTCTTTTGCCAATGACTTTCAGGGCCAGTAAGAGACAAAGTAAAACCAAATGATCTTCAAAGCTTCTGCAACTGATGGTTGTGTTGGAGGATGACCTTGTTTATCTTCTTTCAGTCAAATCCTCCTTAGTGGGAAGAACTCTTCAGAACTTAGAGTAACAGCTGTGGGTGGGAAAACTTGAAAGAGTTCTTCCTCCCTGGGTTGGGCACAGGTGGGACACGCCTTTAATCTCAGCACCCAGGAGGCAGAGGCAGGTGGAACTCTGAGCTCAAGGCCGACCTGTTCTACAGAGCAAGTTCCAGGACAGAAAAAGATTTCCCCTTCATCTTTACCCTCACCACATAAAATACCTAACACCCTTCTCCTAAGTGTGGACATCTGCCAAATCTTGATTGTATTCAGTGGGGACCTGTCAAAGGCATGGGATCATGGGACAGTGCCAGCCCTCTTGCTAGAGCCTTTCTCTGCTGTTAGCACTGAATAAGGAAGGGTAAGGAAGGGTCCATACATCCTATGGCCACAGGAGCTGTATCTTCCAGTTCCTCTTGAGTGTGGGCCAACCTCCAGATGAGAACCCAGCCCGGAGGAGAGCTGAGCTCTGGTTAACATCTTGATTGCTATCTTGTGGGACTATGCTCCTAATTTTTTAAAAAAATGTGAGGAAGGCTGGGGAGATGGCTCAGTGGGTAAAGCGCTTGCTCTGTAAGCACAAGGATCTGAGTTCAGGTCCCCACCACCCACATAAAATCAGGCGTGGAGGTTTCCAGTGCTTGGGATGAGAATGGCAGTAGGGGAGAGGGATCCTCTCCCAGTTCAGTGAGAGACTGCCTCAAATAGTAAGGTGGGGGAGAGAAAGAGGAAGACACTTGACATTGGCCTCTGGCCCCCCTGCACAGACCTGCATATATATTTCCCCATATGTGCACACATGGAGATGAATGCACGTATAGAGTACATACACATACCACACGTATATACATACAGCCTTGTGAGATGATACACATGTGTTCCTTAAAACTGCCGAATCTGTGTTAATTCATTACACAGCAATAAAAACAAGTATCATCTCCAAGCCGACCTCCTGGATACCCTCCCCACCACACACACCCAAAGTAGAATTTAGTATTAGCTTTACCACTAGACAGGGAAGAAGTGGCAGGACACAGGTCATGGAGTAGGGGATGGAGCTTGTGGGACTTCCTGGGGAAGTTATGGAAAGTATACTTTTCTCTTTGTTGTGACCAAGTACCTGACAAGGAGAACTTAGGCAGGGCAAGTTTATTCTGGATCAAGGATCAGGGGATATATATAGTCCATCATGTTGGGGACAGCGGCCTTTGTTGTAGCGCTGGGGGACTGCTCACATCTCGGCCAGGTCAGCAAGGAGAATGCTGGTGCTGGCCTCCTTGTCATTTTTCTGCTTTTATTCAGCCAAGGACCCCAGCCCATCGTCCTGGTCAGTATTTAATAACGCTTGCTTCACATACGGTTCTAAAATTGTGGTAACGGTCTTATTCTCACCCAGTGGGGTTAAGATATCATGAAGGGTGGCGTGATTTAGATTCTTAGCCTGAATTCTGCGGTAGATGGAGGTGAGAAAGGCTCAGCTGCGTAGTTGCAGAGACAAGGTAAACAGCTCTACTCCCTGCTGCCTCTTCCCAAACCAGGAATTGCTAGTCTGAATCTTTCTTCTCATTTTCTGGACCACTTCCAAAGTTTGTGAAGATAAGTGGAAAGGATACATTACTAGCTCTTAGAAAGACGATCCAAACAAAACCCCTCAGAGTTGCCGCCCCCCATTTGAGTCCTTCAGGGTGCCAGCGTTTAATAGGCAAATGAAGCTTCCGGGTGGGCAACAGGCCTCAGGCACATGGGCAGCTGTTCTGGTCGGGTAACTACTTTATTCAAATGATCTATTTCTATTACTGCCGGTGATTCTAGCTTTATCCTGACGGACACATCTTCAGTAAATGTGGGAGAGAAATATCGTTACACAACTGTGTCGTTTTAACGCTTCACCCATCACGAGGCCTCTTTGTTCCATTCTTTCTGGGTGCTCTAAGTGAGAGGGAGATTGGAGGGACGCTTGTTCCCCCAGTCAGGCATGCTCATTGCCACTGTGTTCAGTGCTGTTTGCCGGCTCCTGACTATCTGCATATCATTTTCACACTTCCCTAGTTCCTATCCTTCCTTCCCTGGGCTCAGGGCTGTGTCTGTATATTTGGTCAGCGACTGGTGAGCAGTCCCACAGTCCCTGTCCCTCGGTGGCCAGCGAAGGGACCAGCAGACCCACTCCAGGGCAGTTAAAGCATCCGACACCTAGTTTCCACTGACCTGTCGGCAGCTGTTAATGGAGGCCTCTCCCTGGGCACAGTGTGGACACGTCTGGTCACTGCCGCACCTCCTAGATTTCCCTTAAAACAAACAGAGCCACTGTCTATTCAGTTCCGCACCTGAATCCAGGAGCCAGATTCCTCCCTTTCTTAACTATGAGTCACCTGGTCTTGACCACTCTGTGACCTCACACTCCCCACCACTGGGCTCAGGTGCACCCACGTCCCCTCTGCTGTGATTGTCACAGCTGCCTCCTGAACTAGTTTCCATGATGATCCTTCACGCTCTTCCAATCTGTTTCCCAGAAGCCGCTGACCTTGCTTTAAAAACTCCCAACTTGTCTAAGGGGCGCTATGCCTTCCTTAAGTGGTCCTTGCTTCCTAGTAAGGGTCCCAATCTCCCCTGGCATCTGGGTACCGTCCACTCGGGGTCCCTGGTCTTTCTTGCTTCTCCTTTCTTGCCCTGTAGAATTCTCTGCACGGAGGTTCTTGAACACTCTTGGATACAGCTACTGTTTTCTTCCTGGTCTCTCTCTCTCTCTCTCTCTCTCTCTCTCTCTCTCTCTCTCTCTGTGTGTGTGTGTGTGTGTGTGTGTGTGTGTGTGTGTGTGAGGAGAGGGTTGGGGTTTGGAGATAATAGACGACAGTCTCTTTCTTATAGTACGGCTACCTCTACTCTCATTAGACTACAGCTCCTTACAGGGACCTGGCCATGACCTTCTACTTTTCTGAAAAGTTAAGACTTTTATAGACAGCACTCAGTGATACCCGCAGGACACAGTGAACACTCTTCCCACTCCCTAACCATTAACAGCGGGTGACATTCTGTCCCAGGTATAGGCTCAACTAGGAAGGGTGCAGGGCTCTACCTGGAGTGGAGAAAAAGACTGGAAAGGCTTCCCTCCACCTCTGAGTCTTGTTTGAAGAAACTCAAGACTCTCTGTCAAATCCTACTGTGTTCTTACTCTTGTGTTCCTGTGTGGCTGACTGAATTCTGGAGACTGAAACTCCAAACTCCAGCCTGTGACCCTCCCTGGGCAGAGAGCTCAGTGGGGCCCTCTAGTGGTGAGCTCCTCCAATTCTCCAAGTTACAACTTTGCTCAGAGGCCTTCCAGAGGTGTCCCAGATCCCTGAAGCCCTTCTTCCCTTGCCCACATCCTCCCTCTGTCCTTCTCTCCCTTCTTTCTTTTCTCTCTCTCTTTCTTCAGTTGGTACTTGCATATAGAAGCCAGAAGTCATCTTTAATTGCTCCCCTGATGTGGGATTCCCCTCTGTATGCTGTGAAGACTATTGGTTAGTAAAGAAACTGTCTTAGGCCTGTGCAGGGCAGAATATAGGTAGCTGGAGAAAACTAAACTGAATGCTGGGAGAAAGAAGGTGGAGTCAGAGAAAAGCCATGTAGCCCTGCAGGAGACAGATGTTGGAACTTTACCCCATAACCCACAACCTTGTGGCGATACACAGATGAATAAAAATGGGTTAATTTAAGATATGAGTTAGCCAGAAATACTCTTAAGCTATTGACCAAACAGTACTGCAAATAACATGGTTTCTGTGTGATTATTTTGGGACTGGGCAGCCAGGAACAAACAAGCGACCTCCTACTACACTCCCCCCAATCCCACCCTTCTTTTTGAGACAGGATCTCACAGAGATCTGCCTGCCTCTGACTCCTGAATGCTGGGATTGAAGGTGTGCACCACCACACCTGGGGAAATATTTTGGTTTTCATCCTATGTGTTGTGTACATATGCCATGAGAGTATATTCATTTGAGCACAGGTGCCATAGAGGCCAGAGGCATGGAGTTACAGGTGATTGTGAGACACCAAAGCAGATGCTGGGAACTCAGGTCCTCTGGAAGAGTAGCACACATCCTTAACTTCTGAAATATCTACAGCCCCTTCTTTTATTTTTTGAGACTGGGTCTCTAACTGAGCCTGAAGCGCACTGCTTCTGCTAGATGCTGGACAGCAAGCTCCAGGGGTCCTCTTGTCTTCAGTTCTCCACTGCTGGGCCTAGTTTTTCTTTTCTTTCTTTTCCTTTCCTTTCCTCTCCCCTCCCTCCCTCCCTCCCTCACTCCCTCCCTCTCTCCCTCCCTTTCTTCCTTTTTTCTTTCTTTCCTTTCTTTCTGTGTCCTGGAGACCTAAACTTAGATTCATGTGTTGCACAGCAGGTACTTACCAGACAATCTCCCGAGCCCCCAACCCGCATGAATTTTCTGTTCATCATGAGCAGAGTGCTCTTAGGAAACAGTCCATCCTGCAGAGAGAGGGGCAGTCTTGCAGCCTCCAGTGTCTAGTGGCTTTGAGGCAACTCATGCAAATGTTGTGTCTAGGAAACCCTGCAAGGTTGCAAAGGAGTGCTTGCAGATGAAGGGCCACCAAGACCTCTGCTAAATGGTTGGCATAGGGTTCAGGAGCTCTAGATCAGTGATTCTCAACCTATTGGTTGCGACCCCTCTGTGGGGTCAACCGACCCTTTGACAGGCTGGCCTAAGACCATGAAAACACAGGTATTTACATAACAGTTCATAACAGTAGCAAAACTACAGTTATGAAGTAGCAACGAAAATTATTCTATGGCTGGGGTCACCACCACATGAGGAACGGTGTTAAAGGGCCGTGGCGTTAAGGAGGTTGAGAACCGCTGCTCTAGATGCTGAGCTTGGAAGCTTTATCCGGCAGATGCAGTTTCAAGTGTCGGTCTCCTTAGAAGCACTGCTCACTTTCACCCAAGGAAAATGGCGGCCTGGCTGCCCCATGATGGCCCCCTGTAGGGCGACAGAACCCAGGATTCAGCACCTGTGCTGCTGGGGCAGCTTTGGGAAGTGAACACAAATGCTTGGCCTCTCCACTCTTCTCTGTTCTACTGTCTTTTTCCTGGTTAATCGAGGCCTGCTATTCAACACCCCCGTGCAGCCTTGCAGATTCAGCCGACAGGACCAGGTAGCAGAGGGTACTGTGTTAGAACCAACTTTTGCCAGGTTCCTAATTTTTCCCACTCCACCTGCTCCAGAACCCAGGATGGTTCTTCCTTCTTTCCAAGCTTCCTTTATTTCCTTTTGAAAACACCGACAGGATATAGATATCTTAAACAAATAAATAAATAAAATGAAGTATGGAAAGACTTATTGGGAAAGCGGAGCTATAGATGCTAATTGTGGTGATTTCTTTTTTTGGGGGGGAGCTTTAACAAATAAAGCTTGCCTGAAGATCAGATTGTGGAGCTAGCCACACTAGTTAGCCATAGAGGCCAGGCAGTGGTGGTACACGCCTTTAATTCCAGGGAGAATTAAATTAAATTTAATTCCTAGGGAGACAGAGGCAGATGAATCTCTGTGGGTTCAAGGCTACCCTGGGCTACATGAGATTGAATCAGTCTAAAAGAAAAACAGAGCCAAGCGGTGGTGGCTCACATCTTTAATCCCAGCACTAGGAAGGTGGAGATGAGAAGTGATATATGAGAGATGGAATTCAGTCTGAGCATTCAGAGACAGGGTACCCCATTTGGTCTGAGGATTTCCTCGAGATAGCTATTGGCTGCTCTGTTACTCTGATCTTTCAGCATTTACTCCAGTATCTGCCTCCGGGTTTGTACTATTAAGGTCAATTAGAATTTGGGCTACACCTATTGAAGCAGTAAAAGCCTATGTTTTGGAGGGATGGGGTCTGGATACTAATCCCAGATCGCTCCGTTGGGTATGGGAACTAAGAGTTCATAGCCTCCTTTCTGCTTGATGTCCTGCCTATGCAATAGAGGTGTGATTGTGCTGGCCACTGTCTGTGCTGCATGCAGAAGGAACCAGCTTTAATTCGGTTAGAACCAGGGTGGGGGAGGGGGACACTGAGGTCGCTATCTCACAGATTTGTCTTACGGATGAAGTGGGTGACAACATGGCGTCTGGCATGTGGGAAGTCCTGGACACGTGAGCAGTGATACATCGTTAACATTTTTGTTTGGCTCTTGGTCATGCGTGTATGGGTGCATGTGCACTTGGGTGCACATCCATGTAGAGGCCAGAGGTCAACCTCAGATGTTCCTCAGGAGCCGTCCACACTGTTTTTGGGGTAGGAGCTCTCTTGGAACCCGTGCTCCCTGATTAGATGAGGCAGACTGGTGTTGATCCCCAGCGATCTTCCTGTCTGTGCCTCCCCGGGGCTGGGGTTACAGGTACACGCCACCATGCCTGCCTTACCACGTGGGTGCTCGGACTTGAACTTGGATCCTCAGGCTTTAGTGGTGAGCACTTTAGTGACTGAGCTGTCCCGCGCTACCGTCTCGCCCGCAAGAACCACGTGGGACACATAGGATACTTCTGCAGTAAAGCTTTAATGCCCCTTGGGAGAGCGGGCATCAGCCAACATGGCGGAGACCCAGATAAGATGGAACCCATCCCTTATATAGGAAACAGACCCTGCTTTGGACGTGTCATTCTTGGATTGGTTAACTGCTCCCAGTCCCAGGTGATACCTTGGGAGTAGTGGAAAAATACCAACACGTGTGAGCTTTCTAGCTCACCTGGCGGTGCAGCGCCATCTATGGTGGAGAGTGTGGTTGCGGCCTTCTACATCTCCCCCTAATTTTACTTCTTTGCAGAAAGGCAACTCCCTAGGAAGGTAAAGATAGAGGTCGCACTTCCCAAAATGAAAACATTAAAATGGGCTTACACGGAATCTGTCCCTAGGCTCATGACACCTGGAACTTATCCGGCCTGCCCTCTGCCATTTTTCTGGGAAAGGGAACATACGGCAGGAAACCCTTATGCAGAACGACTTATCTCTCAGAGAGGGCCATTCTCTGTGCGATGCTTTTCAGCTCCACAACCTTCAGGGCTAGCTAAGCCAAGCACTCCACCCTGTGCCATGGACCACAGTCCTAGGGGTGCAGGAGCTGGTTGGCTTAAACCTTACTGCTTTAACATAGATAACCACATATCAGAAGAGGCTCCCTATTCCAGGGTAGCCAGCGCTGTGCAAAAACCACTTTGTCCCTAAGACTTTGGGATTTGAGTCAGCAGACCATCCAGAGAAGAAACACTATTCCATAGCATAGGACTGTTCCAAACATTCCAACCCCCACCCATTCTTTGAAGTAGGAGATGAAGGACACAATCCAGGACTGGAATCCTTTGGCCAGGCTTATGTCCACTCGCGTGGAGTTGATTGTCACGATGGACCGTCTCAAGGAGGACAGCAAATCATCAAAATTCTCCTGCAAGATACAAAGACAATTCTCGGGACAAGTTAGCCACTTTTATAAAGTTCTCATATGGTACATTGGTCACACATAAGGCTGGAGTTTTCCATTTATAGCCCAATTGGGCAAGCTGCCATAAGATATCCACCTGTTCTTTATTCTACCTCTAATAGATGTATCTATGGTAGCCTGTTGATCCAGGGCTGTAGCCACTGTGGTAGATAACTGATTGAGGGTCTTTGTTTTTTATGGTATAGGCTGTGCTGCCATTTAAAAAATGTATAATGAACAGAGCATCGGGGGCAGTTCCTTTATTATTCCCCCCCTTTTTTAATTTTAACAAGAACTGGTAAGTCCTCCAGTCCAATTACCTAGAAGATAACTAGACAATTGCTTAATAATCTGGGATCGCAGGGGCACAACTCTCCAGCTGCATCAAGAAGTCTGTAGTATCCAATTTTTAATTTGAATAACCATGGCATTTTGTAACCTGTCTTGAAGATACCCATAGTGTTTAGCAGAAATAACTGACAGGATAAGGGAAACTGATAGCAAGCAATAGCACAGCAACAATAACATTGCAATGTACAGCAACAACAGCACAGCAATAACTGACAGACCAAGGGCAGGAGCTGGACCATCCCTTAGGAACCCGCCAGCTCCGCAGCAATCAGGCCAGACAGCTCCATAGCAGAGGCTTTGTCCTCAGGCCTCTGGACAGATGAATCCACAGCATGAATGTCAGTAGATGTATGTTAGCATTCCTAGAAAAAAAAACATAAACAAACTCTTCTCCCAAAATAACATTTAAGAGTATTAAAAAACTCAGTGTAAAAATTTAGCACAGTCAGTACTGGAAGTAGGCTGGTCTTGAACTTAGAGATCTACAGGTCTCTGTTTGTTGATATTAGATTTAAGATTTATTGGCTCCCGTATTCCTTGCCGGTACGGTGGCCTTGGGTTCCAGAGCCCGCCCACCATCCAAGGGCTGTGCTGCACGGCTCCCACGTGTCCCAGGCCAGGAAGTGGCGGCTCCACCCCCAGGCGCCCCTGCCTTCCCCGCGGGGCTAGCCTAGTTCTCTGAGGTCTGAGGCTGTGTTGGTGGCGGAGTGTGGCGGGAGCCGACACTCAGACCGAGGCGGCCAGGCCGGCAACATCTCAAGGTCTGCACCAGAGCCGCTGCGGCTCAAGGGGCCAATGGGAGAGGCGGCGAACAGGGCCGCTTTCCTACTAGCCAACTCTCAACACCTGTGCCACAGCAAAAGCGGCTATAAACTCTCATAGATCCAGCCAACGACCCAATCATCCCAAAATCCAAGGGCCCTTCGCATCCATCTCCCTGCGGATCCTGAAACATCAGACAAGCCAAGCGTATACACAGCAATCTTTTAGGAGGACTTGAGTTCTTAAAATGCTAAGCAGTTCTTAAAAACTTAAGTCGCACTATGTAGATGTAATACGGTACTGCCTGTTTACTGCGTCTAAACCTTAATTGCGCTTTTATTATGATAAATATGACCAGCCCTGCCTGAAGTCAGCATCCTTTAGCATAGCCAAATGGAACCAGAGTCATTTTAGCCTCAGAGACCCGCACAGTTTTAGGTACATTGTAAGCCTTTTGGCCCGGCTGCCTGTGGCACCACTGTGACATCCTCCAGGCCAGGCACCAACCGAGCCGCACCAATTGAGCCGGCGCAACGTGCTCCCCACCATAGCCACAGAGCAAAGTTCCATTCCAGCCGCCCTCCAGCCCCAGCTGCACCCATTCCGAGCCCAAACCGGTGCATGGAGCAAAGCTGAACTCAGAGAAGCAGGCTTGAAAGGACCTCATTTAATCTTTTAGGGAATTTGGGCGTCGTTTAGTCTCTTTGGCTGCTTCCTGCTGAAATTGGGCCGTTGCATTCTTAGGGGTATACACTACAACATTTCAGGAGGTCTCGGTGATTCAAACCATGTGGATCTCAAGCACATACTTAGGCTCCCATCCTCCGTGGAGGCGAAAACGAAACCTCTCCTCCAAAACATCATATTCTTAAGCCCATGTTTTAAATTTAAACTACCTTTTTAGCAGTTCCTAAATTCAAATATCTTTCTCCTGTCCAGTACATAAAAAACAACATGAACAACATAACATAAAGCTTTTGACCTTGTAAATCAGCCTTCTCCCCCATTTTTACTTTTTTAAAATCACTGAGGGGTCCTTTTTAACTTATTTTCTTTTCTGTCTCCCCCATTCTTTACCGGAGGGTCATTTTTTAACTTATCTGGGTGCGCGCACAACCTCCCACTGCTGCTCAGTTTCTGATATGCTCTCTGGACTTTAGAGCGTACCTCTCTAAGCATGCATGCCTGCAGTTCTGAATCCTCCTTGTGTCCAAGGGGTCTCCGGCGGTGCAAAGTTCTTCTTTTTCCCGGGTATGGCACCAGATGTCCCGCGCTACCGTCTCGCCCGCAAGAACCACGCGGGACACATAGGATACTTCTGCAGTAAAGCTTTAATGCCCCTTGGGAGAGCGGGCATCAGCCAACATGGCGGAGACCCAGATAAGATGGAACCCATCCCTTATATAGGAAACAGACCCTGCTTTGGACGTGTCATTCTTGGATTGGTTAACTGCTCCCAGTCCCAGGTGATACCTTGGGAGTAGTGGAAAAATACCAACACGTGTGAGCTTTCTAGCTCACCTGGCGGTGCAGCGCCATCTATGGTGGAGAGTGTGGTTGCGGCTCACCACGTGGGTGCTCAGACTTGAACTTGGATCCTCAGGCTTTAGTGGTGAGCACTTTAGTGACTGAGCCATCTCCCCAGCCATAGCATTTGTCTTTTCTTCCCTTTAGCTGTGGTTTGATATAAATCCAATACTAGCCTTGATCTGAAGCATTCTTTTGATTTTTGAGACTTGTTCTCCAGAACATATTGTCCGCTGTTCATTTGTGGTCCATTCAGTTATTGCTAAGAAGGTATGGTCACGTGACACAAACTTCCAGCTTGGTAGCTTAGCTTGGGCTACAGACAGGCTGCATTAATTCTCTGAAAAAGAGCAAGCAAAACTAAGTCAAATTTTCCCCTGAATCCTTATTTACTTCCCATGGTCATTTGCAATATTACATAAGAGGTATTTCATTTGCAATAATGTGGGAGAGGTGTCACATAAATTCTTGCTCAATAATCAATCATGACTGAACCTTTTCTGTCACTGTTAGTTCCTGGGTCTTGTCTGAGTCGATGTGACCTTTCCTGACCGCCTACCACATCGCAGCTCCTGGGCATGCAAAAAGAGAACCTGTCTCTTGCTGTTTGCAGAGGCAACACCTGAGAGGCTAATAACTGGATGGCCACTTTGTGAATGACACAGTGGAGCCTGTAGTCTAAGAACAGTGAGCACATGGGTGAGAAGGAAGTAAGCTCCCTGGAGGGCAGTGGAGGGGTCCAGTGGACACAGCAGTTCCCGGGGACACACATGGAAAACGGGAGCAGGACACAAACCTTCAGATGGGTGCCATGGGCTTTACGCTTTGTTGTGTTTAAGCTTATCAAGTAGGAGGGCGTATAGGACCAGAGTGAGCTCTCTGGTGGCAGTGTGGGAGATTTGGGGGATCACCAGAACCAGGGAACCAAGTAGTAAGCTATTGCAGTGATGAGGGGCGATGAGAGGAGGTAGGTCTTAAGTGGGTGTGGGTGGTGAGAAGGACTGAGCTGTTACTGCGACCTGAGGTTCCTCGTTGGCCCGTGCTGGTAGGTGATGAGGGTCTCAGAGTGTAACATGAGGGCCGGTTTGTTGGGGTTTCTGTCCCACCCAGTACCCCAACAAGCCAGCAAGTCCCAAGAAAAATCACACAGAGTCTACATTAGGTTATAAACTGATTGGCCCTTAGCTCTGGCTACTTATTAGCTCTTATAACTTATGTTACCCCATTATCCTTATCTATGTTAGCCACATGGGCTCAGTACCTTTCTCAGTGTGACGGCTTACATGTTGCCTCTTCGGTGGTCTGCGCAGAAATGGCTGAGGAACCTTTTTCCTCCCTAGCCTTATCCTATTCTCATTATTCCGCCTCTACTTCCTGTCTGGTTGACCCGCCTATACTTCCTGCCTGGCCAATCAGCGTTTTATTAAAATACATGATTGACAGAATACAGATAATTTTCCTGCACCATTTCCCTCTTTTTTTTTTTAAACAAAGGAAAATACCCATAGTCCATTTGTTGGGAATGTGGGCGTAGTATTTCAGGCTACTTCCTGCTGGTTGGGGACACTGATAATCTTATGGAGTCCTGTGTGTGATTTTCCTTGGGACTATGCCAGCTCTGGGGTACCGGGCTGGACGGAAACCCCAACAAGCTGGCCCCATCATACTACATATGGCGCCAACGTGTGGACAACTGTATCCACATAAAGCCTGAGACAGCTTGGGAAGTAATTCTAAAACAAAATAACATCATTATGCATGGTTTCTTGGTAGCAGCAATTTCTCGGGTCTGCTCTGCTTGCTAGAAGCAAGCAAATGCTCTCATCTAAGAGAGGCTTCCTGACTCAGCTTTAGCTGCAAAACCTTGCAGCTCATTAAGAGGTCCTGCCACAAAACACAACATCAGAGAAGGACAGACTCAGATGGAAGATAATGCGCTCCAGCTGACTTGCTACATTGATAGAGCCGGGGATATCCGGTGGGAGCGTGTAGACATATGTGGACCTAGGAGTCGGGAGACCATTGCCCGTGATTATTTGGGAAGGGCCCTGGCTTAGATATACCCCCATAGGTGGATACTTGTTCCTTACACCTGAACTCTGAGTCTCATTATGTCTGGAGTCTTGGCTTGATATTGTTGAGACCCCCTAGGCCTCTGTGTTTGTTTTTGTCTTCCATGGTGGCTGCTTCCCTGCAAACCTACTCCTGAGGAATAACTGGCTGATGTTTCCTCATTCTAAGGGTGCCCCGGTGCTCACTGAGTGCTGAGACAGCCTAGCATATGCTGGGACTTCCTGTTGCTGACAGTCATTATGCTTGTGGGTCCTGCACTCTGTGGCTACAGCCTTGGGCCTACCTGTGCTCAGAGTGCCCTCTCTGACCCGTGGGAGGCATCTTAGAAACCAGTCTTCATAACTGACATTCACCTTGCCTGGTCTGGAGGAGAGCGGGAAGTGATTCGGAATTTAAATAAATAAAAAATGCCCAGGGTGCTCTAGTTTGCTGTGGGAATGGAAAGAAGAGTTAGCAACTTCTCTTAACCTTCAGAAGGCAAACAGAGGTGAGCGTCTCAATAAATCAAACATGAAGGTGTTGCCCCCAAGTGGCACAAAAAAAGATTAGATTCCCACTATCAGTTTCTATTAATGGCTCTTGATGGCTTACAGAAGTAGTGTTTTTTTTAAAAAAATGACCCCCGTGAATTGCTGAGTTTATAATTTGGGGAACTCATGTTTATGGTTATTTTGAAGTCAGTGGTTGCTCCTATCCCATCCAGTGTGGCCCCACCTCTGTTAACAGCGCTGGTAGTCAGCCGTGCCCCACCCTCCCCAGCACCGTCTTGGGGGTTTTCATCTGGCGTCAGATCCAGAGCAACCCGGGCAGGCTTTTCCCCCCTCACTCATCCTGGGAGCCTCCCGACGTCTTCACACAGGCGTGTGCTTTTCTGGGCAGTGCTCCTGAGAGGTGAGTTCTGTCTTACTTTCGTTGGATGATCTTGGCTGGGGAGTCTCACTTCCTTGGCCCTGGTTTCCTAATCCATATCGGAAGGGAGGTGACCACACGCCAGTGAAGTAAGTGCCGCTTATACCATCCTGTCCTCTCTGCTCATTCTCACACCCCCCCTTTCCACTGTGAGGGGAACCCATGTGTGCTGGACAATTTCATGTCTTCTTAGCACAGGCTGGAGTTCTCGGACAGGAGGGAACCTCAGTTGAGGAAATGACTCCATAAGATTTGACTGTAGGCTGTTTTCTTAATTAGTGATTAATGGAGGAAGGGCCCAGCTCATTGTGGTGGTTCTGGGCTCTGTAAGAAAGCAGGTTGAGCAAGCCTGGGGTGGGTGGGGGGAAACAAGCCAGTAAGCAGCACCCTCCATGGCCTCTGCCTCAGCTCCTGCCTTCAGGTTCCTGCCCTGTGTGAGTTCCTGCCCTGAATTCCTTCAGTGACAGGCTGTGATCTCGAAGTACAAGCCAGGTAAATCTTGCTCCCACCCCACCCCAAAACTTACTTTTGATTTTGGTATTTTCTCACAGCATAACTAGGGTACCACGGCTGATCCCGGCAGCCTGGTCTCACACCACGCTGAAGGATGTGCTTCTTTTTCCCCACCCCCACCCCTGCCTTCACTCTGTTGGCCCAGGGGTGGGTTTGGGCCGCAGGAACAGTTCCTCCAGTTTGTTTGTTAGCCAGGTCTGTGCGACCACACTTTAAAAACCTGATTGAACAGCTTCCCACCCTCCTGCCCTCCACCAAGATAGGAGCAAAGATTTGCAAAAAAATACCTGTAGAGTCCTCAGTTAATGCTAAGGGCGGAATGGAGTGCAAATTGCTTAGTGCTCAGATCAATTTCCTTCCTGCTCCTCAGTGTTCTCTGTCATGTAGTAGTCTGTCTACACAACAAGCCCACTGTCATAGAAAATGGATATTGACCGGGCTATAGGAGTATAAACGTTCTCTGCTTGTGAATGGAAGAACAGTTAGAAAACCCACATCCACTCTCCCTCCTCACACCCCCCCTGACAGGTGTACCTGCTCTTGCTTGGTCCCCACCTCAGCTGTCCTCACGTGACACACAAGAGCTGGAGTACTGATTCCACGTGCATCTTTGCTGTGTGACATGGAACAAGTTACTTCCACCTCCCCGGATCTCAGCCGCATCTGTACAATGGGAATAATCACTGTTTTCCTTTAGGATTGTGATGAGAATTTCCGAGGTCTCCTGGTTCTGCTGGATAGCCTTGCTTTGTTTGATGTGTGAACACCAAGGGAAAGGTGGCTCTTCGTCGATTGCTATCATGGCAGTGTCGGGCTTCATAACCAGTCGTTGTACAAAGGGAGGACATGGCTGCTCCAGTGTATGGATGAGGGGAAGGTTTTTATTGTAGATACAAGGGAGAGCACAGCCAGAAGCATCGGGAAGAGTCCAGAGAAGAGTGAGAAAGCAGACTAAACATGGCCAGCCGACTGGGTCAGGCTGCGGGGCGCGGGTTGGTAAGAGAGGAAGAGAGAGTGTCAGCAAAAGAGACTACGAGAGAGGGACAGGAAAGAGGGGACCCAGAGGGGAAGACAGAAGAGGGAGCACAGCTGAGATACCAGAGCTATATGAGGGCGAGAAGCTGGGGAAGGGAAGCCTGTTAGAGGACAGGTTTAGGGTAGCGGGTGGGGTTAGAAGATCTGAGGGGATTCACAGGTACCCAGTGACCTGGAGGCCATCAGGTGCTTCAACCTGCTAATAGAGAACGCAGAAGCCATTTGTCCTTTCTGACAGCGATGAGAACCTGGCTCCTTTGGGGGAGAGAGAGAGACAGAGACAGACACACAGAGAGAGATCTGGTAGAGTACTCCAGCATTTGGGGGAAGGGAGTTTCCTTTGACCCTGATGGTAGTTGAGTGGTTTGGAATGGACAGGGAAATAATGGGAGTAGGAGTCTGCCCAAAGCACATCTGCTTGGAACTCTTTTCCTTTGGTACTTGGCTGTGTGTGTGTGTGTGTGTGTGTGTACATCCGTGTGCGTGTGTGCATGTCTGTATGTATGTTTGCATACCTGTACATATGCATACATGTGTGTATGTATGCATGTCACTGTATGATCCTGTATGTGCATATTTATTAGCCTCATCATCTACAAAACAGCCACCATGAGCTGATAATCCTACCCTAGTTTAAGAGTGAGAAGCAACCCCCAAAATAGGCAGAGGGCTTCTTCCAGAGGAGGAAGGCAATGCTTCAGACATAATAAATCCATGGCCCTGGCAGCTTTTAGTATTTTCTGTCTGGGGGGGAAAAATGGCGAATAAATAATAAAATAAATAAATAAATAAAATTTACGTTAATCTAAGAATTACCTTACAGTGTTTTTTGAAAGGAAGAAAAAGGAAGAGGCTGAGCTAGCAGAACTATTTCAAGATGATTTAGCAGGTGAGCGGGAGTTAGCCGTGACTGTTTTATGTCTCGTCTATTAGGGACTGTACTCCGCGACAGATCTGTTCTAAGTTATACAGTTGTTCGGCAAAACTTTCGTGGGTTTTTAAATTGACTGTAATGTTTGGCAATTGGAATATAAATTTACTCAAGCCTCTTATTTGGCCGCCTCAATGGCGCATTACAAAGTATTTTATCTTTGTAATGCAGATCAGTGTCTGATCTGCTTAAGCTTTACAGCAAGCTTCCGTTGTGTGTTGTGCGTCCTGCCGCTCTCTTTACGACTCATGCTGAGCCAGGCTGGGTGCTCTGCCTCCTGCTGGTCCCTAGGCTACTCCTGGGTACTGGGGAGGGGGCTCACCAGCCGAGCCTAGGGTGTAAACAGACCTCTTGATCTTCATGCTCGGTTTTTCCTTGATCCCCATCAAGTGTCTGTGGTGGGAGGCAACCCGGGGGAACCATTTGCCCTAACCCCACTTGGGGATCTGCCTGCTTGGTCCTCCCTGTGGTTCTAAAGGTAAATTCTCAAGCCTTTGTCATTGCACAAGTCTCCCTACTCTGCCTCCTCTTCTTTCTCTTCCTCCCCTCCCCTCCTCCTCTTCTTTCTTTTCCTCCCCTCCTCCCCTTCCTTCTCTTTCTCCAACAATGTCTGACTATGTAGCTGAAGCTGGCCTGGAACTCAGTATGTAGACAGAGGCTTCAAATTCACAGAGGCACACCTACCTCTGTTTCTCGAGTGCTAGAATTAAAGGCGTGCCATGTTATGACTGGCAGAGAATGAATTTCTCGGAAGACTAAATAAATACAGTCATTCTTCACCTTTTTACACCCTACTTTCTCCTCTCTGCCCCTCTGGTCTACAAATGCAGCTTTCCCGATGGACTCTGGCTGACAGAGGAAAGTGTGTGTTTTCTGGGTGTCTGTGGGTGTTGGCCTGACACACACTTCTCTGCCTCAATTCCACTTCTCCTGACACACCCACAGGCTGTTACATCTTGTCCTGTCCTCCCCCAGATTCCCATCTTCCCAGGCAAGAAGGCAAGAGCCACATCTGTTTTTCTATGTCTGCTTTTGGGCCTCCGGGCTCCGCTCAGTTCTTCCTTCTCTAAGGTCCCCAGGATTGCATCTTCCAGCTGTTAATGAGTTTGCTTAACATTCATGGTCACAGTTGTGTGCCCCTCCTGTGGCTGCACTTTCCTTCAGAGCAGGGATTTGTGACTATTCAGCCTTCACGTCCCCATGGTGTCTGACATACAAAGAGTTTGAGAGGCATACGCCCTGAGTCTAGGACCGTAACAGGCTAAGCGCTGACAACTAAGGTACACTCCCAAACCCAGATGCATTTTGTGACTTAGATTTTGAGATAGAAGGACAAAGAATTGATTTTCTTTGAAAGATTTATGTGTATATGTGTGTGCATGTCGGTGTGTGTGTGTGTGTGTTGGTGTGGCAAAATAGTCTCCGCCGTGCATGTTTAAACGTGAGGACGTAAGAGGGGGATGAATTAGTCTTCACAGTGTTTAAACATGGGGATACAAGGGGTGAAGTGGGGTGGGTAGGTGGAGGGAGAGACGAAGGTGTACAATAAGGGTTGAATGGCAATCAACAACGGCAAGTTCCCAGAGAAGATGGGAGGATGTGTCTCTGGGCTGCGGACTGAAGGGCTGGCCTTTTGTCTGAGGAAGGAAACCTCTTTGTTTATAACAGAGAAGAAGGGGATGGCTGAAGTGAGGGAGCTTTGGGACAACAGCCGAGCAAGGTGACCTTGAGTATGCCTTCCATTTCTCAGTGGCATTAATGTACAGCCAAACGTCTACCAGTAACCGTTACAGCCGCATAGGAGTGGCTAAGAGTGCTGACCGCAGGTGTTTGTAGTTAGCTGCTCATTCAATACCCACCTCCAACCAACAGACCTCTCTTGTGGGCTCTGTGCTGTAGAGGAGGCTGACGTATACGAAGTTTAAGAGACATGAGCAAAGTCACAGTTGCTGAGTAAGGACCAGGATTTGAACCTTTGGCTGGTCCCCAAACCTTTGTGATTGCCATTACCATTACGATGGTGACTGATGGCTATTGTTATAACAGGGACATTAGGTTATAGATGTTTGCTCTTTTAGGCTGCATTGTGTGGTTCATGCATGGTTCTAAGAGACCAGATAAGCTTTAGTTTTCATGTCTCAATTGAACTGTGTGAAGCTTTGCGATTCTGAGAACAGTAGAAGAAAACAAAGTCGACCTCAAGGCCCTCCCCCTCATCGTGGCCTGAGATGCAGGTAGCAGGTGTCGTATTCTGTCCTGAAAGCTTGTGTAGGAACAAAGCGGATATTTGCCAGCTTTCGGCTGGTTTAAGGGAGGCCTGCAATTTGTTGTCTTCTCACAAAGGTCTCGCTGTATTTTTGTGGCAATTGCTCAATGCACACCATGCCCTCTAGTGGCCAAATTCTCCCACAAGTTAAGGGGTGTCCACTCCAGCCAGGCAGGGCAGTGGGGTAGGAGTCGCCTGGCCTGGCTTGGCAAGCAGGCAGTCTCTGGTCGAGGCTCGAAAATCCCTGTGTTTCATTCTGTCATTGCTCCTCTCCCCACGCCCCACAAGAATGCAGTGGGCAGCTGAAGACTCCAGCGGACCCAGGCTCTAGCATCATCTCGTAGGCCTGAAGCTTGGACAGGCAGCAGTGAGGGACGGAGCCCAGGGTAGGAGTATGGCTTTGAAGATAGAAAGTTCAGGAGCCATCGGAGGAACTGACCTGCATAAAAATGTTGGTGCCCTCCCTTAGGAAATGGGAGAGCACTAACCGCGGAGGGCTGAGTGGGCGAAGAGTGTGGGAATGGCTCGCTAGCTCCTGATCCGTCAGAAAAGGCTGGTTGTCTTGTCTCCGGCTTAAGATCAGGAATAAGTGAGAGCCACCTCTGATAACAGTTTGGCTGGGTTAGGAGTTAGTCCTCACTGGACAGCATGCTTTGGGGACGGTAGATATCTTCCTGGCATCCTCCTTATCAACCACTCAGTAAATTTCTGTCCGTGCATAAAAGCTGTCTTAGTCGCAAATGGAAGGATGCCCTCTGATTCCCGAGCTGCAGTGGATTTTGATTTTTTTTTTTTTTTTTAAGATAGGGTCTTGCTATGTAGTAGTCCTGGCTGGCCTAGGATTCTTTGTAGACAAGGCTGGCCTAGGATTCTTTGTAGACAAGGCTGGCCTTGAATTCATAGAGAGATCCACCAGCCTCTGCCTTTCCAGTGCTGAGATTAGGGCTGTGCGCCTTCACACCTGGTCTGGATTTTTATCAGTGTTCTAGTGGTTGCAGTTATAATAGTTCAATCTTGTATAGAACTTACCCTGAGCCTCCTTCTTAATCTCTATAATTTGCTTCCTATAGGGAGTCTTTCATTCTTAACTAGAAAACCAAGTTCATGATCTGCCATCTGATTCTTTATGGAAAAGACATCCACCCACCCACCCACACACCCCCACTCCCACACATAAGTACACATAAAACAAATAATTAACTCTTTAGAAAAAACACCCCATACATTGAGTCAGACTCTAGTCTATCTATGTATGGCGTGTGTGCATGCCTGTGTGTATAAGCATATTGCATGCATGCAGGTGCCTATGGAGGCCAGGAGAGGGCATCAGATTTTCTGAAACTAATGTACGTGTGAACTGTGAGCGGCAGTGTGGGTGTTGGGAACCGAACCCAGGTTCTCTGCCAGACTAGCAGGTGCTCTTAACCTCTAAGCCATCTCTTCAGTCTGCCCTCTGTTTTTTATTTTAAAGAATTTAAACATGGCTTATACTTTAGTGCCCCATTGTATGGCTATATGCTGCATGCTCAAAGTCTTTCCAAACTGACATTTTTATGTATTGGAAATATTTTAAGGTTGCCTATCTAGCTCCTTGCCCTTCCTTTCACCGAGCCAAGGTCTCACTATGTGGACCATTCAAGGATGATCTTGAACTCACAGAGATCCATGCTCTGCCTCTGGAGGGCAGGGATGGAAGGTATACCCTGGCATGCCTGACTCAAAGTTGTAGTCTTTTAACTGAAAATGGCCCCTTCCTTTGTTACCCAGTGAACGAAGTACTCAGTGTTCTCAGGGCTTCCAGAAACGCTCATAGAGTTGATCTGGTTTGCAGCGTACATGGTTGTTTTCCCTGACTCCTTCACACATCAGCTGTACAAATGCAGGAAGATAGCACAGACTTTATTCTGAGATTGCGTTGCTCGTGTGCTTTTGTAGAACTCTAATCTGAAAGACAGCGACCAGTGCAGCCTCCATCTGGGAGGGCTGCAAATCTCTTATAGGTCTGACTTCAGGCAGCTCTTGCCCTCTACCTCAGTGAGGTCAATTGAGAAACTGTAAATGCTTGTCATGTAGAACCTGTGTTGTCACACATGTATGCAGTGTGAAACGGTCAAGATGATGACCATGCCCATCACCTTGAATAGTTATGCTCCTACACACACACACACACACACACACACACACACACCCTGGGTAAGAACATGGATGCTCACTGAGCACTTTCCAAGTGTCCAGTACACCGTTGCTGACTGAGGCTATCATACAGCGCCATAGGTCCCCAGAGTGTACTCAATCTGTGAGCCAGGTACCCCCTCCCCCACAAAGTCCTCAAGTGATTTTTGAATGTATAAATGTCTGAAACTTTAGATTCTTTTCTTCATTAAGACAAAAATTAAAGGATTCACTCTGGTTCCAATACTTTGGTGAGAAAGGGAGAGAAGCCACTGAGGACTGGGCTGAACTGCCTGCACACGCAGGGAGCTGGTGATGGCTGTGTGCACACTGCACACGCAGGGGCTGGTGATGGCTGTGTGCACACTGCACACGTAGGGGCTGGTGATGGCTGTGTGCACACACAGGGAGCTGATGATGGCTGTGTGCACACACAGGGAGCTGGTGATGGCTGTGTGCACACTGCACACGTAGGGGGCTGGTGATGGCTGTGTGCACACGCAGGGAGCTGGTGATGGTTGTGTGCACACAGGGAAGCTGTTACCCAGTGGGTGCTATGCTAATCCCCTTCTGGACCAATAATCAACACGATCTTCACAACACATGTGCGGTGCTTGTTTATCCCCACATAAGAGGAGAAACTGAAGTGTGTAGCAGAGAAGTGACTTGATAGTCACCATGTGATCAGACCCAGGCCCGTCCAAGCCACCTTCTTAGAAACTTGTCTTGCCCTAGAACAACTTTTTTTTTGTTGTTGTTATATCCTGGAGAGATGTTGGGGTAGGGTGAGGGAGAGATTGCTAGGTTGGGGCTGAAGAGCACTGTCTGCTCTTCCAGAAGACCTGAGTCATCCACAGGATGCTCACAGGTCTGTAACTCCAGTTACAGGAGATTCAATCTTCTCTTCTGGCTATCGTGTGCACTAGGCGTGCATGAGGTACACAGACATACATGTAGAAAAAACAGTTATACACATAACATTAAAATCTTTTTTTCTTTTTGAAAAGAAAGTCTTTAGCATAGAAGTCAAACCTTTTCCATGATCCCAGTTTCCAACTTTAGAATAATACAGACAAAATCTGGATATCATACCAGTGTTTCTAATGAGGGAGACTTGTTTTCAGAAGATTTTCTTCTAGCAACATTCAAATTCTATAGGCTGAAACCAACGGCTTTGTACAGTCTGGAGACTGATTTATAATAGCCATATGTTCAGTTTGAATGAGTGAGTTTATTAAATATACTGCAGGCCAAAGTGAAACAATAAGCAAGTAGCAGAGAGAGAGGAAAAGAAAAAAGATAGATGATATAGATACACGTAGATGATAAATATACATAGACATACATAGATTGTCATAGATAAGTCAGAGATATAGAGATGGAGATATGTCTGTCAGAGAGAGAGATGGAGATAGAAATAGAAATAGATAAATAGGGAGGGAGAGAGAGAGAGGGAGAGAGAGAGAGAGAGAGAGAGAGAGAGAGAGAGAGCCTGAATAGCGAGAGCTCCAGGCAGAACAGTGTCCTTTCAGGTGAGACTTCCAACTAAAGAACAAATAGCAGGTAGAGATAGCATCATCTGCTTGGATGCTCAGAGTATCCAGGGAAGCCAACTGAGGGAGACAGGTTGATGTTCCCAGTCGAGCTTTTTCTCTATGGCTGAGCATCCAGCGGCTCCTTCCCACCACAGGCAGTTTTCTATGGGGAAGGCTAAGTACTGGGTGCTTCAGCTTCTAGCCTGGAAGCCTGTAGCTGCAAACCAGTTGAATTTAATCAACAGGATGATGCTCCACCCAGCCGGGGCTGACCTCCTCTGGTAAGAGTTGCTATCTGACTCTTCTACAGATCTTGGAACGCAAAGTACGTGTTCCAGAAGCGCCCACACTGAGCACTAGTATTCTCAGTTCCACAGCCATCTGAACAACTGACAGCCAGTCGGTCGTCGTCACTCTTGAGCCGTCTCAGCAGTCACCTTGGTGAGAGAGTAGGCACAGAGAGGTGGTTCTGGGGCAGCTGGGTTCCTTCCCAGGGGTATTTAAATTCTCCAACAATATGCAAATGAGCGCTCAGACCGGCAACCCCTTCTTCTTACCCTTCCAAGGCTTTGTGGGGATGTTTATATTTTGTTAATGTTGAGCCCAATTTTGTGGTGAACACCTTGTAGTGTGTGGATGGCGTGGCTTTGGATTTGGGACTTTAGCTGCGGTCCACGAAGGGGATGAGGGATAGCGTGCCCTCCTTTGAGATGGCTGCAACTTTCTCTGTGCTGACTGTGCAGGTGCTTGAAGACCCATGCTTCCCAGCAAGCCCAGCAGCCTCCTTGGTCCATCTTGGCACCATAACTGCCCAGCTCTGTATAGCTGGGCATCTGTTGGCTGCTGATTGCCTCTTCGTTCACAGGGAAGAAAGACGGAAGCAGAGGGCTCCTAACTCCTGTTCAGAACTCACAGCTTATTAGTGGTACAGCTGGTTCTGAGTTCAGGCGCTCCACCTTGCCCGAGGAAACCGAGGCGGGAAGGCAACCGTGTGTTCTGTCCAGGCTGTTAGCAAACCAGCAGGAGCAGGCAGCTGCCCCGTGGCTCAGCCATCTCCAGGTCTAGCCTGGCCTCGACCAGACATTCCTAGCGCTTGGAGTTGTACACATTGCTTCCTGTGGGTCTCCCTGCCCAGCTCCAGCCACTGCAGTTGGCAGCTTCATACTCTGTGAATTTTATTTGCAATCAATAAATAAGGAAAGCTATTATCATCAGGGCTTTGTGTCCTCATCATCTATCTCTTCTGTCACCCCCCATTTCAGGCAGAAGGGCTGCTCACCCAGCATCTCCCGCGCATCTTTGTTTCTGGGCCGGGGACTGAGATCCAAACAAAGAGCTCAGGATGTCCAAGCATAAAACACTGTATTCAGACATTATTGTGTTTGAGATTGGCGCCGGGGGAGGAAAAAGTCATTACCTCGTCAGGCTCTTTGTACTTATTAGATGCGACAAAGAGTTTTGTTGCTTCAGCCAAATGTGACGGCTCTGACGGGAAGAGGCTTCATATTGAGGTGTTTTCAGACAGCCATGGCTTCCGGCCATCTCTGCCAGCTTTGTGGGAGGCACCTGATCAGAGTGAGCTTCGAGTTGGCAAAGAAGTTCGGATCACAGTTCCACTTCAGACATCGTTTCGTGGTAGGAGCTGCATAATGGTGCACAGCTAATTAGGAGTCCAGGCTCCTGGTAACCGCCACACTCTCTCATAGTAACAAACGTTTCTGATGCATTATGTGCTTGGGAAGGCTAACACTCCATTTCAGGGATGCCACAGAGTCCGGGAACTTCAGTTGTGGGTGAATTTGGGTGTGTGGCTATACATGCAAATCTGTGCACATGCGTGTGGGGCCCAGAGGTCAACACTGGGTGTTGTTCCTCAGGAGCCGTCTCCCTTGTTGTTTTTTCCTCCCAAGATTTATTTTACTTATTTTATATGTATGTGTGTGGATCTGAGTGTACATGTGTGTGATCTGAGTACATGTCCATGTATGGGTCTGAGTGTATGTATGTATGTGGGTCTGAGTTGTGTATGTGTGTGGCTCCAAGTGTACGTATGTGCATGTGTGTGCACTCCCAGAAAACCCCAAAGGAGCACCATCAGGTACCTTGAGGACAGAGAGGGCATTGAGTTTCCTGGAATGTGTTACAGGTGGTTTGTGAGACCCCTGATAATAGGCACTAGGAACTAAATTCGGGTTCTGCTGCTCTTGGTGTTAGTCACCAAGCTATCTCTCCAACCCACACCTTGGTTTTTGAGACAGGGTCTCTCATTGGCCTGCAACTTGCCAAGTGGACCAGCAGGTCTGCATACCTCCCTGCCCCCAGCCTACTCCCAGCATTGCAGGTGTGTCCTGCTAACACCCTGCTCTAGAAGCACCTTGGATGGTATGCTGTGCTCTCCCCAAGACATAGGTAGCTGATGGACTGGCACAGCCTGTGCTTGAGGTCCTGAGAGGTGTCTTCTGTTAAAATGCAAGTCAGACAGAGATGGAGGTGTGTTCGCTCCTGGCTGATCTAGTGCCTCATCAGGCAGCTCCGTGTGGAGGCAGCTCAGTCGAAAGTGAGTTCTACAAACCAGTCCGAACGGTAGCAGAAGATCAGGTCGTCTTGATACATGGAGATATACTATGATAACAGTAGATATAGGGGGCAGGAACCTGCGGGTCTCCCTGTGGAGGCCCAAAAATGTGAGCCCAGTTCCGCCTTGTCTGAAGGTCGGAGTTTTAGCTTGTTCCAAGTTGTTGACAACAGGTGTGGCTACACACCCTGAGCTAGGGTGTGGTTACTTGGCCTTTTTGACATTAAGATGGCCCACACAGGTAGATCTACTCCACCCCGACCAATGGGCAAGATATTCGAGCATTGTTCCACTCCTTCAGGTTACTTGGTTTAGGGTGGGTTCACTGCCTAAACAGCAGAATGCCTTTCTCATGGATATATGGCTTGATGGCTCAAAGTATTGAAGCAAATGACTGTTTAGGGTGCCCTTTGCATCATGTTAAAGCAGTCTTTGTCATCTTCCCCCTGTTATGGTGGGGTATAAAAGTGTACGGAAAATTAAACGCGGACAATTTCATATTCACTGGAACTCCCACCCGGTACTATCCTATGTTTGTTTTATTATTTTTTACTACTGTCTTCGTTCTCTTTACTGTTTTCCTAATCCCCAAGCCCCTACCCTGGTAAGTGGCATTTTTGTTGAAGCTGGTCTCCCACATCTCCCTTAATGCTAATAACACCCAGGTGAGCTGATACTTGTGCCTTATGTCACCCACCCTGCCCTCATGACACTGTTTCTCCCTCCGAGAAATGAGGGTGTGAGACGTTAAATAACCAGTTGGGTGCTACAGCTGGAATAAAATCCATATCTGACTAAAAGCTGTGCTCGCAATGAAGCCTTGCAGCTCCCAGAAGGTTAAATGGGAAGCACTGATCCTGGCCTTGGGGAGAATTTTGTTCTAAAGCATGGATGTGACTTTTGTGTGTTTGGTGATAAGCCTGAAGGTTGTTGTTCTTTTCACTACTCTCTGCTTTTTCTGACTTTCCCTGACTGGACAAAATGCTTAACTAAAAAAAAAAAAAAACGTTTATTTTTATGTTTAATGGATTGCGTGTGGAAGGGGCATTGGGCTTGGGCTGTCTGCATTGTACATGCAAGGCTTTATCCCTGAGCTATAACCCAGGCCCTGAATCTTTATCAGTCCAGTAAACAATATGTGTAGTCTTGGGTAGACACTCTTTGGGCTTCTAGAATTACTTCTAAAGGAATGTCGTGGTAGGAGAAACAGCGTCTCAGCAGGTGATGGAGGAAATCTAGCAGGACGAGGCATGGGAAGGAGCTTGGATAAACAGAGTCAGGATTAGCAGGCAAGGCTTTCCAGCAAGGAGAAAGGGGACCAGAATCACCTCCTGCAGCCCTGAGTTTTGAGCCAAGCTCCAGTATTAACAGTTTGCTAATTTCTTGATGCTTAGTTTCTCTGTCTGCAAAGTTGGAATGTTAAGCAATGTTGAGTAACCAGGATGTGACTCCTACAAGTTGCCCACAAAGCTGAAGGAAGGTGGTGCACAGAGTTCTTTCTTGCTTACCCATGTTTAAGCCGGAGAGACAGCCTCTCCCTGGGTGTATTCTGAGCATGAAAAGAATCTTTTAAAGATCAGTTTCTAAGTCTCATTCTGAGATTCCTGGAGGCAGGATTGCCATTTCAGAGTGAGGTAGATAGAGGTAAGAGTCTGTGGCTGGTTGCTTTGCTTCACTGACTTTCAGGGTGAACCCCAATATTTGTCTCTGGGTTTTATTAATTGTACTTCATAAAGGAGACCATTCAGTTGTGTGGTGTATCTTGCGACTGATTTCTTTCCAACATAAAACAGGAGTACAGCATTTGGGGCAGAACTCAGTTGTGCAGTACTCATGTATGAGCCCCTGGGTTCATACAAACACACACAACCAAACACACACACACACACACACGCCGATGTGCACATGTGCATGCATTAAGAACGTCACCTTTATTTTCAGTGCTCTAAATCAATCACCATGGCATCTGGGACAATTTGTCATTATTTTAGAAAATTAAAATTGTAGGAGAGGAAAACAGATAGCTCTAGTTTCTAAAGTATTTATTGTATAGAAGCCAGAAGGAGAATATATAAGGATAAATGTTTATTACTCCCAAATTCTATCCTATTCTCTCCCCCTCCTTCTTTTTTTGAGATAGGTGTCTCAAAAAACCATGTAACCCAGGCTGTAGTGTGAATCTAATTGGTCTTAATAATAAAAACATGGAGTCAGATATTGGGGTCAATGCTGAAAGATCAGAGAAGTAAAGGAGCCGGCCACTACCTCTCAGGAATCCTCAGACCAAAGGGGCAGCTCCTGGCTCCTCCCACTTTATATCCCTCTCTCAAATCACTTCCTGCCTCCCCCCCTCTTGGAGCTGGGATCAAAGGTGTGTGCCACCACCGCCTGGCCTCTATGGTTAACTAGTGGTTAGGTAACCTCTGTCCCTCAGGCAAGCTTTGTTTGCTAGAGCACAAACTGAGTATCACCACACCAGGCGGCCTTAGATTTGTGTATGTCTATCCAAGCCTCCCCAGTGCCGGGATTACAGACAGGTGTCACCATGCTTAGCCAGGTTACAGTCTTCACGTTCTATTGCTTCACAGTGAAGAGAACTCATGACCAAGGCAATTCTTACAAAAGGAAGCATTTAAGTGGGAACTTGCTTACAGTTTCAGAAGCTTAGTCCTTTATCACCATAGCGGAGAGCCTGGCAGCACACAGACATGTGTTGGAGCAGCAGCTGAGACCTTCACATTCTGATCCACAGGCAGGAGAGGGAGCAAATGAGCCTGGGCCCGGCATGGGGCTTTGAGACCTCAAGCCCACCTTTAGTGACACACTTCCTCCAGCAAAGTCATGCTTACTCCAATGGTGCGGGAGAATTGTCTGTATTCTGTCAATCAAGTATTTTAATAAAACGCTGATTGGCCAGGCAGGCAGTATAGGTGGGCCAACCAGACAGGAAGGAGAGGCGTGGCGATGAGAACAGGAGTATTCTGGGAAGCAGGAAGCTCCCTCGCCATTCCTGTGCAGACCACCGAAGAGGCAGCATGTAACCTGCCCAGCTGAAAAAGGTACTGAGCTGTGTGGCTAACATAGATAAGGATAATGGGGTAATATATGTTATAAAAGCTAATAAGTAGCCAGAGCTAAGGGCCAATCAGTTTATAACCTAATGTAGACTCCGTGTGATTTTCCTTGGGACTTGCTGGCTTGTTGGGGTACTGGGCAGGACAGAAACCCCAACAAGCCGGCCCTCATGCTACACTCCAATAAGGTCCCTCCTCTTAATCCTTCCAATCCTATCAGAGTTCTACTCCCTGGTAACTAAGCACTCAAATCTATGAGTCTGTGTGGGCCACTCTTATTCAAACCACCACTGTTACTATTTAGCCCCAGAAACCCAAGTATTGTATGTTTTCTGTCATGAGGATTGTAGACTTAAATTCCGATAAATAATTCCGATAAATTCCAGTATATATAAATGGATAAATATGTAGGACAGGAACTTAGCATGGAGACACTGAAGGGGATGGTGAGGTCTGAAGGGAAGGGGTGTGGTCAGTGGAGCACAGGCGATTCAAGCAGAAGATGGAGCTATTAGGGTAGAGACTGGGCGGAGCCTGGAGACGGTGGGAGAGGGAACAAGAGCAAAGTATAGTGATACACACGTGTGAAGGTGTCGCCAAAGCCTGGTTCTGTGTGTGGCAACCATAAACTATTTTTAAAAGAGACAAACCACAGGAATGTGTGCATGGTTGGTGGATGAAACCAGACCAGTGAATGTTAGCACCTGCTGAGTAGACTGCGGGCTCGTGTGGCCCATGCGTTCAAGGCTTGACTTCCACATAGCCAAAGATGGGGGTAGAGGCTTTAGGGAGTGAGTCTGTAGGAGAGCATGGTCATTGTATGCTCTTGAAGCTTATGGGGAACTGTTTTTTTTCCTCTCAGGCTTTGCATCCTGGCCCAGGGTCAGAGCTGTTTCTTCTTTCACACTCTCTGCACACACTGGGACCTTTCAGAAACCACGAGGCAGAAGAAATCTCGTCCTTCATAACCTAATCACTCAGGGGCTTTGCTATCACGGCAGAAAGCTGACGACTATGTGGGTGTAGGCGGCTTACTATAGAGGCCGTTTGAAACTGTCCAGATATTAAAAAATCTTCACAGACATGGCATCATAATAGATTCTTTTCTATAAATACTTAGTTCAAGTCTGCTGAGCGTAACAGAGCAAAATATATAAACAAGACTAAATGGTAAATTTTGAACACATCTTTTTTCTTCTTTTCCCTCTCCTAGAGATTGGTTTCTAAAGGATCCCTCGAAGGCTTAAAAGTAATCAGACAGCCATTCAGCGTGTGCCGTCCAGGTTATAACTCAAGTTTCACAGTGAATGACATGGAGAAGGGAAATAAGGGGAGATGGCGCCCGCCTTGCCTCTCTGATACCCTGTAGCATCTGTTAGTTGTCCTTATTTTGTTGTATAGGCTGATAAACTCAAATTAATGACTACATGAGCATTGATTTGATATTTCAGTGGGTTTACTGTTCAATGTTTGTTTTCTCAAGGCAGAACTAAAATTTCTTTAATTTTTTTAAGATTTAAAATTTTTAAAATTGGCTTTTTTGTGGGTATGTGTGTGGCATATATTTATGCTTGGTCTCTCTCTCTGGGTGTTGTGTTGTGTGTTGTGGGGGGGGGGCAGTGTGATGCGGTGTGTGTGTGTGTGTGTGTGTGTGTTTGTGTGTGTGTGTGGCCTGAAGTCCATGCCACTTATCTTTCTTGATTGCTCTCCACTTCTTGTGTTACAGCTGGGCAGAGTTTTTTTTTTGCTGGTCCTGAGGTTTGCAGTTTTGACTATTCTAACTAGCTAGCTTGCTCTGGGGACCCACATCTCTTCCCCCATACTGCTGGGATTACAAGCAGCCACCAAGCCTGTCTGGCTTCTTTGTGAGTACTGGGAACCCTCACACCACATAGCAAATGCTTTATCCACTGAGCCATCTCAGTATACACATTACAGTCTCTTTACGTAAGCATGTAGTAAGCATGCACAGATATCTTTCAGAACAGAGGCTTGAAGCCAGTCAAATGTTTCCTTTCTTAGGGTGGTTTTTATTTGGCTTTCCAGATGCTGAAGAATTCTCTATTTTAAAGAAATTCTTAAAGTCTAATCAAAGTATTAGGATTTGTCTCTGTTTTGGTTTTCTGCGTAACATCGCTAGTAAGTAATGTTGTTGTTTTGTTTCTTACCTCAGAGGTGTCCTTATATATGATCCTCATCTATATGCAGAGCATATCTATTCCCTGCTGGGGGCAGGACACACCCCATAAACCTTGTTGGTTCTTAGTTGATATTCTCCTTAAACTACTCCTTGTGTATACCTAATACATGTATGTATTGTGTCACATGCAGTATGTATATACTTAGTACATAATGTGTTATGTTTACCATACATTAATTTATTTACCCCTAGCATATAAGCATGCACCATATATCCAATATCTTCGACTAGGGACACTTTTACAGCGGAGGGATACAGTGTGGCGATGCATCCCTTTAATTCCAGCACTTGACAGGCAGAAGCAGGTGAATCACTACATAGAGAGACCCTGTGTGCCATGTCGTGCCCACCCCAACAAAGGAAAGAAAAAACATAATTGACTTTCCCCATGTCTGTTAGATTCTTCCTCATTTCTGCGTGTATTTATTGTGCTTATCTTGAGGCATTCCTGCTTCTGGAATAAATTCTCAGATGTACCTACTCTGTTCTTTGCAACTCTAACTTTGGCCTTGGTTTTATAACATGGCCACGGATCTCAGTTTGTTTTCTTTGACCTGCATTGTCTTTCAGCCCCATCTATTGTTGTTTTATCTTTAAATCCTTGCCCCAAGTGCTTGCTTATTTGTGGGATTCAGAACTGATTTTTCAGTTTGTCCTGCTTTGTGTGTGTACACAGTTTACATGGTGATTTCTTTCTATTTTCCATTGTTTCTAGCTTACCTCTGCTCTCTGCTCGGGAGCCTTGTGTAGATTTTCCTGTCTGCTTTGGTACGGTTTGGGCGGCTCCTAAACTTCCCCTCCCTGAGCATCTCGTTTCCTTTCCCTTACAATCTGGGATGTGAGGGAGGTTGTTGCCGGCTTCTCTAATGTGACGGACTGACAGAATCTTGGGCATGAGCTGGGAGTAAGGGAGGTCATGTGGTCTTGGTGGCTGTCTTAGATTGCTTTCTGTTGTTGTGATAAAACACTGACCCAAAGCAGCTTGGGGAGGAAAGGGTTGATTTCATCTTCCATCACGGAGGGAAGCCAGGACAGGAATGTATGCAGAGGTAGGCGCCGAAGCCATGGCTGTAGAGGGAACACTGCTTACTGGCTTGCTTCCCAGGGCTTGCTCTGCCTGCTTTCTTATCCACCCAGGACTATAGCTCAGAGGTGGTCCCACCCGCAGTGAACTGGGCCCTTGAATGGCAATCATCAATCGAGAAGACGTCCACAGGCCAACCTGGTGGTGGGGTTTTCTTACCCAAGTCATTCTTCTCAAGTGATTCCAGCTGCGTCAAGTTAGCACAAACCTTTGCCCTGCCCGTCATTGAGGAATGCATGGTGTCTTTTGGAGAGGATGAGCAAACCTAGAGTCCTCACTCTACTCTTGTATTTAATTTTGTTTGTCGATGACAGACGTGTCGCAAAAACAACATCCATGTCAGGAAGATTTGTTTTGTTCACAGACACAGAGGAGCCGGTCCATCAGGGCAGGGAGGACACAGCAGTACATCTCAGTTCAGTGCCGTCGCTGACCAGGAGAAGGTTCGGAATGCTCGCTCTCAGCTGGCTTTCTCTTTTGTCTGCTCTTACTACCGTCAGGCCTCCAGCATGTGGATGGTATACCCAAAGGATTGGGCATGACTGGCCAGAGCGGAGAAACAGGAGGATCACCAAGGTCTGGCCACAGGTCTGGCCACAGGAGCAGGAGAATTCACCACCAGACATCCAATGCATGGGTGACCCTATTATGTCAACTGAGTTCCATTCCAGTCCCCGAATGTCCCCGAAGCAGTTTCCTGGTTCCAGCCAAGGTCTCCTTGTATAGACAGAAACTGCAGATGACACAGAGGTTTAGGGACTTGTGAGTCTTTCACAGTGATTTCTCATGGTAATGAGAGGCCCTGATTACCATTTGGTTTTTCCCTGAACACCGTGAGAAAAGGAGATTGTTACGCCAACCTGAATAATTCCAGCCAGTGTGACAATTCTATTTCTCACTTTAAATTAACATATTGCCACCCTGATGCTTCCTCAGGTCCTCTGGACATTTTAGTTAGTACGACTCAGTGTTTTCTCGTCTGATTGCCCCTGGACATTGACAAGCGTAAGCCAGCCACCTTCCAGAAACCTCTATTTCCATCTCACATCCTCTGTTTATTTCTACATCAAACACAGTTAGTGTCTGGCTAATTCATCTGTATTAAAACGTGTTAAGACCAGATAAAATTCAAGTCACCTAAGAAAACTGGTGATAAAACTTTTTTTTTGGATCTCATTTTGTGTCTACTTCAAAGTTTTCGAGCAGGAAGACTAGCTTGGGGGAAACTGAGGCAGAGTCCTTCAATAATTTTGCAGAGATCATTTAGAGTTTAGGTTTAATGTGTCTTCGTTTGAGGTAGAAGGGGCTTTATACTACATCCGCTGCCTGGTATGAAGATGCGGGGGTCATCAGGAGAGGCAGAGGTGAGCTAGGCAGAGCCTGGAAGCGGGAGAGGAGAGCCAGGGTTTGCACTGCTCCGCCTCAGACAACACAACACTTCTTCCCTGCCTTGGTCTCACTTACCTCTTGCTTGCTTCTTCGGAAAAGCCAGGTGTGGTGACAGGAAGCTCGGAAGCTAGGAACAAAGAGCAACACCTGAACCATTACAGATTCTGCGTGTTTGCTTTTTTTTTTTTTTTTTCCAGAGTTCGGATGTCTGCTACAAGGACTACTCCATTCGGTTCCTATAAGGAAAATCCCAGTTGTGAAACTATGGAGGGAGTCTTGTTAGCTACATCATCAGGACTGATAATTTAATCAGAAAGTGGGATGAAGCATGAAATTTGTTCAAGAACCAGCCATAAAAGGAACCCCAATGCATATGTACCTGTAATATTTTGCTTTGAATTAAGATGTAGAAGGCGCTTCTTTGCATAGGATTGATAGGACTCCAGGCTTCTACTTTGAGGACAAGCCTACCAGTTATAGCCTCGCCACACCCTCCCCGTGCAGATGACACAGTGAGCTGTCTAAATGGAGTCTGTTAAAAAGAACGAAAAAAAAATTACAAATGACTTTGAGAACCAGAATCAACCTAACATTTTGCCACCCCAGTTCTTACATCAAACTTTCAGGGTGACTCTGAGAAGCCCGTTGCAAAGCATACATCCTTGTCTGGGTAGAAGAAGCTCTTCCGTTTGCTCTCATGTTTGAATATTCAAACGATTTTAAAGAAAATGCATTGTTACCGCAACAAACCACCAGCATTGTAAGAAATGTTCTCTAGAAGTAGGACACCAGGGCACTGACAGCCACAGAGTGACCCACAGCGAAGCCGGGACCCGCCATCAGCCATGGGGAGGGGGCAGACTGTGACTCCATCTGCATGCTGGGTGGAGGTCAGAGAGAACTCTCCGGCACACGCCTTGGAGGTCACCTTGTCCAAACTCAGCTCGTCCAGCGTTAAGACAGTTGAACTCCAGAGAGGTCGGATTACCCGCGGCAGGTCACAGAGAATCTCCTAATGCATCTGTTTCCCAACTCTGAGACTTGATGGTGTTTTGTGGGGATTGTTTCCCAATACGATTGTCAAGTTTCCCACTTAGATTTAGTCTAAATACATTGTATGTATCAATAGGCAGGGGTGCATCTGTGTGCATGTGCACACCTGTGTTAAGATTTGTGGTTAAGGTAGCTGTGACTTTTATAATATTTAATAACAAAGACAAACTAAATTGATACCGTTCCCAAAAAATAGAAGTCGGCATTCTCTAATTTGTCCTTGTGTCTGTCGGTCACGGAAGCCACCTTCCTTCTTCCAACGTAAGCAACACGCTAGCACTTAGCTTCTCTTTGTATTTTGAAAACCATGAGATATTTTCAGCACCTCCTGGAGTTGATATTTATCTAACACTTTTTGTGTATTTCTTATTTGCCTTTATTTATAGTCAGTATTTCTTGGTTTCCATCTGGCCTTACTTTTCTTCTTGGAGAATATATTTAATGTTTGTTATAGTGTGTGTGTGTGTACGTGTGTGTATGTGTACGTGTGTGTATGTGTGTGTGTGTGTGTGTGTGTGTGAGGAGGTGTGTATGTGTGTGAGGTGTGTGTGTATGTGTGTAAAGAGGTGTGTGTGTGCGTGCACACACATGTATGTATGCGATGAATAAGTACTACCTGTTTCTTCTGACACGGTCTCACTCTCAGTCTAGGCTGCCTGGTACTCATATCAGCCTCAGCCTCCTGAGTGCTAAGATTACGGACATGAGCTGTAACATCCAACTTTTAATACTTTTTTTTTTAATTTTTAGTATTTTACTTTATTGAGGCAGTATTTTCCTGGATGACTCTGGCTGGCCTAGAACTCCCTATATGGACCAGACTGACTTGGAACTCACCAGTCTCTGCATCCTGAGTGCAAACGCTGGCATTAGAGGCCTGGGCCCATGTGCCTGGCTGTTAGTAAGCTTCTTTCTTGCTCGCCACTTGTCCACAAGATTTCTCCTTTGTTCTGGGACTGTGGAAGTTTTATGACAATGTAACTGTAATGTATGACCTGTGTGTTGTAATATGTATGTAATATGTATGCTTGTGTTTGCACTTGTGTTTGATCTGTAATTGAAGTCTTACACAGTTTAGAAGAGTCTCCACCATTGTGTCTATTTTTCTTAGGCATTTGCCTGTGCTCCCTCACCTGTGAGCTAAACCCTGTCCCACTGTCTGAGTCCCTTGTGTGCTTTCTGGCCTTGTTCTTGACTTTCGCCACACGCAGAGTCTGCTCTGAGTCACTCCTCAAGGATGTCTAACTTCCCAGTAAACCCATTCTTTGTGTTCTTAATTCAGTTATAAAATCTGAGTCACAAAGTTTTCCTTCCAGTTCTTTTAAACCCCTCAATTCTCAGTACTGGCTCTTCGTTTCTCAAACAGTCACCATTGCTATCTCAAGGTCCGTGTTTGGTAATTTCATTCTCTGACATTTGTTTTGGCCTATTTTTGCTGTATTCTGCATTTCCTGGTTTCCGACTTTGTGGATGTCATACGAATGGTCAGTTTTGACTGGGCCTCCCCACGGTGTTAAGATTGCAGAGGTGACATCAAACCCTGGTTGATGCTCCCCGCCCACCTGCGGGGACATCGCATTCGCTTCTCGCTGGTGGTGACGGTAGGCAGAGAAGAACCTGCAGAAGCACATGGAGGATGTGATTTGAAGCTAGGCTTCCAGCACCGCATGGCTGTCAAGACTTTCGTCCCTGTTAGTGGTTTAAAGCTGCTGGGTGACATGTGCAGGTGTACATGTTGGTGTGTGTGTAGAGATGGGCGTTCAATGTCAGGTGTCTCCCTCCAGTGCCCTCCACATCACTTTTTGAGTCCGGGGCTTCACTTGATGTCTCTCAGGACTAGGTGCACCTTAGCACACCCAGCTTTTCTTGTGGGTCCTGGGGTTCAGACACAGGCCCTCGGGCTTACATGACAAGCACTTTACTGATTGGGTTACCTCCTCAGACCTTAAAGTTCTTAATCAGTTGCTTTTGGATTCTATTCTAGAGGAATTCCCAGCACTGCCTATGCAGTGAGGTCTGGAAGCCATCAAGCAGCCCTAAAGCATTAGCTTCTTAGCCTCTCTTGCTCCTGGAGTTTTCCTCTACCTCTAACACCAGCCTTCTTTCCCCTTTATTCCTGCCTCAGCTTACTTCGTTAGGACCAAGTCCACATCTTTGATCTAAGGATGCTCTACTAGCGAGTGGTTCCTTACGTTGTCCTCTTGCTTGTGAGCCCCAGGAATGTGTCTGCCTCTCTTCTCCAACATCAAGATTGTAAACATACAATGCTTATAAGTATATAATGTTATAAGCATATAATGCTTATAGGCATAAAATATAATAAATATATTATAAGCATATAATATTTATAAGCATATAATGCTTGAGATTTCATAAACCTGGGCTTTGGGGATAGTACTGAGTTCCAAGCAGTCTGTCTCACAAGTCATCTTCCCAACCTTTGACTGTCAAGTTCTGCTCCTGTGAGGCTGACAGTAGCGGCTCATCTTGTGTGTTAGTTACTTTTATCTCGCTGTGATAAAACGCCCTTACCAAGGCTTGTGGTCCCAGAGAGTCAGATTCTGTGACAATGGGGAGAACATGGCAGCAGGTGACAGGCATGGTGGCAGGGAGCAGAAGGCTTACATCTTGAGCTGTGAGCACACAGTGGAGGAAGGGAACCCCAAGCAGGGCTTAAGCTGTCAACTCCTGTCCCAGAGATACTGCTTCAGCAAGGCTGCACCTTCTAAACCTCCCCAAACTGACATTAACTCGAAACCAGGTGTTCAAATGCTTGAGACTATGGGGGCTCTTTCTTATCAACCAGCACTCCAGGGTTGATTCTATCAGCCTCTTTACAGACCTTGGACCGATCTCATCCCTGTTCCAGGGGATAAAGTTTCATTCATGCACTTCATTACCTTCCCTTTCTTGGAAGGAGTTGCTAAAATAGACAAACAAATGAACCAAAACCAAACAATCAGAAAAGAGTCACAATGTAGTCACAGAGACATCTTCCAACAAAGTTTCTCTGGGGTAGAAACGGAGGGGACAGAAAGTCCCTGGCACATGCATAGTGCCATGTGTGTCTGGCCTTAAGGCACATGCAGTATCTCCTGCGATTGCACTGCTGTGTCCAGAGCCCAGGCTGTGGGTGAACGGATGTGATGTACATGGATAGAAGGTGCCTAGGGATTTCACAGGGCCAGGACTTTGCCTCAGGCCCTTTAATTCATATCTAGTTAGTGTAAATGGCAGGGACACTGTGTATCTGAGAGGTCACACCAACCAGTGCCCCAGAGGAAGCTCCTCAGGATGGAAGTCTCCCTTGTCCTTCATTGCCATATTTCAGGTGCTGCCTACTGTGTAACATGAGGGCCGGCTTGTTGGGGTACCTGTCCCGCCAAGTACCCCACAGCTGGCAAGCCCCCAAGACAATCACAAAGAGGACTCCATAACATTATAACTGATTGGCCCATTAGCTCAGTCTTCTTATTAACTAATTCTTACATCTTACAGTAACCCATAATTCTTGTCTGTGTTAGCCATGTGGCTCAGTACCTTTTCCAGCAGGGCGGGTTACATCTTGCTTCTCTGTGGTCCAGGCAGGAATGGAGAAATGGGCTTCCTCCTTCCTAGCCTTTTCCTGTTCTCATTGCCCCGCCTCTCCTTCCTGTCTGATTGACCCGCCTATACTTCCTGCCTGGCCAATCAGCGTTTTATTAAAATACATGATTGACAGAATACAGATAATTCTCCCGCACCACTACTGCATCATCTGATGTATCTTTCTCAGTGTTGGGAATGTCAATGGCTTTTGCCTTCTTAGAGCTTTTTTTCTATTTCTATTCTCTTCCCCTCTGGTCCTTTCATCTGTGGCTGCTGCTTTGGGCTCTAATTCCTGATGTTACTATTTGCACACATTCCCTAATACTCCATTCTTGGCCCTTTAAAAATTTTTTTACAGCCCCCTCCGTGTGTGTGTGTGTGTGTGTGTGTAAGGGGGGGGGGAATTGATTACTGAGGCTTTTCACTCCTCTGTCTCAGTGATGACTTCTGTGATACTAACTTTAAATCAGATTTCTCTCCAGGCATCTAGAACTGTTTTTCTAGCTACTAAGTTGATGACCTGGGTTTTCCATAATCGCCTAAAATACACTACTTAGAAGACAGTTCCTGAATTTCTGCTCACTCCTAGATATCTTTCTCAGCCTGTGTTTTATCTGGATTTCTCAGGGGTTGCCACATCCTGCAGCCAGAAACAAGACTCACCCTTTACTCCTCCCCACACGTCTTTCCAAGGCCGACCTGTCACTGAGAACTACTTCTCAACCCTCTCAGCCCTTCCTCCTGCCATCCCTACCATTGCTTTTGCTCTGGCCCGAGGCTGGCCTCAACTCACTACAGGCTGGCTTTAGACCTTCAGCAATCTCTCTCTTACACCTCAGATGCTGGGATTAGAGATGTGAACCTGTGTCAGACCCAGAAAGTCATCCTTCCCTGTGAGGTGTGACCTGTCCCATATACAATTCCTAGTATGTTATCTTTCTGAATAGAATTCTCTTGGCTTGTTGCCATCTGTAGGACACTTAGTTACTGTTCTATTGTTATGAGGAGACAGCATTGATTGGGGGCTTGCTTATGCTTCAAGCGTTGGGCCGTTGTCACCATGGCAGGCAAGTGTGGTACTGAAAGCTTATATCCTAATCCACAAGCAGGCAGGATGCCTGGAATGGTTTTTGAAACCCCAAAGCTCACCCCCAATGTCTCGTGTCCTCCAACAAGGCCACACCTCCTAATCCTTCCCAAACAATACCACTCTTTAGGGACCAAATATTCAAATATGTGAGCTTGTACGGGACTTGTAGGAAGTCTCATTAAGACTTCCCCAGAATCCATACTCCTCAGCTAACATTTGGGGTGGCTCCTTTCCAGGGCTGCTGTTTGTCTTCATGACTTCTTAAGACCAACAGAAAAGATGTCCCTTCAGGCATTTACCACCCAGAGACTGTAGCAAATGGGTTTGGAGAGTGGGTTAAGGCTTTATATTGGGGCATGGCACTTCTCTTAGGACAGGTAGCCTCATCCTAGCAGGGCAGACCTTGTCTATCAAAGTGTATGCTGGTGCTATGAACTTGCCAGCTGACCACTCCATAGATTCTGACATGGTGGCACCACTTCGGTCTCCTGAATGCCCTGCAAGCTCCCTGCTTCTATAACACTCCTTCCAGGGCTTGCCCATCTTCTAGTGTCTGTTTGGGTTGGGGCTTCACCCAAGCCCCTGGTATCCATGTGTCTGGGGAGTCTGAAATGTTTGGTGGAAAGTTCCATTCCAAGCCTCCTCCCCTGGGAGTTGTCACAGTCCAGACTCCACCTCCAAGAAAACCCACCAAACAGTGACCCCCCTCCCTAGTGAGGGTCAAGACCACTCCCATAGGCTATGTAAACTGCCCTCCTGTTATGGGAAGTCCTTCTGTCTATGTGTTGCTTTTCTTGGTTAATGAGTAAAGAAACTGTCTTGGCCTGTTGATAGGGCAGAACTTAGGTAAGTGGGGAAGATGGAACTGAATGCTGGGAAGAAGGAGGCAGAGTCAGGGGACGAGAATCTGCTGCCAGAGATAGATGTGCCGGAATTTTGCTGGTAGGCCATGACCTCGTGGTGATATACAGATTACTAGAAATGGGTTAAATTAAGATGTAAGAGTTAGCCAATAAGAGGCTAGAGCTAGGGCTGGAGAGATGGCTCAGCAGTTAAGGGCATTGCCCGCTCTTCCAAAGGTCCTGAGTTCAATTCCTGGCAACCACATGGTGGCTCACAACCATCTATAATGAGGTCTGGTGCCCTCTTCTGACCTGCAGGCATACACACAGACAGAATACTGTATACATAATAAATAAATAAATATTTTTAAAAAAGAAGCTAGAGCTAATGGGCCAAGCAGTGATTTAATTAATACAGTTTCTGTGTGGTTATTTCAGGACTAAGTTAGCCTGGCGGCCAGGATGAACAAGTGGCTCCTTCCCTCGCAACACCCCCCAGAGAATGAACATGTGGCTTTTCCAGTCTTCCTTCCCCTCTTCCATGGTTTTGTGGTTTTCCCGTTCTTCCTTCCTGTCTCCATCCCTGTGGGGCCTGGAACGCTGGCATCCATTAAGCCTGGGCTTTTTCTAATTTGGTTTGATTTGGTCTGATTTGGATTATTGTGTCGGTGGAGAGGCTTACTGGGATGCAAAAACTTTCCAGTGTCCACAATTTACTCCTTATCCTAGGGCCCCACTTGATATCACTGCTCCTCACTGGAATTCTGTGTCATCCCCCAGTGCTCTCTTCACACAGAGGACACACATTAGCCATGCCATATGTCACACTACTCTCTGACTTTGACTTTTTCTTTTTCTCCTCCTCCTCTTCCTCCTCTTCCTCCTCCTCTTCCTCCTCTTCCTCCTCTTCCTCCTCTTCCTCCTCTTCCTCCTCCTTCTAAGTTTTGAGGCAGGGTCTCAAGTTGTCTAGGCTGTCCTTGAACTTGTTTTGTACACAAGGATGACTTTGAATCCCTAATCCTCATACCTCCACCTCCCAAGGGCTAGAATTATAGGTATATAGATGCCTCAGTGCCTGGCTAACTTTTATATTTTTGCCTCCCTTTATACTCTGTGAATGTGAGGGCAAAGGATAATACATTATTCATCTTTATATTCCAGGTTATCAGTAAATTATTGTAGGCTATGGTTAGAAATCAACCAGGTGGTGGCGGCACATGTCTTTAATCTCAGCACTCAGGAGGCAGAGGCAGACAGATCTCTGTGAGTTCGAGGACTGCCTGGTCTATAAGAGTGAGTTCCAGGACAGCCAGAGCTGGAAAAACTAGGGATAAAAAAAGAAGGAAAAAGTCAACAAAACTCTAGATTCTAGGTTTAGACAGAATTACAGGGCTTTTGCTTATTACATAAAAACCTTGTAAACATGATAGTTCTATTCAGTGATGCAAAACTATTGCCAAGATACCCCAGGAGGAAGTTACCATTTCTTATCTACAGGTAAGAATAGGAAGTGAGGATGGTGACCACAGCAGGAGGAAGGCAGCCTGTTCTTTCCAGCAGCTTGTGAAGGGCCTCCAGGCAGGATTTAAAGGCGGCAGCATGTAGGAGGCAGCTCTGATGTGAGCAGGGCAGATGCGCCAGAACAAACTTGAATTAAGCCTTAGAGCAGATGGGGAGCCTCTTTTAAAACCCACAGTCGCAATTGTCTGGCCGTTTGACCTCCGGGCAAGTCATTAACCTCCGGGTCTTAGTTTCCACATCTGTAAAGTGGAGATAATAGTGTTTCCCTACTTCAAAGAATTATAGATTAATCAATGTCTGAAGATGTCTCTAACTTGGGCAGCGCTATGTAAATATCCAGGACAGCACCGAAGGGAGTCAGGTGAAAACTGCAGGGAAACAAAGCGGAGCCCCCTTTTAATTTATTCAAAACGCTCACAATGAAAACTAATGGCGAAGCATCCTCATCCTAGAAAACATTAAGGGAAGAGCAGTGTCATTTGTACTTTGGGAAAATATCTTTTAGCTGAGTAAGGCTTCTTATTTTCCATCCCTGCAAAGCAGAGGTGTGTACTGGGGCTGTGAACCTGGGCGGCGGGGACCAAGGCCTCTAGAATAATTCTAGAATAATTCTGCTGTCATTTTCCCTTTGGGAGCGTGCTAACGTGTGGCATGTTTCCTCCCCCATTTCTTCCTCCTTTCTCCCCACTGTCCAGCCTCCCTCCATCAGAGGAGAGTTCCCAGGCAGTGAGGGACCAGGCCGGGGCTTAGCAAGTCCAGCTCAGGGCTCTTGACTCCCTGAAGGAGGACTCGAGGCTGGAGAAGGAATTATGGATTCCTTCTGGATTATGTGCACTTTTGACAGTTTCATGGGATCCAGCATGAATAATTGTTCCTTCCCAGCCTATTTTAAAGGGTAGATTTCCTGAAAGAACTGGTTTGCTGGCTGGTTTTCGGATCTCCTCATGGTGAGTGGGTGGTGGGCAGAGATAATAAAGAGCGAAGTAGTCAAGTGGTTAAATGGTTCCCTGATCCCAGAAAACAAACTGACATAGAACCCCGGGGAGCTCTTTCTTTCTTTCTTTCTTTCTTTCTTTCTTTCTTTCTTTCTTTCTTTCTTTCTTTCTTCCTTTCTTCCTTTCTTCCTTTCTTCCTTTCTTCCTTTCTTCCTTTCCTTCCTTTCCTTCCTTTCCTTCCTTCCTTTCTTTCCTTCCTTCCTTTCCTTCCTTCCTTTCCTTCCTTCCTTCGTTTGTTTCTTTCTTTCTTTCTTTCTTTCTTTCTTTCTTTCTTTCTTTCTTTCTTTTTTGGTTTTTCAAGACAGAGTTTCTTCTGTAGCTTTTTGGAGACTGTCCTTGAACTAGCTCTTGTATCCCAGGCTAGCTCACAGAGATCCGCCTGCCTCTGCCTCCTGAGTGCTGGGATTAAAGGCCTGCACCACCACCACCCGGCAGGAGCTCTTTCTTTTTTAAAATTAATTTTACATACTAGCCATAGTTTCCTTTCCCTCCTCTCATCCTGTTCCCTCCCCATCTTCCTCTCTTACCTCCTCCATCCACTCCTCAGAAAGGGTAAGACCTCCCAGGGAGTCAACAAAGCATGGCATATCAAGTTGAGGCAGGACCAAGCCCCCCCCCCCCCCCCCCCCCCCCGCATTAAGGCTGAGTGAGGCAGCCTACCCTAGGGAATGCGCTCCAAAAAGCCAGCTCATGTGCCAGGGACAGATCCTGGTCTCATTGCTAGGGGCCCCAGAAACCGACCAAGCTACACAACTGTCGCCCCATTTGGAGGGCCTAGGTGGTCCCATGCAGGCTCCCCAGCTGTCGGTCCAGAGTCTGTGAACTCGCTCAGGTCAACTGCCTCTGTGGGTGTCCCCATCCTGATCTTGACCCCTCTGCCCATGTGTTACTCTTCTCTCTCTTCAGCTAGACCCCTGGAGCTAGACCCAGTGCTTGGCTGTAGATCTCTGCATCTGCTTCCATCAGTTATTGGATGAAGATTCTATGATGACAGCTAGGCTGGTCACCAAGCTGATTACAGGAGGTCAGTTCAGGCACCCTCTTCGCTATTGCTAGGAATCTTAGCTGGGGTCATCCTTGTGAATTCCTGGGAATGTCCCTGGCAACAGGTTTTTCCCTAACTCCATAATGGCTCCCTCTATTAATAAGCTATCTCTTTTGTTTCTCCCTCTCCGTCCCTCCCCTAACTCAACCATCCCGGTTCCTTATATTCCCATCCCCCATTCCCTCCTCTCTACACCCTCCTTCCCCCAGTTTACCCAGGGATCTCATCTGTTTTTCCCTTCCCAGGGTGATCCATGGGAAGATGGATCCTTCTTAGGGTCTCCAAGGAACCCTCATGATACAGAAAGGAGGCCAAAGGGCAGGTGGGTGGAGGGGGAACCAGAAGGTCAATAGAGAGAGAGAGGGCACCAATCTTAAGATGGAGACTTTGTGATTGAGGAAGGATGGAACAGGGCAGAGACCTGCTAGGCTAAAGGGAAACTTAGCATTTTTAGTGGGCCAGTGTCTTAGTTCCTCTTCCTTCCTTCCTCCCTTCTTCCCTCCCTCCCCCACCTCTCTTTCTGTTGTTGTTGTTGAGAATGCAGCACAAGGGAGAAGGCTTATTTGGCTCCAAGTCCCATCATATAGTCAATATGATGGGGAAGTCACATCAGCGGCTGGTCACCCCCAAGTCTGAAGTCAAGCAGCAGCGAGAACAAATGTTTGTCCCCCTTTCTCCATTTTCTGTGTCCCAAGAGCTCTTGCTAAGGAGAGAGCAACAGTCAGGATGGATCGTCCCACATGTGCTGGCTAGTTTTATGTCAACTTGAAACAAGCTAGAGTTATCTGAAGAGACAGAACTTCAATTGAGAAAATGCCTCCACAAGATCTGACCGTAGGACATTTTTAAATGAGCGATTAATGGGGGAGGGCCCAACCCACTGTGGGCGGCGCCATCCCTGGGGTAGTGGTTCTAGCTTCTAGAAGAAAGCAGGCTAAGTAAGTCATGGGGAGCAAGTAAGTAGGCAGCTCCCATCTGTGGCCTCTGCATCAGCTCCTGCCCTGTTTGAGGTACTGCCCTGGCTTTGTGTACTTTGGACCACAGTGTGGAGGTGTAAGCCAAATAAACCCTTTCTTCTGCAAGTTGCTATAGTCATGGTGTTTCATCACAGCCATAGAAACCTTAATGTTAATATAATCAATATAATCCCCCATAGGCACAGTGTCTTACAACATCCAGGCATATTCAAGAAACTTGAATTTAAAAACAAAAGCAATAGGGAGGGAAGGATAATGCTTCAGACGACAGAGAAAAGTATAGTGAAGGCTTCAATCTGATCCTGGTAGGAGCCTACGAGGTGGGACTTAATTCCTCTCTGTGAACGATGTCCTCCTAGCTAGTCTTGCTCCCTAGAGAGTATAGCAGCTCCCCCCCCCCCCCCCCACTTTCTCAGTCATATATTATACCAGGGAGGAGATCATCTTGTCTAAGCTCAGGTTTCCCACAGGACTGGATTATCTCGGATGCTCGGGGTTGGTACCTCCTCGGGAGGAATTTATTTACGGAGACAGGGTGTTACTGTGTAGCCTGGGCTGGCCTTGAACTCACAATTCTCCCATCTCAGACTTCTGAATGCTGGGATTATAGGTGTGTGCCGCTGAACCCGGCTCTGCTAAGAATGTTTAATATTCCCTCTATTGCTCGTTTCAGTGTGCATTGCTTCTCAGACAGTTTCTGTCAGGAAGTAGAGACAGGAGAAAGCCCTCCCGCATGTGAGTTGATGGTAAACGCTGCCTGTTGCCGGTTCAGTCCTGGTGGTATAACCTTGTCACTCAGCAGGGCAGTTTCTCTGCTTTGCTTTGTTACTCACCTCTTTCCTTTTTGAACTGTGAGAAGAATGCAGGTGTTGGCTGTCAGTACCTGAAGAGGAGCCCTGTGACCCTCGGGGATGTGAAGTCGCACAGTAGGCTGACTGAGAATACCTTTGTTTGGCTATTTTGAAATCATTAGTCCTCCTGGTACCATTGTAGAAGTGTGGTTCAGACCAGACTCAAGCCTTGTCAACTCCGTTGACGATGTGTGTGAAGACTTAGATATTTCTATCCTTCACAGTGTCTGGTTTTGCTTCCATTTGCCTTGTCTACTTTCAGAATTGGGGCCAAGCTTTTTATATAAGTGTAAGCAATAGCGGTGCATCACCGTATTCTTATTTTCCTGGCTTTCTGAGACCAACTCTTTTTGCTTTGTTAGTATTGCCTGAAACGGAACAAACCTTCTGTCTGTTTTTTATCTTCTGAATAAAATCTTTTCAGATAGCTTCTTTGGGGGAGGCTGGAATAATTAATTACCCTCCCCCATCTTTCTCAATACATTTAATTTGAACTTTCTTAATGAAAACTCATTTCTCATAAATGCAGGGCTGGCCCATGTTGTGTGTGTCTGCTCTGTCCCCCTTTGAGCGATGTGTAAATAAGAGGCAATCTGGTGATGAGTTTTGCTTCTGTCGTGTGGAAGGGTGGAGAGGGAGGAGGGTTTGATGAATAGAGGCAACCAGAAAATGTACTTGATAATAACGTGGCCTTGATTGATGTTGCAATTCCTGAAAAATTATCATTGTGATATAATTATTTGTTTATGAACTGTGCCCTGAGACTCCCAAGTTTTAGATTATTCATGGCCCAGATAAAACTCCAAAGTCAATAATTCATCAAGGGCATAATGGTTTTGCTTCAGGGAGGTGGGGGGGGGGGTCGCATGGATATTGCATCCTGTTTCTGACACTTCCACTATAAATCTGAGCACCTTTGCAGTACGGGGAGTGTCCCCTCCTTACCTTCTGCCTTCTTTGTCTCCTTAGTTTTAATAGCCTATGCATATTATTTCTAAAAACCCAAATTTTTATTTTTTCAGGGAAATTCTTCCAATACAGTCAATTTCTTTTATTTGGTGACTTCAAATAGCAAAAAAGCGGATGCAGTAAGTGACTGCATTTCCCCAGAAAAGACAAAAACTGGAAAGTCAATTCTAATTCTGGGAGGAACAAACAGCTGGCAAATATATTTTGGCTAGTCTTGATTTTGGCCAATAAAAAGGATTACGGAACCTCCCACATGTTCTGGAAAATGAAGGGTTAGAGCTCATAATTCTGTTTTAACTTTGCATAGAATTTACGCAAACGTGCCAAGAGCATTGGCATTTCCACCGGTTCTGGGGCCTTAGTGGGGTTGTTGAGGTACTTTCTCTAACCAGTCCCTCTTCTCTTGCCTCAGTTTACCTACAAGGGAGCAGCCCACTGCAAGCGCTTTTTATGGGTGCACTCCGTACCTACACCCAGACTTGCACATGTTTCTGGTTTCTACCATCTGTGTATGTAAGTGCCGTGAAAACGGAGCAGTCTTTCCCAAGACCGACTTTTTTCCAAGAATGACTTTCCCATTCTCAGTCACCCAGGTCCCTTCAGTTGTCACCATAGCACAGACCAAAAAGAAGGGAGACTGGCTGTAACCAACTCTGTAAGAGGACCTAGGTGTTCTGGTGGAGTGGAGGTTTGATAAGATGATAACTTGATATAGTGGCTAACAAATGAATGCAAGCACGAGAGCTAGAGTCCCCAATAAAAAGATGGACTAGGATCTCTATGGCCTGCAGACCCTGCTCGACCCTGCTCGACCCTGCTCGACCCTGCTCGCATCTACGGCTGCGTGATATGGCCAGTGACACATCGGGATATGGGCGCTGATGAACAGGCTTGTTCCCGTCCAGAAAAAAAGGTTTCTTCTTTTTCTCTTAGATTTTATTTTATTTACATTTTTGGGGGGAGGTTACAAGGGCAGAGGGCTGATATGAAGGGATGGGGAAATGAATGGGGCCAAGATGCATGATGTGAAAGACACAAAGAATAAATAGAAAGTTAAAAAAAAAGTTGAAGTTACCCAGCACCACTACACGCGATCTCCTTTACATACATACACACACACACACAGTGTGTGTGTAGTTGTACATGTGTGTTTACAGTGTGTGTAGTTGGGTGTTGTAGCTGTAATTAGTACAGATGAGGTTATAATGAAGTAGACAAGGTTCTTAATCTAATGAGATTGGTAAATCTAATGAGATCTGTAAAGAGCAGAGGAATTCCCGAGTGAATAAGGTCCCAAGTGACTGGGCTGTTGCCATGGGCTTGGCCATATCAAGGACCCAGGGATGGCAAAGCCTTCCTTGAGGGGTCTGAATGTGAGTGTCGACAGTGTGTGCGGAAGATGTCCACCATAGCTTTTTCTCCCGAGAGATCTGAGGACTGCTCTTCTCCAGAGACTAACTCTACTGAGACTCGCAGAAACCCCGCCCCCCTTGATGCAGCTCTACACCGGAGACCGCGCCTCCTTGTTTATCTGTCATTACCCCACTTCCTGGTGCAACTGTACACAATAACCCCACCCCTCTGCTTAGCTGTATATAATAAATAGGCTGCACTTTTGGGGTGCTACGGTTCTCTCGCTAAGAACCCAGATCACCTCGTCCCAGCTTTCTGTGTGTCCACGTGTCTGTCTATGGAGCTGCACTGAGTGTGGCGGTTGTCCTTAGACGAGAAAGGTATAACAGGAGAACTCTATGTGGAGACACGAGGGCACAGAGGAGATGGGGGTTAAGGTGGTGTGTGTATCAACGAAGAACTGTTGAGGATTGCTGGTAAGGCCAGAAGCTAAGAGAGAAGCACGGAACCTGTTCTGTTTCAGGTCTTCTTTGCTGCCACCCTGGCATCTGGCCTCTAAGAGTCACGAAAGCCACCCAGGCTGTGGCAATCAAGTGGTTCTAGGAAACCTATACAAGGGAGTTGATGAAATCTGGTATATTGAGACGCCTGTGGCTGGAGTGGGCAAGAATTCAGCCACAGTTCCATAGGGGAACTAGCCCTCAGCCTACAGCTCTACTGAAAACTTGACATCTGCCTTTGCATCTCTGAAAGCTAGACAGATGGAAGAGCGTTTAAACTTAGTCAGTTTGACAGCCGGAGGAATTTCAGCTCTAACCTTTTAGGGTAACTCTTCAACAGTGAGCTAGAAAGACGCTGAGCATTAGAATTCTACAATGGAGATCCCTCTCCATTCTTAGCCGTCCCTGGTCTGTTGTATAGGCCTGTGTTCATCTAGGAGGCTTTGAAAACAAGCTTTCTTTAGAGTTTAGTATCTGTTTTGTAGCTGGCCACAGGATACAGAGTCACGCTGTACCAAATCAGGAACTGCTTCGATCTACCACTCTCTGTCTACATAGATGTTGGATACAGAGAGGACAACATTGTAGGCAGGGGGCCACTCTGTGTGAGCCATGATGTAGGAATGGGTGAACACATTGCTTTACCCATTTTGAACTTCCTCTCTTGATACAGACTCAAGTTGTCCTGTCAAACATGGATATTTTCAGTAGACTCTCTGCCCCTTGATGATGGGTCATGCCATGTCTTCTTGTCTCCTATAGCCACCGTTCAGCTGGTCTTCACAGGGTCAACAGCGTTTGAAAATCATAGTCCTGGGCACTCTTGGAGGCCATGAAGTTGAACAGACAATGGTTCATGTCCATGGGGAATTTTTCAGGTCGGTCTTTCTTTTCTTTCTTTCGAATGATTTCCTAGGAGACCCAAGGGAACAGAAGGTGGCTGTGGTGTCCTGTTGCCTTACTGTAGCAGAAAGGTTTGCTGTTCCTGTCGTTTGTGGGCTCTGGGAATTGTGCTCCCTGACACATTTGTGTTTTTCACTGACATAAGGTGCCAGCAAAGCTGTTCCTTCCTGTCTGTCCTTGTCTTCCAAGACCTTTACTCTTCCTATGGTTTGGAATCTGTAGAAGAGCATTGGCTTGAACAGACCGTCTTCTGTGCTCGTTATTATACATTATCACCTTCCCTCAATGCTGGGCACAGGCCAGATTGCTTCCTTGTTAGCTTATTAAACATTCTCAATGTAAATAGACTCTGTCTAGGAGTAGGGGAAAAGGGGTAAGAATTACCGTCCACGAGGACTAAACCCAGCTTCTTCAAGCTCAACCAAGTGAATTTCTTCCATTTTGGCTTTTTGTTTACTGTGTGTAAACTTTTCTTTTTTCTTTTTATTGCTGAATGAATTTTGTCATTATCAGCTGGAAGACCTGAGGCAGTACAGGGAACTGGTGTCTGCCCTCTATCTCCCCGCTGCCGCCAATCTGCCCATCAACTATAAATTAGAGTGCTGACAAACTCATATGCTACCGGTCTGGCAGAGTACAGCCTCTCCACTTGTGCAGAGCTGGGGGCTCTGACTGGGCTGCCAGCCCTGGGGCTGGGGAAGTGGCAGAGTGTTTGGATGGACAGAAATATGATCCTAGAGTTCACTCACTTCTATGGCTGGGAAGTTATTCCATTAGTGACCCAACATTGATGGGTACGTATATGAGATAGGGAACTTGATGCTGAGGATAAGAATCTAGAATTTCTGCCACTTTTCCTGCAGAAGTGCTGGAGACTGGGAGAATCTGAACTCATCTACTATGTCTGGCTTGTCCACATTAACCGTCAGTGCTACCACTTCTGGATCACAGGGCTGAATGTTCAGAGATAGACTGCCATGGTTGGCCACCAGCATCATCCTCTGTGACTTATACAACTGTCCCTGTGTCTGGAGGAGACCCTGGCCTATGTGGAGTCCTGAAAGCAATCCCTGGGAGGCAGCACCACCAGTTCCCACCCGAGTACATTGGGTGGTTCATTCCTCATTCACCAGTCATTCATTTAAGATTGAGTTTCTACTCCTGTTTACTTTCTCAGTCCAACTATATATGGACTTAGCTGACTTCTAGGAACAAAGGAGAAGAAAGGAGCTGGGCAAAGCCAGTTATGTGTTTCTTTCTCTAAGTATTTCTGGATAAGGGCCCACACAGGGAAAGACAGAGAAACCTAGAGCCGTACAACCCCAACTACACTGCCATATCCACATCCCCATTAACAGCTACCGGCAATGTGACAAATGCCATCCAAGACTTAAAACTAGGAAGGTGATAGTTGCTATCGTCTGTAGTTTTTGTGCAAATGTTTGTCTCCTTTGCCAGTTCAATCTAGTTGTCTCCTTTTTCTGCAGCGTGTAGAGTTACCTACCGACCCACCTCATCCTTACCTTTGAGGTAACAGCTGGCACCTTAGAAAATCCTTCATATAACCTGCTTTGAAACACAACAGGCCACATGTTGACTTCACCGTAACACAGCCCAACCGTGACTTCCTCAGCCTGTCCACAAAGTAGGTATCGAGGATAGAGAGAGGGCAGAAGCATGAAACAGTCAGTTATACATTATAGATTATAAGAAATGAAAATATGGAGTGCATTTTCAATGATTAATGCATGAAAACTGTCACCACTTACTGCGCATTAACCAAGAAAAAAAATGCACTCTGCCCACAGCGGTTAATGTCGCAGGCCCATTGTTCGGTGTTGATAGCGTGCACAATAGATGCTCACTATGACAATGAGTTGGGGTAGCTGGGAATTCAGGATGGTTGCAAGTTCCGTGTAGTATTTGGATTAGCATCGTAATCTGTGCCTTGTCAGCCTCATTGGGAAACAAGCTACATGTATATTTTTCTTCAAAACTAGCAAAAATATGGATGCATTTTTTTTAAAAAGAAAAGCTTTTTCATTTTTTTTAAAGATAAAGAGTAATGACCAAGGTACCTGCTTAAACAAATACTACCAGCGCTCATTAGTTAGGATGGTTCCATGGAGAAGAAATGATGCCAGATAGTAACAAATCCAAGAGAAGTTTATTATGGGAATGGCACCTGCGGATGAAAAAATTAAGTTACATAAAGACAACCATGTATGTGACATGTATGAGAGTCTACAAAAGTATAAAAAGAACCCTGTTGTAAATGAAGTATGTACATTTCTGATTTGCAGCATTATCAATGGTCAATGAAAAAAAAATGTTTCAAAGTAAGCCAGGCACTCAGGAAGTTAAGTCCGGTTAGCTTCACACAAAACAAACGTAGCATAGCTGTCGCTTTGTAACGTTTTAATTATTTTTATATAGAGATTGTAGAGTTGGTAACACTGCTAAGGGCTTGGCGAACAGAAGATCCCTTTCCCCATTATTCAGCTACGTGGCACCAGTCTCCTCATAAAAGTTTTCATATATTTGTACAAGAAATAGTTAAAAACACAGACACAGTCTTCACAGGTAATGAAGTGTTTTTTTTTTCATTTTGTAATTTTAAACACTATGGATTTCGACAGCAGCTGTGATTATCTGTTAGTTTAAATCACCAGAAATCATTTTGACACAACACAGAAACATTTATAAAAGAAAAAAAAACCCAGCTGTCTAGCTGTACTTTGTAGCTGATAGGTGCATTCCCTTGATTGTTCGATAGCTAGAGTACGGCTTCCAAAACTAATCTTTAAATTTCTCCATCGGCTTTTTTTTCATCTTCTAAACTGACTTAAGTCCTTCAAGGGAGCTCAGTGCTAAGATCTGTGGCATTTAACTTCCGTCTGTTCTTGTTCCACCACGGCTTGGGCCCAACTCACGGGCTCAAAAGTTCTACAGGAATCCACTCAGCACGGTGGTAATGCAAAGGACAGCTGAGCTACTATATTAGCATTGCACGAATAAACAAATATATATGACAGTTCTATAGCCCATTAACCCCTCCCATTTTGTTAAAAAAAATGTTGGTTGGCCTTTGAAATCATTTTCTGTCTCACTGGTAATTGCCTTATGTCCTGCTCCGTCAGCCAACTTGAAAGGAAACCAAAGGAAAGCACCCACTGCTTAAAGGTAGAGCACAAAGGACTCTGGGAATGTTAACACTGAGGCTGTATGGCATCGATGTATTTACTGTATCTGAGCATTATTCTTCAGTGCTGCGCGTAGCGCTCCACTTCAGGAGCGTCACTCCCAGAATTCCACTGTGGGAAAAATGGCTCCATTAACCTTGAGCTAGTTAAGAGTCTCTTTTTTTTCTTTTTTCTTTTTTTTAATCTCTGAGAATGAAATAGATTAGGGGTACCCGAGAAGGGAAGCAGAGGAGAGAAAGGGGAGAGCAGCGGGAAAGACAGGGACAGCAGGGGGACTATACAACAGCGAAGGGAAGCAGGAAGCACGGACAGTAGACGCTGTATAGTGAGAGCACAGGGAAGGCCACCACGAGAAACCACTAACCCCCAAGAGTCACCGATTCACTAGGACTGCAGGAATGGGACGGAGCCACTCCACTAGAGACAGAGCACAGAGAAGACAGCGGACGAAACGACTACATCAGCTTAGCATATACTGCATATAGGAACACACACCGAAACTGCAATGGGACCCACAGCCAAGGACACTACACGTTGCACACATTACAGTTCTCACATCTGGTATCAGATGCCTTAACACACAGCTGCCAAAAAAGACGTGGGAGAAGAATCTATACTGGACAGTCATTTGGAGTGTTTGACACCACACTGATTTCTGGCAACAAAGACAAAATAGGCTATTTTTTTCTTTTTTTTTCTTTTTTTCATTGAATGTGCAGTTTTCAGTTGCAGTTATCTGTCTGAAGCTCATTAACCAATTCTTTAGTTTTAAAAAATGTGTTGGCTTCAACTCAGAAATAAGAACCAAAGGGAAATAAATTCCATCAAATTAGCCCCCCAAAACAACTTTTTTTTTTCCTTAGCAAGAAATGACCATAAGAAATCCCAAACCAAAACCATGTTAAATATTTCTCCTTTTCCTTCTTTCACTCTGACGTGTTACTGAAGTTGCAAACCAGTCTCAGTTAGACTGAGCAAGGATAGGGAAAAGCTCAACAGAAGGCAATATGTACTTAAACTGCTCCTCAGATCAGTCCGAGTTGACCAAAAGCCCCCTTGTAATAGAGCTTTACTGACCCATTAAATTGAAAGTGAGGCTGTTTGTTAGTTGGGAGGTAAATTTAAGTCCTGCAGCAAATGTTAATGAGGGCTTTGTCTTAGCTAACCAAGGAGACTGTAGCAACGGGCTCCAGACCAGGACAGGACACAGTTTCTTTTCCAAAACCCAGCCCGGGAGCTGCATTTTGTATGAAGACATTACAGATTAATAAATGATAGCACCATGGTTTTAGAAATTAAGTTAATGTTTCAGTAATTACCACTTAGTCCAACTTTTTTTTTTTTAAAAACATTCTAGTCACAGGCCAGAAATTAAGTTTAAGAACCCAAATTATTTTTATGTGCAAGTAAGAAAATCTTAAAATCTTAATCATAAAAAGAATTAAATTCTGCATAAAATTCTAAAATACTATTTCCCTATTTTCAAAGGAATTAGGGACAGGGAAACCGAAAAACACCCACCCCATTTCATTTGACTTAGTCAAACAGGGCACAATCATTTACGCTTGTCTCTTTCCATCTTGATCATATCAAGATCTTTAGGAAGAAAACCCAATGGTTGTCACTTGAGAAATCTCTTGACCACAAGACTGAGTATTCTATGGCAGAGGCATATACACATAAAGACATCTTAATAAAGATGCAAAGGAAAGCCAAACAACCCAACACACATCTTAGAAGACAAAATGGCAGGCAACCGGTCATCTGACCCTCTGAAGGCAAAAAATAAACATGTCTTTACAAGAAAGAATAAGTCCAATGAAAGAAAGAGAGGGGTGGAAGGGGGCCGCCGTGTTGCAAGAAGACGCTGACCTGCTCGAATTCAAAGTGCTAGAATGAAAGGTCTAAATAAAAACACCGACGATGCCTCGGAGTGGGCCCCCGCTCAATCCTCCTTGCGCTCCAGAGTCTGTGCCGCGTGGATGCCGTTGCTGTAGACTGGGAAGGGTAGCGTAGAGAAGAGTCCCTCAGCCGTGGTGAACACATTGCCACCGGGCATCTGTGTGAGGCTGGCTGCGCTCACGGCGCCGCCAAATGGTCCTGACATGTTGAGCCGGTGCACGTGGTGGTAGAGCATCTCCATGGGCGTCTTGGGGTCGAGGCCGAAGCCGGGGCTGTTAACGTCCACGAAGTTAACAGCATGCGCGTTGGGTAGCAGGTTGCCCTGCATGGCCAGGGTCACCTCAGCAGGTGCGTAACGGATGGTGCCCGTGGTGTAGACCCTCTGTGCGGCCGTGCTGGTGGCCGCCAGGGTCCCTGTCACCCGGTGTACGAGAGGAAGCACAACGTTGCCTGCTTGCAACCTCTGCAGGGCCTCCAGGTCCCCAGTGTACAGCAAGGAGTTGGACGCACCAGGGCCACCTCCGCCAGCCCCCGCCCCGCCCCCGGGGTGCTTTTCCCGCGGGGATGCCGAGAGTGGGGGCGACAGCGGGTCGGAGGCCACTGGGGCCGTGCTGCTGAACTGAGTCTTGCGGCCAGCCCCGCCATCGGCGCCCGGTGGGGTGAGGACCGAGTCGGGGATGGCCACGTGCAGGGCTCCCACGCTGCTGCTGCCACCACCACTGCCACCCTGGCCCTGAGGGGACGGGAAGTGCTCCGAGTTGGGGGGTTTGGTCATGCTGTACGGGGACTCATTCCTGGAGATCTCCCGGTTGGGCGGGTAGTTCCAGATGCTGCTGTCGTTGTCGAAGTTGATGGGTTCGGCGATCTCTGTCTTGATCTTGAGCACCGAGGCGCTGTGCGGCGATGACAGCAGCCGCGGTGGCTCCACCAGGCCGGCGTCCAGGCCTGGGCTGGACGCGCTGGACAGGCGCCGGCGACTGGCGCTGCCACCCTTCTGCCTTTTCCGCCGCCTCTTGCGTTTCTGGTGCTTGCTGGACGCCTGCGCGCCCGCCTCGCCCGCGCTGTCCGAGTCCTTGGCGCTGTCCGACGTGAGCGACTCGCAGGGCTGCAGCCGCAGGTCTGCCTCGCTCTCCACGTAGCGCTCCACCTTGATCTGCATGGGGCCCAGCGCGCCGAAGCCATCCTCGGCTGCCTTGGGGTGCTCAAAGTCCGAATGCTCGAAGCTGTCGTCGCTGTCGCGGCTGTCCGGGTTGCTGGAGCTGTGGCCGTCGTCGTTGCAGTTCATGTCGTTGTCACACGCGCTGCCTGACTTCTTGCGGTCAGGTTCTGGATCTTCGCTGTTCTCGGACTGATTGCCCTTCTCGTCGGACTTGGAGTTCTCATTGTCCTCTGCATGAGACCGGCAGGTGGCAGCGGGGGCAGGAGGGGGGGAGAGAAGACACTGTGTTAGCAGGGCAGCAGATTTTTAGCATCAGGCTTAGCGTGAGCCACAGCGCCCTCCCGCAAAATGAGAAAGCCTGGGCTTGAGGTTTAGCGGAAGGGGAGGGCCATAGGCCAGCAATACCCGCCCCTTCCGTAGGCCATCTGCACTCAAGGTCCCACACCTGGCGCTAATGCAGTCCCAGGCCCTGCCCTGTCCGTCCAGGTCAGATACTGCCTGTGAACAGATGATTGTTAGGCACAGTCAAGCGTGGGAACTCCTGTGGACACAGCCAGGAGTTGGATTAACCCGGAATATGGAATAGGGATATGCAAGACAAGACTCTGGAGCACCAGGTGACTGTTAGAGAGGTTTGTGCTTTCCACTGATGAGCATCTATTTATTCATTATCGAAAACCACACTCTATCTGTGCCCCCCCACGCTATCTTTCCCTATATTTTTGACTTGTCTTTTTATTTGTGTCTGTCTCTTTCGTTAACTATTAAGCTCATGATAGTAAGCGGTTTTCTTAACTACTCTATTAATAAGAGGCAGAGACAGGGGAGGGGGCGGCAATGACAAAACTTCAACACATTTTAAGGATCAGGAAAACAAACTCTACCATAGAAAGTGTGCCCCCACATCCCAAGCTGTGCCCAGAATACAGCCATTCCTCGTACAGCCCTGGGGTTTGGGTGCTCTAAGGGTGGTGGAAGGTTGATGGAGGGACCTACCTTCCTCACTGGAGGGAGAACAGATTTTCCGGCAGCCACAGCCTTGGGAGACTTGCGGGGGACGGGGGGGCGGGGAATATGTTGATATCTATGGCTTTATCACTTTTGTGGGTAGCAGACTAGGTTAGAACCTTGGGCGAATCCTGTGCCCACTCTGGCCTTCATTTCTGCTTTAGCATTTGTGCCGCTATAATGGGAATACTTTCTGGGCTCACCGTGTGTCTACAGAGGGGGACTGAAAATGGGAAGAAGACCAAACGTCCTATAGGTCCTGGACTCTTTCTTGCAGTCCATATCACTCAAGAAGTCTACGCCCTCAGATAGCCAGAAACAGGGGAGTATGGACTTGTTAAAATACTTCCAGAAATAAAAAGTAACAGTCGGGCAACCGAGGAAGTATTTTACTGTATTAGTATTGTAGTATGCTGAAAGTTGTTCACTGGGGCAAAGGTTCTGGAAAAGCATCTACCCCTTGCTTATGGATGGTATGGAGTAGTGAGCAAGACAGATAAAAATGCTTCAAGCCCATGAACTTATATCCTATTTTAGAGGTTCCGTCTCATCTTGGTGGGGACTGAACCTTGGTTACCCGTGGGGCTGGCAGAGGTATTCCTGTCACTTGCTTCTAGCTGTGGAGCCCTAGTCTGTAGTCCTTCTATAGGGATGGGAAGGCTAACATGAAGTGATTAATCTGTCCTGTATCTTTATGTAAATTATATCCACACATATATGCCACAACATACACATGCATATATACTTATACACAATATGGATATATACATTTGTGTGTTTTGAGATAATCAGTCAGGAATAACGTACTAGGTGGATCTGGCTCTTCAATCTGGCCAGTTGCTAGGCCTCTGACCATGGCCCTCTGGCTGCTACCCACCCCTTGTGTTTAGACCGGCAGGCCTTAGCTGTAGATCATGGAGAAGTAATACCTGTTATACCTGAGGTGTCTTTAGAGTCTGATTCAGAGTCGGATGTCTCGGAGGATTCTGAAGTCTTCTCTGGCAAGTGCGGGAGCTGTGCAATGTCCATGGGCGTGTCCTTGTACTCAGGATTGCTGTGGGAAGGAAGACATCGGGCATTCATCATCTCCCGAGTTCATTGCCCTAAGACTTCTGGAGTTGAGGAAGTTTAGAGGACTAACCAGGAAGTTATTTCTCTGCTCCTCCCGGGACTTCTCGCAGAAACTTGGATTGTGCGTGCCAGGGTACAGGTGCGCCCTGCCACAGTGATTGAATACCCCAAATGCCGCATGAAAGCCGTTAAAAAGCTTTTAAATAATCAGGTACCACTGGGGGCCAGAGAACCATGCGGCTTGATGCTCCTCCTGGCATAACACCTGGGGGCTGGGCCAATGAGAGGAAATCTCAGCGATTCATTCCCACACCACCTGGTGTGTCCTACCGTCTTCTGTGCTTCTAATGAGTTCATTGCCTCAGTACCCTTGCCTTGGCCCCTTGGTGCAATTTCTCAGCTGTTCGGATGGTTCCATTGCTATGGCGGGGGACGGGGATGGAGGCGGGGGCGGGGGCTGTGAGGGGGTGGGCTGGCGGCAGGCCCTCAGTGCCTAACGATCTGTCAGATGCACAGGTGCATCTTGGGATGCGAGGCTCCCGAACTGTCAGCACACCCATTACAATCACAGTTTCATCTGCTCATGCGGAGTACACCTGTGGCTTGTTAGCTGGGGCTCTGATTGCGGCGGGAGAGGCCCTAACAGAATGGAGCTAAACCCATGTACACAAATGTGCTTTATGCTTGTTCTGCTTTTAATTTGGAAATGAGCCTCTTCCGGAAGTGAAATGTTTGGTCAGTTTCAGTTAGCCGTCTTCTGGGAAAGCCGACCCCAGACGGCCACACTTATGATCAGTAGAGGCTTCTGACCATAACCTCAAGGCAGGAGGGAAGCATCTTGCCTCCAAATGGGAAATGCCTCGTCCGTCTTGGACACGGCTGGCCAAGGCGGTGACTGCAGATGATTGTGGGCTCATATGCTTCTGAATCCCGCATATTAAGAAGCCATATTTCCGACCACTCTAAAAACTGCAAACGTCCCTGGGAGGGTTAATTCGCTAAGATGGATTATCAGGCATTTACTCCTTAGTGTGAATTAGCTTTAACAGCACCAGGGGTTTTCTAGATAATCAGATGAGACTAATGGTGGGGAGGCAGACTTGGCACTTTGCAGTCTCTGAGTGTGGAATTCCAGTCAGTGCTGCCAGGGAAGGGGCAGAAGGCTGAGGGCGATATTCTGAATAGCGGAAGGCGAGCCTGGATAGGTCCCGGAAGTGGAGTATTGCGTAGGAAAGAATTATCCCTTTTGGCTAAGAAGGTGGGAAAGAAAAGCCAATTTAGGAGTTTTTCTTGTGCCACAGAATGATTTTCTTCCTAGATCGCCAGCCTCCAGGATGGCACCTATGGGTGGCTGGCTTGTGAACTGGCTTTGATCTCAGCCCACTGGCATCAGCTTCCTGTCGTCTTGGTGACATGGGGTCTCCATGATCATTGGTCTCCAGTTTCCTGACAGTTACTAGTGATCTCAGGTAGGTCTTTAGGTCATCTGTAAAAGACCTACCATGCATGAGACCAAGGCTCTGAAGCCTGAAGCCTGGTCTTTCCTGCCCAAGTTGCTTTCTTCCTATCTGTATGGAAGTTGGGGAGATAGAATACCAAGTGCTTATGGACTGGTACTCATCAACTCTAGGCTAGATTAATGGTGTTGAACCAGTGTCTTCTATTCCTTGCTACTTCTGCCATTGCAGGCAGAGTGGGAAGTCATGTGGCTAATGAGGGAGTCTAAAGTAAATAGTAACCAATAAATAAAATAACCAATCTTGTCAAGGAAATAAATAATAACAGGTAAACAAATCCCACAGAATTTGAATAACAAACATATAGATGACCTCAGAGCCCTTCAGTGCATTAACATGGTAGACAGACACTGTCTAGCCTTTGGGAATGTTTACCAGTGTTTAATCCCTCACAGCCACACCACCACTTTTGCCTAGCAAAAGAGCATCTGTGCATGGATCTTGTTCAATTTTCCGTTTCTCACAAGAACTTTTATGGTTTTCTGTGACTGTTTCATGGGATGACTTGAAAGGACCCCTTGATGTCAGACCCCGTGACAATATCACAGCCACAGGGGACAGTCCTCGTGATGATTATCAAGTTTTGCAGAAAGCCACCTCTCTCTCTCTCTCTCTCTCTCTCTCTCTCTCTCTCTCTCTCACACACACACACACACACACACACACACACACACACTTTTACCTTTAGAGAGAATTAGGTCAAAAAAGAAAAAAAGAAAAGTAGATAAATGAAAACTCTTGTAAGTGGGATCCATTAAGGCCCTCTCCAGAGCAATAATCATTAGTGTCTGATGGATATGCTGTGGGCAGCAAACACATTCATGCCTCCAGTCAAAGGCCAAAGTGTGGGAAACACTGAAGAGCCAGTGTGCCGATGAGCCATGCTGGCTAACATTTCATCTCCATTTGGCTGTCTCTAAGAAAAATGGGACTCAGACAGTCTTTGTCGAAATTACCAGGCAAAGGACATCAAGGTCCATTCATTAGCTCTACTGGAAGTTTTCCTACTCAGAGCACACATGGATCCTGCTTGGTGCCTGTAGGACAAGAGACCAAAGACTACTGATGGTGGTGGGTGGGAGCCACGCCAAACGTTGTGCTAGCTTTGTGACAGGATTGGTAGCGAACTTTCCAGAAAGCTTGTCCTCAAACTCAAAACCGTCCAGATTGTTGGAATCCCAAAGCAGAATAGACACAGGGAAAGAGAAAGAAAAGGTACCATACACCAGTGTCTAGGAAGCAGCTGAATTTAGACTACCATGGATACAAATTTTAAAAACATAAAACTTGTCT